>NC_139168.1:37310923-37958423 GCF_965202585.1 Thalia democratica | reverse complement strand
CTTTTCTAACAGACACATTTAAAATATCTTATAAAAGAAGTAACTTATTTTAAAGTCTACTAACTATATCTGTTTTAAACGTTATCGGTAAATCCTTAGTTTTTTAATTTATGAATTTAATTTAAATTTTTAAGCAATGTTAAAAAAAAATAATTAAAAAAAACCTCAGCGCTGGAGTTGGTAGAACAGGCACATACATAGCAATACAATCCATGATACAAATGTTGAAGACCACTGGTAGCGTGAATGTGCCGACTTTTCTCAGACATATAAGAACACAGCGTAACCTACTCGTACAAACACAAGTTTGTTATCTTTTAACCTTTACATAAAAACAACGAATAAATAAAATACAATTTAATTTTTACCTATAAACCAAGTTTTTATTAAAGATTACGAAAATTAAAGCTTGCTAAATATAAACATGTACAATGTTGTTTATTAGGATCAGTACATATTCGTGCACGATGCAATACTGGAGTATATAAAAGTTGGAAATACAGAAATAAGCAGAAAAGAACTTCTTTCATACTACAACTTGTTATTGAAAAACAACAATTGGAAAAACAAAAAAGATGAAGACCCTCTTAGAAAGCCTAAAAACAAAATCGAAAAGCAGTTTGAGGTTTGCTTACCATTAGGACCTATTGTTTAAGTATCAAATTTAATATCCTTATATCTAATAGTTGTATCAACACAACTTTGGAAATAAGATAATTTTTTTCAAAGTTTTCATACCAGAGTTAAAGTAATACTTGATTAAATTTACCTTTATGGTTATCAATATTGAAAGTATAAAGCTCTTACCTTAACCGATTTTTTTTTTTAAGAGATGAGTATTTGTTTTTTCAATGTATTAGCATCTAAAGTTGCAATATTTGACAGCACATGAAGAAGTATCTGCATGGTAACCATGGTGACGCAAGCTACGCTCAGCATAACAGCCACAAGAACAGAGAGGGCGCTGTTGTGCCGGTTTACAAAACTGCTGTTAAACTGCATCACCACCACTGCATGATGCCTAACAAGGACAACGATGAGTATATAAACGCTTCGTATCTTCAGGTTTTTAATTAAGTACTAAAAGTAATGTTTGAAAAATTAAACTTAAAGATTACTACTAACGTCAATTCTAACATTATTGGTATATCAAGTTTCGTGAATAAATCTATTTTCTGATATCAAGTTTTAAGATTTATATTAATGTCTGACTTTGGAATCACGTTTTTGCTTAAGTAAATTTTTTACTTGTTTTTTCAACCCATTCCCAGATTACATGATTTTACTTTTTATTTACATTGATTAACCAACGAAACAACCGAACAGGGATATCGTAGTAGCAAAGATTACATTGTAACTCAAGTTCCAATGGAAACAACCAGGAAAGACTTCTGGCAGCTTGTTTGGGATGCTAATTGCTCCACCATTGTCACATTGGGAGACCAGCAGTGGGTTAGTGATTTTATATTTGATTTTTTAAAGTAAAAAATTTATACTTAACATGAACTAGCAAAAAATTTCGAATATTTTAAATGCTAAAATCAGCTATTAAGTTATAATTTTTGACTGCATTTTTTGAGCTACTAAAGTTTAGATCAATTTAGTTATTTGTCAGTATTTACTTTCATCATCAAGAAAATACTAAAAAGTTAAACTTTATCTGTAGTTTAATTTTTTTTAGCTAATTTAAGCACTCAAATTGTCGAAATAATATTTTTTAATAAAGTTATGAAAGGTGTCGAAAACATTATCCAAAGCTCAAAATTTGTTACGTTATAAAGTTAAGCTTTCTTTTTATCGCTGAATGATCAAATTGAATTTTAACGGATGACTGTATGAATCACAACAAGATTGTAAACTGACACACCTTATTTAGATAATAAACAAGATTTTTTTACTAAAAATTAAAACGTTGTGTTTTATACATTTTGACTGAAATTAAAAAAAAAAGTTTGTTTTAAACAGATTATAAAACTAAATTAATATGGTATTGTTTTTTTTCTTTTAGTTTTTTTTGTAGTTTTACTAAAAATATCTATATTATGATGTTCAGTTTTTTTTCATATAGTTTAGCTTGCATGAAAATAGAAGGTATTACAAATATAACATTAAAAAATAGTTAAAACTTTCTACATGTTTTTTTTTCTTAGTTTATATAAAATCAATAGATTTTAGTAAAAAGGTTAAATTATACAGGATAACAATAAACACTTAATTTTTACAACTTTAAAAATAAGACAAAATTTCAGGACAACGAAACAGACAACTTCTGGCCATCAATCGACCAATCCTCACAATTTTCCTCATTCAAAGTCACGTTCAGTCAGGAAGAATCACAAGATGAAGTCATAATAAGATCTTTCGTGCTCGAAGCCACCAAGGTAAGCTTATTCAATCTAGCTGGGAAAATTTATATACAGGGTGGCCACAAAAACTGGAATCCTGGAAAAAACCTGTAATTTTAAACCATTTTTACATGTATAGTAGTAAAATTTTGAATTGACACGAAAAATCTATCGTATAGAATAAAAATTATTAAAAAACACGTTTAAAGTAGCTTTACAGTATCTTTTCAATATCCTTGATAAATTCAATGTTGTTGTACTACTTGAGACATTTTTTAACTTTTTTATATTTCTCAAAAACTACCAGTGGCCCCCTTGTATATATTGGTTTTTTTAACTACTTAAGCATACTTTAAATATTCGTGTTTTTACATAAAATCTTTAAAGAATATTAGACTGTTTTATATTTTGACTTAATTTCTCACTTTCAGGACGACTACGTGCTGATGGTGCGTCAGTTCCACATCAAGCTCTGGAACAGAAAATCCCCCTCAAACGAAAACAAGCGGTTGGTGGCGCGAGTAAGCAAGTACAGCGCCGGAAAGGAGGGCACGACCATCGTCATGTGCCGAAACGGAGGGACGCCCAGCGGTCAGTTCTGCTGCTGGTCGTCCATCCAGCAGAGGTTGGACGCGGAAAACCGGGCCGACGTGTACCAGTGCGCGGTCCTGGCCTGCCAGATGCGCCCGGGCGTGTTTTCGGGCATCGAAGACTTGTGGTACTTGTACGAAGCCGCAGTCGTAGAGGTAATTGTCTCTATACTAAGATTTTAAGTTAATTAGAATTAAATTGTTCAGCCAAACTTTTCTAATATTTCAATCTAATGAAATAATGTCGTTTTTCTGTTCAAATAACATAGCTTGAATTTGATGTCTTTTGAAGTATAATTTAAATATGTTTGAAAAATTAACAGCTTACATACCGTATCATTTCTATCTAAACATAACAATATCTTTTATTTTCTGTTGATAACACTAGAACTTTTGTCTTATAAATCTATTAATTTTCAGGCTAAGTCAAAGATGTCATCAACAGGGGGGAACGCTTCTGCAGTTGCTAAGCAACAATCTAACAACTCGTCCCCTGACCTCGTCAGGCACAACTGTGACGTAACAAAAGAGGAAGAAATTACGCTGCTCGGTCTCAAAAAATCGTGATAGTAACGTCACGACTGAAGTTTTTATCAGAGAAGTCAGAAATTGCCAGAAACAAATATGAAGAATGTCGAAGTTTTATTGAAATCGAAATTGAATACTGCTGATGTCAAAAGTGTACTTTTTATTGAACTCAAACAAAGACTGGTGCTTAAGTTTTGTAGATTATGCTCGTTTTATTTTTTGCTTTCACCATCAATTGTAATCTATATTGATAAATGTCAGATAGTGCTTATTCATTTTAAATGGTTTACATCAAGTTTATTTTTTAATCTGTAATTTTGTTCATTTATACATTTGGATTGACTTATTTTTTTTCATATATTCTATTATTTCATTAAATTCATATTTATGTTGCTTATATGAATAATATATGTGTCATTTGATAGCGAAAGTTTACTAATATAATGAAACAGGTTAGAATTAAACGGCTTTAAATAACAATAAACCATCATTAAAAAAGAAAATTAAATTAGTTTAAAAAAAAAACTGTAATACCTTAAAGAAAAAAAAAACACTTAAGAAGCTTCTGTTTTAACATTTTTTAACTAATCATATTAAACTACATATCTTCTTTATATTAAGTATACTCCAAAAGTAAGCCACTAACATAAGTTAGAGGTTATAAATAGTAAAATTCGCGACCTAAAATAAATTTAGACAAGTCTTGACTTTTGTGACACCGACTAATAGTTTTAAGTCAAAACCGGATGTTAATTTAAACTGTCTGAAAGATATGTTTTTAAAGAAAATGTACAGTACATAACAACCTGTGTTTTTTCTTATTTTTTAATAAACTTTAATTCAGCAATTTAAAGTAAAATATTGAATGTTTCATAATAATGACTAAAAATTTTTACAATGTGTAAAAAGCTACAAAAGGTTAAAAGTGTAATAGATACAAGACCGGTTGAAATATTATATTAAACATATGTTAACTTTACTCATGTTTTCCCAGAATAAGTAGGATTAGTTGCATCAGCAGTTTACATAAAAATACGGAAAAAAATTGTTATTTAATCATGAAATTTAAAATGTTTTTACGTAACTAAATGTTTCTTAAGGCTAGTTTTATATAAGTTGTTCTTACATGGTTCGTACTTCTCAAGCTGGGGCCATGTCAGAAAAATTTTAAAAATAAAATTTGTACCAAAACTCCCTTTATTATTAATAAGCTACGCTGTTAAAACTTTTTCAAACCAGGCTATGTCATTTATTTTAGTTATCAGCCTAACTGCGCACCGACCAATAGGAATTAGGAAAATTGTATGTATAAACCGGGGCATGACAGGCTAAAATTACAATATTTTGGCCACAAACCCGGTCTTTTTTTAGACACCTATTACCAATAGAAAACTTACAAAAAATATGTGCTACAAGGAATTGTCCTTTAAAAAATCTTTAATCTTAAGTGTTTTATTCCTTTAAAAGTATCAAACACTTTTTAAAGACCCTAATAGTTTTATATTGCTCTTTATTTCAATATACTTTAAGTGTAATTGTATAAAAATTGAAGAGAAATAGACTTTAGTTTTCAAGTGTTTTTCTAAGGCAATTTGTAAAACTTACGAGGTATTAGTTGTGAAGTATGAAGAATCGACATAATCGAAACTGATTAAATGTTCACACGTCCTACTAAAGTTATAAATTTGTTATAAACTGCATTAAATAAATATACTAAAGAAATGAAATCCGTTTTTAAGCTAAAACTTTTACACTGACGGACCAGTTATACTTGTTTTTTTCAATGAAACAAAACTGTCTAATTTACGTAATCAATTCAAATTAGTGTTCTACAAGATCAACAATTTTTGGATCCGGCTAGATCTACTTTTGAAATTCAGATCTAGCCGGATCCTTTTTTTGAACTCAAGTAAAGACTCAGCCGGATTCGGATATTTTCGAATTCGTATTTTAAAATAAAAGCTTTCGTTAAAGGCTTTATACAAAGCCTTTAATAAATAGTCTAGCAATTTTTATAAGTATAGCAATTTATTTTAAGCTGTAGTTTTTCAAAACATTAACAAGTTTGTAAAGTATATTTTTCGACGACGGAGCAAAAAATAAGTTTAAATTTCTTTATGTTTTTAATATTCTATTCTATATGATGTTATCTTTATTTATCTACATATATATAAGTACTTAAAATTGAACAAGATATTATATTAAAATAAGACAAACGTATAATTTTTATAATTCAATTATGCAGAAACTGAATTTTTAACTATAAGTCTTTTTTTTCTTAAAGCTGTGTCCCTTAAGATTTAAACTAAAACATAGACTTATTAATTATTCATCAAGCTTAGTGATAAAAACAATTATAAACTAGTAATGGAGATCAATCTAAAGACATCAACGCATACTTTTTGTATGCTTATGAAAAAATTAAACTAATTAGTCATCAAATTCACAAAACCATTAAATTTATCTACAAAATTCTTAAACACTTTATTCGCAAAATGTAACTTTTTTTTATGAAAACGACTTTATTTAACTTAATTAAATATAATTTTCATAAACAAAACGCTCTAAATATGAACAAAATTATTTTATGGTAGTTTCGAAACTTACAATAGATATTCTTGAGTTGCAGATGGAGAGCAAAAAAAAAAAAAAAGGTCTTTGGTGTTTTTTATGTTTATGAGTAATCTTGTTGAAGGGGGCCATGGCTTTTTCAATTTCTTTAAAGGGGGCCAAAGTTTGGGAAACCCTGCATTAGAACAACATAGCTTCTTCGCGTACAGCAAATACATTTTTTCATATAAGCTGTTAGCGCGAAAAGAAATAGCTACCTTATAATTATTTATCTGAAATATAATATAGATTATATTATTAAATGTATTGTGTACTTCATTGAATTTTGTGTTCATTTAGGGTTTAATAAACTTCTGATTCTTGTTTGTTTAAATATAAAAATGTAATAAATAAAAATGAGTTACAAAAATAAAAGTTCTACTAATCTAAGCTTTTTTTTAACTTTTTTTAAAGTTTTTAATAATTACTTACAAGCTACTAAACTAAAATGTTTTCGCTTGCATTCTATCAGTAAACTTTATAGCAAAAAAAAAGTTTCAAAAATTGTTAACCAAAGATACGGTATTTAGACTTAGCTTGTCTCTGTTGGCTAAAACTTAATAAATATATACAATAAAAGCTTGCATAGTTTTATACTCATCTAAATTCTTATTTTACTAATATGCTTTGTATACTAATAATGCTCTTTTAAGTCTATAAAACAAAATATGATAATATTTAATTTTATAAATATGAAACTGGTAATAACTTGAAAAAATACCATATAGTTTTTAAGCGTTATATAAACTTTATGTTATAAAAGCTAAAATAATCTGTATGTACTTGTTCATTTAGCAACAACTGTCTATGAATGATAAATCAGATATAAAAGGGATCAAGTTTTTACTTAAAGTGTAACGTAATTACAAGTTTGTATATAATCAAAAATTTCGAGGTTAGTTACTTTTGCCCGAGAAGTTATTTTTGCACAGTGTATTTATGGTCCTGAGTGTGTGATTCTAAAGGTTATTTGCTTTACATGTTTTTTTTTAATATCGTCTTTAAAACTTTTTTAACTCAAATTCTGTGACATTAAGTTTATTATTTAATTATGAAAATGATACAATTGCTTAGTTTAGCAAATCAACTGTATTTAAAAGAAAAGTTTGAACTATTACAGATGTACCAACTACACTATTTATCTTAATGTTTTATTTAAAAAAGCTCTTAATATTCACTTACAGTTAGTTTAACTTAGAGTTTCCCAAAACTGGCGATATCGCTCCTTGGTGATGATTTTGACTATGAGAGGGGAATAACTAGTAAAAGAACAAAAAAATAAATAGCTATGTAACTATTAAAGGGTCGGTGTATGATAAAAGAGGCTGCAATTTTTCAAACTTTCAGAAATTAGGCGATCATAAGTTTAGCAACCCTGGTTTGCTATAAGTTATAATTACAAACATAATTGTTAAAAACAATTGAAAACAAACATTTAATTTAAAGTTATTGTTTACTACCAAAATTCTTTAACTGAAATACTTAATATACATAATATATTTCACTTGAAATGTCAATTAATCTTTGAGTGTAACAATGTGGACTAGGGTGCTTATAAATATGGCGACTTTAGAGCTTTCAACTAATTTTGTTTATTAGTTTCGCCAAATACCACAAAAACATAATGTATAAAACTTTAGATGATTTGAAGAATTTTTCACTTAGGCACCATTCGATTTTTTGAAAACCAACACAACGCAAACTGTATAAGACCCAAAAAATTCTACCTTAGAACTTTTAGCTAGAATTTTTTAACGTGGCTAATTATGAAAAAAACGCGTTGTGCACAATTTTAGTTTATTTAAACAAAGTTTTATGGAGGCAATTCTTGATTTTATGTAATTTTTATCAGTATTTGTTTTTTTGAACTTCGAGTCTTTTTTTTCAAAAAATCAAAAATTGCTACCGGAAAAGTTTCTTTAAGTCGTCTTAAATTGTGCACAATGTGTTTTTGAATAATTTCTAACATTTAATAAAACTTTACCTAGAAATTATAAGGACGAATTTTTCGGGTCCCATACAGTTTGCATTAGGATAGTTTTGAGAAAATCGAGTTCTGCCAAGGTGAAACTTACTTCAAGTCATTTAAAATTTTGCACAGGGTGATTTTGTGGTATTTGCCAAGTGTAAAAGATAAATTGGCTGAAAACTCACAGGCCGTTGTATTTAAAAACACCCTAAAACACATAGAACCTAAAACAGGGTTCCAAGAACTCGTTTTCATAGTTGCCAACTTTGCAAAAGTTTGAATAGTAAGATTCTTTTTTTAACAATTTAAACATTTACAGTCAAAATTAACTTTAAACAATATAAAACAGGGACTCAATGCAAAATAAATTTCACGCTATTTTCATCAGTGGATACATAGCAACAAATAAAAGATAAATACAACTTATATAGTAACAGTAGTAATCATCATAAGCAAATAATAATTAAATACAAAGTCAATTACACAAAGCTTATCAAAATATTAATAATTAAAGCTGATTAAATACAAACATATAAGCACCAAAAAAAAATCATTAAGTAAATAATGCAACACTATAGTCATTTTCTTTTTGCCTACAAAGGGTAGGTTTTCTATTTAAAATATATATAGATTCCATTTTAACTAATTGAAACACGTAATAAAAACTTTTAGTTAAATCTATCCAAATTGAAATTTTCAGCACAATTCTGATTGTTCAACAAATGTTCATAATTTTATTAGAATTCTTTTCTTTTACATTCTCTTTTTCAGCTAAGTTCAAAAACTTATCAATACAATTAAGTATATGTTCTTTGACTCTTTTCTTCAGCTGCCTTGTAGTAAGACCGATATAGCTATTGTCGCAATAGCATTTGTATTGGTATATAACCATGCTTTTATCAATGTGGATATCTTGTCTTTGCTTTTAGGTACCAACATAGGATTTGAGGTAAAAACAACTCTGGGTTTTGCAGCTGTAAAAGTAGAACTTATTAGTTGCTTAATATTCTTCTCTAAATAAGCAGATATTTTGTTTATATATATATAATTTTCAAGGTGATTACACATCAAGACCTTGTTGTGTTGGAATGGATATCCTCCTTAGTTAGTAAGTAAAACTATTAAAGCTCACCTACATAATTTAAAAAGAGATGAGGAAATTGGACCAGAAAATCACCTTAAAAGTTCAATACATAAACAATAGGTCTGCTTATTTAGAGAAGAATATTATGCAACTAATAAGTTACTGTTTTCAGCTGCAAAACCCAGAGTAGTTTTTTAGTATATGACAAAAACGAAAAAAAATAAACAAAAAGTTGCACTAAAATTATTTGGTTCAAGGACCTGGGTGCACAAAAAGACCTCTCGGTCATCGAGTTGCATACCCAACTTAAAAAAAATATAATGAGCTAAAAAATGAAAAAAAAAAAACTTAACAGTCAAAATTTTAATCTTAAAACAAAAAACTCTATGAAAAATGAAACTATTAGACTTTAAAACAGTAAATATTTTCCTAAACAAAAATATTTAATAAATAAAAATAAAAGTCTGTATAATAGTATCTAACATTAAACATATATTTTGAAATCTACGATAAAAGGTAAAGTTTTTACCTCAAATCTTATGTTGGCACCTGAAAGCAAAGACAAGATACACACGTTTAATAAACGCATGGTTATATACCAATACAAATGCTATTGCGACAATAGCTATATCGGTCTTACTACAAGACAGCTGAAGAAAAGAGTCAAAGAACATATACTTGCTTGTTTGATAAGTTTTTGAACTTAGCTGAAAAAGAAAATGAAAAAGAAAAGAATTTTAATAAAATTATGAATGCAATAAAAAAATCTGCTATTGTGAAACATTTAATGAACAATCGGAAATTTCAATTTGGATAGATTTAACTAAAAGGTGTTATAACGTGTTTGAATTAGTTAAAATGGAAGCTCTATATATTTTAAATAGAAAACCTACCCTTTGTAGGCAAAAAGAATTAGACTATTTTGTTGCTTTATTTACCTAATGTTCTTTTTGTTGGTGTTTATATGTTTGTATTTAATCAGCTTTAATAATTAGTATTTTGATAAGTTTTGTGTACTTGACTTTGTATTTAATTATTATTTTTTTATGTTGATTAATACTGTTACTATACAGATTATATTTATCTTTTATTTGTTGCTATGTATCCACTAATAAAAATAGCGTGAAATATATTTGGATTTTGCGTTTAGTGTCTTTTATTAATAGTTAGAATTGAATATTAATAGCCATATTTTGTACATTTCTCATTAAAAGTTACTAACCCATATACTTTTTCGCCTCCTTAATAACCAGTGCTAACTAATTATTACATACTGATAGTTAAAATTGCCTCAAAGAATGTGATACAGCCCGTTTTGGGAAACTCTGTAGTAAATTTAAGGTATACAATTTTTTAAGTTAATAGTTCAAATTTTGTTTATAAATTAATAATTTTTTTCAAAAGGAGCTATTGTTTATTTTCAAACACTTTTTACTTTTTTTGGACGATAAAATAAAAGAAAAGTTACGCATTTAACATTTACATCAAAAGTTTTTAAAACAAAGCGTAGTAGAGTTTTAGTTTGTTATAGTTAAAACGTCAGTTGATGCATTACAACAAGTGGTCTCATAAATGTTCATTGAAGAGTACTTAACACAACTAACATTATACGTTTCACATGTTTGTCCAACTACATCGATTACTATATTCATTAGTATCTTTTAATACTAACTGCATTTCAAACTTTTTAAATAAAGTTATAAAAGAACATGGTTGATTAGTATTGTATTCTTTTTTTAAAAACAGTTTTTCTAGAGTACTTAGTTAGTTTTACCTTTAATATCACATTTCAGTTCTTTTTTTGTTAATGATTACTTTGTAATAATCAGCTTTGCTCTAATACTTGTTGTTTGACAATCTAATTTTAAAATTACATATATTACTGCTTTTTTTTTTGAAAACACCAAATTTGTTACAGTTTTTTAAAGGACAAATTCCAAAAATTTTTTTCATTATAGCTTTAAAATATAAAAGTTAGTTCAAATAAAGTTTTATACATTAAGATCATTTTATTTTACAACATCTGTTGTTCCAACTTGTACCAGACTATTTTCATTTAAAAACCTTTAAATAAAGTTTAGAATACGATTCTGTTATTGACGCATTTTAAAACCGTTAACAACACTTTTTAAATATGTTTCGAATAAAAATTATAAGCTGAAATCTTAATTGGTTATTTTTGTAAATGTTAGCAGTAATTCTCTTTTACTTCTTAAGTTATTAGTTTGAGTTTGCTTCTTTAAATAAAGAATAATAACAAAAGAAGCATTGTTATTACTGTATAATCTTTTTATGATAAATGAGATTTAAAAAAGATGACCGGTTAAATAATAAACTTTATTTCTAAAACATAATTTACAAGAATTTTATCAAAAAATGTTATTATGAGTTGAAACTTTGTACTTTACAAAAATCCTACATTTTAGACCTAAATAAACCTCTATTAATTAATAAAAACTATAAATATTAAATTATTCTAACTCATTTATGTAACTAAACCCCATATAGTATAAAATATTAAAAAAAACTAGAACTTTTTAAGTTATTCACTTATTAAAAAAAAACTAAACAATTTTTTGTGTAGTATTCAAATTTAAAACAGCAAACATACTTTTTTTAACTTAACAAATTTATATTTTTAATCTAATTGAAATAAGTTGTCGTCGTCTAGTATAACTTTTGTTGGTACATTATTAAGACTCTAGTAATAAATATACTTTATAACCAGTCTTAGATTTAATTAGTTGAGCGCAGTTAAGTTTACTGAACAGTTTTTTCTATATGTACAAATGTTTATTGTTTAATATAAAAGCCACATGTACTTTATGTTTATAGGCAGTACTATAGAAGCAAGGTTTACTTAATAACACTAAAATAACTCACGTTAAAACCTTAAAAAAATATTCACCTTGTTTGTTTCAGACTGTTTATGTAAAGATTTCACAATATGTCATCAGAAATACAGAATCTTGCAACCAACATTCAACATCAAGAACCGTCTGTTTATTACTGCTACAAGTTTTGGTTGTCTACAGGGGAAGTCCGGGAAGGTTGTACTGATGTCATGACAACTGGAAAGCTATGGGGTCTGGATTTGAACAAACATGGATGGGTTTATATGACAATTCCGATTGTAGGAATCTTTATGTTGATTGTTTTATTTTCTGCGCTCTGCAGCCGAATTAAGAATCATAAACGCCAAGTTCTATAAAAAATACAATTTGTCTTTGGTTTAAAATCTTTATAACTTAAAATAATTTCGATAACACTTCAAACACATTTTAAGCCAGCTGTTTTTTTTTCATAAATATATTTCTGAATTTTCAATCAAATAAAATTTTATTTATAAGCTTATTATAAGCCAATTACAGTACTAAACTATTAACAAGTTTTTGTATTCTTAATTATAAACTATGATACAGTAGCAAAGTAAAAAAATGTTTATATTTGTATCCAGTTCTTCGTTTAAACATGTTAAATCAATCTTAGTGTAAAAATAATGTGTTGTGTATAAATCTAAATTCATTAAAATCTTGATTGAATATTTTTTTTATTACAGTTTTTTTAACTAATATTGAAATCATTAACTTGCAACAACTCTGGAACAGTTTTTAAAACTATGCTGCTGAAAGTGAGTAGATTTTATAATTTTGGTAAGTAAAAAAACGAAATGCTATCTAAATTCATACTTTGCAAAGTAATAAAAATTTAAAATTATATACAATTACAAGCTCTTCGAATTGAAAAATTTTTTTTTAGAGTAAAACAAACATAAGGATTCTTTTGACTCTCAACAAGAAATGTTAAATGTTTTTAATTAAACTTTTTAACAACCTGATTTACAGTATATTTTGTTGGTTAAACTTTTATTTCAAAATTTAATAAATTCTAATTAAATAAACCATAAACCAATTAATCAATATTAGTTACACATCTAAAAAAAAATATAAAAAACAGAGTTCAAAAACTTTTTCAATAGCTGATAGTAAAGCACACAGTTAGACTTTATTATGTTGCTAAAAAACAGTATAAAAAGAGTTATAAATAGTTTTGTTTTAAAAGATTTGTATTATTGTTAATTTTTACTTAAGTTAAATTTTATAAAACTTTTAATGAATTAGTCAAAATTTATTAAAATGAGAAAAACTTTAGATTACCCAAAATTTACAAATTAACAAAAAAAAAATTATCGGCGAATTTTTTTCAAACCAAAAACTGTTTTTAGGTGTTAACTTCTATACAAACTATCAACTTTTAATTTCACATTGAATGAGAGCTTTTTCTTTCTTGTTTATTACTCTAATAGAGATAAAACATGGTATAACAAAACAAACTATAGCAGCCAATTTAAAAACTGTTTCGTGCAAGCTCAGATAATAGGTATAATTAGTATTATTAAGTATTAGTTTTTCATCGTTTTTACAAAACAATTCATGAAAAATATTATTTTAAAACTGATCGTACATATGTTTTGTTTCTAGTTTTATTAGTAAAATTACATTATACTTTATATTTCTTATAATAAACACAGTGCTTTTATTTCTATATAACTGAAAAATTGTTTGATTGAATTAAAATCATTGTATTTTTTAGCACCTAAATAAAAAAATATTGGCTAGTGAGTTAACTTTTGTTCAACCCACAGGTATATTTAAAATTATATAAAAGTATGTCATCAGAAATACAGGGTTTTGCAACCAACATTCAACATCAAGAACCGTCTGTTTATTATTGCTACAAGTTTTGGTTGTCTACAGGGGAAGTCCGGGAAGGTTGTACTGATGTCATGACAACTGGGAAGTTGTGGGGTCTGGATTTGAACGAATACGGCTGGGTTTATATGACAATTCCGATTGTGGGACTTTTTGTACTAATTGTAGTCTTTATCAACCTCTGCGGGTCTAAAGACTCTAAAGGCGTTCCTGCTCAACAATCTCCATCGAATCCTAAAATCTTGTCCCAGTCTTCTAGTCGTAATCCACTTTTCTCAGTGGTTCCCGTAAACTCAATTTCACAAAAGAAAAGAAATTACCCTTCGCTTAACAGCAGAAAAGTCTCAGTTAAAAAGCCTTTATCCTTAAAATCAGCTGTTCATATTGGAAAGGAGATAGAAGCAGAAGGATTGCTAAAGGAAGAAGACCCTCCATCGATAAATAAAGAAAGTGTGTCTTCATCAGTTCATAGTGTGTTATCGTCAGCAGGCTCTTCTAAATCTTCTGTAGTTGTTGCCAAGGTTGTCGCTGAAGTTGTTGAAAAGGCTGCCAAGTGAAACCTACTTATAATTGATAAAATAAAAAGATAAAGTTTTATAGAAAAAAATATAAACAACAAAAAATATAATATGTCAAAGCTTTAATTTTTTTTAATTTAATACTTTTTCATGTTATTTTATTCTTTGCTGTAAAGTTTCCTTAAAAAACTTTAAAAACATTTAAGAACTTCTATTAGTTACAATTAACAAGTATTCATAAAGTAACAAGTGCTTTTGTTGTAAGTTCTTATTTTTGTTACTTTTAATGATTATTAAAAAAAGTTTTTTGTACAACCAACTATCCAACTTCAACACTTAATAGCTTTTGTGTTCGTAACATAACTTTAAGGTATTGAGATAAATCTTTATAAAACAAACAAGGTCTTTATCATCAAAACATAAATATATTTCAACAATTTTATTCAGTGTGTTACAATCGTTACAAAATAAAGAAAATATTTAACTTATATACCATATAATTGCATCAGAAATTAGTTAATAAAGCAAAAAAAAAGTAATCAAAATCCTAAATAAAAAAATAAACATAACATGAGAATCCTTGTTAAGTTATCCTTGCTTAGGTAATTAGAGCTCTTATGTTATGTTTAATTGTTTATTTAGAAGTTTGATTACTTTTTTATTTTGCTTGATTAACTAATTTCTGATGCAATTATAAGGCTATATAAGTTAAATATTTTCTTTATTTTGTAACAATTGTAACACACTGAAAAAAATTGTTAAAATATATTTGTGTTTAGTAAAAGACCTTGTTTTTTTTTAAAGTACAATAGCAGACTAATGTTTAATAAATCTTTATGATAATATAAAAATATTTGATTTAATAAAGAATAATTGAATTAAAAAGGTTTTGCTTAGCATAACAACTAATTGTACAGAAATTTCTCAGAGACTTGATAAATTATTTATTCATCAAGTTAAAAAAATCAAGTTTTTATAAAAACTACATAAAAGAACTGATACACTTTAAAAAAAATAGTAGCATAACCTCACATTTAATTAGTCATATTACTTTTTTTTTGATATTTAGTTTAGAACAACGTTTCCAAATTCATTTCATAATTATCGCCCTCTTTATCATATCTAGTGTAAGTTTCAAATCTCCTATCATTTATACCTCATACCTTTTTCTGTTTATAGTTATCATTACAACCCCCAAAACATCTACCGTAAATTAGCCATCGTTGCCTTTCTAGCGATATCACCCAATACTACCGAAAACTTCAAAATGGCTCCCTTATTAGTTATTACCCCCAACTTACTTAAATCAACTTAAAAAGGAGATATTGCCTACTTTGGGACACCCTGGTTAAGAATGTTGTTTTAAGGTTTCAATTGTGACTTTTTTTTTTGTAATGCGATCTTTTTTTTATTTTTATTTAAAAACATAAATTTATACTTAGTTTTAAAACTTTAACTTACAATCTTATGAGTTTTTAAAATTTTGTATTTATATACTTTCTCAGAAATTCTATACTTTTTTACTAAATCCTTACACATGTTAGAAAACATCATATTTTCTATATTATTATGTTTCAATTTTAATTAACATATTTTAAAACAGAAAAATAAAAAATTAAACGTTTTATGTTGGTGAGTTATTTTCTATTTTTTGGTAAAGTTGTTTAAATTATTAGTACAAGTAAAGTTACTAATTTTCCATAAAGTAACTCAATTTAAAGAAACACACAAAACGTCAAAAAAGTTAAAAACACAATTCTTTTTATAGTTTAACTTTAAACCAATTTCAAAACAACAACAACAACAACAACAACAACAACAACAACAACAACAACAACAATAAGCTTTTTTAACTTGGTATAATCATACTTTACTAAAATAAACTAATAATACTAATGCAATAAAGTTTCTACAAATATATTTGGGAACGGGTCAAAATGCACGAAGACAATTTTGCACATAGGGTCATTTTTGCACGAGAATAATAAAAACAATGTAAAATAAAAGAATTAAAAAAAAAAGATAAGTTAAAAAAAATACCTACCAAGAGTAAGGGTTAGGTAGAACAGTAATAGAAAAATAAATTATGAAAAATAACAAAAAATAAAGTTTAAAAATAAATAATAAACTAATGAAAAAACAATACAAAAAACAGTTACCGGCCGAGGGTAAGGGTTGAGGGTAAAAGAGAAAGAAAAAAAAATAAATTAGTAATCACAAAAAAAACAAGATAATAAAAAATTTAATAAAGATAAATTATAAAAATAAATTTTAAAAAAATAATATATTTTAACCCGTACAAAAGTGTCTTCGTGCAAAAGTGTCCCTTCGTGCATATTAGACTCCTACCCAATATATTTGTAGTTCATTTATGATGATAAAAAATCAACACAACGAATTTTTGGTCAAATGACCAAGTTTATAAACAAATAGGTAAAATAAAATACTAAAGTTACTTCCAAAGTCACTTGCTGCTTAAAATCGCATACTAAATATAAGTTAGCAAGGTAAACAAGTGCGCAACGAAACTGAATAGCTTCGGAATTAATTTAGTGAATTCATTATAGATGTGATATGTAGTAACAATTAATCTTTTTTAATGTATTATCAACAAAATATCAAAAAAAAAAAAGATGAAAGACATAAATTTTAACATTTTAAGTTATAAGTACTATAATTTTTTTAGTTGGTTTCCTAAAAATGTAATCTAGTTTACAAAGATTTAAATTTTTTAAAGAGTATTTAATGTTCAGTTGGACATTATGCGTGTTAGTAAAAATTCTTGTCTAAAGTTATTATAGTTAATAATAATAATAATAACAAATAAAATTATGACTTTGATTAAGGTAAGGCTATAAAATTTATATACAAATTTAATTTTAGTAATTTTATTTTATTTTACAATATTTATTAAAATAAGAGACAACGAGCTTTTCATTTTGTTGTAGAGACATTTCTAAAAGTCTATATTTTAAAAGGTATATTAAATTAAAAAATTTAAAAGTTGACTAAAAAAATTGATTAATATTTGTATAAAAAACTTGCTAATTAATCCTTAAAAGGTACATTTGACTTAAATGTAATTAAATTACCGATTTTATAATTTCAATAGCCTTATTTTTTGTATATACGATAATAAACGTTTTTAAAGCTTATCATATTAAAATTAATGTTTTTAAAATGTAGTAGTTTCTTAAGTATTTTTTTTATTTTAATGGTAGACACTTTAAAAAAAGATGTGTGATTTAACTTTTTTTTATTTTTCATTACATGTTGATTTTCAAAATCTTGTGTTAAGCTTTCTTAATTTAATTTTAGAATTATGACTAATAAAGTTTATACTTTTAAACAACACGCTTTACAAATATAATTACAAATAATAACCTAAAGTTTATTTATAGAGGAGCAAAAAAAAACACTTTTCAATATTTATTGTAATTTTTAAAAGTTTAACTTTAAGATATTAAATTAGTTTTGTGAAAATAATATCTAATTAGACGGAAAAGTAACAAAGTTTTAAAGTTTTAAATATCTTGCAAAAACATGAACAATAAAAGGTACAAAAAAGAGTATACTTCTTAAAATTTAATAACTTGGAAAAATTATAGAACAATTAGAAAGAAAAGTTTTCTTCTACTTTTAGTTGGTAAAAAAAAAGAAAAAAAAAACATTAGCTTATAACGTAAATATTTCCCGGCATAATTTATAAATTTAAACAATATATAGTAATAAAGTACGCTACTATAAACATATAAAATTAATAAAATTGTAATTTTTTGATGTGAATCTTTAAAAGGCATCTATTTAAATTTCTACACACTCAATCAAAAAAAGTTTTCTTTTAATTTAATGCCTTTTACTAAAAAAAAAAAGAAAAACTTAGTTTAAAAATGAAAACAAAAACTAAGTTTAAAAATTATATAAATTCAGAGGCGTGTCTAGAGTCTAAACATTTTTCAAAGGGGGTTCACAATTTTTTGTTCCTAATTTTGAGCTTTAGTACGCATTTCTTAGGTATGCACTGCCAGATTAGTACGCAATATTTAGCCGAAAAAATTTGTGTTTAAAATGCTTTGTTCTCCTTAGAAATAATGAAAAAACATATAAGTAGTAAAAAAAAATATTATATTTTTTTATTTACTATACTGTATTAAATTTAGATAAATTAAACTAAAAGAACCAGAAAAAAATAATGAAATTATAAATTTTATAATATAATTCAAATCCGTCATTTAAAACAAATATATTACATAAAGTTTATTTTATAAACGAAAATAACGAACATTGTATTATCACTTATATAGGTAATTAAAGACCAAAACTTGCATGTAGTCTTAGTTTATTATAATTATTGGTTTAAACTTTGAAAAAAAAAACTTAATAAATCTTTTGTATAATACAAAACTCAATAAAAAACCTTTAGAAATTGTCAAAAATAAAATTGTAAGTCAGTTATACAAAACAATCGAGAACATAATTTTTACGAGCATTATCATCATTAATTTTTATATTTTGCTCGGTACAGAATTAATAAAAAGCACAGCTGGAATAAAATATTCTAAGGTAAACAAAAATCTTTGAACTTAAAAAACTAAAACTACCAGTAAAACAGAATGTAAAATCTTGATAATAAATCATTAAAAAAAGTTGTCAAGAAAAAAAATGCTACTTTAAAAGTTTAACCTGTTATCACGTCACAATTAAAATTTTATTTGAAATATATTTCAGCTGGGCAAAAACGAGAATTTTTTGTAACGGATACTTATAATCTTTAAGTGTTATAAATTTAAAATTCATTATTCAGAGTTTATCAAATAACCAAAACAAAGTCAATAAACAACGCTTATACTGATGTTCTAAGAATTTTTTTATCTTTTGTTTTTTTTTTTTACTGGGGGTTTACAGGAAACAGGAAACCAGTCAAAACACGCCCCTGTATAAATTGTTATGTAATCGTTTATTGATAAATTAGCTCGATGTGCAAGTTTCGATCTTGCATTTATACAGTTTGCATCATCACTGATACCTTTCACTACCTCTCCGTATTATTTTTTGGTAGTTTTTTTTATAGAATTCAAAAAACTCAAGAAGTGCTTTTGTTTTAGTTTTTAGGTAAGGGGTCTTCAGCTTAATGACTTTTATGGCACTAATACTACATTTCAAAGAGTCTACTTAACTGGTGTTTCTTAATCTAATTTTGAAATTTTTCCTTGGCAACCACGCTATAGTTGTTTATCAAATACTGTAAACAAACACAAAAATTGTTGTTTCATACTAAATGTATATTTTGAAATGAACTAATACAAAAACAGTTTTTTAATTTAAAAAATAGTTTTACTTTATGGCAGGGCGTGGTACAGGTAAACGTGCTAACCCTACTGTAGGTGGTGGTTATACTTTAACAACTTCTCTTAAAGAAAAACAGGTAATTTAATTGCTAAATTTTTTAACAGTGAATTTATTAAATGCTACCTTTTATATATATTATTATACAAAATTATATATTTAAAAAAGTTAAGCATTCTTATTTACAGACATAATTTATATTAATTTATTTTAAAGTATTTTATTAGTTTAGATTCTACCGAAGTTTTGTTACAACATAGTTTATTGTTTTTTAAACTTTTCTTTTAAGTTATGCTTTTAAATCTTTAAGTTTGTAATGTTACAGTAATTATTACCTTCAATAAAACTATTAATAGTTAATAAGAATAAAATATAAAATAATTTTAGACATAAGGTTACTAAATGTACTTACAAAAATTGTCTATATTGTAAAACTTTTGTATTTAAAAATTACAACAAAAGATCTCAACTTATTGCTAAGGAGAATAAAATAACTTCACATATTTTTATATTTTATTAAAAAAAAGAGATCATCAGTTAATAACAAAATAATTTTGGTTGTTTTCATACTGCAAAAAAAATTTAAAAAATAAATTTATAAATTTTAAAGAAATAGAAAATGAGAGTAGGCCAAAATTAATTGTAATATTTATGCAATATGTTTTGTTAGATGTTACTTTTAAGTGATGCACTAAAACAAGGTATTTAAATAATAAATGTTAGTATTTAATATTTCTAAAACAAATAGGGAGATCAAATACATTACTAAACTTATTTTTAAAATGATCACAGGCAAAGTTTAAACAAGAAAGAGATTTTCGCAGAGATGATCTAACTTTAACTCACACAGTAATCATTGACTACGTTGCTAGGCATCTTAATCTTGAATCTAATGATGTCCAAGAATTTTTACTGGATACACCTGATGTATTTACAACAACTTTTATAATGATACTTTTCGGCAATAAATCTATAACTTTTTCAGTATTTTTTTAAACAGTTTGTTTCTAAATATCAATTGTAGTAGTCTTAAATAATGTATAACAGTGTAATACTCCTACAAACATATTTTTAACAATAATATTAAAATATTTATAACACTCCACGAAACTTGAATACAACTCTAAGTTTTGTAACAATGTTTGCAGATTTGTTTCATTGGAGTGTTTAATTTATTTAAGCTTAAAAATAAAATATAATTTTTAACAGCAAATTAAGTTGCTAACTTCCTTTGTCAAAGCTCATGGCAGACGAACGCTGGTGCTCTTTTACCAGAAAGGAGACTCTCCAAAGCTTGGTTAGAACTAAATGTTAATACTTGTTTTGAAAGTTTTAAAGGTCAAAATTTTTCTAATTAAGCTAATATTTACTTCTAAATGAAAGCTTAAATATGAACTATAAGTCAGTTTTTTTTATATATAAATTTAGTTAACTTTTAAGGATTAAGTGTTTAAAAATTATTAGTTGCTTATAATTTTTTTGATAGATATCCAAACAAAACAAATTTGTTAGAACAAAATAATAACTACAACTTGCAAAGTACTTGACTTATTGAACTAAGGTCATTTCTTAATGCCAAACTAACTGCACAGTTTTGTGGAGTTCATCAAGCCATTATAGAACATACACACAAACCTTTTAATTTTTTTTGTACATTTCAAAAAAAAAAAGATCTTATATGAAAACTATAATTATATACTATAAAATACTTTTCACAGTCTAAAAAATATTTTATTATTTTTGAGGTATTTTGAAATGTGTAAAAATATTCCAATACAAACGTATGGAGAAAAAAAAAAACTATTGCAAAACTTCTCAGAATTTTCAAAAAATCACTAAAATTTTATCTTCTTCTCTGTTTTTTGGTCAATTAACCTCAAGTTTTCAGAAAATGTTTTTTGCATTAGCAGAATTTTTTTTATTGTAATAATTAAAAAAAAAAGAAATTTTAGAATTTTATGACCAAAGTAAATGAAATAATAAATTTTTTTTAAACAAAAATTACTCAAAATAAAGATATCCTACAACAAAAATGTTTATTATTTAGTTAAGATTAAACTGAGAAAGTTTCAGAAAGATTGCTTAAAAAATGTAGTAGAAAATAGATTTTAAATAAAAAATAGTCAATTTTTGCCTTTTTACTTTGGTCCTTCCATAAGGAACCTATTGAGCTTTCTGATTTTGTACCCTCATATCTCAAAAAATAATTTGAGTTATATAAAACGGTAAAAACCAACTGCTAGCTTAGTTAAAGATATTTGAAGTATGATCAACATGAAAAAAAAGCCCTACCCCCATGCCCTTATCAAAAATGATTATCAATTAATAATTTTTGAAAGTTTGTAACTTTCATACTGCTTTTTTTTGTTAAATATTTCCGGAGGATCTCTTTGTCATGTTTTGTAATAACAAGAAGAGAATAAATCAATCCATTTTTACCTAGTTTAGTTTCATGACTCACTATGACATGAAAAATGTATCAATTTTTATGTATAATACAAATCCGTGATTTATTATTTTGTCATCTTAAACAGTCTTGAAAATTTAAAAGTTTGCTATAAATCTATCTACTTTTTGATTTTGAGCTGAAATCTCAAATTTCCAGCAAATATTGCAAACAATATTTAGAAAAACATTTTAGTACAAGTTAAAAAAAATTTAAACTAAAAACTTATGGCTTAAGAATTAAAAAGTCTATTTAGTTTGTTTTTTTTTGAATAAAATATAACTTTTTAGTTGAAATTCTTTTAATTGCTTTACACAGGTTAACTAAATTTTGAGAAAATTTGTTAAGACTGAGAAAGTTTAAAATGGCTACTAAAAAACTGTATAAGGAGAATGTTCTTTGTGAAATAATTCTTTTTTTGCCTTTTTAGTTTGCGCACTCATAAAGAAAACTTATAAAACTCTTCAATCTTGGTTTGCTTATATCTCAAAAGTCAATTTCATAAAACTGTAAACAACAACTGATAGCTTAGTTATTAGTAAAAAGGGTTAGACTTTGAAAATGTTTTTACCCCTCATACTCTAAAGCGGTCATGAATTGCTGCCACACATCCAGACTAAATCAGATTAGTTTAGAATTTTAGAAATACAAATGTTAAGTTAGAGTAGCTAAATTTTTTAGAAATACTCATGCCAACTTGGGGTAGTTTGAAACTGAATAAGATTATCTGAAAAACTAAATATAATCAAAAGTTTTATTTGAAAAATGCTTGCAAAAAAAGTTTCTGGCTAGGTTTTTGTGACTTCAAAATCAACTATTTTTTTAAATATCAGGTATTTTCAAAATAAATAAGTCCTTTGGTTGTTATTATGTTTTTTTTTATAATTCAAGCTTGATAACTAGTTTTTTTTTTCTGTTTTTGGCTAATAATTTTTTCAATTTTCTCTAAAACTAAGGCTGATTCATACTAGTATAATGCAACTTAAGCTAGTTTTTGGTCACTAAGACTGGTATTTTTGTTTTAAAGCGGTGACAACTCTGATAATGTTATTGTTACTATCTAAATTGATAAAAATTTTAACATTTTAAATTAAAACGAAACTTTCAGTATTTTAATTAGTTTATAACACATTGAATAGAAAGCGGAAGAATGATTTTAAAAAACGAAACTATTCAAAAAGTTTTTGTAACAACTGGCAATGAAGAAGCTCCTACTGGACAGATCATTTTCTTTATAAGACACAACACTGACAAAGACATGACACCTAAAACTTTTCGAGATGTATGTTAGCTTGTCTACTTTTGTAAAGTTTAGTTTTATAAAATTATTGCAATTCTCTTTATTAGTAGTGTAAGTTTCTTAAGTCATGCTTATGATTTGAATTTATGTTTTCAGGATTTTACTTTCGGATTTGTTGATGTTGGAAATAATGGTGGCTTGATAAACTCAATAAAAACTCTGCTAAAGCAAATAAACCTTCCTATGTTGTTTGCATACAAAGAATGGGGTCCAATGATCAAGTCAATGCAAGGAAAGAAAAATAGAGATGAATTTATCCAGAGTTTTGAGAGCTTTGTTAATTTTTTAGAAAGTAAGCAGTTTTAAATTTAGTTAGGTTTCTAAAACATAAAAACAATACTAAACCATGGTCTTAAAAATACTATATACGCAAGTATCTTTTAGGTTTTTCCACACAGCTAACATCATATTTATTAAATTTTTAGTACTTGGCTCTGCTAAAAAAATAAATTTTAGTTTAACAGATTATAAAGAAAAATCAATACTTGTTTTGCGTAAAACTTTTATCATTTTATTGATTGAACAAATTGCTAAATATTCTAGTTTAAGAGACAGACTTTAAACAAACTATTCAGAGTATTTTATGGTATATTTTTATTTAATACTTTAACTATGTTAAATCTGATTTTTTGCCTTACTTTTATAAAACTTATTTTTATAGGGGAATACTTTTATAAAACAAGAAAAAAAAAACTTTATAATACAGTTGTTATTCTAAAATATTTTTATGTACAGGTTTACAACTGTAATGTATTTATAAAATTGTAAATAGGTGCAGCATCAAATGTTCAAGGAGCAATAGTACTGAAGAATGTTATAGATGTTGACTTATCTCACATATCAAGCGCAACTGATTGTGCAAATGCTGCTAAAGACGGTGTTCTTGTTGCCAAATTGGAAGAACTTGTATCAGGCTGGAAAAAACAAATAGAACAAGTAACTCTCTAATTGGTTTTATTTTTTCTTCTGTTTTGTGTGCGAAAAACTAATAAAAATGCTAAAAACAACGAATTTATTAATTATTAAATAAGCATAGTTACTTAATTTCAAAATTCAATTTTGTAGTAATTCTTACAAAGTCACAGTAGATTTAATTTCATTATTTAATATTTCCTAGACAGTATTTTTTAAAGTTTTTTTAACTTTTGCATTTTGAAATCTATAAATGTAAATAAAGTTATTTTGCTTAGTCCAAAAACATAAATTAATTTTTGTAGGTGTTAGCACAAAGTCAGCAGATAAGAAAAGAAGCGGAAGACACAGGACCTCTAGCAGAGTTAGAGCATTGGAGATACCTTACAACTAAATTTAATTCAATCCTAGATCACATTAAAAGTTCTCGATGCAGAGCTGCGCTCAACACTCTAAATGCTGCTAAATCTAAGCTAATGAAGGTATGATGTAAATTGTTTATAATTATTGCAACTACTTGTTTGTAAAAAATAGCTTTATTGACACAGATTGTTAATAAATGATTTTTAATGCATAGTTTTTTAAACATTTCATTCAAAAAGACCTGTATACAAAGTTAAAAATATTTTTGCCGTTCGACAACAATAAGCAAAATCAGATGGTAATTGTAACACATTAAATTTAAGTGTGTTGTGTTCGAGCTTCAGAAATGTTTTATTTTAAAAGTAAATTTGTTTCATCTGTAATTTTTGTTTTAGCCTTGGATAGAAATGGACGCAAAATTAACAGACAACGCAAACGAAGCCAAAGACAATGTCAAATATTTGTACGCTTTAGAAAGAGAATGTACCAGACTTTACAACTCTGACCCGGTATACTGTTACAAAATACAAATATTAAATTGATTACTAACATTTTGTATATTTTATTTTACAGTTTATTATCAACAAAACAATGTTTAACTCTTATACTATTGTATAAGAGATAATCCTTAAGACTACTTAGTTGAGAATTTTCTATTGTTTGAATTAAAGCAAACTACACTATATATATTTTATGTTACATTTTAACTCTTAGTTCAGTAAAACCAAACTTTTTGTTTCTAAAATAAGTACTTATGTATCTTGCTTTTAAATACAACAGCTAAGCATGGTGGAAATAATTCCATCATTGATAAATATCATCAGCATGATTCAAGAAGTGTCAAGATTTTTCAACACAGCATCGCGTTTGACTGCCCTTTTTATAAAAGTAAACATTTTTGCTATAAGTATTGCTCCTTATTTATATAATCAATTGTTTTCTATTTAACTTTAAGAGATTTTTTTTTATGAATATTTTACAACTTTATATTTTTTAGCCATGTTATTTTTTTCTTCTTTTATACTTTTGTAAAAAAGTACTAATTTCATGTACTTTTAACTCATAAATTAATTAGCATACTATTCTAAATAAAGGTGACTAACCAGTTGGTAAGTGGCTGTAGAAGATACTTGACTGAAAACAATACCTGTAAAATTTGGGACCAAGAACCAAGTGATGTAAATAACAGGATTGAAGTTAGTCTTTAATCTTTATATATTTCACTTTTAGATAATAACTAACTGCATATAAAATTGATCAAATGTTTGTATTTCTCTAAACAATTCTACTGACATTTAATTTAAACATAGGTACACTGATAACAATATTTCAAAAATATTTCAAGCTGTCACATTAATTTTTAAGTTTACAAGTTATTTTAATAATAACTAAATCAGCACTGCAAAGATCTGCTTACTGAGTACAAGAAGGCGTTTCACCGTATGAAGAGCGACATGGCGAAGAAAGGCAAGGAAGTGCACGATTTCTCTGACATGTACATATTTGGAAAGTTTGAAAGTTTCGTTAAAAGGCTTAATAAGGTTAATGTGCTGTCAAGTTTTCGAATTATTGAACTTTTATGTATTATAATCATGTATACTTTACTTATTTTTACTGTTGATCGATACATTTTTGTTATTGAATCCCTTCATTTTTTAAATAATATCATTAAAAATACCAAAATAATAACTTAATTTTTAAGAGTACATTAAAAATATTTAAAACATAAGTTTGACTCTTACTATCATTTAGGATGAAAAATAAGTAGGTAATATTCTGTTTGACAGAGTTTAAAACAGAGTTTAAAATGGTCTAAAAAACGAATGATTTTCTTCAGAGTGTTTTTTTTAAAGAATTTAGGCACCTTTTAATGGTTTTTTAAACACAAGTTTAAGTAAATACTATCTTTTAGTTTACATTTTGTTTTTCCACTAAATATATTTTGATGCTGCAGATTTCTAATTTTTTGGACACAATCAAGCGATATTCAGTGATTGAAACAACTACCATTGAAGGCATGGATGTACTTGGTGCCAAATTGAGAGTCGTTGTTAATACTATTATGATGAAGCCTAACGATGTTTGTGATTTCAGGTTAGAGTTTTTACTACTAGCATGAAGTTACATTTATAATATTAATACTAATATTGAGAACATGTAGTATAATTTATGTTTTAAATAAGTTGGTTTTATAAATACTGCTTTTTAAGGTAAAATACTTACTTAGACTTTGGTACTTTTAGACTTTTTTAGCAATATTTGTTTAACGTGAACAAATAAATAAAGTATTTATAAAATTCAATTTGTTTAAATTTCGTATTTAAACAATATATATAAACCAGCTTAACTTATGTATCATATTGTCCATGAATGTCTTTTAATCCACAGAAAGTCTGATTTTGATGACGATTATGCAACGTTCACGCATGCTATCCATGATTTGGATCACAGCATTCATGTTTTTATTGAAAATTCTTTCAATAGGCAGCTAAAATCAGTACAAGCTATTCAATTACTGCAGAGATTTGAAGCATTTAAAATACCCTCTATGCAGGTATACTTTTTGAGGTTCTGCATTTGAAATTCTATCATATATTTTACTGCAATAATATAAACATTAGAAATATTTTTACCATAACTTTAATTAGTTATTGATTTAGGGGTTAAACACTTTAATTAAATTTTATAATCTAAAATAGTACAACTCTTATATAAAAGTCTCCCAATTTTTCTACAGGATACAATAGATGAGAAATATGCTGCCATTTTACAAACTTATGGTCAGGAAGTAGAAGAAATAAAAAAGATTTATCAAAAGTGCAGGGAAGATCCTCCCATACCCAGAATAATGCCACCTGTCACTGGCAAGATATTGTGGGCTCGTCAGCTTTTTCACAAAATTCGTGAACCAATGGAAGCTTTTCTATCTCACGCTCCTGACTTACTCAAAGTTCGTGGTTTTTTTTTACAGTACATTTTTATTTATACCAAATGAGTTTTATACTTAATTGATAAAAAAGTAAATTGTTTTGTTTATGGCTCTTTAGTTTGAAATAACAGTTGTTCTTTTCAAAATTAGTTAGTATAAAGCTTACGCTAATTCATTAGTTGTTTAAATTCTTTAAATTTATAATTCTAAATTGTATGTATGGAATAGGTTAGTTTATCAGTGGACTTTTAAAGTATAAGTTAATATTCTTGATATTTTGTATTAGATCTTAAGCAAAAATTGTTCTACTAATAGGAAAGTTCAGGCAAAAAGATATGCCGCAATTACAACATGGTAGGAAAAGTTTTGATGGAGTTTGAAGTTCTTTACTACCGTGCCTGGTGCAGAGAAACTGAAAACATAAGAAACTGTCTTCAGGTAAATAATTTTTTTTGTAAAAATTTGTACTAAATAGTAGTTTTTTTTGATAATATATATACATTTTTAGTTAGTCAGAACAATTTGAACATTTAAAACAATGCTCTTCATCAGTCTTTTTTAAACTGTACATTATTGCACAGTAAATTTTGAGAAGCACTGTGGTAGATAGTGTTTTAAACATGAATTTGAATCAAATTTAGAAATTAAGTTTCTTTGTCTCGATACAGAGATGTTAAGGGGTAATAGGGATTATTAAAGTAGATTAGTACAACAATCAAAACAACACTTATATTTTATTTACATAAACTAAACAACACAAAGATACAATTACATCACTCTATACGAGAACTAAAGTTAAACACACAAGAAAACATTAGTTCTTAAATCTAACGTGCTTAAAATGCATCTTAACTTAAAGCACACTTGCCGAATGCTCTGCCGAAACTGCTACTGCTACTGCACTGGAAGAATGCAAGTAAAATTCCGTTTTATAAGCACTGAAACAAATGTAACTCCTTTAAGTAAACAATATTGTTTATTGTTTTAGAAAATTGTTTTAAGAGTTATAAAATTTGTTTTGGAAAAGCTTGTTTTGAGAATAATGAAAATTGTTTTTATTATTACAAAAAATTCCATATTTATTCACGAGCTTTAAAATACTAAAATGAAATGTTAGTTTCATTACATCTTGTATTTTTATGTATTTTTTTTTGTTGATAATAATTATTCAAATTTGTAGATATAACTACTTTAAAAATAGTTTATTAAAAATAAATAAAACTTGGTTATACCCATAATATAAAAAAAAATATTTTTATAACCAATTAATTATTTTTATATATTTCAGGCCACCTTGTTAGTGCGGCATCCAGATAACAACGATATTTTGATCAATTTCGACCCGCAAATAGCCGAAATGGTGAGAGAGGCAAGTTGCATGCTGAAAGGAGGCTTTGAACTTCCTAAAATCACTGTCGATCTTATGCGGAGGAAAGATGTCCTAAAGAGCTGTAAGGTCACTTTTAGTTAATGTTTTAGTTATTTTTTTGGGATATGAACTAAGTTTTATACTTATGTAAAAATAACTAGTTGGAAAGTTGTTCTTCAATCTAGATTTTTGATTGTAAGCAAGGTGGTGGAAAATATAATGACTACTTTTAAGTTATGATTTCTATTATATTTTTTAAGTAATATAAGGGTTAAAGCTATTAAAAGTTTGTGAAATTTTGTATTGTAATAAGACTTCTTTTTTAACATAATCTACAGTTCTTAAACTTCGTCATCAAGTATTTTAAAAAAAGTTTAAACATATTTCCTAAGCTTGTTTAGAACTGTCTAATTAAAATAAACTTTTGTTTATATGTTATACAATACTATTCAAAGGAATTATACATTAAAATTATCATGTTTTTAAGTCTACAAATAATATTAATCATTTATTTTTAAAACCAAGTAATTGTCTGCACTATATCTTTCAACTCTTTACATAATTTTACAACTTTGCCAAATAGTTGGATATGTAGTTGTAATTTTGGTCTGAAGTAAGCTTTTTATCCAAGTTATATTTTTTGATAGTATTTAAAATGTCCATATTTTTTATTTGTTATTATTTTAGTTATGTTTTAAATATACAACTACTTATCCATGATACTTAGTTTTAATTTAAAATATTAATAATTTATTTGATTGTTTTAGTTATATATTTCGATTACTTTACTTATTTTTTATTAATTATGCTAACCAGCTTCGTCTTGTTTTTCTGTAAATTTCTGATCAGTAAAAGGTTACACTTTTAAATACAATAATAAGTTACACTTAATTGTTCAGTAACTATTACCCTTATTTTAGAACTTTTTTTTGACTTCCAAATTTATATGTTTATCGATTGATCAAGTTCTATGTTTTAGGTATAAGATAAAATTAATAAAATATAAATCTTTAAAGGTGAATTCTGTTTGAAATTTTTGCTTAACAGGGCCGACTGGCAGAAATTCTTCAGGATTACCACTCGTTGAAAGACGACATGCCGCACATGTTCCAGCCGTTGCTCAAGCAGCAGGTGAAGAACATTGAGAGAGCTGTTTGCTACGGAATGATATTTGCAACCTGGAACTCGTTCAACCACGAAGTTTGTACTGTTTTCAGTAAATCTGTAAATTTTTGTATGAGTTTAAAGATTTATTTTGTTAAACTTCTTTTTTTGTTTATCTACGAACTGGATAAGTTACTTCATGTAATAAAATAATTTTTTAAAAGTAATACTGGTAGAGTTTTAAGAAATAAAAAGAGCTGTGGTATATTGTTTAAATATTACTTAACAGCCCTACTTTAAATCGGTCGAAGATCAAATTTGGTTACTGAAGTCGAACATTCAGAACTTGATTGACTTGAAGGAGCTGAGAATCGTGAAAATATTGGACGAAATATCTAGTCAATCGGCTGTTGATTTTGATAACTTTAACACTTTCCCTGTCTCTGTTTTCATTGCACAGTTAGTTTATTGTATTCTTTAGTTATAGTTTTTTCTTTAAATTTTTTTATAACTTTTTAAAATGTGAGGCTTGATATAAATTATAGCTTATAAGTATTTTTTAATTCTTTCTGTTGTTAAGTAAATAATTATTAAGTTAATTGTTTTTAATGATATTTATAAATAGTATGTTTCATTGTATTTAAATACAACTTGAGAATATCTAAAAAAGGTTGAAGGAGCACACAACACGAATGAAGCAGTTCTTAAATCGCAAAAGCGCTTATGTTGAAAATGCGACCAGAGATTTAGTGGACTTACTTTGCAAATACTCTGGAAGATCTGGGATGATACCGTTAGTTCCTTAATATTTCAAATAATATAAACAATCATTTATTTAAAGCACGTTTTTTTCAAGTTGTATATTTGTTTATTATTTTCTGGTATAGAATTAGTTAGGTTAATAAGTTATAACAAAATAAAAATTAAGTTTAAAATTTTTTCTAGCAGAAACTTTTATAGTTTTATATTTAAGGTTTCTTGAAATAATTTTGTTTGTCATTTGTTTGAATATTTATTTTTAAATATAAAAATATTTTCTAATTAAGGGCATATTTGGTCCACCTTGAGTTTTACAAGTTGATCCTATTTTGTTGAGTTCTATCTGAGCTATCAGAAAGTTTTAACCAATTTAAAAGATTTAAGTTAACTTTTGAGATATAAGCGATCAAAGTCGGTGTGCTCAATAGGTTTATTATTGATGGCGCAAACCAAAAACGCGAAAAAACAATTTTTTACTAAAAAACTATCTTTTGCTTAATTTTTTAACCAGTTTTCTTAAATATTTCACAGAAATTCCATTACTAACATTTAAATCGATTTAACGCAGTTTTCTTTTTTAATTTTGAAAAAAAGAATTTTTATTTTTCAATACTTTCAAGATCGCATTATTCAGATTCCTTTAAACTATAAAAGGAATCTTTCCTAAAATTTTAGGTCTCTAGCTAAAAAAATGAAAGAGAAAGTATATTTTTAGTGATTTTGAAAGTTTCCGAGAAGATAGACCTTGAAAAATTTGCGGTCTATACGTTTGTTTGTGAAACTTTTTACAAAAGTTAATTCTGTTTTTAGTTCTATAAAAACTGGCTTGTAGTTTATACTGAAAATTTTTATAAAAGAGCGAATGTTATTTTATGTTAAACAAATGTTGGCCCCCAATATGCCCTTAATAGATTTTGTAAGATAAAATGAACATTTATACCAGAGAGTTGTTAAGAGACTTCTTGTATGTTAATGTGATAAGCTTATATACAAATATTTTTTTTATTTATACAACTTGTTTCCAAACTATAAATACTTTTACTGCATATGGTATAATTGTTTTAAACTGCATGACAAATAGTAAAGCTATTTATTATAACAAAAGTAAAAATTAAACTAGAGCACCAGATGACACAAGCAGCTATCAAGGATCAAAGATGACGGAAGAGGACACGGAAGACAATCAATTTCTCCAAGAGTGTGCTGAATTGATTGAATACTTCAAAAACAAGACCTACGAGTCTATTGTAAAGGGAATTAAAAACTTTCTTGAGGCATTCAAAAAGAAGTGAGCAAATAAAGTTTTATATATAAAGAGAATTTTGTTTGCTTTGTGATTTTTATAAAATTATTAGTTTTAATGAATAAATTTCTATTAAATTTTAAAGAATAAATCTCAACAACATACTTTTAAGTACTAGTTAAAAGTTTGAAAAATATTTCTTTAAAATATTAGACGTTTGTAATGTTATAAGTTTATAATTTTTATGTAACAACAGAGTGTTCTACACGAAACCTACGTATAGTGTAAACGGTCAGAAAGATGAAAAGCCCGGTCTTGTGCCGCTTCTTGAGACCAGTATCGAATTAAGGATACCAAATGTTGAACTTAAACCAAGTTTAGATGAAATACAGTCTGCAGTTAATGAATGTGCAAGGTAAAATTTATATAAGCATTTTGAAAAGATTATCAGATTAGTATTATTGTTATTATTGTGGTTTATTGTGCAAGCATTGGACTCGGTACAAATATATTAAAAAACATTAAGTAAAACAAACTAATTACAAAATGAAACACTCAAAAAATACAGATTAGATTGGAAAACTTTAGTTATTTTTTAGATAGATAGTTTTAGTTACAAAGAAAGTTTTTAACGCAAAAGTATCAATAAAGTTTATCATGTTAAATAATTTTGTTTTTTATAAACTGATATGATCTTATAAATTTCTTCTTTTAAGTACTAATTTTTTATAGGTTTAAAGAATTCAAATTAAGTTTTGTACTACCTTAGTCTATAAAATAACTTGTACTAAAAAAACTTTTTATTCAAATACTATTGTTAGCATTTAAGATCAGCTGTTAAATAAAAACTATAATAAACAACAGAATGATAATAGACATTAGTAGAGGAGTAAAGTTATGGGGTCTTGATGATGATCCTTTCGAACAAGCAAAAAAGAATGCAGTCATTCTGGATGAAACACCCTCTGCGTCAAATTCAGTTCATCAGCGAGCAGACAGAGTTAACTCCATAATTAGTTCTAAAAGATCATACATTCAACATTCCAGACCGCCACAAAATTTACATAAAGTTAGTTGAAGTTTTTTGACAACTTTTACCAACCGCTTAAAATGAAACATAAAAGTTTTAGTATATTTTAAAAATCAGTTTTATTTAATCAAAAAAAAAAATATTTGAAAACTTTAACTTTTTTAATATTATTTAGATTTTTTTTAAATTTAAGTTACTTTTGCCTTGCATAACAGACTGTAGCAGAACAGAAAGATGTCACAAAAATTGTAATGATGCTGGCAAGCTCTATGAGCAGTTTAAGAGAGCCAGTTGCCAAGGCATTGAGTCAATTTTCAGATTTCAAACAAGTACTTGAACTTGATCGTGAAACTACTATTACGGCGTAAGTGTTTTTGTAATTTTTAAGTTTTCTATGTATGGAAAAAAAAATTTTTTATTTTAAGTTTAACGATTAAATAAACCTCATTAAAAGAAAAAAAAACAGTTGTCTGCTCTGTGTTAGAGATTTTTTATGGGTTTGAAAAAAAATACAGCAACATTATATAAGTTCACCAATAGAAATAGAATTGTAGACTAACTAAATACTTGTTTAAGTCAACATTAAACTATGCATATACTTACTTGCTGTATAAACTGTTTATTAATATTGTAGATTTTTGAAAACAAAACCCCATCTAGTCGATTACAAAGCGGAAATTCTCAAGTACCAGACGTTAATAAGCGAAATCGAGACCATTGCAAATAAGATTCCAGTTGGCCCATTGCTTCTTTCATCTGACACTGTCAAAACAAGTCTAGCCGTTGAAATAAAGAACTGGAAGGTCTTTATTTAATTTGATTGTATTATTTTGATATCTGAGTTTTTTTACACCTAGATTAAAAAGGAGTTTAGACATCTTTAAGTATGGTACTTCACTCACTTATTCAATGTGTTTCTTGCTTTTATGCTCGATTTTAAAATTTCTTAATTCTATACCACATGATTTTCAATGGCTTTAGTTAAACAAAAATACAGCTTGGACTGTGCAAAGGAATGAACATAGAGTACAAGCATCAAATGAATGAAATTCATGATTTCATTGTTGATTTGACAAAAAGATTAAGCAGACCTATACAAGATTTAGACGACATTAGAGAGGGCATGCAGTCTCTTGAGCTAATGAAGTCCAATTTTACTAAATTTGACTTTGCGCTAGGTTTGTTGGATAACCTTTTTTAACAAAGTTTTCTTTCTAAGTATGTAAAATACCATTTTTTGTGTAAATACTTAAGTTTTTCAACGATTGAAACAGGACCAGTAGAAGAAGTGTATGGCATGTTGAACCGGTTCGAGGCAGATGTTGATCCAGAAGAACAGAACAGAGCCGACACACTTCGGTATGACTGGGATAAGTTGCTTGTTCAAGCTACAGAGGTTTGTTTATAGATTAGACTGTTTTAAAACGTTAAGGTTTTCTTAACATTTTTTTAAACGATGAAATTTGAAAAAAACATGTTGTCGATTATTGACTTAAAGGAATTTAAAAAAATTCTTTAGCTTGAATTATAAACTATGGTCAGTATTTAACGAGTATAAAAATATTAATTAGTTTATGTGGTTTAGCCAATTTTGTAAAAGGTCTCCGATACAAACGTGTGAACAGCAATTTTTTAATTGTCTAAAATCTCTAAAAATCTATCTACTCTTATTTATTATTTTCTAAAATCCTTAAATCTTCAGGTAAAATTTCTTATGTCGTTTAAAATATCATAGAACTATAATTTTTGAATACTCATAAATAAAAATTTTAGATAAAAACATGTGGTTTTATAACGGCTTACATTTTTTTAATTAAAAAAGGTCTTTTGGTCGAGTGTTAGTAATGGACTTAGAGTGAAAAATTAAAATAGATTAAAGTTAAAGGAGAAAATAGATTATTAGTAAAGGTTTTTCGCCTTTTTTATTTGCCTCTTCTATAATTGAGTTTTATCAAGCAGTTAAAAGTTTCTAATAGCTGAGTTAAATTTATACAAAATAAGATCAACATCTAAAAATAAGGTGGACCTCTCCTATTCCCTTAACTGTTTGAATTTTCTTAAAAAATTATAATTTTTTAGTAAAAAAAGAATAATTTTAATAAATTTATATCCTTTATTTAATTAGATGGCAAATCATTTGTTCGAAGTTCAACCCAATTTCAAAGACGATCTGATAAGTCGCGTAGAAAACTTCAAGTTTACAGTTGAGACATTCCAGGAGCAGTACGACAACGAAGGCCCCATGGTTGACGGAATTCTTCCCCAAGAAGCCAATGATCGTCTCCAAGTGTTCACTAGCGAGTTTGTTTTGTTAATATTTATTTCAGGTTGTTTATTTGGTCTTCAATTTAAAAGATTGATTGCCAGGTTTAAAATTGAATACTAATGTTTAAAATTGTTTAGATATCAATTATGTTTCATTAAAAAAAAATAAAAACTAAAGATTTGGTGACTTGTGGAGGCAGTATGTCACAATCAATGATGGCGAAGAATTATTCGGTCTTCCAAAATCAGACTACCCGAACCTACATCAAGTTAGGAAAGAGCTTAGGCTGCTTGGGCTTTTGTATGGACTCTATAATCAAGTCATGAAGTCTGTTAATGGTTACTACGAAATACAATGGGCTGAAGTCGACATCGAAAAAATCACAGCTGAGCTTCTTGAATTTCAAAACAGGTTAGTAGTTGTTCATATGTATTTGTATAAAGTATAGTTTTGTTTTTGAAAAAATAAAATGCTAAAAATTACAAGATATTTTATTAAAGCCCAACTTTTATATCATGACAGTTAATGCATGAATTGTATTGTAAAAAATGGATACTAAGTTGATAAAATTTTACTATAAAACTTTTATAATAGAAATTGTAGAAGCTGACTAAGAAAAAACTAGAAATTTTTGTGCTTATCATGTGTTTTTATATTATCGTTATCGAGTTCTTTGAACTTATAAACTTCAAAGATGTCGAAAACTCCCAAAAGCGTTGAAAGAGTGGCCAGCTTTTAATCAACTGAAAAAGAAAATCGACGACTTCAACGAAACGATGCCACTTCTTGAGCTCATGAGCAATCCGTCGATGAAAAGAAGACATTGGAATCGTTTGGAAAATCTTTGTGATGTAAAGTTTGAAGTTGGTTAGTAGCTCCCTCTTTTAATCTCGTTTACTCTAATGTTCTTTACTAGTTTAGGAATGTTTGGTAAGGTTTGGTTGATATAATTGTGTACGCTTTTTATTGTATGCTTATATTTTAATACTAGGTTATATGGTCATAGGGAGTCTTTTTTTATACAAACTTAATGTCATCCTTTTAAAAAGTATAAAGTAATTTTTATTAATCTTTAAGTTTTGATGAACTTTAGAAAAAAAAAGTCAATTTTTTTAGACAAACGTAAAACGGAGATTTTTTAATTACCAATTTTCTTCGAAGTTGTTAAAATTAAGTTAAATATATATTTTCCTAGGTGATAATTTAATTTAAAACCTTAAATTTCCAGAAAATGTTCATCTCACAATCAAAAAAAGTATTTTTTATTTAAAAAACAATTTGACGACTCAAATTTAAAATCAAGTATATAAGTTGTTGATATTTTTTGAGATATATTAATCCAAAATATCTAAAAAGATCATACAATACGATTGATTATAACCTTATAAAGGTTAGACTGAAAACAATTGAAATGGATTATTTTAAAACTGTATAAAAAAGATGTTTAAATAGTTTTTTCAATGGTATAGTTTGCTACTTTTATACAAAACTCATCGAAGTTTCTGAATTTGGTCCTTTATATCTCAACACTTACTTATAATTCAAAAAACGGTAAACAGCAATTGGTAGCTCGTTAAAATATCAAAAATCCAATACCGAGTTACCGTTACCCGTTAATCTTGAGTTTTAAAATTTGTACGATTGTATTAAAACGATAAATTGAAACTACTGCTTAAGTAATACCTTATGTTTTAACCCTTCGTTTAACTCATTTACAATTGTAAAAAAAACAACATTGCATATCTAAATGTAGCGTAATAAACTTTACTATATATTATATATTTCTAATATTGATAACTGGAGTTTTTCACCAGAGAACGACAACTTCATGATGAGAGATGTGCTGTCAGCACCGTTGTTGGACAGCAAAGAGGAGATTGAAGATGTTTGCATCAGCGCTGTTAAGGAGAAGGACATAGAATCCAAATTGAACACAGTCATTAACGAGTGGGACGCACATTTGTTAACATTCGCTACCTTTAAAACTAGAGGTTTTTGGATAGCAATAATTTTTTTCTTTTAGTTAAAACTCAATAAGTGTTTTATCAGACTAATTTTTCAATTAATTTTATATAGGTTTTTAATTTGAAATGTTACACTTTATCACGTTAAAAAAGTTTTTGAGAAACTAATTAAAGTGGTTAGCTGTCTAAATTGCACGAGCGTACAAAATTGCGCGAGAGGACAAAATTGCGCGAGAGGACAAAATTGCACGAGTGCACAAAATTGCACGAAGATACTTTTGCACGAGGGGATAAAATTGCACAAAGATACTTTTTCACGAAGAGTCACTTTTGCACAAAGACACTTTTGCACGGAGACAACTTTGCACGGGTTAATTTTATTTTTATCATTGTTACCCCTTATTTTTCCTTCGGTAAGTTTTAATTTTTTTGTTTTATAATTTTTTTTTCTTTTACTATCACTGTTACCCCTAACCCTTACCCTCGGTCGGTATTTTTTTTTAATCATTATTTTGTTTTTATTTAGTTTATTTTTAATATTTTTTTTTGTTTTACTATCACTGTTACCCCTAACCCTTACCCTCGGTCAGTAACTTTTTTTTTACTAAAATATTTTTTTTTTACTCTCGTGCAAAAATGTAACTCCTACAAAATTGACCCTTGGTGCAAAATAGTCTTCGTGCAGTTTTGTGCCCTCGTGCAAATTTTGCTTCGTGCAATTTTGTTCTCTTGCAATTTAGTCCCCTCGTGCAATTTTGTCTTCCTGCAATTTAGACCCGTTCCCAATTAAAGTATGTTATTATTAGACGAAGGGCTGTGTATAATTATTTATTAAGTTTCAATTTTTTAATCGCTCAATACAGGTGAGCTTCTACTGAAAGGAAATGACACTTCAGAGATAATCTCTTTCCTCGAAGATTCACTTATGGTTCTCAGCTCATTGCAGGGAAATAGGTTATTATTAATTCGTTTTTAATTTTTGACTAAAATTTACTGAAATAGCAAGGTTTTTAGTTTTAATTTTTATTGTTTTTAATCTTAGAATACAATACTTAAGTAATAAATACATTTCAGGTACAACACTCCATTCAAGCCTCTTATTATTACCTGGATACAAAAGTTGTCATCCACTAACGACATACTTGGTTTTTATTTATTTTACTTTGATAATTATTTTTTGAAAATACTACTTTAGTTATAATGTACAAAGTTTTAGCTTTTTTATCGTATAGCTTTACAAAAACAAAACAAAAAGTTTAATTACAGCACACTTTTGGCGTTAATTATTTAAAAAAATGTTTTAGATTATTGGATTTTAGTACAAAACTTGTGGGTTTACCTAGAAGCTGTTTTTGTTGGTGGAGATATTGCTAAACAACTTCCTAAAGTTTGTTTTATAATTTTTACGTTGTTTGATTGAGCTCTCTATATTATCTATATCTCTTCTCGTTGTTTTAGAGCAAATAGTTCTAACAATATAAGTACTTTTAGTTTAACATTGACTTAGTTTGTTTTTAAGCTGTTTAACTCTTGTTTTAACTTTTTATTTTCTGATAATTTTCTTTTAATTATTCTTTTAATAATTACTCCTCTTTGTTAGATTTTGAAAGTGGGTGCAGCAACTTATTTAAATTCTTTTATCTGTTAAAGCTTTTCTTAACAAAGCAAAATTGTTAGGAAGCAAAAAGGTTCCAGAACATTGACAAGTCATGGCAGAAAGTGATGGCGCGAGCTCACGAGTACAGAAATGTGGTTCAGTGTTGTACTGGCGATGAAATGCTTGGGCAGTTGCTACCTCAGCTACTAGAACAACTAGAACTTTGTCAAAAGTCTCTTACTGGGTAATTTTATTCTTAAACTAAATTAACTTCTTTAATGACCCATTAAACAGGAAGTTTAAGTTATCTTAATTAAATTGACTTTTTTATCAAAATTTTTCTGAAATTTGCACTAAAGGTATATTATATTTTACTCTTTGCATATTTTCTACTTGTTTGCATTAATAAGTAGCGAAGTAGTTAACTTTTAATTAAACTATTAATTTGTGTTTAAAAAGCGACTGAAAGATATCTTAGTTAGAAAGTTTTCAAAGCTTCATTGTTTTGTTAGATCTGTAATTTTTTACATTACTACTTAATAGATACTTGGAACAAAAACGTCTAATCTTTCCACGTTTCTTTTTTATATCAGACCCTGCTTTGTTAGAGATTCTTGGTCAAGCCAGTGACTCTCACACCATACAGGTTCGTTGCTTAACTTCAAAATAACAAGTAGGTAATTTTGTTTGTTATTGTATCTTTATTTATATAGAAAAAAATATTAAAAATATTTTTTTTTGCAGTTAAAAATTTAACAGAACCAAGCAATTGAAGATATATTTGCTTTCTTTTTTGTAAATTCAAATGCTTCTAATTAATTTAGTTTTTGTTATACTGCGTTAGGTTTTATAAGTTGAATTCCGTTGTCATTTATGATATGAATTTTAATGTTTACTATTAAGACTATATCGTAGTAGCATATTACATGATTGCTTTTAATTTTTTAAGCATTTAATAGTTATACTAATAAACAGTTTTTTAGAATTTTCTTTAAAATAAATCATGTATAGTTTATTCTGAATCTTTTTTTAGAATCACTTACTTGGGGTGTTTGAAAACGTGGCAAAAGTTGGGTTTTCTGACAAAGAATATGACAAAATTAACAGTTTTATATCCAGAGAAGGAGAATCTGTTGCTGTAAGCTTTTATAATTATAAAAAAGATAGTATGATATTGAAATTAAACCTATACCAATAGTTCTAAGTTTGTTAAATTATAAACAAATATGTTGGCTTTTATGTTTTGTATACAAATTTTTGTCATTTTATGTATCCACAAACTTTATATAGCTTTATGAACTTAAAGTTTAACTATTTTTAAAAATAGTTATGCTATACGGTAAAACTTCAGTAACTTATATAAACCTGTTTTTTAACTTATAAATGTTAAGATCATAGGGTAGAGCTCAAGGCGAAGCTTTGAACAAGAACTAAAACTTATTTTTCAATGAAAGCCTAAGATTTAAATTCAAAGTCACTTTTTATAGTATATATAAACTAAAAATAGCCTGTGAAATTTATTATGTTTACATAAAAGTTTCTGATAGAAACATATGGATCGAATTTTTATTAAATTTATATTTTTTGAAATTTTTAAAAATTCACTAAAATTCTACAATCTTTTCATTTTTAGCTAAAAATATAAAATTTTCAGAAATATCCTTAAAAAAGTATTAAGGTTTCACGTGTTGGATTCTTATTATTTTGATTTTTTTTTCTACTAAAACTGCCGAAAAATAACTTTATTTAAAAAAAGAAACTTCTTATAAATTCATAAAAATCCTGCATGTAAATTTTAAAATTATTAGTAAAGTATAAACATAAGTTTATAGATGATTGGTTTAAGAATTACGAACACAATTTTAATATGATACTTTCTTCAGTATAAGTTTTTGAAACGAGATAGAGTTAACTACTGTTATTTATAAAATTTCACGGCATACTATATTTATTACAAAATAACAATAAAACATATTTTTCAGTTACAACTTGTGCTAAAATAGTGAGTTTTTGAAGTAAAATTGTTTTATAAGTGTAAAATAAAAAAGTATGCCGTGCATAGATTTGAATAGTTTTAGCATACAACAACTTTTAGTTAAAACATCCAATGATGGCGAAAGGAAATGTGGAGATTTGGCTGGGAGAGTTGTTGAAACTCCAACAATCATCCTTACAAGCAGTCATCAGTGAGGCTAACTCGCAAATGATGGAGGAAAACTTTGACATTCACCAGTATATTGATTCTGCTCCAGCGCAAGTATGTGAAATTATACTATGATATTATATTTGCAGGTTTAATTGTGTATCTATTAAAAAAACATACTACCCCTCATTAAAAATAAATGTAAATACAATTACTCAAACCAAAAATTACTATTTTACCTTGAGTTTTTTAATTTAAAATCTTGTCTTAGATTATGTATGCAAGTTTAGTGTATTCTAGAAATATACATTAATAGATTTTAAGAGCTTATACTAATTTACTTTAAAAAATATTCAATAAACATGAAAATAAATAAAGTTTTTTGAATTTTTTAGTATCCTTTTACACTCTTTCATATAATACAAGTTTTATATTAATTCTAGAGTAATACATTTAGTGCAAAATGTAAGTGTAGTAATGTTATTTCTTACGCCTATTTAAATTTGTTTCTTAAATGTCTTCGTCAAGAAACTCTTCTCAATAAAATAACTTTTGATTCCAAAACTTACTAACATTTTTCAAACTCATGTATCGGACGGTAAAATAATTGAACTTATTTCAGGGTTGCCACTTTACCTGGAAAAACCTGGAATTTTGAACAAAAATCACTATAAAAACCTGGAAAAACCTTGAATTTTAACATGTTCAGTAGTAAAATTTCGATTTGACACAAAAAATGCATCATATAAACAGATAAATTTTTGTCATCATCAACATTTTTCAATTAGAAACATATTTAAAGTATCTTTACAGTATCTTTTCAGTGTTTTTATACTATTTAACGAGTTTCTTACCTTAAACCTAACTTTAAACTAAAAAAAGACCCAAACATGTGTTTTTTTTTTTAACCTAGAAAAAATTTGGAAAACTTGGAAAAAAAAATTGAAAAAACGAGTGGCAACCCTGTTATTTTTACAAGTTTAAAGTTTGTGTAGCTATTAATAGTTTAAAAATAAATATTGTTTACCTTTTTTATTATTCATTTTAAACTTTATATGATATTTTTTATTTTTAAAAGTTGAACAGTCAAAAATTTTTAACATATGTACATCTGAGGATTTAACAATCGACCGAAGAGGAATTATTAGTTATTTTTACGCGAAGATGGTTATTATCTGACTCCGTGCGTTGTAACTATATCGGTGATGTTATTTAAATGTTTAGAAATGACTTAGCTAAGTTATTTAGCTAAGTCGACTTAATGAATTGCGAACTAAACTTAGACTATCTTTAATGCTTAGCTTAATTGAATAGTTAGATTGTTAAAATGCTTAATTAATTGATATAAAGAAATCGAGTTCTAGAAATAAAAGCTGTATTACGATGAATATAAACTGCGATAAACATAAAGCAAACTATACAAATAACTACTTCAATTCAGAAGTTAATATAAAAAAAAGTCGCCTTCGTACAAGAAGTACGAGGCTGTCTCGTTACAGAGATGTTTACGGGGGGTAATAGGGATTAGTAAAGTAGATTAGTACAACAATCAAAACAACACTTATATTTTATTTACATAAACTAAACAACACAAAGATACAATTACATCACTCTATACGAGAACTAAAGTTAAACACACAAGAAAACATTAGTTCTTAAATCTAACGTGCTTAAAATGCATCTTAACTTAAAGCACACTTGCCGAATGCTCTGCCGAAACTGCTACTGCAACTGCTACTGCGAGTAAATGAAAGTCAAATTCCGTTTTATAAGCACTAAAACAAATGTAACTCCTAACAATAAAAAATGTTTGTTTTTTTAATACTGGAAGCACGTCACGAAATCTGCGTAAAACAGTTTACAACATCCGCTTTAAAATACGAAAATGAGATGTTAATATCATTACATAAATAATTTAAATCCTTAAAGTCCTACTTAACTTTAAACTTTTTTAACAGTATCAAATGTCCGGTTTTAAAAAAAGTAAGAAAAAGAAACTGTTTTTCTTATTATCTCAAAAATTACATAATTTACAAAAACTTAGATAAAACACAACATAAAGACAAAGTAAGTAACAATGATAGTCATTTAGTTGTCTTCCGGCTTGTTGTCCTCGGGGTTCTTGTCCTTGGGCTTGTTGTCCTCGGGCTTGTCGTCCTTGGGTTTTTTTTTGGGCTTGTTGTCCTCGGGTTGTTATCCTCGGGCTTTTTCTTCTCTGGTGGTTAATAGAGGCTCATGAATCATCAATTAGATCATTGAAAACATCTTGTTTCTTTTAGGAAACATTTGACTTTCTGTCTTCTAGCTGGTTTGTTGAATCAGCAAAACACCACATCGATTGGCTTTGGAAACAATGACAGCAGGAATTTTGATTGTGACGTCATAGAATAAACACAAAATTTCATTCTATATTTTGTCTATTGTCATACTTAAAAAAAAAAAAAACTTTTAAAGTTTCATGCAGTAGCAAGGTGTTAGGTGTGCTTAAAGCTGTGCTTATCAAACGACAATTTGCTTCAAACAACGTTAAAAAGATACAAACGCATTTATTTAACAAGCGACTACTGCTAAATTTAAGGGGAGTTTATTTTTGATTTCTTTCAAAGGAAAAATTTTAACACAACTTTATACTTGAACTTGAAACGAGTAATAAAATGTGGCAAACGACTGCCTTTTTACGACTAAAAAAGATGAAAACTCATTCAAACATATTTTTAAACTTCAGAAACATTCTGATTTAAAATAAATACAATCTATACTTTAGTACAATCAATCAGCAGATCAAAACAATAAACTAGTAGTAGTAAACAAATAGACAAATTTGTTTTATCAGCTAAAACTCAGACGTTATTAAGAGCAGCTATTCTGCTGTTGTAATTCTAAATTTTATTGCGGTTCTTACTTTACATTTCTATGCTTAGAAAAATATAATAACTGCGCTCTCTTGGCAACTTATAAAATGTAATTTTGCACTAAAATACTGCGTCCCCTGACGACTTATGTGAATTGCTACATCTTCAAAGAACATTGTGCACTAGAGTAAAAAGACTGTGCTTTTTATAATCGAAATACTGCGCCCCCATGCGACTTATGTTAGTTGCAACTTATATTGTGCCCTTAGCTAAAAAAATTGAGCTTTTTAGGATCGAAATACTGCGCTCCCATACGACTTATGTTAGTTGCAACATATATTGTGCACTTAGAAGAAGAAATATTATGCTTGTTAGCAAATAAACTGTGCACTTAAGCACTAAAAAAGCATATACAAAAGTATAAGTAGAAATAACCGCAAAAATTATATAGTATTTTCAACAAAACATTCCTGACATCAAGCTTCTTTTTTAACAAAACTAAATAAACCACTACCACACACTTGTATTATGATTGTAGACTTGCTGTTTCAAAGTAGAAAGTTATTCACACAGTTTTTCTTACTATTATCATAGTGAAATGTCGCAAAGTAAAGTATTATCGCAAATTATACTGTCAAAATTTTAAACTCGTTAAAAAGTTGTTTAGTAATACACTAAAGTTTTTTTTTCGCTGCGTTTTTTAATTGATAAGGCACCTAATTCCTTAAAGAAGATTCCTAAAATACATGCCACACATGGTCTCCAATGTCTCGTTACAGATATGTTATTAGGAGGGTAATAAGATTATTAAAGTAGATTAGTACAACAATCAAAACAACACTTATATTTTATTTACATAAACTAAACAACACAAAGATACAATTACATCACTCTATACGAGAACTAAAGTTAAACACACAAGAAAACATTAGTTCTTAAATCTAACGTGCTTAAAATGCATCTTAACTTAAAGCACACTTGCCGAATGCTCTGCCGAAACTGCTACTGCAACTGCTACTGCGAGTAAATGAAAGTCAAATTCCGTTTTATAAGCACTAAAACAAATGTAACTTCTAACAATAAAAAATGTTTGTTTTTTTAATACTGGAAGCACGTCACGAAATCTGCGTAAAACAGTTTACAACATCCGCTTTAAAATACGAAAATGAGATGTTAATATCATTACAAGGCGAACACAACCTTTTGAGCACGATATTACAAGCTAAAAACTAACTGGCTAAATAACTAGCGCTTTACTGAATTTAAGCATTTTTAACTTTGAGAGAAAAGGAAGAAAAGAACAGTGCTAGCTGTTACAAGGAGAAAAAATAAATCACTATAAGAGTGAAACATTTTATTGTATTTTGAAATCTGTTAAACAATTTATATTAAACTTTATGCTCAGTAAATCCCTGCGCGTTTCTGAGATATTAAAAATATAAAAATTTCGAGCTCCACAAATTCCTAACAAAAGATGGAAACTGAATAAGAAACAAAAAACTGTTTTTAATTAAAAGAATAAGTTCTCCGATATCTTTAATGAATTTTTTAGAGTTTTTACATATTACGCTTTATAAAATATTAAACAGTTAAATGATGTTATTTTTCTAGATAGAAATAGTTTTTTGTCTAGAGTCTAGACCAGGGTTTCCAAAACTCATTTACTAAATCGCCCCCTTTTGAGGAATTTGAAAAAATTGCCCCTCGTGATTTTATACATTGATATTCCTCTTGAGTATGCACTTTTAAGCCAAAAAAGTTTTGTTTGAAATGTAATTCAGACTGATACTTCTTAGGCACGCACTTTTTGGCTGTGTTCAAAGTAATTTACAGGGCTTGAAAAAATAATTTGCTGTTATTTTATTATAAGCTTGGTAAAGTGTTTTAAAATACTTAATTATAAAAAAACCTTATGTGTTCTGTAATTAATTCTGTTCAAATATGAAATGTTTTGAAACTAATGAACCCTTTAGGTTAGTGGTGGACAACTTTTTTAGCCAGCAGGTCATATTTACTAAAAAATTCTTTATCGTGTCGACTTGTGTTAAAAATGTACTTGCGGGCTGCTTTATTTAAAAAACTAACATATAAGAAATTTAAAAAACTCGGGAAAAATTGTAATAAAATGATCTAGTATTATTGTCATCTAAAAAGTGCTATTGTGAACTAAAAACCAAATCGAAAGCTTATTTCAAAATATTAAGTATCAAAAAATAAATTTTATTTGTTTTGCACAAGTAGTTTTCAAATTACTTAGCGGGCCGAAATTTGACTGGACCTGGATCGTACGTTACCCATCTGAAATCTTAACTGAAATCTGACATTATGAATATATACACTCTGATATAACGAATTTCGGACATTTAGTAGTTAATGCTAAGTAACCTATTTAAGCTGCACAATATACTTAAATTATCGTGATTATCAAATACTTACAATAATAACTAATTTACATATATACTACCTGGGAACGGGTCAAAATTGCACGAAGATAAAATTACACGAGGGGACTAAATTGCACGAAGATACTTTTGCATGAAGACAAATTTGCACGAGAGCAGAAAGTTGCACGAAGACAGTTTTGCACCAAGAGCCAGTTTTGCACGAGTTACATTTTTGCACAAGAGTAAAAACAAACAGAAAAAAAAATAAAACAGAAAAAAACACCTAAAAGATAAATTAATAAAAAAACAAAAACCTTGGGTTAGGGGTAATAATGATAGAAAAAAAATTATCTAAAAAAATAATAAATTTAAAAGATGAATTTAAAAAAAAAAAAAAAAAATATCAAAAAAAAAGTTACCGACCGAGGGTAAGTGTTAGGAGTAACAGTGATAGTGAAAAAAAAAAACAACCCGTGCAAAAATATCGAAAATTCGTGCAATTTCGTACGCTCGTGCAAATTTGACAGCTACCTATACTTAAAGTATTTGATTAACATATGAGTACATTATAATCAAAAGTTACTTTTTTAAATTTAGTAGTGCAAGCTATAAAACAAAATATTGATTTCAAAACATAACTTACAAAATATATTTTAATTAATTACAATAACTTTTTTATCCTACTTAAAATTGACTTTAATATAGTTTTATTTTATAGTCTAACTAGGTGACATTTTAAAAAACAATTGAAAATATCATGACGAGATAAATTTAATAGATAACATAGATTTTTTTAAATAGTTTATGATCCCAAATAGCATACATATCAGGTTATGAACTGGTGAGAGGGATTCCATTTATCTATGACCTATGTAGTTGTTAAATGAGAAAAGATATAAATATGTAATTTACGTGAAAATAGTAGTCCTCAGCACTTATTTTTTGTCTGTATTTTTACTTAAACAGAATGGACTTTTTATCTTTAAGTTTTACCTCGGGGTCAAGTGTTCAATAGCAAGCTACAATTAGTAAAATACCAAGCTAAAAAGTAAAAATTTTATGACTGTTCGAAATTTTAAAATCGTCCCCACCCCCCTTTCGCCCCCATAATAGTTATTGCCCCCCCTACTTACTAAAATCGTCCCCAGGGGCGGTACCGCCCAATTTGAGAAACTCTGGTCTAGACTCTAGAGGAAAGGTTTTTAACAAATTTTAGTCATTAATATATTATTTTATACGCTACAAAAATTTTTAAACGCATTAAAAACGCTTTAACTAGTTTTGAAGTTTAGCTTAAAAACATAGACATAGTACAATTTAAATTATATGTATATAAATGTTCTTAAAATTTTAAGAATTTTTATTTTTGTAGAACTCAAGTTTAAGTACTTTAACTAAATTTTATACCGGAAAATTAGCTTTTGATCATACAAAAAAAAACTATCTAAAACTATCCTAAACCATCAATTATTATGGCTTTTTGTTCAATTTTTGAACAATTTCTAGTATGGAAGTTTTTTTCTTTTAATAAAACCCAAAAGCAAGTTTTTACATAATATTTGGCATAGAAAAGCTGGTTTAAACTGGTTTTATTTTTGTTTTAATGTGCTTAAAAAAAAGTTATATGAGATTTAATTTTTACAAATAACCTATAAAAAAGCAATAACATTTTACTAAGTTATAACATTCAATAAAATTAATAAACTATCTGATATTATTGTTTAGTTTTCTAAGTTATATTTTCACTGTTAACAATTTTCTTTAAACACAATACTTTTAGAGTATTTTTCAGAGTAACAGTTTGTTTGTAAATTCAATAAACCTACATACTATTTTATGTTTTTATTGAATACTTATAAAGTTCAAGAGATGTCAACTATTTAATGACCAAAAATGTGCGTTTCTACATAGTATAATGCTATCTAACAAATGATCTCTGCCGAATGTTCAAAATTTCAATTATGTTCATCATTATTGCTATAAGTTATAACACAAATAATAAAATGTTTATTAAGTTTCGATCGTTGCTAAACAACATATATGAGTGTGATCTTATTAAGAAAATCATTTTTTTTTAAATCAAGTCAATGCAACAAGCATTAAAATTGTTTTAAAATTTTAAAGAGAAATAGTTACTGTAAATATTGTATTTTTTAAATACATTTAGTTATTTTTTTTATAATTCTAAAAAAGTATAACCTCGTTTATAAATTATAGTTATAACGCACTTATCAACCACATTATTTTTTATATTAAGCTAATATAAGTTACTTTTACTCGTACAAAAAATGTATTTTAAATATACTCATTAATAGTTTTTGTTTTAGAAAAACTTCTTAAATATGTTTGTGATAAGTATTTTTGCTAGGTTTCAATCAGTTAAAACCCACACAAATTAAAGCAAACAAACATTTTGCATAGCAAAATTAGCATTGTGGCAACTTAGGTGCTATATACCTTAAAATTGTTTTATGTTAAATTTACAAAACGTTTGATTACACTGCAAAATTAATTTACATAAGTTTATTTTGATAGGAAATATAGAACGATTAAAAGTGTTTAAACTTTTATACAATCCTAAAATATAGATTTACTTATCCTTTGAATACCTCAATTTAAGACTATTTGATTTGAAATTAGTTTTGATTTAATTTGTTTTCAACTATATTTTTCAAGTTCTACAACAGCAAAAAATACTCCTATAATTTGCTGCTTAAACTTAAGTTTAGTTTTAAATTCTTCCAAGGTTATGTTAGAATTTTAGTATAACTTTTTTTGAATTTATTTCCCCTTCTAAATCATTTAACAAAGTTTTTACAGTTATGTCTAAAATTTTGTACGAATTGAGTTCAATAAAATCGTGAAAAAGTTTAAATATTATCACATAAAAAAATTCTGCTTTAATTTAGTTCTTGAGTTTAAATAAGCTGTAAGTTAAGTTATTTTTTTGCTTAAAACAATCTTAGCTTCAAATATTAAGGTATTTAAAAAAGTTTAATTCAAGTAAGTTTTTCAATTTCCCAGTGTCAACAGTAATCCTTAAATTAAAACGGTACAAAATTTCATTCAAGTCTGATAATTCTTTTAGTTGCTAGTTTTATATATAATGCACACATAAAAAGTCATTAAGAATTTATTTTTAGTCCAACTTGCGGAAATTTCACTTGTAACAGATACGCAAACTAAAACGAACAACTAGAGCTCGAGTCGCAATCCGTCATGGAAAGAGATATTTTAATCCTGTCCAAAAAATTCTCACAGTCGATCAAATTTGGGCAGTCTGTCCAGCTTTCCTTGTGTGCAGTTTTAACCGATAATTGTGACAACCGCTTCATCAGCTTGTTAATATCTTGCTTGTTTTGTCTAAACTCTTCCTCCCTTACCTCACTGATAACCTCTATTCTGTAATTTTTTTCTCTTACCAAGCTGCAACTACTGAACATCAGTGGCTCGTTCTCAGTGACTTTTTTATGTATGTTGTCTGAAAACACATTTTCGTGTATAAAATTTTGTATTTTGTTTTCTTCTTTTTCACTTATAGTTAAGCCCTTATTTATTTTTTTTGGAGAATTACATCTGTTTTTTGTTGTTTTCTTACGAAATTTTGAATGCTCAGTTTGAATTTGTTTATGTTTTTCTTCGTAGACAATTCTTTTATTTTGTTCTTTTGTTTGTACAACCATATTTTTATTTTTAACTTTTTTATGCCGATCGTTTATTGTGTCAACTTCAGTTTGTGTCTGCAAACTGACGAACTGTTTTTTCTTGGTGTTGCGAGATACTACTGTAGAAGTTGTTGTCTGCTTATTTTGGCAGCTTTTAAGTTTTACTTGGTTGCATTGATGCCGCTTTTGAGGTTTTTGTCGGGTATAATGTCTTAATATATCAACGTAATTTGTACTTTCGGGGTTATCAAAGCTGTAACAGTTAGAGTGCTGTAACAATTTAGGAGAAATGTCTTTGTTTAAATCATTTATAAACGAATTTTCTTTGTTACAAGTCAGATTGCAATTGGTAGCATTGTTGTTGCTTAAATAAAGTTTGATAATATCTGATACTTCAACTGATTTTTCATTAGTTTTACTAACGCCGTTGTCAAATTTTATGTCATCAAGAGATTCTTTTTCTTTAGCTGAATTCTCGGTTTTTACTAATGTATTACCATTTTCTTGACTATTCGCCATTTTGCACTTGTTTGCTTCGTCCAATAAATAAACATTATTTGAAGGTGACTCTGTCAACTTCTTATTCTTTTTCATGACTAAATCTTCTAATGTTTTTAAGTTTTCTTGACCTTTTAAGAATCTACATATAGCGGCAACTAACTCTTCTTCAAGATCGTTAGTTTTATCACAGTTTTCAGTTTCATTGCTGACTTTGCTTGGTTCAACCATGCTCTTCACTGTCTCTATGACGTAACTTGCGCTGCTCAACACTTTTTCGATTGTACTTGTAGACGGCTTACATTCAGTTTCCTTGATTTTTTCGTCCTTAGTTTTTTGATCACAAGTATCGTCAACTGTATTCCCTATAATTTTAGTTGAAACTTTTTCAGAAAACGTGACGTTTGTGTTACTGTCGTTCAACTTTTTTTCTGATTCGCCTTTCTTAAGTATACCATTTGATGGCTTATTTACAACAGTGTTTGAATTCGTGTCAGAACAAATACTTTTTACATTAGTTTGACTTTCTTGATTGCTTAAAATGCTTGATATTTTTTCAGTTAGTGGCTTAACGAACTCACTAGCTTGCTCCAGCATACTCGAAACGCTTGTCTTAGCCGTATCTGACTTGTCACAGTTTTCTATTTTTTCAACTTCGTTGGTTTTGTAAAACTCAGTTGTAGAAACTTTTTCTTGAATTTTTTCTACATTGGCGCTAATTGTACTAATTATGGCATTAAGATTATTTTTTAAACTTTTCCACCAATCATTAACGTTTCTCTCGCCAGGACTGTTGTTTATGTCAGTTTGACTGTCGTTTAAAGTTTGTACAGATTTACTTATAAATACTTCCGGTTCAGCAAAATTACCACTTTCTGTTGTTTTAATGGATTCCTTTGATGAAAATTTGTTTGTTAAGCTTAGCTTACTTTCTGATATTTTTTGACTAATGTTCTGAATAACGGTAGACAGGTTCGCTTGTAGTTTACCCCACCATTCTCTACCTAAGTCATTTATATCTATCGTAGTGCTAGATTTTTTATACTCAATATTTTCTTTATCGTCCATTATTATGAGCCAATTGCTTCCAGAGTTAACAATTTTGTTTTTACTATTTAAAGTTGATTTACTTTTCGGAATTTTATCTCCTTTTACCTCTTCTATCATAGTTACAGTCCACCCATTTTGATTTTCTGTTATTTCGTCGCGTTTGAGTAGTTCTTTCTCGTTTATTAATTTTTCAGTATACTGAACTTTTGTATTTTTGTTATCATTATCGTTTGTGTATGTAATAATCATAACTTTATACATTGTGTTTTCGCATATAACTTGGCTATTTTTTAACTTTAGCTCAAAATCAGTCTGAGATGCATGTTCTTTATTACTTACAGATATTTTTGGTAATTCTTCTTTCTTAAATGTTTCCGAGCAATTTTGTACAATTAGTTTACTTTCAGTTTTATTTTCGTTATAATGATCAACCTCATTGTTTTCTTTGTACGTGTTTCCTGTAACAATGTTTATAGTCACATTACTTGCGACAATTTTTTTGATAATACTTTGTGTGCTCTGTATACTTTTTAAAGACTTATCACTGCCGTATAAAACGTCTATCTTCTTGTTCTTTAATGATTGTTGAGATACATCGTCTTCTAATCTTTCACCACCGTATCTTATTCTTTCCTCTTCTTCATCATCATATTTTCTAGCGTGTCTACGTTTGTGTTTCTTTTTATGCTTTTCGTTAGTAGTTATTGTGTCTGAGTTACAAACAGTTTGCAGACTTTCGATTGAGTTATTGCTTGTTTTAGTCGGAAAATTTGCAGAAGATAAAAATCTATTATTATCCTCTGATGTGGCGTACATCCTAATTCTTTGTACCTTTGTTACGGTCAAGTTTTCCCGCTGATTGGACTGTTCACCGTTGTCTTCAACTGCTATTTTACTTTTATGATGATGGCGGTGTTTGTGTTTCTTCGGTGTTATGTATTCGTCTAGTTTATTTTCTTGCACGTCTTGGCTGATCGACTGTTGATGAATAATTTTTTTAACAATATTTTCAGCATCCGTGACACTTCTGTGATGTCTTCTTCTACTTGGTAGTTCCGGGGCACTCTCTGCCTTGTCCTTCTCTTTTTCATTGAGGCTGCCGGAAACAGACTTTTGAACATCAACATCGCTGCTTCCCTCCTTAGATTTCCAATAATTTAAATTCGTTTTATTATTTTCCGAATTTGCTTTTTTCTTAGGTTTTCCAAGCGGGTCGTCAACAAAACTCTCTGATTTTATACCGCTAAGCTTGATCTTGCTAATGGGATTTCGACTGGGCATAACATTCCCGTTGCTTTCATTTTTTATTTCACTTTCAACTTTTACCAAATCAATTATGTTAGTATCGTTGAATAATGATGAATTTGAATTGCTTTTAATATGATGATCAGAAGAACTTTCCACGTTAAACTCTCTTTCTAGGGTATAGCTGTCACGGGTAACTTTTTCTAGCCTCTTCTTTTTTGCTATGGCTTCCTCACTTTCTTTATTCGAATTGTTATTTACAACCTTAAAAATGTCTTTACCTTTTGAATTCGTTGCTATTTGCTCTGAGGTATACTTCTTAAGCTCTTTGTTTTTCTTATTTGTGTTAATGTTTTCTAGGTTTGAGCTAGTACCAACTATAAAATCTTTATTGTCATTAAATGCTTCATCGCTTTCACTTCCTTCTTTGTTTTTTGAAATGTATCTAATTTTCTTTCGTTTTACAGCTTTAGATCCGTCCATTTTTACTTATAGGCATATTTGACAAACATCAATCAAACTCTACATAAAACAAAATTGAAACTCAAACACAAGTTGTTTTTAATTAAATCAATTTCACAACTTTTACAATAATCACTAAGCAACGAAATCGATCAATGAATCAAATTAATAATAGTTTTAATAATAATTAATAATAGTTTTGCATTTTGATTTACTTCAAAACCAAAATGACCTACTATGAATAAATTTATAATTAAGGTTGTTGTCCTTTGGTGGTTTGAAATTAATATAATTTTTAAACTTTTAAGCCAACTAGAATCAAGGACACCTACCCTAAAAACTTATTTTTGTAATATTATTTATTTATACATACACACTAGTACCTGTATAAAATTTTAGTTGATAAATTATTTTTAAATTAAGATTTATTTATTACTAAAATTATTCAACTACTTAGCCTCGGTTAAAAAGTTTACTTTAGGATTTTTAAATGGATGGACAATGAATTTGTAAAAGTTGTCCTCCTTTTATGATGTCACTTTTCAGTCTAGAGCCTATTTCGCTACAATAAAACTTAAAAGTTTACTCGTGCAATTTAAAAAACAACATATAAAAAAGTAACTCTTGCCGTTTTTATTCGTTTTTGTTTGGTTTATTCTTAAAAACTTTTTTTGATATAAATGTTCAATGTGTTTAAGTCTCGTCAACTATTATTTTTTTAATCTAATCATAGTTTATTGTTTAAATAAAAGTTTATAGAACATTGATAACAAACAAAAATGTATTATTTTAATATATTTTATAAATTTGTTACTAAAACCATTTTGAAAAAGTTTTTTAATTTAATTACACATTTTTATAATCTAGTTTACTTTTCAATAATTTATACATTTACACTAAAAACATCCGTTTACTTTCGTTACATAAAATAATTATGTAGTACAGTGCAATAGTTTATTTAAAACCTTACATAAAACGTATAAAACTGATAATTTTCTTAATAAAAAGTAAATTTGTAAACAGTAAAACTTTCAATTAAGTTCATTAACTCCGGTAGAAGAGCTTGTGGGGCTTTCATAACCGGAAGCGTAGTCAAAATAATTCAGTGATAAGTTGTAGTAAGGGTCATGCGTACTATTGCACAACTTTACTGAAAGCTGCGACATTCGCTTCATAAGCTGACTTATAAGTACCGCGTCCTGTTTATGCTCTTTTTTTCTCATATCACGAATATCTTCAATCCTGTACTTTTTCTTATTTGGCTTACAATCGCTCAAGATGCTATCTTTTCCTCTTTTTATCTGTTCTGGAAAAACGTTTTTCTGTATAAATTTACGTATCTGATCGTCGTTTCGGTTATCATCTACTTGATCATCTGTGAATTCTACTTTACTGCTGGTATTGCTTTGTTGGTGAGATTTTAAAAAGTTGATCAAGTTGCTAGCAGATTTTTTCAAAGTAGTTAAAATACCTTGATTTTCACTGACAATTTCTTTGTTACTAACACTCTTATCATAAGCTGAGCTTTTTCTATTTGATTTAGAAAAAGTAGCTTTGTTTACTCTATTCTTGTTGCTTTTTAAAACGTAGTCAGTAGTTTGCGCTCCTTTAGTGCTTCTGGAAAACATGCGGCCGAGTAAAGCGCTTATAGACTTTTTAAGTCTTACCAACGCACCTTCTTTTTTCTCATTTGATTGTGACGAATTTAGGCTGCTGTGTGAAACTTTCGAAGCTGAGTTGTCTAGATCGCTTGCCTGCAGACAAGCAGAAGATTTTGACTTCAAAGTTTCCACTGCGCGGTGTCGGTCGACTTCTGACGTGTTCTTACATGATCTTGGATCGCGTTTGCTTTGTGGTTTGTTGTCAAAAGGGTTGAGAAGGGCTTTTCTTAAACAATTGATTAAGTTGTTTGCTTGTATAAATATGCTTTCGTTATACTGGATCTGTGTTGAAGAGTTTGAATTTTGTTTTTCTGTGTGCCGCTTCACCAACTCCTCTAAACTCTTAACATTTCCATTGCCCTTGATAAAGCAGTAGATTGCGTGCACAAGCTCATACTCTTGGTTCTGCATACTTTTGTTCAGGCTTTCTCTGTTAGTCATAGTGCAAAGGTCATTAAAAGGAATTTTGTCTACAGCTGTTCCTTTCGCTGTGCTTTTAGCTTCGTCTTTTTGGCCCGGCATAAAGTAGCTAATTACACTTGATAGAATAGATTCGTTCTTTTCGAGTGTCGTGGTTGAACAAGCTGTTTTTGACTCGTCGTAATTTTCCACTGCGGTGTTAAAGTTCCCGCGGCAATCGTTTAAATAATCAATCACCTCTCTTACTTGCAAATCACTATGTACACACTTGGTATTTGGTTGCAGTTCTTCTATTTTGTAAATATCTTTCTCAGCTGCTGTAAGAGTTGTGTTGCTTGATAACGTAGTGCCACTCTTTGTTGCTGGTATTTTTGTATTTTTTGAAGCTGCACTTTTATTACTATTTTTTGCAGCTGTACGGGATGTTTGGTTGGTATTTTGTGTGATTTCGGAGCTGATTTTTGAGGTCGTGCTTTCAGCATCACTTTGACTTTCAGCTTTGTCTAAACTGCTAACCTTACTTTGTGACTTAGTTGCAGTGCTAGTCTGCGGTTTCTTTTTCACGCCCTTAGCAGTTTTGTCATTAGAATTCGTTGCTGAATTTTCTTTTGTTTTAGTTTTGTCTTTAGACTTAGATTCAATTTTTTTCGCTGGTGTCTTCACTGGTGCTTTTTTGTTTACATTAGTTTTACTTTTATCTGTTGAAGCCGAATTTATTGAAGATTTAGAAGACTTATTATTGGTAGTTTTGCTCGTTTTTGAACTAGCATTACTTTTTGAAGGCTTAATCTTACTTGTTATCTTACTTATTATTGAGCTTAAAGTACTTTTAGAAGACTTGGCACTACTTTTGTTTGCCGTAGTCGAACTTTCAGTTTTTTTCAAAGACTTAGTTTTTGTTTTATGGGTCTCTTCAGACCTAACAGAACTTTTAGAAGGTTTTACATTTGTCTTTTTGTTTTCTAACGAAGAAAAAGAACTTTCTGAAACTTTTTCATCTAGATTGTTTTGGATTGATTTTTTATTTTCTATAAACATTAGTCCAGTACCGTCTGTAACAACAGATCCTCTGCTAATCCTGACTTTCTTTTTAACTTTTTTCTTTTTTACATTATCAAGCTCAGAAAATTGGCTTTTATTCGAATCACTTTTATCTATGTTAATCAAAGCTACATCGCTTTCATCGTAGTTTATATTTTTTTCACTTCCAAAATTTATATCTTCTTTTTCACTTCCAAAATTTATATCTTCTTTTTCTTCGTGTTTAACTCCCAACGAAGCAAAAAAGTCATCTTCACTTTCTTTTTCTTCTATGTTCGGCGGAGGCCTTTTCAAGCCTTTCGGCGGCTTCTTTTTAACGGCTTTGACACCACTCATATCAGTTGGCTTAGATTCCCACTACAAAATTTACGAAACTTTCATTACAACATTAAACAACAGATATATTAATTTACGTCTATCGAGTTCAATATTTTAAGGACTATGTTTTGCTTTTCGTTGTTGCTAGGATACAAAAAACTGATTCCAAATCAGTATATTAAGTTAATTGTTTGAAAACTAAATATAATTTAAATTCATTTAAACTAATTTTTAAATTGTAAACTCTATTTGCAGTGTTATTATATTTCTTAACAAGTTAAAAAATATGAATTTGTAACATCAAATATTTTATTAATTTCAACAAATAAAATTAACAGAAATAATTATATTACTAAATAATATCGATTGGTATTATAGTTTTTAGAACAATGCTTAAACGTATTTTAATTAACTATTGAGCTTCAAATATTTTTGTTGTTAGAATTACTTATTATAATTGTAGCCTAAATTATATAAAATTAATCCTTTGTTGTTGACATAAAAGTTAGCAGAATAACTAAAACCATGTAATTTTTTGTTTGAGTTTTTCAAAAGTTAAAACAAAAAAACTATCATGATACTTCTGTATTTTGAAAAAAATTATTTAATATACACCTCCAATAAAAAATGATCTAATAGCTCTTTTAATCTTGTAAATTATCTTATATAATATTATAATTACTGTTATAATATTGACTATCTAGTATTATAATCTCAATTTATTTTATTTTTTATTACTGTTGAATTTTAATCTCAACTATATATATTTAAATTAAAAATATAGAAACTTGTAAAAAACTAAATAACCGAACAAAACTTTGTGTAAAACCGAACAAAACTTAACAAAAGCAAACTTGATAACTTGATAGTATGACAAAAAACCTCAAACTAAAAACAATTTATTTGTTTAAATTAACAAAACATATTATAAGTATTTTTATCGATTTTTTATGAACTACTGCTAAAACAAATTTTGAATATTATTTTGTTTATTGTGCAATGTTGGACTCAGGCATCAAAACCTGAGCCACTTAAACAGGACACACAATGAGAAAAATAAAGTAAAATACATTTGTATTCAACAAAACATAAATATCTTTACGTATTTTTTTAAATCGTTTATTTTTAGTTAAATTTGTACTTATTCAAGCAGTTTATATCTGTAAAAAGCTTTTTTAACCAGTTCAAAAAGTTGTAAGTAATGTTAATAAATATAAATTACTAAAGTATTGTAAGTAAGAGAATCAACATTTGTTAATATTTTATAATTCCTTTAAACAGGTTGGTTTACTAGCTTTGCAGTTGTTATGGACTCGAGATTCAGAAGAGGCGCTGACGCATGCGAAAACAGACAAGAAACTTATGCAAGTCACAAACCAAAGCTTTCTTTCACTGCTGAATACTCTTATCATGCAGACTACTAAAGACCTTGGAAAGTTTGAACGCGTCAAATACGAGACATTCATCACGATACACGTTCATCAGAGAGATATTTTTAATGATATGGTTAATTTAGTTGCTTGAAATATATTTTCATATAGGTTAAAAATTAAAAAAGTTTTAAAAACAAAGAAGTACTTTTTTTAAATCATGCTATAGTTGTTATATTGACTGATTTTTACTTTTGCCTAAAAGTATATTGTTGTAAAAAAGAATAAAAACAGTTTTAATTTTAGGTAAGAATGCACGTTAAAGCGATCAGCGATTTTGAGTGGCTGAAGCAATCCAGGTTTTACTTTAACTCAGAAGCAGATTTGGTGCAAGTGAGCATTACAGACGTCGATTTTGAATATCAGCACGAATTCCTTGGTTGCACTGAGCGTCTTGTAATTACACCTCTTACTGACAGGTTTGCATTGTTTTTAAGTTGGTATATACTGTTTAAATTCTTGTATTTTCTGTTTAGTACATCATTCAGTGAAAATAAAAATTGTGAGAATTAAAAAAGTTAAGAAAATTGTAATATAAACTACGTTATTTTGTGAAAATTGAAAAAAAGAAGTAAGTTAGAAGTGATAAAAATTAATAAGTTAAAATAAGAAACACTTACTTTTCTTTTCCTAAAATAAAAATCTATACAGCTTTTTACAAAATTCACTAGGTGCTACATCACATTAGCACAAGCGCTTGGTATGCATATGGGTGGAGCCCCTGCCGGTCCCGCTGGAACTGGAAAAACTGAGACCACCAAAGACATGGGTAAAGCTCTAGGAAAATATGTGGTCGTGTTTAACTGCTCAGATCAAATGGACTTTAGGGGTCTCGGCCGTATCTACAAAGGTATGTAGCGTAATTTTAAATAATTTTACAGAAACTATACTAATTTCAATTTTCAGTATAATCTTCAAATATTTTATGTTAGACTCTCTTTTCTCATTATAGTAGGGTTGCCACACACTCAGGAAATTCAGGGAAACTTAATGAATTTTCAAGTTATAGAAAATCTGAGGGAAACTCAGGGAATTTTGATTTTTTTTTAAACCCAGGGAAACTCAGGGCAGTTTTGATTTTTACTAAAAATTTCAGGGAAATTTTAAGATTTTCTAAAAAATCTCAGGGAAAATTTTTTCTAGATCTAGAATGGGATTTAGTTAATCCAGTTTCAAAGTTTTGTTCAAAACAGTTAATTTTATTCATTTTTAAGTGCTAATTTAGAAATTTTTTAGCCTTGCTTTTGAAATTTAACAATGTAATATTTTAATAAATAATAAAGATTTGAAAAAAAATCAGGGAAACTCAGGGAAGTTTTTGGTCACTCAGAGAAGATTTTTTGATCCAAAGAGTGGCAACCCTGTTATAGATAGAAGGTTCTTTTTTTCAAAGAATCACTAGATTAAAACTTTGTTTATATTGAAAAAAATACATTACATACATTTTTGTTCATTTAGATCAGGGTTTCCCAAACTTTTTTGCTAATGGCCCCCTTTAGAGAGTTTGAAAAAGTAATGGCCCCGTTCTACATATAGATCACTCATAAACTACGATAAAATACACATAAGACCTTTTTTTTTTTGCTCTTCATCTGAAACTCAAGAATACCTAGTGTAAGTTTCTAAACTACCATAGAATATACATCAGACCTTTTTTTTTTTTTTTTTTGCTCTTCATCTGCAACTCAAGAATATCTAGTGTAAGTTTCAAGTTATGGCCTCATGGCCCCCCTGTGGCTCCTTTACTGCTCATGGCCCCCCCTCTTCCCCCTTTGCTGCTCTTGGCCCCCTGAGTATCTGTCATGGCCCACTTTGGGAAACCCTGATTTAGATAAATCACTTTGGATTGACTGACATACGATATATATAACACGTTCATAAATTTAAACTTATTTAATTAATTTGTTTTTATTGTCAGCTAAAAAATTAAACTATTGAATACTTATTTATACTTTAATTCTGTATTATTACATTTTTAGGACTTGCACAGTCAGGATCTTGGGGATGTTTTGACGAGTTTAATCGTATTGACTTGCCAGTTTTGTCGGTGGCTGCCCAGCAAATATACATCGTGCTTCAAGCCAAAAAGGATCACAAAGACAGCTTTATTTTTACAGACGGTGATCATGTTTCTATCAATCCTGAATTTGGTCTCTTCATTACCATGGTACGCTTGTTTGTTGTAGCTAAAACAAGTTATCTTCCTTAAACTTTATTCGTTTTTTTTCTTTAGAATCCTGGATACGCTGGAAGACAGGAGCTTCCTGAAAATTTAAAAGTTCAGTTCCGCACGGTAGCCATGATGGTACCAGACAGACAGGTTTGCTACTTTTTCTTCTAAAATAATTTATCAAGTTAATTGTTTTGTTGTTAGAATAGTTTTATTTTAGTTAACTTTTGTTTTGTTAAGAGATTTATTGAAAGAAAAATTTATTTAGATAATTATGAGAGTGAAACTTGCTAGCTGTGGTTTCCAAGAAAATCAGCTTTTAGCCCAAAAGTTTTTTACTCTTTACAAACTGTGCGAAGAACAACTGACCAAACAGGTTTAAATGTGATAGTTGTTTATACTTTGATTTTTATTTAAAGTATTTTTAAAGAATTTAAAAGGTTGTTGTTTACATATTTTCACTTTTTTTTGTATACATTAATACCATATTAATAAGTGCAAGGTAATATAACTTTTATTGCAAAATGCTGTATACACCTTCACACATCAAAAGTTACAAAGTTGTAAAATATAGTTTATCTAATAAGTATGTGTACATTTTAGGTTCACTATGATTTTGGATTGAGAAATATTTTGTCAGTTTTGAGGACATTAGGAGCCAACAAAAGGCAGAGAGTTGGTGAAAGCGAATCAACAATCGTTATGAGGGTCCTCAGAGACATGAACTTGTCTAAACTTGTTAGCTTCTGTTTCTGTGTATTATTTTATTTAAAAAGTTTAAGGTACATTTTTTTGCAAATTAAACTGTTTTTTTTTTATTTAGTTACAAAAACAACTTTGATATTTTATTTTTTGTTTTAGCTAAAGCAATAATTTTCATATATTTTTTTATAAATGATGTTTTATTTCAAAGGTCTTTTTTATTATTGTTTAAACACTACTGTGATAAACTTGATATATACAAAAATATGTAACACTTTTAGGTTGATGAGGACGAGCCTCTGTTCTTGTCTTTGATTGGAGATTTATTCCCAGGAATAGTGCTTGATAGTGCCACTTATGTTGACTTGCAAGCTGCTATCAAGGAACATGTTACTCCCATGGGTCTTATTAACCATCCTCCTTGGAACTTAAAGGTGATATTTAGACTCCAATTGTAAACTTCAGTGTTTTGGCGCAAAATTTTTTTCATTAATATGATATATTTTTCTTAACGTGTTATATTTGCTGTAAATTTCGGATCCTCACTTTTATTTTTCTATATAATTTCCCTTTTTCAAAACTGTTTAACACTAGTCATTGTAGGTAGTTCAACTGTTTGAGACACAGCGTGTGAGGCATGGCATGATGGCTCTCGGTCCGAGCGGTGCTGGTAAAACAAAATGTATCAACTTGCTGATGAAAGCCATGACCACATGTGGTAGCCCTCATAAGTAAGCACTTTAGTTTAAAAACTGCAGCAGCTTTTTTTAGTGTGTGTCTAATCTCATTCGTGCTTCAAAACTTGTTAAAAGGAAATAAATAAAGTACTTAAATCGTAAAAAAAAGAATTTTTGAAGAAAAACTATTATACTTCTTTTAAAATTAACAATAAATTGTTGTAGCTTTGTAAGTACAACTAAATTAGCTCTTATAAAAGAATCTTCATGTCATTATTTCGGTATCAAAGTTTTTATTACAATTATATGAGCGCGTAGGTTTTTTTTGATAGAAACAAATACGTACAGATTTTTATGTTTTTTATGTTTCAAGAGCTATTATAAAGTATAGTTTACCTTTGTGAATGAGTCTATGGTTAATAAGCAGGAGCTTTACTAAAATATTTTTAGTGTATGTTTTTAGAAAAAACTTTTTTTTTCCTTGTAATTTTTTTTACTTATAAAGCAACTGTTTCCTGTATTAAACCAATCAATTATTCTTTTTTTATAAACAAATAGAGAAGTTCGAATGAATCCAAAGGCGATTACTGCACCACAGATGTTTGGTAGATTAGATGTAGCCACTAATGACTGGACTGATGGAATATTCAGCACTTTGTGGCGACGATCCCACAAAACTAAAGCTGGTAAGTTCCATTACGTTTAAATAAAAACAACCTAGGTTTAACTTTCTGAGTACGAACGTCTTTTATCTGTAAAACTTTATATCTACAAAAAACAACATTTTATCTTACAGAAATACTTCATAAAATTAACAACCCTTATTTGTCCATAAGGTATGAACAGTTCCACGGAATGTTAAATTATAAGTATGGCTAGTGCGTAAAACAATGTTAAAACATATATTGTATTTTAAATAACTCAACTATATAGTAACATATTTTGATATCATAATGTTTCTTTATCTTAAATTGCTTCTGACTTTATCAAGGTATATATCTACTATTTAGCATAAGAAGAATTGATTGTGTGTACAGCTAGTCTAAAGGTATTTTTAAGTTTTTTTTAATAGTCTTTATACTTGTTTTTTATTAGGTGACAACTTGTGGTTGATTTTGGATGGACCAGTCGATGCTATTTGGATTGAAAATTTGAACTCAGTTTTGGATGACAACAAAACCCTGACTCTTGCAAACGGAGATCGACTTGTTATGGCTCCTAACTGTAAAATATTATTCGAAGTTCGTTTCTAAGTAAATATTTTAAATGTTTTCCATAATCAACCTATTTGTTTGTACCTTACCACAGGTGCACAATATTGACAATGCCTCACCAGCTACTGTATCTAGGAACGGAATGGTTTTTATGAGCTCTTCTGCGTTGGACTGGAGACCAATACTTGATGTTTGTTTATTTTGTTATTATCTAATACATTTTATTGTTAGTTGTACTGTAAACTCAAATACAAAATGTACACATTCAGGGATGGTTGTTGTCGCGGCCTCAAACAGAAGTAGATATCATTAGAGAGTTGTTCCACTCTGTCTTCGATGATCTTTACGTTTTTGCCTCTCAAAACTTGTTGCCAAAAATGTCCATGTACGAATGCAACTACATCGCTCAAGTTTGAGATAATTATTTTTATCTTAATGGTAATTTTGATCATGTCAATTCCATATGTTTGCTGTTTTGTTTCTTTGCAATTTAAAAACACCGTTTTTAGATTTGGGAAATGAGAACGTAAGCTTATACTTAATTTAACATGAATAAATTATTAATTAGGTTTAAAATTTAAAAGGTAAATTCGATAGATTTTTTTCATGTATGATAATTTAAAACGTTTAAACTTTTAGGCATGTAATGTGCTAGCTGGTACTATTCCAGCTCGTGAGGACTGCAATGATTTCAATGCAACAATCAGCAAATTGTTTGTGTTTGCTCTTATGTGGAGTGTGGGGGCCTTGCTTGAGCTAGAAGACAGGTAAATAAATTTACTAAATAAACAATGATATGCTTGGTGTTTTAGAACTTACTTATAGGTTATATATATATTAATCTAACTTCGTATAGTGTTAAATATTATTTTATATTTTTTTAAACTATCAAATACTAAACGATTACAATAAAACTATTTTATTGTCTGTTTTTAAAATTTAAGCTTAACAACTTTAGAGTTTAGCAAAAATATCAAGTTAAAAAGTATCTAAATTTTTTTAAAATCAAAAATTTATCAACTAATCACAGGGCACAAATGGAAGCTTTTCTGGTCAACCACGAAAGTAAGCTGGACTTGCCAGTGTTGCCAGCTGGTCTGGGCCACACCATATTTGAGTACGTACCCAACGTAGAGCGTGGAACTTGGGAACACTGGTCGGAAAGAATTGTGGAGTACAAGTACCCAACAGATCAAATTCCTGAGTACGCCAGCATTCTGGTACCCAATGTAGACAACGTCAGGACACAATACTTGATTGATATCATTGCGAAGCAAGCTAAGGTTGGAATAGAATAATTCTTACTAAGTTTACAAAATGGATGTAAACATTTTACATTTCCTCATAATTTTCATAACTTAAACATGATAGTGAAATTAAAGTTTTAGTTAAAAATATATTAATAGAAAAGTTTAAGTGCAACATTATCTTGTGGATCTTATTTTTAAAATTATACTTTTTACAGGCCGTTTTGTTAATAGGAGAGCAAGGTACAGCAAAAACTGTGGTAATACAGAACTATATGGGTACTTTTGACAAAGAGATAATGATGACCAAGTCGTTCAATTTCAGTTCTGCTACTGAGCCTATAATGTTTCAGGTTTTTCACGTTTTCTAAATATTAAATTTTTTCAGTTTGTTTTTGAAAGTAAAGTTCTGTTGCACAGTACTATTTTTCCTTTTTGCACATGTATTGTTATAATGTATATACTAAACTAGTTTATAAATTTTATAGTTTACTAATTATCTAAGTTTTGAAATTATATCTAAATTATCTTTTAACTAATTTAAAAGATTGAAAGATACAGTACAATGTAAATATATAACTTAAGTTTTTTACAGCACACTATTGAAGGATATGTAGATAAGAGAATGGGTAGTACTTACGGACCCCCTAGCGGTAGAAAAATGACAGTTTTTATTGACGACATTAACATGCCTATCATCAATGAGTGGGGTGACCAGGTTATTTTAATTTAAAATTTTCAAATTTGTTATGTAATTTTTTAGTTAACACTTTGTTCATAAAAAAAGTATAAACAGTTTCCGCTGAACAAAGAAAGTTCATTTTCACTAAAATGATTGATCGATACCATCTACGTGATTAATCAGTAATCAATATTTGCAGATTACAAACGAGATTGTGAGGCAGCAAATGGAGATGGACGGTATGTACTCGCTCGACAAACCAGGCGACTTCCTCGGTATAGTCGATGTGCAGTTCATTGGTGCTATGATCCATCCCGGAGGCGGCAGAAACGACATTCCTGAGAGACTTAAACGACAGTTCAATGTATTTAATTGCACACTTCCATCGAATGCTTCTATTGACAAAATTTTTGGTTAATATTGTTTTTAGATTCTGAGTTGATAAGTTTAAAGTATTTGATTGCTCAAAATGGCTTTGATTAACTTTTATAACCTTTATTAGCTTTTTTATTGTAGAGCTAAATACTTTGTAAATAGAAATGAATTTATGTTAAAACTTTTGTTAATGTAAAACGAAACTATCCTACGTTAGTTTATTTAAAATATTTATTGTTACAATTATAACATTTTAAAATGTATGCATTGTATAGTACATATTTCCATAATACTTTTTTTTTACTTATTTTTTCTCTTAAAGTTCTATCTTTATATAACATAATATTATATAAAATAACACTTTTTAAAGGAACCATTGGAAGAGGATACTTCTGCAAAGAAAGGGGGTTTTCTGAAGAAGTAATTTCTTTTGTGTCTGAGCTTGTACCCTGCACCAGAGTTTTGTGGCAAGCAACTAAAGGAAAAATGTTGGCCACTCCCGCAAAGTTTCACTACATTTTCAATTTGAGAGATTTGTCACGCATCTGGCAGGGAATTTTAAACATAAAAGCAGAAGAAATGACAACACAACACGACTTGATTGATTTGTGGAAGCATGAGTGTTGCAGGGTTATCGCTGATAGGTTAGTTGTGAATATAGTTTTTTATAAGTATAAATGCGATTAGCATTTTGATAGATAATAAGGATTATTATATACACAAAGTAATTTACAATGAACAAAATGACAATTTCTGATTTTTTAGTCTTAAATGGTTACTTGCGTTAATGACAAAGGTAAGAATTAACATTTTTTTTTCTCTTTCTGTTTAGTTCATTGCTGAAGTACTAGTTTTAAAATATATTTTTACTAAACAATAATTTTATTTTCTTCTTTTTCTTTTACTTATAAATTTTAACTACAAAGTTTTTAACTAAATTAATGACCAAATTTTTATTAAATACAACTTTAATCTCTGTAAAAATAATTTTATTAGTTTTAAAGTTTCAATAAAGTTAAGTTAATAAATAGTTTATTTCAAAAAAATTCAAGTTTTTTACCTAGTCTCATTTAAGTTATATTAATAAACTAGAATAAGTTTTACTAAATAAATAAAATAACTCAAATCCTTTCTTTTCCAATATATTTCATCAATTATCATCAGGTTAAATACAATTGAAACAATAAACTAAGATAAAACACAAAAAGTATATAATACATAAATGTACTAATTAATCAATTAACTAAGTTCAAGCGTAATCTACATAAGTAAAGTTAAAAATTGAGCTATCACAAAATGGCTTTTTAATAAATAAGGCTAAATATGAATCAAATTCTTTCTTTTTTACATAAACTAGGTTTATTTAAATGTATTTGAATGGCTTCTAACCTTATTAATTCCAAAGTATTTGAACATTGTCTCATAATACTAAATTTTGAAATATCAAAATTGTTTCTACAACAAGTATTGTTTACTAAATGTTCAGCTAAAGCTGATTTTTTCATCGCATTTTTGACTGCTACGCTCTTTTTTTCTTTTTTGTCACTGATGTAAGAAATAAATTTTGGAACATCCTCTTTTATTCTTGTTTTTAGTTGACAGTTCAATTTTCAACTTTACTTATGTTGGTTACGCTTGAATTTAGTTAAGTGATTAATTAGTATATTTATGTAATATATATTGTTTGTGTTTTATCTTAGTTTATTGTTCAATTGTATTTTCCCTGATGAAAGTTGATGAAATATATTGGAAAAGAAAGAATTTGAGTAATTTCATTTGTTTAGTAAAGTTTAAAAATAAGTCTGATGTTTACACTGTTATAATAAATTTATTTTTAAGATTGCTTTTTTTCTTGGTGTTTTTTTGAGGTATAACCGTACCTACACAGTGATGTGATTTTTTTTCAAAGGTTCGTGTCATACGAAGACAATGAATGGTTTGAAAAGCAGATAACGTCGGTTGTAAATGATGCGCTCGGTGAAGAGTATAAGAGATTCGTTGATGGAAGCGAACCGTGGTATGTTGACTTCCTCAGAGATGCAGAGGAGTTCCAAGGAGACGAGCCTGAAGAAAGGGATTCCGGAGATAAAACTGAGGAAGGCATGGATGCTCCTAAAGTTTATGAAAAAGTTCGTTTTTTATTGATAAACTTCTTTTGTTACTTGTAAATCACACGTTACTTTGTGTGACTTATAAATAACAATACAATACATAATAAATTAACATCGAAATTTTATTGTTAAGATTAATTTCATTTTATCAATTCTAGATACCTCCTTTACCTGAGTTTGCAGACAAACTGCGCGAATTCATGCATCAGTACAACGAAGAAGTGAGAGGAGCTAGCATGGATCTTGTCTTCTTTAAAGATGCTATGACTCATCTTATTAAAGTTAGATTAGTTTTACATTAAAAAATCATTTGAAGTGTTTCTTTCTATGTACCTATGTTATGGTATAATGCAATTTTTGTTAGTTTTTATTAACACTATCACTGCTGAAGCTTAAAATAATATTGTTAGCTCTTATATTAATTTTTAGTATTAATAAAATGAATTTTTCTTTTTTAACAATTAGTGCAAAGTAGACATAATTTTTTTTATAAAATTCAAAAACTGTGTTTTTTATACTGAACAATGTTTATACTGTTGAGTTTTAAATGTTATAAGTAGTTATCTTTAAACTGTATATTTTAGCTACTGATCAATGAAAAATAATTTAAGTAAGTGTTTAAGCTTTATTTATTTTAAAAATTTTGGTGTATACATTTGTATGTTTATATTTGCAGTTAAACGGTATTACAAATTTTTACTTATATCTTCATAGCAAAATAGGTAAGACATTCTGAAACTTTTTATTTAAAACTAATATAATTTATAGATATCTCGCATCATTCGAACTCCCAGAGGAAGCGCCTTATTGGTTGGAGTTGGAGGCTCAGGAAAGCAAAGTTTGACTAAACTAGCTACTTACATTGCTGGATACGATTACTTTCAAATTACGCTCTCGAAGTGAGATAATATTCTATATTAATGTTTTGTGTAATATTTACCGCTGTTAACAATTTCGTTTTACTCCATACTTTTCAATTTAATTTTTACTAACTTTTTCAAAACACTGGTTTTAAGTTTTTTTGTATATTAAAGAAAAATAGTTATTGTAGACAATAAATTTTCAACTTTTAGTTTTAGTTATTAGTTTACCAATGTTTCGAATACATTTCCAGAGCGTACAATGCGACAAATTTAATGGAAGATTTGAAGTGTCTGTATAGGAAAGCTGGATCTGAAGGCCATGGAATGACTTTTGTCTTTACTGACAATGACATCAAAAATGAAGGTTTCCTTGAGTATCTTAACAATATTCTTTCTTCTGGAGAGGTATGTTGTTAAATGATTTTCTATAAAGTTTTACGATTTTATCAAAATTACATTTATAAGTGCAAAAACTTTTAAGTAATTGTTTTGTAAAGTTTTTAGGTTTACTTTAAAAACTCTTTCACTACCAAGGTTTCTGGTTTGTTTGCAAGAGATGAAATAGACGAAATCTGTAATGAGCTCATACCTAAAATGAAAAAGTTTAATTCTAGTATAATCCCAACCGCTGAAAACCTTTACAACTTCTTTATATCTCGCGCAAGAGACAATCTACATATTGTTCTTTGCTTTTCTCCTGTTAGTAAGCTAATTTCTCAATTATTATTTAATTTTAGCTGTTAGAGTTTTAATACATACTAAAAATTTTATTTTGTTAAACAATGTTGTACATAATCGCTGTATAATATTTTAAGAAAACTCTAGATAAAAGCTGTTGCAATTATGATTATGCTTTTGTTTTAATCAAGTTAGTATAATGTAGCTCTATTAATTCGTATATAAAAACCACATAGTAAAAACCTTGTGTTTTAGGTTGGAGAGAAGTTTAGAACACGCGCGTTGAAATTCCCAGGACTTTTCAGTTGCTGCACAATGGACTGGTTCAACAAGTGGCCACGTGAGGCGCTAGTAGCAGTGTCCAGACATTTTATTTCTAAAGTTCCAGTTGTAAGCACAGAAAAAGTTAAGAACGCGCTAATTGACGCTATGGGACTCTTCCACGACCAAGTAGCTACCACTTGTGGGCAGTATTTTGAAAGGTAAGGGTTTATTACAAATACAAATTTGTTTAATTTAGAGCTTACAAATACAACATTCTATTTTCAAGTAAACACAACTGAAACTAGATTTTAGAACAAGTTATAATGATATAATCTCAATACTAAAACGTGAATACTTATACCTGTTTAATTTTCTTGGTACAGGATGTTTAATTTTATATGCTGTATTTTTTCATAAAATTTATTAGTTTATAATTATTTTAACTTATTTAGTTTTATACAACTCTAAAGTATATTCGATATATATAGCACGGTTCAGTTTAAAATATTTTTTTGTAAAATTTAGATACCGTCGAACAACTCATGTAACACCAAAGTCTTACTTGTCGTTTTTGGAAGGTTATTCCAACATATACCATGAAAAACTTGTTCATTTACAAGACTTGTCTACCAGAATGAATACTGGTTTGTAACTGTATCTTAATTTTTATCTTAAAACGGTAATAAAGCTTTTGTATACTCTTAAAAAAACTATTGCGCGTACTATGTAGTTTACTTGCTACAATAAAGTTTTAGACGAATTTAACTTTAAACTTTTCTACTTGCTAAGCTTTTAGGATATTATACTCTGTTTAGTTTTACTTAACATCCGTTTTTAATTTATGCTACAAAACTACTGTTTTTATAATTGTATAAACATTCAAAAACACTTTAAAATAAGCTAATATAACTTTGCCCAATTTAAAAAACTTTAAAAATTTTTAGATAAACGATTCAGTGATTTTAAAATTATAATTGTATAAAGTAATAGTTTGATTTGCTTTATAAATTTCCGAGCTGTTGCTAATTTTTTTGACAATGATGTAATACCAAAAGGTCTGGAGAAGTTATTAGAAGCAGGAAAGTCTGTGGCTCAATTATCAGATGAACTTGTCGTAAAAGAACATGATTTAGAATTAGCCACTATTGAAGTAGACAAGGTGAATTTTAAAACTTTGAACTGATTGTAAAATTTTCAACACTTAATTTTTCCTTTTGTTTACCTTTTAGTTTTAAAGACTTCATTATTAAATGAACTAACATAAAAAGAGCTTTTTTTTTTAGTTTTAAACATCTAAGTTTTACCCAGTACTTTGTCTCATGATCTTGTTTGGAAACAGTCAATAAACTTTATATATACAGGTCGTGCAAGTCGTAGCAGAGTCAGCGGCTGCAGCAGAACTCATTAAAAGTGAGGTGTTGAAAGTAAAAGAAAAAGCTCAAGGAATCGTCGACAATATTGAAGTTGAAAAGGCAGCTGCTCAGGAAAAGTTACAGGCTGCCGAACCAGCCTTGCTCGCTGCTGAGGAAGCTCTTAATGTTAGTTATATTTGCAAAGCATTTAGTGTAAGATACACAGTTTAGTAAACAATACATTTAAAAAAATTTTAATCTAACAAAAGACTTTTTTTTCTATGTTAAATGTATTAAAGTTTTAATATATAAATTTTTCTATTTCAGTCTAGTTTAAAAGGCAAAATTTTACGCTCGATTTTTTTAAATTTTATGTACTTTGAATACAGACAATCAAATCTGCTGATATAGCAACTGTTCGAAAACTTGCTAAGCCTCCACATCTAATTATGAGAATCATGGACTGTGTGGGAATATTGTTTCAGAAAAAGCTCAACAAAGTTGAAGTTGATCCGGAAAAAACACATCTCATAAAACCTTCATGGGCTGAATCTTTAAAGGTTGATAAAATGCTTGTATAATTATGGTGGTACAAATGTTAATATGAAATTTAGTTATTTTTTTAATTTTAAGTTGGTTTGCTTATAACTGGTAACCCTAATACCTTACAACTGACTTTATTGTGCTTCTAGCTGATGTCTGCCTCCAATTTCCTTGGTGGTTTGAAGAATTTCGACAAAGACACAATCAATGAGGAAACAGTTGAACTTCTCGAAGTTTACTTTGCTGCTGACGATTACAATCTTGATAGAGCTAAACAGGTATTTATTCATTTTGTTTACTTATAGTTTAAAAAAGATTTTTTTAAATAAACTTATTTAGGTCTGTGGTAATGTAGCAGGTCTTTTGTCTTGGACTATTGCTATGTCAACATTTTTTGGCATCAACAAAGAGGTCTTGCCTTTAAAGAGCAATCTTGCAAAGCAAGAAGCTAAGCTAAACAGCGCCATGAAAGATCTTTCTCAGTTAGTTTATTTTTTATGTTAGAATGTTTTAATTTTACAGCTTAGTATCGTTTTACTTTTTTAGTTTTACATTTAACTTAAATACACCGTCAGGAAGTATTTCTCAAAGCTTACTGTGCACAGATGCGCTCTTTATGAAATAGTGCTTCATAGCATGAAATTTATTTAGGAACCTAAATAAAAGCTAAACAATAATTTATGCTTAATTTTATAGAGCACAAGCCGAGTTAGACGAGAAGCAGGCAGAGTTGGATGTTGTGCAAGCAAAGTACGATGAAGTCATGAGAAAGAAGCAGGCTCTAATAGACGATGCTGACATGTGCCGAAGAAAAATGTCAGCAGCTACTGATCTAATTAACGGTTTGTTATTTGTTTAGTATTTGCATATTGCTGTAGAGTAAGTTAGAGAGGAATCTTTAAATTATTGTAAAAATATTACTAAGTCGTGAACACAGAAAAAGAACTTAAGTTTTTACAAGGAGTTATATCACATTTTTTAAAGCTTCGAGTTTTTTTAATAAAACTTACAGAAGTTAAAGCAATTGCTTTAAATTACTGCCTTTGAAGATAAATATTTTTTTCAGGTCTTTCCGGTGAAAAAGTTCGTTGGACAGCACAGAGTAAGCAGTTCCAAGCGGAAATAAAATCACTAGTTGGCGACGTACTTCTAGCAACAGGATTCTTGTCTTACTGCGGTCCCTTCAATCAAGATTTTAGGCATTATCTTATCAAGCAACAATGGCACGATGTCTTGACTAATCATGGAATTCCGTTTACTGCCGACCTTGATCTTATTAAGATGCTGGCAGATGCACCTACTATTGGTTTGTTAATACACAATCGTAAATTATTAGTTAAACATGTGATAGATATATTAGTTTATTTTACTTATAGTTAGTAACTTTTCAAGTACTAAATTGAAAGCTAATTTTATAAACCATACAATCATTTTTGTATTTTATAAAGGAAACATTTTTAAAGAGCAATCCAGTTCTTAGTTGTATCACTATAATTTTATACTAATAAATTGAAATCCAATGCTGTTCATACTGCTAAAACTTGCCAGGTGAATGGGGTCTGCAAGGGCTTCCCGCCGACGAGTTGTCGGTGCAGAACGGCATCATTGTGACGAAGGCGGCCAGATATCCACTGCTGATGGACCCTCAGGGGCAGGGTAAGTCATGGATAAAAGAAAAAGAGAGCAAAAACAATCTGATTATAACAACTCTGAACCATAAGTACTTTAAAAATCACCTTGAAGACGCTCTCAGTCAGGGAAGGTTTGATTTGTGTTAATTTTATATTGTAAAAGTTATAATGTTTACTTCACTGAGGTAAAATAAAACTGATAAGCATTAATTAAAAAATTAAATACTCTTATAGTGTCTACATTTTGTTCAAGTTATTATTAACTGCATTTTAAAGCTAAATCAAATAAAATTATATAAGCTTTTAAACTTGTTCTACAATAAGAAATTAATACTTAAATTTTCTTTAAAATGATAACCTTAACTTTTTTTAATTGTTTTTACTCTGCTTTAAGTGTTTTCTTTAACACCAACAAAGTTTAACTATTTACAGGCCAGTATTAATTCAAGATATTGGCGAAGAGATTGACCCTGCTTTAGACAACGTCCTTGAAAAGAACTTTATCAAGTCTGGTAGTATGTATAAGGTTGCTACAAACTTTAAAAAACTCCTAGTTTTTAGGAATTTGTATTGTACTAATTTTACAACAAATTATAGGTGAAAGTAGGAGATAAGGAAATTGACGTCATGAAAGGTTTTGCTCTCTACCTCACCACAAAACTCCCTAATCCGTCTTATACTCCCGAAATCAGCGCAAAAACCTCCATAATAGATTTTACTGTTACTATGGAAGTATGTAAATGTTGTAAATTAAATATTTTTCGAAGTAGCTTTTATTGTAAGTAGTGAGATAGTGAGTTTATAGTCTCTGTTTTTATTGATAATACTATTTCCAGGGTCTAGAAGATCAACTTTTGGGTAGAGTAATTATGAAAGAAAAAGCTGAACTTGAAGTGGAAAAACTAAAACTCATGGAAGATGTTACTGGTTATAAGAAAAAACTGAAAGAATTGGAAGACAATTTGCTGTATAAGCTTACAAGCACCCAAGTTAGTTTTTACTTGGAAATTAATTAACGACTAAAGACTATACTAAGTATGTTTTTTGTAAAAGTCAAATAAATTATAAGGATTTCATGGAACAATAAAATTACTGTCATACAAATTATAACTGTTCTAAATATATTTTATTACAAATATTTTGTAATTTTCAACTTTTCAGGGATCACTTGTGGATGACGTTTCACTTATTGAAATGTTGAAAGTAACAAAGGAAACAGCCAATGAGGTTGGTGAAAAGTTGACAATTGCTGGTGACACTGAAATTAAAATCAATACGGCTCGTGAAGAATTCAGGGCAGTTGCAGTCCGTGGCTCCATACTTTACTTCCTTATTGGTTTGTTTAAACTGTATTTCATACTTTAAAAGTTTAAATGAAAGTTGTTTTTGAGTTTTGAAATCTTTTAAGTTATCTTTATTTATTTAAAACAAGTTATAATTGTTTATTCAGGTATGTGCCTGATAAATCTTTTTTAAATTTTAAATAAGCATTGCCATTTTTTAATTATTGTTTTTTTCTCAACAGTTGAAATGTCCATGGTTAACGTGATGTATCAGAATTCACTTGTACAATTTCTTGGTTTGTTCGATGAATCTATGGAAACTTCAGCGAAATCTCCTATAACTGCCAGGAGAATAAACAATATTATTGAGGATCTCACCTACATTGTTTTCAAGTTTGTTTACTAAAACTTGGAATATTTTTGGAAAACTTATGATTTAGTTCCAGATTTTAAGCTTCTTAATGTTTCTGTTTAGTTGTTTAGCTCTTTTCATTTTGTTACTGTTTTTATTAGCTTTTAGTGTTCCTACTTTAGTGAAACCCCTTTATATTGAAGTTATATATGTAAATATATAAAATTTTGTTAGTTCTTTAAATTTTTATGTGTATATATAAATATTTGTTTTTAGTAAGTAATATTTTACAAGCCGTTTAATTTATGAATTTTACTTAATTTTTCAAACAAAACAGATGGACATGCAGGGGATTGTTCGAACAACATAAACTCATGTTCACACTTTTGCTTGCCCTCAAAGTTGACATGAGAAAAGGCACAATTAAACCCAACGAGTTTCAGACTTTTATAAAGGGAGGAGCAGCTTTAGATCTCAAATCAGTTGTTCCAAAACCTTCAAAATGGATCTTCGATGTCACATGGTTGAATTTGGTTCAACTTCAGAAACTTCCCGAGTTCCGTGAACTTCTCAACCAAGTTTGTAGCAGCTCTTATGTCCAGGGTTTCCAAAAAACCTGGAATCCTGGAAAAACCTGGAATTTTAAACAATTTTTACATGTTAAGTAGTAAAATTTCTGTTTTAGACAAAAAATCTACCGTATAGATAAAAATTTTTCTCATCATCAAAAATATTTTTCATTAATAAACACATTTAAAGAAGCTTTAAGATATCTTTTCAATATCTTTATACTATTTAACACATTTTTTTACCTTAAATTTAAATTTTAACTAAAAGTACACCCTAAAGTGTGTAACTTTAAAAACCAGGAAGAAATTTTGAAAACCTGGAGAAAATTTGCCAAAAACATTTGGTGACCCTATATGTATTAGATTTTAAAAATAGAATTTTTACAGATTTTCTTACTTTTTTTCAACATGTTTTTCAAAGTTTATTTTTCTTAATTGTAAATAATCTACTATAATTTAATAAAGTGTTTTTTTAAATAATAACCAATTTAAGACTTGTGTAAATATTCTTACACCCACTACAGGTGAGTCGCAATGACAAACAATGGAAATTGTGGTATGATACAGAAGCTCCTGAAGAGGAGGCAATCCCTGATGGATATAACGCATCTCTTGACACATTCCGTAAACTTTTGCTCATACGATCTTGGTGCATTGATCGTGTCTTGCCACAAGCTGCAATCTACATCGCTAGTTCTCTCGGGGCAAAGTTTGTTGTTTTTTTAAGTAGTTTTAATTGTACTTTACAACTGTAATTAAGAATATAGTATCCCAATGTATGTAGTAAAAGTTCATCCATGTTAATATTTTTATGAAAGAAGAAATCTTATGCAACATAATGTTTGAAATCAATAGATAAGTTTTTAAAACAACTTATTTACGAAATTAACTTTATTATAGCTATTTAAATATTCTTTTTTTTCAGATACGCAGAACCTGTGTTACTTAATCTTGAAGAACTTCATGGAGAAAGTGACACGCGAACTCCTATGATCTGCTTCCTCTCACAAGGATCAGATCCCACCGAACAAATCATGCTGCTATCTAGAAAAATGGGAATTGAGTGCTGTGCTATATCCATGGGACAAGGTTTAATTTTTGTTTAGAGTATGTTTAAGTTTTGATAGTTAGTTTATCTTACATTATTTCATTAACTTTTTTGAAGGAAAGATAAGTTTGTACTAAGTTCTACCTTTTAAAATAAAGTGTAGGATATGTATTTTTTAGCATTACTTTTTGTTTTCATTTGATTAATATAAATATTTTGTTTTCTATTATCTATATTGAGTTTTAAATCTAAAATAGCGAGTAAAATTTAATTTTACCTAAGGAAACATCGAATAAATTCGTATTCAAAACAGGTCAAGAAGTGCACGCCAGAAGGTTAATGAGTAACTTGACAGTATCTGGTGGTTGGGCCCTCATGCAAAACTGCCATCTCGGTCTGGACTTTATGGACGAGTTGCTGGACACTGTCCTGACAGGAGAAGGTTTCCATCCCAACTTCAGGTTGTGGATCACTGCAGAGGAACATCCTAAGTTTCCCATTCAAATGCTACAATCTAGCTTGAAGGTTTAAAAAATTGGTTAAGTAGATTTATTAAAAAATTTATAGAAAGCAAAAATAAAGTTTAAAAAGTTTTAGTTACATTGATGCAACTTAATGTATCATCTGATTTTTTGAACAAAAATAATTTAGCTTTCATTTTTGGTCCTCCTTTTAAATTGCTTTTAAATGATAATTAAAATAAAAACTCTCAGTTCACAAACGATCCACCGATGGGAGTACGAGCAGGTTTGAAGCGAACATTTGCGGGGATTTCCCAGGACTTTATCGATTTCACCAACTTGCCGCAGTGGCGTCCTATGCTTTATGCTGTCAGCTTTTTACACACTGTTGTACAGGTTTTTTTTTTGATTACTATATTTATAAACTACTTTATACAAACTGAAATATATTGTAGTTAAGTAATTTATTTACGCTTAAAACAAGTATACAACCTATGTGTGGAAAAGTATACATATTTTTCAGTTACATAAAAATAGCTCATACTAACAGTTTTCAGTGTATAACACTATACCTTACATAGTTTTAATTCAGGAACGTCGAAAGTTTGGTCCGTTAGGATGGAACATACCGTACGAGTTCAACACATCTGACCACTACGCCACAACTTTATTTGTACAAAACCATTTGGATTCGCTTGAAAAGGGCAGAGGTGTATCCTGGGTCACCGTTAGATACATGATTGGTTTGTTTAGATAAAATTCAAGTAATAAATATGAGTTCTAAAGTGCTGTATCTAAATTGAGGGTAGGTATAAAATTAGTTTTAAGAAACCTCTTTAAATATGAAGTTAAACTTTTCTGACGTGCTTAATCTAAGATAACCACAACGAACTATTTTAGAAAAGAGGTTTTTCATTCTGCGAAAAAAGCTTGACACAACTTTTTATTTCTATTTTTTTCTAAACTGATTTTTTATTATTTTTGTTAATTTTAAATGTTTATGACATCATATAGGCGAAGTACAGTATGGAGGCAGAGTAACTGACGACTACGACAAACGCCTGCTTAACACTTTTGCCGCTTACTGGTTCAGTGACAACATGTTCAAGGAAAACTTCACTTTCTACAAGGATTACACCATTCCTATTTACAAGCAACATCAAGAAGTTTGCGTTTTTTAACTTAACTGCTTAAGTTTAAACACATTTTTAACAGTCAACTAGACCTTTTTACGCTCTAATAGTTAAAAAATAAGTGAAAAGTTGTGCTACAACATTTTTTTTTCTCTTTTTATTTAATAACTTTAAGTAATTTTTTAACTGTGTCATTAATAATTGATTTTATTATCAGGTAATGGACGCAATCGATGTGTTACCTCCAATGGACACTCCTGAGGTGTTCGGTCTTCATAAGAACGCCGAAATAACTTATCAGGCGAACACTGCCACCGCAATCCTCCAAACAATCATCAGCATCCAGCCGAAGGACAGTGCTGGTGGCAGCGGTGAGACGAGAGAAACGGTGGTTTACCGGCAAGCGAGCGAAATGCTCGATAAAATGCCCAATGACTACATTCAACACGAAGTTTGCTTTTTAGCTTGAAATGTTTCTAAAAAATTTTAAAAATATACAAATTTCACTTTATTTTTTAATGGCTTCAAATCTACAGCTTTTTAAACATAATAATAGTCAACTGTTTTTTTGTTTTGAAGTTTTTTATAAACTAATGTACTTTCTAACTATATATTGAGTTTATTCATTGGTTTATGTAGCCTTTTTTTATTCTAGTGTACAAGTAAGTTTGTAGATGTATTGATGGTTTTAAATTTATAAAGGCAAGGTGCTATAATATTTTATCATAGTTGTGGAATTTGATCTTTAACATTTATGTTATACTGTCAAAAAATATTAACAGGTGAAAGCTAGGCTACAGACAATGGGTATATTGAACTCTCTAAATATTTTTCTCAAACAAGAAATTCAACGTATGCAGAGAGTAATAACACTTGTGAGAAACATGCTCACCGATCTTAAGTTGGCTATAGAAGGAACTATTATTATGAGCGAAGTAAATTTTTGCATTTGAAACTATTTTAAGATTATAGTTAAATATTTTTGATTACTATGTTTTGATAGTTTTTAACTACTTACCAAGTCTTGAATTAACAGTACAACTTCGGTACAATCGTCGTGTTAAAATTAAAGAGACAACTACAAATACTTTATGAAATCCTAAATAAATACTAAACTGTTTATACATTTTTTTTATTTTCAAGTGGTTTTTTCAACTTTATTTTTATTTTAAGAATCTCAAAGAAGCTTTGGACGCACTTTTTGATGCAAATGTTCCGAATTCTTGGTCAAAAATTTCCTGGCATTCATCTTCTATCGGATTCTGGTTTACTGAGCTGGTAGAAAGGAACTCGCAACTAAACAGTTGGATATTCGAGGGTCGACCCAAGTGCTTTTGGATGACTGGTTTTTTCAATCCTCAAGGTAAAATATCTTTTTTTCAACGTCTTCATATTCTACATTATTCAACTTTGCATCATTTGTACGATTATTTTTATGTTTTTACAGGATTTTTAACTGCGATGAGGCAAGAAGTGACTCGCATGCACAAAGGCTGGGCTCTTGACACAGTAACTCTCCACAATGAAGTCTTGAGAACTAATAAAGAAGAAATAACTGCTCCTCCTAACGTAAATTTTACTTTTATAACTTGTTTTGAATAGAAGTAGTTTAACATAAGTTCAAAACATTCAACAGTACTATTTTCATAAGTTATAAGTGTCTCTTAAGGATATACATTTTAAACTACAATCAATTGAAATAGCAGAAGTTGATAACATATTACTTCCAGTACAATGTTCTACACGAAACTTATTAAAAATAATAGTTAATGAATAACAACAAAATAGGAGGGTGTGTACGTTTACGGACTGTTTTTGGACGGAGCAGCATGGGACAGAAGAGGAGCAAAGCTGATAGAGTCGTCGCCCAAAGTATTGTACGCTCCATTACCTGTTGTGCACATTTTTGCCATTAACTCAGTTGCCGCAAAGGATGCTAACTTGTACACTTGTCCAGTTTACAAGAAGCCAATAAGAACTGACTTAACCTACATAACCCCACTGTGGCTGCGAACTGTGAAAAAGCCTATACACTGGATACTAAGAGGAGTGGCTCTCCTTTGCGACATCAAGTGATACTGTGCCAGATTTTCTGCAATAATTTATTTTCTGCCTTTATAATTGCATAACTTTTTGTATGCGAGTTTTTCAATAAAAAATAGTAATAATTTTTTTATTTCAGACGTATTTTAAATTACCAGCAACTTAAATACCCTTTTCAACCATTAAGTTAGTTTTTTAACATTATATTATTTTACTTGATAAAAACAAACAAATTAAAACTTTCTTATAGTAAATAGAAATTGCGGTTTTATTCGACTTAAATAACTTTGTAGAACATAACCTTAGCTTTTATCCGTTAAAGTCGTAATAATTTCTATTAGGTTTCCAAAACTCACCTTTTTCTAAAGGTTCTTAATTAAGACAATTTTCAAAATATTAATCTTTTTTGAAGTTAAGTAATATATATTGATGATGGTTTCCATTAAATAAATTAAACCTTCTACTAGTTATTCTTGTTACATTCAATAAATATAAGTTTTTATACATCTTGTTTAATTCATTTCAGTTATTTTAACAGGTAAATTGTTAGTTAATTTTTTTTTGATTAGCATAAGTTAATTACGATATGGAAAAGTACACTTAGTTTAGATAGTCGACGCATATAAATAAGATCTTTGTAAAATTAAATAGGATAATTCTTGTTTGATCTTATAATTTCAAGTATCATCTTTTATCAAACAAATGTCTACAACTAGTATTCTACGGGAATCATATAGTTTTTGGGTAGGTGTCAGAAAAGCACAGCGTCACTTTAGCACGGGGTGACACTTTAGCACGGAGTGACATTTTTGCACGTAATAATTTTAAACTTTTCATAATGTTTTTTAATAATGCTTAATTATCTAAAATAATTAACAAACAAATAATTGAGAAAATTAGTTCTAACACTTTTAAAAACATCCTCTTGAATAAAAATTATAAATAAAGTTTTGACTATGGGCTTAAAATGAAATAAGCAAGTTTTAAATCTTTATATTTCTTACTTTTTATTTAAAGCTTACGCTTAAAGTTTAGTCTTAGTAGAATTAGTTAAAGCATTTAAAAAAGTTTTAATAGTCTTAGAGCTTGTATTTATTTCTAGCTTTGTTAAAATAGTTTTATGTCAAAAACTTTAAAGTAAAAGTATCGAAATATTTTCATCTAAAAGTAAATAGTAAAATAAGTTAACAAAGTTTTTAAATTAACTTTTGTCTTAGTTTTAAGTAAAGCTTAAACTTGTAACTCATTAAACACTTGTTAAATTTTAGTTTACATGTTGCATAGTTCGTTTTTAGATTTTTTAAACAATAAAGTACCTAATGTGATTTAAGCAAAGAAAAAAAAGCAAATAAATTCTGTGCTAAAATGTTACTCCGTGCAAAAGTGACGCCGTGCTAAAGTGACACTATGTGCTAAAGTGTTACTCCGTGCTAAAGTGTCACTCCTTGCTAAAATGTCACACCGTGCTTTTCTGACCAGTCCTCTTAGTTTTTATCAATAGCAGTCGAACATTGTGTTTAAAGAAATAGTTATGCCCAAGGTTACTTTTGTAAGCAGATATTTGATCACAAATTAGGCATACATAACGTTAATAAAATAAGACTGACTTTTTAAGTAAAACATTTCTATTTTGCATAATATCATTAAATAAACTAAGTTTTCATTTTATAAAACTTAATGGTCTAATCTTAAACACAACGTTGGCTGTATAAGCTATTACGCATTAATTTGTTACATTAAGTTATTTTAAAATACGTTAACGTTGTAGTACTTTGTAATGTAACTAATATATTATTTCTTTTAACGTAAAAAGGCTATACAAATTGCCCTGATCTATAGTAATATTTTGATTATTTATAAGACACAATTTTTTTAAATCAAGGAATAACTAATTTTCATGCTTTAAGCTGTATGTTACAAATAAGCTATTTATATTCAGCTAGTTTGAACTTTGAGGTTAGGTTAAGCAACTTCTTAGGTCTCATAGCTCAATAGTACTTGTACAAAATTTGTAATCAACAAAATCTTATTTTAATTCTTTTTTTTTAATTATTGTTTTTTATACTCCGAATATAATTTCTGTTTATTTTTTAAATGTTTATTTAATATATTCTAGCTAAGAATTTTACAGTATAATTTATTATTTTATTGGTATTCATTTTAATCAGCTTTATGATTTAGCACTGAATAAAGCGCACAAAATTTTATAGACTTAAAATAGAAAATCATTACAACTTATTACAAAAAACTAACTGAAAAATGTTGGTACTTCATGAAAAGAAGGAAACAAAGTATCTAAGAACCAATCATTATTTTTTTTATTTAACAATTTCTAAAGTCTATAGCAATAGGAAAAGATTTATAAATGTTTGTAAATCATTACAACTTAAGTCAATAACGACTTTTATAAGTATATATTACTTTGAACTTGTTTGTGCTTGATGGTTTGTTTAGTGCGATAAGATTTTTACATTTATCTGCGATGTAACTAGATAATTATGGCACAAAATTTAGTTTGACACTACAAAAAATATAATTTCATTTCATATTTCTATTTTTTACCTTAAAGAAGTTCAGTTTTAAGGTAACTACTTGTTTTGTTGTTATTTATAAGTTTGAAAACTTATTACTTTTTATTAGATTTTTTCGTACCTTGAACTACAAAACAACTTTATACTGATTAAGCTAAAATAACTCTGCATAACTGAAACATACTGAACTTTACTGACAGCCTTTATAACTTTTATATCGCGTAACAATATTACTAACTTCAACAACTTGCTTGCTATCTCTTATTCAGCAAAATATCTATTTAACAAGACTGTTCAAGTGAAAGAAGTAAAGGAATACTTCGGTTTCTAGGCAAATGACTACAGGTTATTATTACTAGCAGGATTTCAATTAAATCGCTTTATTACTGTGGTTAAAACTTTTAAATAAACTAAACATAACATTTTCACTTATCTTTACGACGTGTCGTAGCTTGCTTGTGTAACTAGAGTTGTATATGAAACCACTTAAAAAACTTATTACTCGGTAGTAAGAGCATAGTATAAAACTTAGCTGGATTAGAGTTATAACACTTTGAATTAAATAAATATAGATTATTTAACTGACTAAAAAAAAAATTTAATTTAACTCATCCTAATACCAATCAAAAATAGGCAAATTAAAAAAATGTCGACCAAACCTGTTTCTAACAAAATTATCTGCTGGTTTTCACTAAAATTTATTTTTTGTGCTTTAAACAATTGTGCCTGAAGTCTTAACTTTTTTTTTATCACAGGGGACTATCTTGCCTTAGCTATTTAGAAGGGTACTACTGCAAGTTTTTTTTTTTTTTTCATAATCGAATTTAAAGTTATTTTAAATACAATACTATTAGTGCAATTTTACAACATAATTTATTAAAATCGAACAAAGTATTTGTATAAAAATAAAATATACCATCATCATTAAGATTAAACTATTTTAGACTAGTTGAACATAAAAGGCCAATAAAGCGAATAAATTGGTAACAAGGTACATAATCTAAATTAAATAGGTTGCAAATAAAACATAATCACAGTCAAGTAATTGACAAAATTAAAAAACTGAAGACTTCACGATAGAATTTGAATAAAAAGATTTTCAAAGTACAAAAATTTATATAGGTCATAAAAAATATATAAGGATTCACCCAAACTCAATTCGCATTGGGTTTCCATTTATGAGAGTTTTGCTCTGTAATGAGGTCATTGCTAACGACGATCTGCCTGCGTCCTATATTTTATTTTTTATCCATTTAAATTTTTGAAAACGTATAACAGTTTTGTATATTACTGTGCAAAGTATTTGTTTAAGCTACTAAAATACTTATTTTTATTACTACACACATACATCATCTTACTTGATATTTATTATGCATTTATTTATACATTATCATTTTACAAAATAAATTCTTATGTATCGATATATTTTTTATCTATTTTTCAATATCTATGATATAACTACTTATTATAACGATTAAAAAGTAAAAATCAAATTAAAGCTACGTATACATACTACTAGCGTTTATACCAAAACCGTTGTTTAGGGACACATAGTATTCAACATTTATCATGTACTAAAATGATGTTTGTAAAAATTATGCTATTGTTAAAAATACATATTAAAAAAAATAATTGAATTATAATATAAAACTGTATCAAATCATGTAAAATGAACAAGCTCAGAAGAAATTTTAGTTTTTTGACACTACTTTATGCATTCTTTAAGAATAAATCTTTGACAAAAGCTATTATTTTAATTAATTACAACAAATAGTGACTAACAGTAAATTCCACAAGAGCCATCACTACACTTCCTTTATTAATAAGACTTGATTTTAAATATCCCTGAAACCTGTTGGAAAGATGTGGTAGTAAATAGTGGAAATATTTACTAAAAAAAAGTACAAAGAACAATTCTTAGTATAAATTTTTTTCAACTTAAGCAGCTATATCATAAATCAGAAAAATGTAATTATATCAGAAAATTGGGAACGGGTCTAAATTGCACGAAGACAAAAATGCACGAGGTTACTAAATTGCACGAGGCGACTAAATTGCAGGAGAACAGAATTGCACGAGTGTACAAAATTGCACGTAGACGATTTTGCACAAAGAGTGAATTTTACACGAGTAACATTTTTGCACGTGAGTAAAAAATTAAAGAACAAATAAAAATTTAAATTTAACAGAAAAAAAAACTTATAAAAAAAAATACTGACCGAGGGTAAGGGTTAGGGGAAATAGTGATAGTAAAAATAAAAAATTGCTAATATAATTTAAATTTAAAAAAAAATCAATAAACTAATTTAAAAAAAGCTTCCGACCGAGGGTAAGGGTTAGGGGGTTACAGTGATAGTAAAAAATTATAAATAAAAATGAATTTAAAAATAAATTATTAAAAAATTAAAAAATATATATAAAAACATTTAAGCCGTGCAAAATTGTCTCCGTGCAATTATGTCTGCTCGTGCATAAGTGTCTTCGTGCAAAAGTGACCCTTCGTGCAAAAGTATTTCCGTGCAATTTTATCATTGTGCAATTCTGTCCCCTCGTGCAAAAGTATCTTCGTGCAATTTTGTGAACTCGTGCAATTTTGTACGCTCGGGGAATTTAGACAGCTACCCCAGAAATGTACCAATTACAAAGTAATCTAATTTAAGGTGGTTGCCATAAAAAGTTACATTATGTACTTTAGCATCTTAATTGGTATTTATACAATTTAAATACTTCCAATATAGATTATTAAATGCTTTAAAATTATATACAAATAGTACTTTAGCCATGCTTAAACAGTAGTATGCTTCTGTTTAACTAAAGCTACTAAGAAAAATATTATGTCTTTGACATTCATCTTTTTTGATGCATTACACTAATATTATAATAAAACGTATTATCAAAATTTTCCATCATACTTCTTGTAATCTTATCCATCAACTATTATTTTATAATCTAATATTTTTGAGCTTATCTATGACAAATAGTAACTGTCGATTTTATTATCGTAATTTTGGTTTAATGTTATTTGATCATTATAATTTACCTGGAAAATATGGCAGCTATTTCCTTATCATTTGTCGAAACTCCAAGATTTGAAACTATCAGGTTTGGGGTTGGTTGAAGTTGCGAAATTGGCGTATTAGCGTAAGTACTACCAGCTGTCACCATCAGAGGAGCTATATACAAGTTTTTTTTTCAAGTTATTTGTTATAAAAAGTTGTTAGACTTTTCTTCAGTCTAAAAACTCAAATTTTGAGTTGTTCATATTTAAAAACTGGGGTATAAGTTTTATTTTGCAAAGCAAATTTTGTTGGTTTATAAGTTAACATTCTTTCAAATTACGATTACACTTTTTTAAACTGTAAATATTAGGGGAGGGCAACGTGCATCCCGCAAGCCAGATCCCGCCCACAGAGTGATAACATAAGGTCTGCCAATGTTTACAAACTTTAAGTGGAGTTCGGCCCGAAAAAGGTATAACTACGACCCGTGAATTGGATATTTGAGTAATTTTTGGGTTTAATCAAATAAAAATGACCCGGCACGCCAAGGACTAAATTGTACTGAAAATTAGATACAAAATAATTTAAAACAAGTTTTTTTTGATATTGAATTTAAATGAGCTTAATTTCTATAAATTGTTTACGTGTGCTTATGCTTTTTTATTGTTCCTTTCAGCTTATATCTAACAGATATTTGTAAATTTTTACAAATACATAAATCCAATTAAACATTAACAAATGCTTCTTACAATTTATCTTTTTATTCAGTTAGTCTTACGATCAAATTTTCTATTACCGTTATCTAAAAATTTACTTTAAAAAATCAAAGCGAAACCATATCTTTAGCCATTTAAAAATAAAAAAGTTGCTCGTTACCAAATCATGAACCTTTTTACTTTTACTCAGTTTAAGTTTCTTGTTAATTACCAATTCATAGCAGGTAGCTATACCTAGGTTTTAATTTTCGAGGTTACTTGAAAACGAAAAAATTCAAAACAATATTTGCTTAAAAAATTATTAATTTACATCCAATATAAAAATACGGAATTTTCTACAGCTTTATTTACCTGTTTGAGTTTGTGGAAACTGCGTGAAAATTTGCTGTGGAGGGTGAAATTGTGCAGGAAACAACTGTGACTGGTGGACCTATTGTGACGTAATTTTGTGAATTTGTGAAGTGAGAGTGAATTATTTTTAAAAATATGATTGAGTAAAACAATTTTTGTGATAAAACTACTATTTCTAGAAATTTTCAGAACACCTTTTAAATAATCTATTTAGTCATTTTAAATAAAGAAGTATTTTCAAATATTACTTTGGCAAACACTCACAATTTTTAGTATTTTTTGTATTAATTTTTTTGCTTTATACTTTTTTTAGAACAACACAGGTCCATTTTAGGTTTCTTTTTCTATCAATATATTGATAGACTTTTTTATGTACTAATAAGGCTACTCATTTAACTGCAATTCTTTGACAATTTAGCTATTCTAATCTTACTTTTTAAGCTTTAAATTTTTTATTATTTAAAATTGTGAATGTTTGCAAAATTAATTTTTAATTTTTTTTTGTTTAAATCGAGTTGTAGCCGCTAAGTTTAAAACTTAAGTACTAAGTTTAAAAAAGTTTTAACTAGAAATAGGTTTATTGACTAATATAAAAATACTATTTAAGTTTTAAGTTTTGACTAATTTTATGTTATGAAAACTGTAAAAAAAATTAGCCATAGTTTTAGGTCAAGAATCTCATTTAGTTAAGAATTAATGAACTTTAATTTCAACATTTGTCAACTTAAGTATTGATAGTTTTTAACTGTACTATGTTAGACGGGGTGGCTTAAACTAGCAAGATTTAACTTTATGTACTATGCCTAACTTAATTGTGCAAAAGTTTCACCTGTGCAGTAGTAACACTCGTGCAATATTAATACTCTCTTCAAATCTAACAACTACCTATTTTTATAAGGTGTAAGTTTCCTTAACCATTGCAAATGAAATTTTGTAAATAAAAACATAAAAATCTAGTGTGGAAGAACATTTTAAGTGATCAGCTTTTGAAGTTTTGAAATTACTAAAGTCAAGATTTACAAAAACTATTTATACAGAAAACTTAATTTGAAGTGTTTTCATAATACTTAAGACAAAAAAAATAAAGATTTGCTTACATACTTTCTCTTTTTCTTGTGTGTAAAAGCTAAGTTTTAGATTATAAAATATTGTATTTTTAAGATACACAAACAATTATATAAATCTCGTTAAATTTCCTATTTAAATTAATTAATTTAATCATTAGTGATTGGCAACTAATTTTTAAATTATATAACTTCACAAATACTTAATAATTTAAAATGTTTAAACGAAAAATTATTCATAAATTTTTATTTTAAAAAAATTTCAGTTACTAAGTATGTTAACACTGCTTTGGTTTATTTTAAACTCTTACAAAACTCAGCTTATTTCTTTATTTGTATTATTAAAAGAAAATATATCTATTTGATCATATACAGTAAAGTGAGATTTTCAAATATTTATTTTCAAGTTGCTTTATTTGTTCGTATCCTAAAATATTATAAGTTGTGAAATTTTACTTACGTGTTATTATAATTCAAACTACTATAGTTTAGGAAGTAAAAATTGGTGTTTATACTTGTTATATTAAAATATTAATTTGTTTTGGTTATTTGACTGGTGATTAGGAGTTGTGTTAGAATATCTCTAATTAGCCCAATCATTTTTGCCTTGAAATGTGATAATTAATTAAAATTATGTGAAACAAAAAAAATTGTGTTTCAAATCTCATCGTTTACAGTGCTTAAATTCATAATTAAGCAGTTTAAACAAATAAAATTACAATCAAACTCATATTATTTTACCTGGTATGTAGGCTGTAGTGGTTGATTCAAAAAATCGTAGCTAGGCACCCTATAAAAAGCCGTTATTAATTTTGTTAAAAATCTTTTACAATAGGTTTATTTTAAAACTTCAACTTAAACTTAATTTAATTTTTATACTTAACTTTTTTTTTTTACTTAATATTCATTTGTTAGTTTTTTAATAAAAAATTAGACATAAATAACGTTTTGTCAGTGTACAATAAAAAAAAATAAGAAGGCAGTAAAAAGCGTCTTTTTACAATCGCGTTAAACTTGTTTACATTCAACAGAAGAATTTGATAATCTTGTAAAAAGCAGAACAGCTAAAAAGAGCTCGTTAAATAAATCTTGTTACTTTAAAAGCGTTTGTTATCTAACGGTTAAAAATTGTAAAGGTCTTTTTAAAATTCGACAAACTAAAACAACAGTACAATATAAATTTGCATGTTTTTTTTATTGTTATTTATAAACATTATTAAATTTAACAAACTTTCACTACTTTTTAACCGAATATTTTCTTAAATATGTAGTTATTAAAAACTAAAACAATTTAGATACATTTCCTTTTTAATTTTCTTGATTTAAGATTTATTTATTTATTTTTTGAAGGTTTAACTAAAATATACATCTTAATTTCTTTAAAAATAACGGGTTTAATACTTATATGTGAAAATTGCACATTTTTTATTTCTTTATTTTATTTTTAATAACATAAACAACAACTTTATATCTAAAAAGTGTTTAACTTGGAACTATTTATTTAACATTTTTACCAACTATTAAAACTTACGGTTGAGCTGTTAATAATTCTGGTGTTATCAACTGACCGGTGCTAGCATCTAAAAATTTCAATTATTATTTAGTTATTGTATCATTTCTTTTTAATTAGCAACAACAAATAGTCAACAAAACAATTGCTTTTATTCTAAGCTTACTTTATTTTGAAGAAGTTTAGGGACTACAATATTGTTAAGGTTATAAGAAATTGATTCTAAAATAATAAATATATATCAACCACTTATCAGCGTGTTTTACGTAAATACTTTTATAAAACTATATTTATAAATCATATCTAGTCATGATCATTATATCAATATTAAAAAAATTTAAAGTGTCATCTTAAAATCGGAATACAATGAATTTACTTGGAGTAACCTTTCTTGTAACTTTTCCATTCAACTTTTTTCATTTGCTTGTTTAAAAAAGTAGGACCAAATAAAAAAATTACTATAAAAGCAAACTTATTAATTTTTTCTAATTTACAATAATAATACGGAAGAAAGTTTTTTTACGTTTAAAACCACAACTTAAGTAAATTCATTATTTTTATAACACTAAAATTGAGACAATCAAAACTATACCAACTAGAAAGAATTGTGTAGTTTACTTGATTAACATCAACAGGGGTCAATCCAGCTATATTAGGATGTAGGACTGTTTTGATTCCACTTCCTTTGTTTTTAGTGTTAGACTTAGCAAATTCTAATCTGAGCGCTGCGGGCAAGTCTGGATCAAACCTTATACCCTTAAAGTTAGAAAATGTTTAAATACAATAATCTTTACCACTACTTGATAGTTTGCTTAAATCTATTTTTCACTTTATCTTAGAACAATTTTTAACAACTTTTACGTCTATAAGAAGTTTTTAAAAAAGATATGACTTTTATTTTGAAAGCCAAAGTTTTAACTACAATTTATTTTTTACTACAAAATACGGATTTTAAGTTATGAGGTTATCTGCTTTGTTTTAAGCTTTCTGTGCAAAAATATGGATAACAAGTATTTATATCTTAATTTACCTTTTTAATTTAAAATACAACTTTTTTCTTTGTTTTTTCATGTTATTTACCTCAAATTTGTAGTCAATAATCTTTTTTTTATTAGTAAATTTAACTCTTCTTGTACTAAAAACCCTCCCTTTTTTTTTTGATCTATTGCTAGTTTCTATTGCTTAACAAAACTGAAAATAATCCCTTAAAAACTTAATCAGTAGATAGTTTTTAGTAACAAGTATTTTTTCAATATTTTACTATACATCATTTAAGGAACTTATTGAACTCCACAAATATAACCATAAATATCTATTTTTGTAAGCAGTATAAAGTTTACAGTAGCTAAAGTAATGTTTTATTTGCAAAAGAATGAGCTTTATTTTTGGTGTAATATAATTCACCCGAATAAAACTCTTGGTTTTCAAGGTATTATTCAAATTTTCAATAAGCTGTATGGAGTTACGTTATTTATATAAGTTAAGCTAATTTGTTAAAAAAATAAGATCTTTCAACTTTTTTTTCGCTAAATTAAAAACTAACAAAATAAATTGTTTTATATAGAAACTTTCAACTTAATACTTATAATATTACTTAAGTGATTCTACTTTAAAAAGTCTAACTTATCAGTTCGAAAAACGATAAACAGCATTTAATGGCAACAACAAGAATAAACTTAGCATGGTTTCTATACCTTCATAAAAAAATTGCCACACATTTACTTGGGCGTGAAATCTTAAATTAATATTTAGACTTTTTTTTTTTGGAACTGTAGCAACTCTGCATCAATACCATAGTATGTACAAAAGTATACAATAATTAAAGCATTACTTTAATAACCAAACATATATCTAATATTTTGATAAAATTGTTTTTATCTTGATTTTTTCTTTGAGTTTATTTAAACAACAATATTTTTTTGTTTAGATATTATTAATACAACTGACTAAAAAAAATCATAATTATACTTAAAACCTTAAAGCAATAGATTACTATGAAAGAAACGTACTAGTAAATCACTAACCTACGACATTTGATATTGTACATAAAAGAAGTCATAAACTAGGAAATTTTGAATATAATGTTTTGCCTATTAATACCTTATCTAAACGTTTGATTTGTATAAATTATCAATTGCTATCATATTTATTTATTTTACTGGACACAGACTACTTGAACCAACTCAATATCTTAACCGAATTAAAGATTGATTAGAAACAGATGAGGGAAGTCTAAAATTGATAACTGCTGTCAAACTTATCTTTTGGTTCTAAATTTTAGTTTTAGCGCAAATATCATACAAGAAGAAAAAATAAATTTAATTAAACTGTTTTAAAAGTTATTCTACAGCTAAGCTTTTTCTTGTGTACAATTATACAAACTACTACTTAACTAATTTTCAATTTAACTACTTTTTTCAAGTTTTAGGGTAAAAACTGTTTAAAATATTTTTGAAAATTTTTAGATAGGTTTCAACCAATTTTGATTAGTTGCTTAATAAAATGATAAATGAAAAATATTATCATATACTTTCTGACTGCTAAGCATTTCTAAATATCTTAAAAACATTTACTTATTATATATCTTTTTACCTAAATCTTAATAGTTTAAATACAAGTATTTTCTGGTGTTAGATTCAAATCCAATGTATTAGATCAATTTAAATATACATCTCATAGAAAATAAAACACATATTTAGATTATAAAAAAAATCAACTTGATAATAGCTAACCTGCAGACTTTGGATAGCTTGTTTTGCTTGTTCTCTTGATTCGAAAGTTATGAATCCAACTGGCTATTTTTTTTTCATATTAGTTAATCATGTATTATGCTTTGCTAAAAATTTGTCATTTAAGCTTTAGTTTTAACGTCTTTCATCTAGCGTTTTTTTAAGGGTATAAGGAAACCAAAAATCAACAATAATGAAGCAGAAAACTTTTAATTAAAAATAGTTTATGCTACCAATTAATTATATAAAACTTAAGTCCATTATTTTTGCATTTAATCTGTTTCATTAATTTCGTTTTTATAAAAAATTAAATAATTATTTGCTGAAAATAGACCAACTAATAAAATGTTACAAATAGAAAAAATAAATATTTAATCACTTGAATATTTTCAAAAACTAATTTTCGAAATTATTGTCTTAGTCATAGAAAAACTTAAAGACAATTAAACAGCATACTTCAGATAAAGATATTAATGCTTATTTTACTTAATTATAATTATAATCCTAAAATTTCATGGATTAATAATTTTAGGATGTTATACAACTTTAAACTCTGATTAGTACTGCATTGTTTAACTTACAGTGGCAGGTTTTCCAGGTTTGGCACTCATTCTCATGATGGAGCCTTCAAAACCCTGTATGTTAATTGAAGACTGGATGATATACGAAAAAACATTCTATTGAATTGTTTAACCTTAACTATTTAAGCTAAATTCAAACGCCTTGATTAAGTTTATTTTTATTTCTATATGGTATAAACTAAAGTTACTGTATTATCTAATTTTGAAATTATTGCAATATTTGAAATAAATCTTATCTAAGAAAAATAATTTTTACTTCAACCTTAATTAGGCAATTGCTTTTAAAAATTTCTCTTTAACAAATAATATATTACCAATTAAGACTAACATGATGAAAACGGAACAAGTTATAAACTTCTCTGGGCTTTGCATCCATAGGAAGCCCACTTACAAATACTGTGCGTACCTACAACCATCTTAGTACTAGTTTGTTTTTTTACATTGAATTTACAAACAACAATTTAAGGTAAATTAGGTTAAAATTTATCTATTATAAATGTATTAAATAAGCAAAGAGTTCTTACGAAAATAAGTAAATTGCATAGTAAATATAAAACAGCTAAAAAGTTCAAAACTTGATTTTAAAAAAAAACTTGATCAGTTCTTTTTAATATATAGATACATTAACATTTTTAATGTCTGAACTGAATTTGTTCAAGTAGTCAATTTTTTTTCTTTTTTTGTTTAATATATATTTACGGAACAGTAATTCTGTTACAAGGTAGAAAATTTATCTGAAAAAAAAAAGTTTTGATTTAATCATGGTCATAAAATAAGCTATATAAAACTTATTTGTGGTTCAGGTCAATCAACACTAACATTTTTTAAAGTAGACTATACTTTTAAAAACTCTGTTCATTTTAAGTTATGACAGGTTAACTTAAGTTTTATAAGGTGTGAAAACCGTAAAACAAGAACATAAAGCAACAGTATTTTTTTTTAAGCAATAAAAAACAGCCATGCATCTAAAAACAGCAGTTGAGATTGATGTTTACCAGAAGCTACAAACTTGGAAAGCAGTAAGCAAGATAAGAAAGTGCATGCTATCAGCTTTTGTTTGAATATAACTCCATGTTGTTTTACAATGTTATGTCACAACCATAGATAATAAAAGCAAATTTAAAAAGCTTTTTGGAAACACAATCAGTTTTCTTTTAAACTGATACTTGAACAAATAGGTTTAAATAAAAACAGAAGACTTTTTCTACTTCGAAGTATAGTATATATGTTTTATTTCACCTTTTTATGGGTACTTAAGCATCAATGATAATGAAAATAGCTGTGTTTACTTAAGAAGTAATTAAAAAATAATCAGTAAGCTTTACATACTAAAACTTTTCCTTACTTTTGTGAACCTATTAAGTTTACACAACTTTACTGATTTTTTTAGTCTGTTTTCATATTTTTGAAGAATAAAAATATTTTTTTATTAAAAAGAATATCTACATTTGAAGAAGTACAGTTACCAGTGCCAATTTACAAAGCATTAAATAGATTTTTTAAATATTACATACAAAATTTATTTAATATATATTATATTTTTATTAAGTTGACAGCTTACAAAAAAATCTAAGCTACCTTTTATACCAGCAATAAAATACTTTACAATTGTTCACAAACTTTTATTTAAACACCTCAACAGTTAAGAAAACACTAAACAAACACTTTTGAGACAATATATTTACAGTGAGTCGTAAATAAAATGTGAAAGTTAATGACAGTTTATTTTCAAAGCCTATAAGTGAGCTTACTTTTTACATAAACTAATATTTGATTTGTTTTAAATACGTTGGTTTGAAAATTACTTTAGTGGCAGTATTAAATAAGAATTACATATTTTTTCAACTTTTTAACTTATCAAGACTTCAATTTTCTTATATGTTAGAAGTTATATAAAACATTTTGAAATACAAAACAAGAACCTCGTAGTAAGCATTGATACCATAAGATCGATAAAGCCACTATTTCTATTTAAAATTTCGCCTTAGCTAGTCAGCTTGATGATATGGCTTCAAACATTGTGAAAGTTTTATATCAAGTCTTAAGTCAATTAAAAACCTTTGAAGATATACTTGATGGTTTAAAATGAAAAAAAAAAGTATTCAATAATTTATAACTAATAAACTTAAAGACAAAACATAAGATTACACAAAGATATTTTGTTCATTAGAAACAAAAACAAATTATACATATTCTGAAAGCAACTTTTTGTTCTATGAAAAGATCAGAAACAACCAAAACAACATTACTTAATGTTTATTGTTTTATAAGGAAGAGTTTGGATGATGTTTTTCTACCTTAAAATATGACTTTAGTAGTATCACTTTAAGCTATCTATATGTCTTTATAACTAGAAAAAAATATATACCTGTAACAGTTATTATTCTAAGTAAACTATTAAATACTGCAAAATATATTACTATACTAAGATAAATTAAGTAATTTTAGTATGATAAAGCTTCCTATTCCTAACAATGTTCATCATGTAGATTTTTAATAGAAAAATAACAAGCTACTAATAAGCTATCAAACTAATTTGGTTTTGATTTTTATTTACAATGAAAAAAAAAATAATTAACATTTAAAAGACTGCTTTGTTTTAGATAAAATGTATAGTTTTAATCTTAACTTATATTGTTAAAAATTCTTATATTTGTAGCCTTTAATTGTAAAACATCTCAATTTATTACTTATTTAGTAGTCTAAATGATATATTAAGTAAGTAAAAGCACTTTATTCAATTTCCAAACCTCGTCATTTGTCTCAGACTTTAAGCCCTCTGTGACAGATTCCATTTTCAACTTCTTTTTTAGATTTACTGAATCAACAACTTTCTGAATTTTCCTTGCTGCTTCAACAGTTATTTGGTGAGCTGATCTTTTGATTGAAGTGAGCTTTGTTGTGTTTAAATGTGGTTTTTCAAGTTGTGAGTGATTATTCAACATATATACAAGTGCAGGACTGCAGCACCTTGAAAAGGCAGGCAGAATGTTTATTGAAATTGGTTTTATGAGACCTTAAATTACTTTAAAAATTTTGTACTTTTTCTCCTTTTCTCTCAAACAAAGGCAGCGTGATTGAAAGATAAAACGTGCTCGTGTGTCCAATCAAGAAAAAGAGACAATTAAAATCGTCGCTTGAATTGTTTAACCAACAAAAAAAACTTAGAATGAAACTATATTAAACATCGGTTTTTTTTTATTATACGTTCTTTTCTGAAAAATATAAAGGTTCTAAAAGATGCAATTTTTTTTTTAAATCTTTTAGAAATTAATTTCAGTTACTTTCGAAGAATTTTGAATATTTCTAAATATTTAACGTACTTATGTTTTAAAAGTCATTGTTAAACTATTTTTGTAATTATTCAAGCTATGCTAGCTAACATATGTAGTTTCATTATATATGTATATACAATTTACAAGCTTTTATTTTAAATAGTTTTGAATCATTATGCAAACTTAGTGCATCTTAAATTTTTTAATGATTTATTTAGTAATGTAACAATCCTTAAAGTTTTTGCTTAGTTTCATCTATATTTTGATTTATTTTTTAAGATATTATTATAATAAACAAACTGAAGAGCTGTTCTGTAAAACAGAACAGTGAAGCATTTGTATTTAAAAACGTAGTGTTTTATTAGTATGTATATATATTGAAAGATTTTTTTTTAAGTTCTGGTCGATAGTGCTCGACAAATTAATTTAGAGCTAAATATTTATTTGACTATATAATAAACAATAGGTTTATACGACCGTTTCGTATATGAGATATTTAACCTCATGTAGTCATCGTTAAAGCTAAAGTTTATTAACAGTGTTTTATAGAAATTTAGAATTTGAAAATTCTATAATTAACATTTCCAAACTTTTTAAAACCCATAAACTTTTAAACTAACAAGATCAGCGTATTTTTCAAACTAAACTTTCTGTACAAAAAAAAAATATCATTATTATATCTACGTATAATAAATTTTTTTCAAAATCTAAATTTCTATTTTACACTTCTCATAAACTTTAGCTTTAACGATGACTATATGAGGTTATATATCTCATATACGAAACGCTCGTATAAACCTATTGTTTAAGTATATATGTATATATATTTATATGTATATACTTTATATTTAATACTAAAAGTTAGGTTTTAAAAAAAAATAATTTTTAAATCTTTTAGAACTTGATTAAACACGAATTTATATCTTTTAGTTTAGTAACTGTATACAAAACTAAAGTTTAGTTTGTTCGGATTTAATTGAAGACTACGAGTAAGTTATTTTTTGCAAAAGTTAAGAGTTAAGTTACTAAAATAATATTAGCAACAACAGTATGGCATAGTAAATTTTAACTAACTTAAATTAAATGAGTTTTAAACAATGCTTATTAACTTAACGTTTAATTTAACGTGTGTTTTTTTGTTACTACTAAAAAATAATCTAAAGTTCCAGTTAATATTCTGTAAAACACTTTTGTTAAATTTAACTACTAACTTCGATTCAAACGATTCTTATTCAGATTTTTCTAAGGGTGTGTTGTATATTTGTTATTTACGTATGAATTTGTAAACTTTTTAACCTACTGCAGCAGCTTTAGCAATATTTTACTAAACAAATAAGCTAGATACTTTCTTAAAATGTGTTAATTTTATTCGCAAACTTCAATTACATTGAAGTAGAAAATAATAACTTTAGAAAAATTTAAATTAGGAAAATCTAAGTATAGTATTACTTTGATAGTCTTAAAAAAACTTAAAAGAACCTTTTAACATAGAAAAATTTTAAATTAAAAAGAATTTTTTAAACCTTACAAAGTTTTTTTTAAAACTAAGTCAGTCAAAAATTTTAAGTTTTAGATTCAATTTCAAAACAAATCAAGTATAAGGTGTTTAATCTTTATAAAACGTTTGTTTGAGATATATGTTTAAGATACTTCCTTTAAAAAAAGTAAGTTTGTTATTCGTTTAGTCGTATTTGATTTTAAGTTTTTAAAAACAATAGCTAAAAATGTTGATATTTTTATGAATTATAGCATAAAGTATACTTTGATGGCAATAAAATTTATACTTGTAAAATAATCAGTTTATATAAACACATAAAAAGTTTGCTGACTTTGAAAAATGTTCGACAGCAAAAAAATTTTATAAAAATATTGTTCTATACAAATAAGTCGTTATATAGCTGCTATAAGCTTGATAAAATTTTAACGAAATAAGTAAAATTAACTTAAAATATTATACAACTAATTTTTCTTTTTATTAATTGTTTTTAAATATAAATAAAAAGTATTAAAAAAAATTATACAATGTAACTGTCTAACGTTAAGTTAATAATTTCATCTCTTTCTACAAAAATAAATGTTCTGTTCAAATAACACGAAAAAATTTCACTTGTAACTTTGTTTAACATTCACATGTAAATCTTACGTCATTTTATAAAAAACCTAACGCTTGTCCTCAGTACAACAAAAAACAGACTAAATATATTCTTTGTGACGAAACGAAAATAAATCGTAAAAAATAAGCTTAAGATTAGCTTTTCTTTTAAAACTTTAGATTAAAAGCTGATCTCTTTGTTTAAGTAGATGTAACTTTCTGTGAAAACAAAAACTAAATACTTGCCTAACTGTTTCAAACTAATTACTTTTTAATGATTTTTTAAAATAATTAGTCTTTTAGCTTAAAATCATTTTGCATCCGCGAATTTAAGTATTACTGTTTCGAAAATATTTAAAACCTCTAGAAATTTTTTGCGGCAAAATGCTTTTATTTTATGTAAAAGTTCTCTAACTCCCTTTTAGTTTGTTCGTAAGAGATTGTGCTGCGTTTGAAATTTTGTTTCAAACTACTCGCATGTATTTTCATACAGATCGCCTATTTTTTCCAAGCTTGGCTCTCATATTTTGCTACGTTAGCTACGTTAACACAAATACAAATAATTTCATACATTTTGTGCACTTTATTCCCGCTAGCTTAATTCGTAAAGTTTATATTTTGATCTAAGATAGTAAATGACATAAATGTCAATTAAAGGTGTTTGATTTTTTTAAGCTACTTAGATATTTTTTGTTATGAGCTTGATAAATATATTTCTAGTTTAAGCTAAAATTATTTTTAATCAGCTATTATATTTATTTTATTAATCGTAATTAAAGAACAAGTACCTTTTGTATAATTAAAAAATATCTTAGCATAAAACAAAGTTTTATTATTTTTTTAGATTGAAGTTTATAAAATAAGTAATAGATTTATAAAATATTTGAGCTTTATTATAGCTTACCAAAACAAAAAAATTAGAATCAAAAAAATTTTAAGTTAACTTTTTTTTAAACGTATAATTTTTTTCAATATTAAAAAAACAAAGACTTTTTTAAATCAATTTCAGTTTACTATACTTAAAACAGAGTAACTCAATGACGCGTTATTGAAATTGATTAGATTCAGATTATATGTCTCTAAATTAAGACTTTTTATTTAAAACTTCGTCTTTTTAAAATTATATATAAGTTTACTAAAAAAAAGTATTGGAAACTAGTACTAGGAAACTGTTTGTATTATTTACTCGTAAATATAATAAATGAAGCATGTAATTAAACTGTTCACTACTTGTAATTTATTGTATTCTAATTAAATTATGAACAACTAATAGTTTTTATTTTAAACAGAAAAAAGTAGCTCACTGTTTAGTACTAACAAACTGTGTTAGATAATTATACTAACTAAAGTTTTTAAATAACTTTTTTTTAAAGCTGTATTTTTAAAGTCTCACATTTTACTTTACTTTAAACTTAGGTTCAGATTGCTAACTTTAAATTCTGCCGTGTTAGACTTTTGTTACGTTTCTAAAATAACTGTATTTAAGTTTTTTGTTAAAATATAAATGTAAAAAAATATTAAAATATCGTTATAAAATAAAGTATACTAATAAAGAGTATAAACTGTTTTTATTTAGTTTTTTTTTTTTAAATGATGTTTTGGTCTTTAATGCATTTTATTAATTCTTCAAACATATTTAACAAAAAGTCTAGAGGTTTTTACAAAAAAAAAAACTTTTAAAACTTCTTACGTAAAGAAGTTAAAAAATTTGAGGTTTTTAAAAACATAAAAAGCAAATATATTTACACAACATAAATTCGAAAAAAAAAGGATTTTTAATTAAAAAATTAAAATACAAAGTTAGTCGCTATTCGTCTTATAATTAGGCTGCGTTGTCATTGAACCCGTTGTTGGTAACCTGACAACTCTCCGTGCCCACAGAACATCTTCCTGAGTTATTTTCTTGCTCACACTCGATCTTTTATGATTGCCTCTCATCAAGTTTTTGGGCAAATATATGTCTTGGACATACGTAGGCTGCACCTCCGCTCTGGGACGCACCACTTTATTGTGGTAACACACTACGCCGACTACTGCTAAGAAAAGGACAATGGCCAGCCCACCAACAATAATTCCAATTTTTATCGAGAGGAGTGCCAAACCCAGTTCTTCTTCAGTTACTACGTTGTCACTGTTGTTATCAGGGTCTACAATGTAGAAGTTCAGTTAACTTGTTGATAAAACGTTGTTGTAGTAAGATTTAGTTAGATTAGTTAGTTAGATCAGTTTTAAATTTCAAAAAATCTGATGCAAGGGAATTTTAAGAATATAAAGTTCTGTGTATAGATTCAATTATAACATTTCTATGAGTATGATAGTAATTTAGACTTTAGAGCTTGTTAAACCCATGACTTAGTTAAGTATAAGTTTTAGTTTTACATTTAAACGTTTTTAGTTCAAATAGTTTTAAATCTATAATTTTTAAGAAGTAATACTATATATGCATATATTTAAACCTATATCACTAAAATCATTTTTAGACGGAGTTTGGTATCTGTCATTTTAAGACAATAAATAAATCTAAAGTTAACATGTTAAACTTAAAAAGCATTTTTAAATTACAGTTAAAGTATAATAAGTGTTTATAGATGCATGTATTTAGGAATTTTGTAAATAACCAGTGATAATAACATCAATATCAGTGTTTGGTGCTGAATTAATCAATATTTGAACTCCTCCGTCACTTCTGACGTCATGTAGAGGAGTTTCGGTGACGTTGGAGTTATTTATCGGCTCGTCATCATCCTCATTCAGTGACTGCCTCCTATATCTATAATATGAACTTATCTTGAAGTCAGTAAATACTTTAAAATTTATATGTTTTTTTTTTTTGGTTTTTATATTTACTTAACTACTTTTAATAATAAACTTCTTTAAGCAAGAAAAATTAATCATCAAAGAATTTTTGGGACATATTTATGTGTTTTCTGTTTAAAGATAAAGACAAAATAAGTCACAAAAACTACTACATACTAGAAACCAAATATATAGGAACCAAATATTAAAATATTAATACTATATTTTACTTAAAAAGTAAATAAATTATAATTTTATAATTAAATCGGTACATTAAAACATTCATTGTGAAAAGTCTTTAAATATATTTTACCTGTAATTTAGAGCATCTTTTATTTCACGTTTCTTCCTAGCAGTAGCGTCAATACAACCTTGTGAACAAGTTGTTATTGTAGATCCTACAGTGCACACTACAACTTGACACTAAAAAATATTATTATGAGTTTGTTGGTGATCGTTATATACCAATTAAACATCAAAAAATATTAATAAAAAAAAGTATAAAATCACTGACTAATAACGCTATTTTTGTTAAACAATTCGAGTTAAAAAAAAAAGCTTATTTTATTTGTTTTTTAAATATGGTGCGAGGGTCAAATATAGACCACAAAAGGGTCTATAATGTTTCTCAGTTCTCACAACATATTTAAAAATAATTAAGATAGCCTTTTTTTTAGTTTTAAAATGTTTGACGTTTTGAAACTAGTTTTTTAGTTAGTGAATTTAGAATTAAAAACAACTGCTTTTGACTAAAAATTAGACCCCGATTAAAGACAAAAACTAAAAAAAAAAGCGTATACCTCAAAAAATATTTTGTTTATATAAACAACAAAGACATTTTAAATTAATAATAAGTACTATTAAGTTGGTTCACTGAAGAATACTAAAAAAAAAAACTAAATTTATTGTATGAGATATGCTACGAAGACTAAAAAAAATCTAAAATGACCTAGTTTTTCTATTGGCTTTAGCACCTAATAAACCTGAGCTCAAAAGAAAGTATTTTAGCTTAATGATTTAGCTATTAAATTCTATAAAATATTCTTTAAAAACAAAGTACAAAAAACTATTGTGCTGTGGAATTTTCAAGTCAATAAGAAAACTAAAATGTTTTTCTTATTTTGAAATAGTTTTCGTTAAACTTTTGTTTAAAAACCAATTTTGTACAGAAATAAATCATATGAGTCGAACATTTTATAAGTAATAAAATTAAACTTGTTTTTAAGAGTTGAATAGACATTAAGAACTGACAAAACAAAACTAACAAATTTTTAATAATTATAATTTCTTATAAAAATTTACGAATTTAATTACACTTCTGTTAAGAAAAAACAACATACTTGAATGAAAACAACGGCTGATTGGTTATTTAGCAGGCTGTCGCGAAATTGAAACGCTTTGATAGAATACCTTTTTTCCATAGGTGAGTTTGTTGGGTATTCCCGCATAGTGGCATCTTCTAAACACCTTTTGGTGATTGTTCGATTTATTTCAAATTGATTTTTTTAATTGTAAAGATGTATACATTACTTCGTAATTATAACATTAATATAAGCTTTAAACTTAATTAATCGAAGTTTAAATATATAATTTTGTTTATAAAACTTATTTAGGCTAAAATTTTTAATATGTAAGTTTAAAAAATGTTTTGTATTTATTAAAGGGCTTAGTGTCATCTTTTAAAAGTAAAATATAAAATTTATAGAGCCAGTTCTAACTTTTAGTGTTAAAGCAACATTTAATAATATCAAAATGTTTATTAAAACCTTATTTAATAATTAAATTATTATTAAACTAAAAAAGGGTAACTTTACGACAATAATGTCTTTGATAAAACTCTTAAGTTCAATTTTATTATTTAAAACACTTTATATCCAAGACCATCAAGATTTTATGTTGTAAAATATCATAAGAAGGTTTTGAAGATACTAGATGCTGGTACACAAACCCATTGCTGATCATTGAGTATCTTGGAGTTGTTTCTGTGACGTCGCTGGTCGGAAGGGCATCACATCTCATAGTATACAGTTGCATCCCAGGGGATCCCCCTACCGCTCTAACAGCAAAATATATGTCACTGTTTATTGTAGCGGGTACAGGGTAGTCGTAAGGACTTGTAGCTTCCTAGAAGTATGTTTTAGGCTAAAAATACTAAAAAAATCTTTAAGTTTTATATAAAACGTATTTATTAAATACTAGAATTTGTGTTATAGATGTGTATTTGAGACATACTTAATATAATGAAAATAACAAAAAAAACGTTTTTTAAGTCGTTCTGCTTTGTTTGTTTTAAATATTTTTAAGGTTAAACTGTGACTTTCATTATAAAAATTCTTTAGTTGGATAGCAAAAACTCAATGTAAAAAATTAATATAAAAACAATTCAACTTTTTTAAGATATAAGCTGGTTAATTCACTGCTTTCAAATTATTCACGTAAAAAAGTCTTTATCTCAGTATTATAATTTGAAGCAAGTTTAATATAGTTATTTGCCTTAAGTAAAAAAAAAAGATCAATTTACAGGGATGTAAAGAGCTTATTTAAATAAATTTATGCAAATTATATATTTTATTCGCGACCGGTTTCGGTGGCAAAAATTTGCGACCTTTTCAAGCAAAAATAAAATATTAAACTACATTTAACAATGTTAGTTATATGCATATAACTAACATTGTTATATGCAGTTTAATATTTATATGCATATAACTAACATTGTTACATGCAGTTTAATATTTTATTTTTGCTTGAAAAGGTCGCAATTTTTTGCTACCGAAACCGGTCGCTTATAAAATATATAATTTGCATCCCAGTAAATGAAGCAAGTTTAATAAAAACACCGTAAAAACTAAGTTTGTGATTTTTTTACAGCATTAGTTACTTTTCAGTTAATTTGATGCTCATTACTGTCCATTTTTAAAGTAGTTAAGCACGAGATCGTTTTTTATTTAATAAAATCTAATATTTCTTTAAGAATTAATTGAAGTTGTTTTAATGAAACAGTAAGCTTTAAAGAAATTTGAAACAAAAAAATTAATTGTATAATCTATCCAAAAACAATTTACGTAAAAAAAAAATATATATAATACAAAACCTAATTAAAAAATCAAGGAGCTGATTTTTTCAAGCTTATATATTTTTCAAATGCAATAAGTTAGAGGAAAGTAAAATTGATTTAATAAATTTACATCAAAAGTGACGTTGTTATAAAAGTCGATGAAGAATGAGAATGATCCGAGGCCAGGAACATCTAACAAAAGCACGTCAATGTTTTGCGGTTGAAAAGAGCTGGTCAAGTTTCCGAACTTCGCAAACGTGCACGACACTCCTTGAGCATACCTATTTCAAAAAAGTTCACAGCAAAGTTTTTGAAGACAGAAACTATATGTTAAAAAAACTCAAACCATTTCCCTCTAGTGATAGGCGAGCTTCCTTCCACTTCGCTCAGGTCAGCAAATAATCTTACATGGTTGTAATATGTAATATTCCAGAAGTCTTCCTGAAATTTTGTTAAATTATTATTACGAAAAGTGTAGTAAAACTTCAAACTAAAAGTAAATTGTTTATATTAGTCATATTTTTTATAGATTAATAAAGAAAATAGCTACTCGTAAAAATACAGTTATTAGTAATTATAGAAATAACCTGATAAAAAGTACCGCACTCGTCAAAATTAAATTCAAAGACATAACTTCCGTTAACTTCAGTTTTTCGACATGCTTCTGGTATAGGACCAAAAATCTCATCTCGTCCAATTGTAACAATTTCGCTATCAACAGAGCATGTAGACACTTTAATCTGCATAGAAAAAGGAAAACACTCGATTGATACATCCGCTGTTAAAATAGATATTTTTACTTTACTTATTTCTGTTTTGTTAATAATTATTTTTCTATTGCAGATCTTATTTTGATGCATTTAGCTTGTTATTTCTTTGAACTAACGTTTGCATGTTCTTTCATCGTTACTGAGAGCCCAGCAGTCTCTAGGACATTCACAGAAATAATTTGTTCCAAGTGCAAGGCATTTGTCGCTGCATCCTCCATTATCTATCTCACAAGCTGACACTTCATCTTAATTTTTGTGTAATGGTTTTAATAATTACTTGTCGTGTCAGTAGAAAAATATTTAGATTAAACTACTTAGCTTATTAGTTCTTAATTTTATACATCATTTTAAAGCTTTGTTTTATGTTTTCGAATAATGTTTAGACAACATTTTGGAACATCATTTTTGCTTTGTTAATAATATATATGTAGTAAATACAGCTATCCGGTTTACATAGTTTTAAAAGAATGACTAGCATCGTTAAAGAAGATAAGTTTATTAAAGATATTACATTTTACTAACCTCGATAGTAGTACAAACTATAAAACTAACAATTTTAAAAGTTTAAAAGTTTACAAGTTTATAATACAAAGTTGAAAGCTAAGTAATGTGCAAACTAACCTCCAACTACTACTGTTATGCAACGTTGCTCGGAAATTCTACAAAAATATTTTAACTGTTGATTTGAAATGTTTTAGCATAGTATATGTTTTTAATATAAAAGTTTAAAGTTAAATAAGTTAATAAGTTATTTTTCCAGCTTATTTGGTAAAGTATTAAAGATCTAATCATTTATTTTCACTTTTCTTTTTTTTTGTATTTGAATGACAGTTGGGCAACGCTTTTGCAGATAGGTAAATGTAATATTTTTAATAAAAAAGTTTTCTTAATAAAAGACATCTTAAAAAATTTTTTTTTTCAAGTTAGAAATCTAACTTTCTTTTTTATTCAATAAAAAGTAGTAAAAGGATAATAAATCAATAAATAAATTTTAGTAAAATTTTTATAGTTTTTCTATATTTGTGTATAAATTTCATATTTACTACTTGAAAAGTATAAAACAGGTAAACTAAAAGTATTAGAAATTTATTTTTTTTAAACTTACAGTTTTGTACTTTCATTTTTTTATGATAGCAATAAAATAAAGTAATGTTTACTATTTAACTTAAATACTACTTTAATATTTGTATTAAGTTTTTTGAATCTTTTAAGAAACAGCAAAAAAAGCAGTTTATTAAATTAGTGATATACTTTAAATACTTCATAAATTAATTGCGGTAAGAACATTACAGTGATACAAATACCTTTCAAATGATATACAAACCTAGAAGATTCTTTTGCAGAGAAGCAAAATATGTTGGTACCAATGTGTGCTGAAGTGGGCACCCATGTAACATTCACTGTGTGTATGTCGTTTTTAACCCTCGTAACGGGGGTTTTTCGTGCTCCACGCGGAAATACAAAAACAACGTCAGTAATGCTGAATAAAAGTTTTTGGTTATAATTTGTTTAAAATTTAAGTCAATATTAAGTGTTAAAAACAAATTGCTACTACACATTTAGCTGTTTGATATTCACAAAACTTAATCGAACAAATAAATAGAAAACATTATAAATTAGTTTTTGTTGTAGAAGTAATAATAACTTTACTGCAAGAAAAACGGTGAAAATGGTAAGTTGTAAAAACAATGTGCATTTATGAAAAAAAAATCTAAATATTTTCGCTAATTATTTACCATTGTGATGGTTAAACATTGATTGTGTTATTTTTTTCAATATTAAAACTTTTTCACCAGCCGTAGCCGCTACCGAGTTTTAGGTTTCTTAAATTTAATGAATTTATATTTAAAACGGAAAATTAGCTCAACAGTCTTTTTATTATAAACTATGTTTTTTATTTGAAGTTTTATTTTAAAGCAACTAAAAAACTTTTTTTCCATAACAATGGTTAAGGTATTAATATTACATAAATTATAAAAGCTTCTAACAACGAATGTTATAATGTACACTTTAGAAAAATAAACCATTTTAATGAAGCACTAGGACACAAAGTTTAAAATTCAAGTCTTATTCTGAAATAAAAGGTTAACTATACACTTTAAAGAATATGTTTATGATAATAGTTTAAGAACTTTATAAGGTTTAAAAAAAGTTCAAAACAGTTTTTTTTTACTTAAAATAAACAACTTTATTTAATTAACTAAAAATTGTTGTTTTTTATTGATGTTAAAACATTCATAATTAAAAAAAACTTTTCAGAGGACGATGTAGGTTTAGCGTATATTCGAAGCAACAGTTGACTTCCGACAATAGCAGTTACAGTTTGTCCGTCAGGGGGTGTAGGGCGCACGAAAAATGGGCGCACATTGCAGGCATCGTCCGAAGTGTAAACTGTTTTTAAATTAATACAATTATATAACCAAAAGGTTTTTTCGTAAACCAGGTCCTAGGACAAAATAGTTTGAGCGTTTTTTTTGTATTTCAATAAACAATGATAATATGAAAGCTTTTTTAGTCTTTTGTGTTAAAAATCACATAAATCACATGTATTGCTGGTTGAATTTAATTTTAAGCAGAAAAAAAAAAATTGTATTTAAAACTGCTAAATTCTAATATTTTTTCCTTTGTCATTAAGTGTGTTAGTGGTTTTATTTCTATTTTTAATAAAACTTTTTACAGTAGTTCAAAATGTTTTTTACTAGTTTATTGATACATTTTAGCTATGTACAACAAAAATATAACCCTAAATAAAATGCTGTTAAAGTGTACTAATACCATAATGAGCTGTTTGGGTCACGTGTGCAAATATTTTATGCGGCAGTACAACAAAATGTTTTAGCATATGCCAGTCCTAGACTCTTAAATGTACGTATTTGAGAAAGTCTTTGAGAAGTAAACTAATGTACAAAATTTTGTAATGCATAGAAGTTTTAGACTGTTTCTATCACAGTTTAATTTAAAAGAACAACAAAGATATCAATTTAAACATTAAATCTTTTTTTTTAATGACTAACGATAATAAGATTTTAGTTATAACATGTATAATAAAAATGAATCTATTTTTATATTGATTACGCTAATGAACTCAGACAAACTTAATTTATCAAAAGCTGATAGAATAGTACAAAAATCTTCCGATTTCTAGCTTTGATTAATGATTTAACTCATATTTATGCTATTTGTTTTTAGTTTAAAAGAAATAAGTTTTTAGATGATAAATTAAATAAAAAATCAAACTTTTGATACAATTTTAAACTACAAATTTAAAATTAAACCTTGCACTTTTATAGACTTATTTATCATTTTACTATAATTATTATATATTTTGGTTTTAAGAAAACAAATAGAGAGATCTCAACTGCTGGAGGGGAAGTAATATATTTATATTACTATAATTATGCACAAACTAAATGATAGTAAAACTAATAAAAGTTTCAAGTTAAAAATTTTTACTTAGTAATTTTTGGAAAAAATTAGGATATTAAAATTTTTCAAGCTTTAAGAAATACCTAAATTACTGTATTTATTTTGTCATTAGTAATTAGAAAGCTTATAGCAATAGTGTTTACTTGAAAATTTTTACCTCTAACAAAAAAGTGTTTAGTTTTACCAGTTTTTTACTTACAAAATTCCATACAAAAATTAACTTACACTTAAGTTAAATAAAAATAGTTAATTAAACTAGTCTAAAAGCTAAGCATGTCATAAAAAAGCATCTATATCTGTCCTCGACAAGACGTTAAGAGGTATTCAAGTTGTGTGTCACTCGATAACTTAAAGGTTTTTTTCGTGCACCAGGTCCTAGGACCAAACAGTTTGAGCGTTTTTTTTTTGTCGTTCAATAAACTAAAAATTATATTGATAGTCATTTGTTTTGACTTTATTGCTTATATTTTATTCCTTGAGATGACAATAAACAGCCAAGAATTCTTTGTTTTAAATTGAAATTACGGCATATGGAATAAAAACTACGGAGTAAAACCCTTCTAAATAAAAAAGTTAAACAGACTCTTTAAAAGCAAGCATATATACTAACAAACAAAAAGTACAGCTCTCAATACGAATTTCTGTTTTAAATGAAATGATCAGTACTATACTTCTCAATTTGATGCTGTAAAAAACAAATAATTCTAATTGATGGTTTAAATACGAACAGTCATTTCAAAATAAACTAGTATAACTTAATCGGATTACAAAAATGTTATAAAACAGAATAAAGCAATTTAAAACTTTATTTTTCTGATGTTGCCTTTTTGTAATAGTTTACTTGAGTTTGCCATGCTCTACAAAAACAAAATAAAACTAACAAGAAACCAAAAATTGTAGAGGAATTTTGCTAATTACGTCATTACGGGAGTATATTTCCTCATTAGGCGTTCCCTCATGCATCACAAAAGCATTGCGAGGAAAATCTTCAACTATGACAGCAACTGTTACCAGGGCCTCGCTACCACCACCATTATAAGATAGTACGCATGTGTCCTGGTGTTTGATAATTTATATTAAGTTGTTCGAAGTTCATTTGAAAAACCTTCTGTAAACTTTTTTGGGTAAAATGTTATTAAAAAAATTAGGTTTCGGTTAAATTTTTTATAAATCTTTACTCGTTAAATTAAAAATGTTCTGAAACAGTTTCTTTGATTTAAAACCACAAAAATATCATAAAAGTTTTAAAATTTCTAACAAGCAATAAGTTTTCGAGACTTTAAAAACTTTACCTACAATCTTCTAGTAATAATGAATATAGCAAATAAGTGTTATAAAATAACAGCTTTTTTTTCAGTTTTTCTTAAAACTAAATTAAAAAATTAGTACTATACTTTAAATTAAAGTTTATCAATGTTCTAAAAGAACTTAATACCTTAAAAATATATTTAAGAAAAAAAAAACTAAACAGTAAAAATAAAAACAACATTCATTTTCAATTTAATATTCTACCATCGTAAAAAATGTCATCAAAAAACTTTATTGAAATTTAATTAGATATTTTTTTTTATATACACAAACGATATAGTTCACGATTACATTCTGCTAACGAAAGTAGACAAATGACTGTACTTATCAGACAGGAAAGTCATCCTAAATCATTTTATCCCAAACTTCATCCCATAATTACCCTTTAACACTATTTTATTTTAAGAATTTCGGTCATATATGTTTGTTTCAGCTTCACAAACTTCTTTTAAACGTTTAATAGCAATTTGTTCAACTCAAAACCAAATTTGTTTACTACCTTAAATACCTTTTGAAGTTAAGCTGATGTTTACTTATTTTTAGAACAACTCTACAAAATAAAGTTTCCAAAAAAAAAGTTAGTGATATACAATGAATTTACGCTTAACATAACATTTATTTCAACATAAAAGCTGTTTTTTTTTTATGTTTGCCTACAAAATCCTAATTAGTAATTTTATGCATGTTGATGTTTAAAACCAGCTAATGTAGGTTAACGATTTAAGTAATGTAAATTTTTGATAAAAAACAGTTATAAAACAAAAAAAAAAAGAAGAAATGTTTTCTACAAAGCACTTTTTTTAACAAACTAAAATAATCAATAATTTTTTACAATTTTTTTTACAATCTTATTTTAAAAACATCTAAGTTGGTTTTAAATATATTTATTCGTTAACCAAAAGTATAAGTTAATTAAATTGAAAAATAAAAGAAATATGTTTAGTTGTAAGAAAACTAAAAAATAAAAGATTTTGAAACACTTTTCGTATAAAAACTAAAAATTATGCTTGTTAATTAAGTTTCCTAAATATATACTAACAAAAAGTTATTAATTACATAAAAGTTTTTGAATACTAATAGATACAAGACATTGTTAGACTTCTTAGCTATTCTCAATTGATTTGCTTTTATTGTGTAACTTTCAAATACTTTTATTAACTTTTTGTAATTTATAAGCCTTAAAATGAGCTACAGTACTTTTATATCGCTTGAAAGGTTGCAAACTCACTTGTTGAGAGTAAACGTCGAATTAGTATCTTCAAAGTTACTTTTGATATAGTTTAAAAAAGCTTAATATTTTATTTTTTTTAATTAAAAAAATCTGGCTAAGTTATATCAGTAAATAACTCTATTGTTAATGAAATATTTATGAAGTAGACTATTAAAGTGTATCTTTACTCAATAAAGAACTTCTGCTGCTGTAAATAGGCAAGTAAAAAAATACTTATAAAGAGTAAAACTGCTGTTTTAAATGCTAAACATTCTAATTAAGTAGTGCGGTATTGAATTAGTTGTAAAAATATAATTGAAAACTTTAACTTATTGCTACCAAACTTTTTATACTAATTAATTATACATGTTATGAATAAAAATTCTATTTAAATTCAATTAGAAAAATTTTTACTAGTAATCAGAGCAAGTAATTAAAAAAAAATAATAATAATTTTTAAAATGCACAAATTTTGTTTTGTCAAATAAAAAGTTTTTGCAGACGTCGTAATTTAAAAGTTTTTAAGTTGATTAAAGGCAGTAATTTAAAACATTTTATAATAAAAGTAAAACAATGATACTACAAGCTTTGTCTTGGTTTTTGGTTTTAGTTATTTTTTTTTTATGTTTCAAAGAAAGTGTACTATTTTCGTTGTTGTATATCTATTGTAAAAGTCGTTAAAAGAATTGTACACTTTTAAACCTTTTTTTATTAAAAAAATATACAAATTCTTATTATAAAATTTACTAAAAAAAAAATTATAAAAGTTACGCTTAAACTTTAAACTTGATATTTTTTTTTTTGTTTTAAATATTTTAAGTTTTACATGCTTAAAAAAAGATTTATTTAACTGTAATTCAAATAATAAACTTATATACTAAAGGTAAAGAAAAACTTTAAAACAACAAAAACATTCACTTTAAATTAAAATAAATAGTTTGATTAAAGGTTGAAACCAATAAGTTTCGCTGCTAATCTTTAAAAAGTTGTGTTGGAAATTTCTTAATTTAACCTTTTTGACTTTTATAAAAGTACTTTAAGCTATTTGATACTTACTTAAATAATCTCATAAAAAATACACCACTAAATAAAGAAATATTATTGTATGAGAGTATTTAGTAAAACCAGTAACTTATGAACAAGAGTCTTTTTATGTATCAAAACTTGTATAAACATTATTCTTTTTTACTCAGTTAAAATCTTGTTGTAATATCTAAACGAAAGCTAAACACACAAAAATTAGAAAAAACAACAAAATATCCTATATACATCCTTTACATTATTGCAAAAGTACTAATGAGAAGAGTAAGTAAGACTTCTCGAATAAAAATTAAGATTTTTTTCCGTGTTATAGAAAATCAAAAGCGGTGCTAAAATTTAAATGAGTTCAATAACTAATTATATAGATCAAACAAACTTCAATAAACGTGAAGAATGGGAAGTGCTGACATACGTCACCACATTCGTCAGCAGTTTCCGAGAATCTGCATCTCACTCGATCTCCATCCGGGTCTGTTGTTGGTATCTCAATTGTCGTCGGGCACCCAGCCTGTAATCTGTTTAAAGTTTAGTTTCGAGTTATTATGATTTGAAATTTGGAGTGTGTTAACCCATTAACACACAGAAACTTGTGCTAGTGTGATAAAGAAAGAATACTGTTTAATTTGTTATTATTATTGATTGAAAAAAATTACAAGTTTTGTTTTGATTTTGCAGTAGTGGTTATAATTTTTGTTTTAGTATAAAACAAATGTAATTGCTTATATTAGTAAAAATACATTAGTGTATGTTTATTTTAGTAAGAAAAACAAAAAACCCTTTCTCATGACTCACGTAAAACTTAAAATAAATTATCAAAAACAAGTCCCTTTTCTTAATGTTTGATATTTAGCAAATAATTTTAAGGACCATTAGAAATTATTGTTTTGACTTTATATGAAGGTATAAGTTATTATTTTAAGCAAAAGAAAACTAAGTAGTAAAAAATAACTTGTCGTGTTTTTATACTAGTTTGATATTTTCTTTTCAATACTGATCTTACTTTATTACTCGGATAAAAGTTTTAAGTTATGAAAACTAAAAATTAAAGTTTTTATATTACTAAATATTATACAATATTTTTAAATGCTATAAACAAAAACTGCAATTATAGTTTAAATTACTAAAAACATCTGCTTTCATTTTCACAATTTTGCAATAATATTACCACAGTAATTATTAAAATATAGTATCAAATTTCTCTTTAAGTTTACCTTTTTATAGGGATAGAACCAGATCTAGGAGTAGAGTTAGGTTTACCAATGTCAGACCTGATTCCCAAATGGGTTTCTAGCGTGAGGTTCCAGGCACATCCGGGGTAGTATAGCTTGTCTATCCAACATCTGCCGGTATACCTGTTTTTATGGTTAATATAATAAAAGTATAATTACTTTTAAAAAAAAAATCATTAAAAAAAACAGTTTGACAATTATTAAAAAATATTTACACAAATTTAAATGAAAATTTTTAATAAAAGAAACATAAAGTTTTTTAATATTTTTGTTTAGTTGCATATCAGATAAGGGTTACTAAAAACTAACCTTTTATAGTGAAAAAAAAAACATTTGTTAAAAATAGTTACGTCATAAATCGTCAAATGTAAAACAAGTCTGTGTTAAGATTGTTTATATTAAACTGAGTTATTCTCTACCAACTTAAAATAAAGTTTACAATAGAATAAATATATTTTTAGATTTTTTGAAATGCTTTAAAACTTATAAAGCGTTTATATAGTGTTTTTACTGTTTTTGTTTTTATTCTTAAATAATTTATAGAAAAATTAGTTATATTAAATTTAAAAACATTTCAAGAACCTGACTCTTTTAATTCAACTTTATGTATATTTGTTTTAAAGTTTAAACTAGACATAATTATAAAAATATCAGTTTCTAATTTTATACGTTTTATTAACTCTTATGTACTCTGACTGTTCTACTAGAACTAAAATACGATGCTTTATATAAAATCAAGTGTGGCAAAGTCAACTTTTTTTTTGTCTAAAAATAGCTTTGCATATCATTCTATGTCGTAGTTTTAAGAAAACTTTTAGTTTTACTTACTAAAGTTGTTCTTTAGCTAAAAATTTATTTATTGACACTAAATTTTTTTTGATATGTTTATAAATATACTAATATTTTAGTATATGTATATTTTTAATACTGCTATGAAAAGTTTTTTCAAGAAAGGTTTAAGAATTTTAAACTTGTTTTGTGAATAGAAACTATTTTTAGATAAAAACTAGAAGTTCTCCGTTTATAAACAGTTTATAACTCTACTTCAATGCTCGAGGCCTTCTCATCTTAAAAACGATTTAAAAACTTATGGACTGTCAAGAATAAGTTTTTCGAAACTAATCATTTAAAAACTGTACTAAAGCACTTAAAAAAAAATTCTGTATGAAAACAACTATAGCTTTCTTTTCTATGAAATGTTGCGAAAAACATAAAAAAAAATTAAATGTTGTAGAAACAGCTCGCTTAACTAGTTACGTGTTATCATTAAACAACAACCAGTATTAAAAAATTAAATTGTATAATCATGTTTCCATTAAATAAAGTTATCAATTGATTTAATCAGCTATGATTTATTAGTTACTCTAATTATCTAGTTTTATAAAAGCGAGTCAGTTAACTAATAATAAATACAATATCTTAAGGTATAGAAAAAATTCTTGAGACAGTTCAAAGAAAATTTCCAATTAGTTTCTATAATATATGTTTTATTACTCTGTTTACTTAAAATTAAAAATAGTTATTTTTGTCTATAACTAACTTCCTTTAAAAATTTATATGAAATAAGTTTTGTCTAATGTTTAAAAATTTCGAATCAAAAATATTAAGAAGCAGCATAGATATATACAATTTAATTTTGAAAAACAAATTTGTTTGAGTGGCCTAAACGATTTAAAAACACGAAAACTGAAATTGATAATAATTTTGATAGTTTTCAATAAAGTTTTGAAAATTATTTGAAAAAAATTAAAACAAATATTTCATATCAGAACTTTTCTCTTAAATATGAGTATTAAATTATGTAACGAATATTTAGAAAAAATATTTAAGTTCACAATGATAACAATCACTTCAAAATTTTCTATTTTTAAGAAGACAAAAACTGTGTACTAACTTTTATGCATACTCATATGAATACTCAAAGAGTAAATTATAGATACATTAAGCTACACATAAATCAATTAGAACATAAACTTTTCCATCGCTTGATGGTTAATTTTCAGTTCTCAGATGTATTAACTGTTTATTGTAAAAAACTAAAAAAAATCGATTGTTTTTTGTGAAATTAAAAACTAAAATCAAATGATAACCAAAACTTTAGAAACTTTTTTTTAAAACAACTAAATAAGTTAAGGTTTAGAATATTGTGGTATAAAGTTTAACTTTATTTTTATTTAGTTTTTTCAACGACAAAATTAACTTTCAACAAATAATAATTACTAATACCACTTTACACCACACTGATAACTTTGATACTTAGATAAAAGAATAAATAAAAGAAAAAATATAATAAACATTATTTTAAGTTTCAACTTGGTATAAGTAATTTTGGTTTATACAAACAAATTAACTCTATAGTTATAAAAGTATTATAGAATTAAAAAAAAAAGCTAGGTTGACCATGACATCATGATACAACATAATGAACTTGTTTACTACTATAAAGCAATTTATTACGAAAAAAATACGCGTGTTGGACGTCGCAACGCAAATTACTACTGTTTCGAAGAATGAAACTTTATCGAATTTGTTCTGGCACAATTCCAAATAGCGGGTAGTAAGAATAGAGTAAGATCAAGAAAGCGTGTAAAATTCTCGTAAACCTTCTCGATATCTTAGAAAATTCAGAGGCCTTTTAATAACTTCAAAGTCATTAATGTGAAAGCAAATTAGGCTTAAAAACATGATTGATGTTATTGTTATTTCTTTATCAAACAAGTATTTCGACCATCTTTGTAGCTAATTGCACTGCAGTTTCACGCATTTATTAAGGTTTTTTTTGGATACAATACTAACATAATATTTTTACTAAAAAAATAACAGTTTTGAGTGTAACTTTCAGCTTTAACAATAACTAAAAGTGTTTAATAAAAATATAATATAAATAGAAAATAACTTTTACGCAAAACTTTATAAAACTTGATACTGCATTTTTAAATTTATAATCCTAAACATGTAACTTAAATGAACTTATATAGTTTACAACTAAAAACGTTTTCGCTGATAAGTATAGTTATCTGTTTTCATTGTATGCTAATAATGTTTTTAAGTAAAAAAAAGGTGAACTTATAGAACTTTAAAGTTTAGATATTAAAAACAAATATATAAAATGGTGTTTGTTACTTTTTAGAATAGTGGCTTATAAATATTTTCTCGATTATTGTGTAAAAAAGTAATTAAACCGCATAAAATAAACAACAACAATAACTATATGGTTTTAAATGTAAATAAATTACAAAGTTAAGTTTTAAATTAGTTACAAATATCTGCAATCGCGTTAGATAGTATTTAGATTTATAATAGTATTATATAATAATATGCAATCGGTTAAGATATATTGTTTAACTTACTATTTGTACAATGTGCTTCCATGAGAACAAAAAAAGTTCTGTTTGCATATAATATATATTATACTAAGTTTTCTTAAGGATTTAATAAAAAATATAACATAAAACTGTAAACTTTACACAATATTTTTTTAATGAACCTACTGACAATGATTATAAAATCGACTATTGCACGTTGTTGATATATTTATTAGACGTAATATAGATTCAAAAACTAATTACCTTTATATAATTCATATAAGTTTATATGGTATGGCATACATATAAAATATTTACTACATGATATGCCAAACTAATTATATACATTATGCCTTATGAATCAGAATACTGCACTGTTAATGGCGTAACAAATAAAAAATCCAAGTAACTACTTTTACGTTTTTGACTAGCAATAACCAACCATATAGTCAATTTATCCTGTCCACTGACTTTAGTTTCGTTCACCACTATTTCATTGTACCCGACCATCCAGTCCAAAGTCGGATCGTGCTCATTGCACACGAAATCTGCAGGCCCGAGCTCACCAACAGTGGACTGCCACTCTCCGCTGTCCCCTATCACTGATCTTTCACCCACGTCTCTATCGCACTCGAAGTCTTGGAACGAGTTACGCCATCCAACATAGTACTCAAGCCTGAATGCCTAGTAGAAAAAAAACGTAGTTGTTCAAACCTGCACTGCCAGATCGCTAGTACTAAACTTACTATCAGTAGTTACATTTATATTTTTAAACCGTGACCAACAATTACCTTTTTTAAGCGAAAAGAGTATGGTTTTATGTAAAAGAGTTATGTTTATCTAAAATAAATTTTTCACTTGAGAAATATATACCATAATAAGAAATGAACATTGAATAATTATGATGAAGTAATCAAAATATAAGTAAATCCTTTTAATTTTTTCTTCAATGTTAAATAATGAAGTTAATTAAGTATTTTGTGTTGTTTTTTAATGTTTTTTTGAATTAAAAAATATTTAAAATGCAGTTTAATTTCTATTTGCTGAAGTTATAAACTGAAAAACATTTTATAATCAGTTACAAGTGAAATCAAAATCATCTTCAAAAGTTCAGTTCATTTTGGAAACAAAGTCAAATGAAAAATTTCGAACGTAAATTAATTAAGTACTTTAACTAACTGAGATAGGTATATTAACTAAAATCTTTTGTTTTAAATTGACCCATGTCTGTACGAATATCTTAACACATAAAACCATAAACATAAAAACATAAGTTGTGTTTTGATTGTATTCTTAAAACTTGCCGAAACAAATAACAACATAAAATTAGTATCGTTTGTTTTTTACATTCCTTAGTTGCAGTACTGCTATTGAATCTTAAACTAAAAACTGTAAAAATTTAGTAGGTTTTCAAAACTATTACATTTATTCTTAATTTTTGCAAAGATGTTTTAATCGCTAATGTTTAACGAATAAAAATGTTCATCTGATAAAGGGTATTTATTAATCGATGAAAGTTTTTTTTTCGAAATTAATGTAAGTTTGCGAAAACTTAGTAATTTTTGCATGATTTTGATCGCATTACATTTATTGCACTTAATTATTTTTTTTAGTTGTTTAAAATAATCGATAAGAAAATAGTAACTGGAACTAGATTTGAATTTTGCTATAAATTGTATCTTTTGTGCCTATTTTTACGTATTATTAACAACTAAACGAAATAAAAAGTTATATTTAAAAACAGTATACAGTTTATTTATATATCGATTTCCTTATAGTTTTAACGTTAAATTTTAAAAAATAATGTTAAACTAAAAATCTTAACACAGAGTTGATGTCACCAGCTAAACTCGAAAGTAGCAATCAAGAAATGGCGGGGAGAAATAGCAGGAATTTCAGTGGTTGTTAAGAAACACTTCAATGGTTACGATGCAATTTCGACACACCCAAATAAATCATATTTATGTTCACTTTTTTTGTTTATTCGTACTTTGTAAAAGGTTTGTTAGTAGTCCAAAGCGATGATAACAAATGAATGAAAACGGAAGTAAAAATTTTGGTCAAAAAAACTGTATAATGTTACATTTTTTTTATTGAATTTTAATTCTTGCTTTTTATTATTAACATTTCACTGCAGAAGTTTGAAAAACTGCCAAGTTTTAAAACCACTATTAATACAATTTTATATAATATCGACAATTTAAAACATTATTGTAAAAAAGTACTTAAATGCATACTTTGTTATCTATATTTTAGTTACATTATAGAAAAACAATATAGAATAAACTTAATCTAAACTTAAACTGAAGAGTGTTTAAAATGATGACTATTTTTTGAATATCTGAGTTCTCTTAATTTAAAACTGTAAAGCTTATCAATTATTTTAATGAATTTAAACTTTATTCAAAATTTTATTAAACTTAATTCGTATACAAACAAGCATGAGTTTTTGATGTGTGTTGTCATTAGCATGTATTAGTTCACTTAAGAATTTATTCTGACATTGATTTTTTTGAATATTTTCAAAAAATTAAATTTTGAAAGTTTTTTGTCTAAGATATATTTTCTATGAAAACTAGTTAAACTTAGTTTCATATGTTTAAAAATTACAGTATATTACTAAACATTCGTATGATATTTATAGGAAACTTTTCCTTGTATTCTGAAAATTTCTAATTCACACGATTTGCAAACAGACCTTATTTGCGTTGTCACTGTAGTTTGAGACGGGGCTCCACCATGCGGTGCCTCCCCTGAAGTGAGTAGCTTGTGCTGTGGAGGAGAACAAAATTAATATTGATAAAAAGTTTATGAACAATGTTGCTGAGGTTTTGTGTATCTTCCTCATCGATAAACTTTCTAATCTTTTTTCGCATTCGCACATATTTATACTTTATCAAAATTTTCTAGCAATAGCTGTTTCATTTTAGTTTTTTGCAATATCTTTTTTTATTCTGTAACCATAATAGTTGTAAATTTATGTTTCTCAAAGGCTTTATGATAATTTCAAAAATTGTTTCTTAATTTTCGACAGAAAATACTTAAAATACAAACAAATTTTGTAATACTTGAATATATAAGAGACGGTAAAAAAAACTATTATTTAAAAAGATTTTCATTTAAATAAAACTTCGAAATACCTTTCTACTGTAAGTTCCTGATTCAATAATACTTAAAACTATTAACTTTCTTTATTTAAGAATCAAATTAAACTTAAATCATATATAGTTTTTATGGCATGACGTTATTGTTTATCATGCTATTTTCATACCAGTATTGTTATATTGTTAAACAAGTTTTTGATGTTAAATGTTATTGAATAGTTTTTTACCAAGCTTTGAAGATGAACAAACCATCTCAAATAAAAAGTTTAACATTATAATAATACTGGTATGAAAATAAAAAGAGTTTAATGTTTAACCTATTATATCATTTAAAAAAACCATTATTGTTGGATTTCGATATTTTCTTCTAAAAAAAAAGTTGAATATTATCTAAAAATTCTACTAGCCTATTAATAACAAAAATTCAGTACAATCAATCATGAAGTAATTGATAATTTCTATTTTTTGGTACTGAAAATTTAAACTAAGGGTACTTTTACCGTTCAACTTTAACGGTGCTTATGCAAACAGTATATATCACAAGACTAGTTACTAAGATATGTGCTAAGTTAGCATTGCGTTTAACGCTACAAACATTTTGCAATTTAAACAATCAAAAGCTTTTAACAAAAATCGTTGAAAAACGACGACTAGTAAATAACACACAGCTAGCTCAAACCACCCAAGTAAGATAAAAGTAATCTGCAAACTGAAAACTGAACAACATGTGATGTGCGTATTCATGCGTGTCGGTATAAGTATGGTGTGGGTAACCTGTCATTTTCTTCTGAAAATCTTAAAAAATACATCTTACATATGTTGAGGATTATACGAGTGGTTGTTACGAGTAGTGACAAACCCTTTAAACTTCTAGCTTAAGCCCTGAAATCTGTAAAGTACTTATTTAGTGACAAGTTCTTGAAACCATGTGAACTTAGCTCGTATGAGTTAATACTTTACTTTTTTTTTCCGAAAAAAACTCTTAAAAATATTGTAACTGGGGGTTGTAAAAGTTTTTAGTTATTCAAAATTTTTATGTTAACGGTTTTTATTTTCTCAAATACTTTTGTAAAAAGCTTAAAAAAAAAAGGAAAAAAAGTTGTGATCTTATGTTTAATAAAACAGTTTATCATACTTAGACGTTGATAATATTATAAATATGTGTATTATAATTTCTTACAAAACATTAACAGCTGTAGCTAAAACTATTAACATTTAGTTAAAAAATAAAACTATGAATCAAGAACTCCTGCTATTTGACAATATTAGGAATACGATTGAAATTAATAGAAAAAAATTACTCTTTTTAATAAATACAAACAGCTTGTTTATTCTTTTGACAATATTTATTAATTAAAATGTTGTTTCTTAACTGTATTAAACCAATTAAAAGTTGTAAAACCAAATTGTATCAGTCTTTAAGATAGACTTGGTAAAACTCTAATTGTTAACAAAATTAAACAAATTAACAACGATTAAGTTTTTTCCACTCAAAATTCCCTGGTCTTAATGTGTACTTAAAAAAGTTATAGCTTTACATTCCATTTCTGTGATAGATTCAAGCGAGTGAAACATTGTATTGTTAATAAAATTAAAAATCTTGAATTTACATGCCATTTCCGCAAACAAAAAACTTATGAAAAACTTTGTTAGTATAAGACTTTTTACTTTTGTAGAGTGCTTTATTTATTTAAGAATCAATTTATGTGCAGTAAGTTCTACCAAACTATTAAATACAATGGTTGTCATTTCTGGCTTTGCCAAACGGATCCAAAAAATTTATGAAGTAAGAAATTTTGGTTATATATATATATACATATAAATAAAACACAACGTTTTACAAATACAATTGTTTCACTATTCTGTTAAACAGAACAGATCTTCAGTTTCTTTATTGTGATAGTATTTTAAAACATAAGTCAAAGTTTACATGAAATTGAGCAAAAAATTTAAGGATTGTTACGTCATTAGGTAAATCATTAAAAAATATAAGACACACTAAGATCGCATATCTGTTCAAAACTGTTTAAAATAAAAGCTTGAAAAATGTTAACAATTATTAAAAAGTTCATTTCGTTTAATTAAAGCTAGATTTGAGTTTAATTTTGAGATCTCGTGTTTTTCCAAATTGCAGAGAGTGCAGCCATGTTTTAAACTGAATTTGTTTTTTGTTCGTGCTAGAATTTCCCAGTTAATGCTAAAATCTTTATTTCTATCCTTCAAATCCTGGATATATTTCGAAAGTGTAGTTTTTAGTTTGTATTTACTGTTGTTAAAAGAATATTTATGCGGTGTGTACCTACTTTTAAACGATATATATATATATTTGTTTATCTAATTATATAAAAAAAGTTCTTGTCGAGCACTATCGACCAGAACTTGTTATAATATCTTTAAATATATATATATATATAATTGCCTATCAAAAAATATAATCTACCAAGCAACTATAAAAACAGATGAGATAACAAAATTTTACGTAGGTTCCACTAGTACAACATTTAAAAACAGATATAGCAACCATAAAGCAAGCTTTACCAACAAATTAAAAAGACACAATACCGAACTATCGAACTATATTTTGGAATTAAAAGACGCAAAAAAAGACTATAATTTAAGATGGGAAATACTCTGTAGAACCAAAACAAAACCGAAAAACAATAAAACATGCCATTTATGTTGCTTGGAAAAATACGAGATTGAAAAAATTAAAAAATATTTATCATTAAATAAAAGAAAAGAAAGGCAGCAACCCTGCCTACATAATCAAAAGATGTATTTCAAAAGAACAAAAACCAATAAATAATAACAAAAAAATAACAAAAAAATAAATCCAAAAACAAGAACAGACAAAGCAAAAATAAGTTAACTTGTACATAAGCTGTTTTTAAAATAGGCAAACTAAAATTATTCAATTTTAGTTGAAACGTCACAATGTGTTTTTTAGTGTGATTTAAAAAAAAACCTTACTTTGTTCTTTATTCTGTTCTGAGGAGATGCATAAAGCATCGAAACTAAGTAAACGATTTGAAAATTAGTTGTTTTTTTATATTATAAATAAATAAATAAATATATATATATATATAGAATTAAGTTATTTAACTTGATAAATTAAATCTTTCACACTGAGCCCACCTTAAGGGCTTTATTAATAAAAAAGTTTATTTCAAGATGTAAAACTAAAAGGACTCGAGTTTTGTGCCTATTCACTCATCAGCTTCAAAACTAGTTTGAAATAAAGCACAAAACACACAAATAAAAGTTAAAAAATTTAGCATGAATAGATTATGACGTAATTTTGAAACTATCAAAAATCATGCAAAACGGCTTGTGCAAAAACTAATTTACCAATCGAAAATAAACTGGAAAAAATTCATTAAACTTCAGTGAGTAAATATATATTACGACAGATAATTGAAAGAGATAAAGATAAAATTAAGGTACAAATTGAAATTTAGATTATTTTAAGATGAAATTAAAACTTGTTAAACTTTAAAAGCGTTTTTTTATATGTCTCAAGACGATACAAACTCGCTTCTTTTATTTAGGCATCTCTTGTCTTTCAGTGCATATACAACGGCTGTTGCTTCTTTGAGACACAGCCTACATATTGGGCTATTGCCGTAAGCTATAGGCTGTGCTCTTTTTATAACTTCCCGTGATTTGTTTTGTGCTTTATTTCAAACTTGTTTTGAAGCTGATGAGTGCATAGGCACGAAACTCGAGTCCTTTGAGTTTTACATCTTGAAATAAACTTATATATATATATATATATATATAAAATAAGGTTATTATTCAAACTTGAACACCTTCTACTGAGCCCACTTGAAGGGTTTTTAAATAATTTATTGAAATGTACGATTTTAAAAATACTGGAACATATGTTTCATAAAGACAAAAAAGATTGTCTTTAATCTTCAGCCAGTTCTAATTTAAAATAAAAAGCACTTTGGTAAACAACGATGCAAAAGTTTACAAAAAAAAACAAAAACAATATGACGTAAGAATTAAACATTGTACATTACAAATATTCAGTACAAAAATCGATCTACCATCTAACTAATCAAACAACTAAAATTAACAAAAACAACAGTTAAGTGACTACAAAATACTTCAAAATTTGTTGTATTTTAAGAGGAGCTTTTTCATATGTCGACAAGACGATATGAATTCACTCATCTTATTTAAACAACCTTCCTTTTTTAACGCATACATAACGGCTGTTGATTCTTTTAAGCATAGCCTACAAACAGGTTTGTTACCATCTGCTATTGGCTGTGCTCTTTTTATCACCTCCTAAGTTAATTTAAAATGAATGGCGCTTAAGGCCGCAAACATACTTCGAAAGCTAAGTTTAATTTTCGTATACACCACTTTTAAAGGATTTTTTATGGTTAGCATACCGAAATCTGAATTGAGTTGAGCATAAGCCGATGTAGAACTTCTTTTCAAGGTCAGAGTTAACTGTTGCCCTGTAAATAATGTTCTCTTACCGGCAATTGCCCCCCTTCAAGTTATATTTACAGCCACCAGCGCAATTACACTGATTTTTGATTAAATTACTTTTGTTTAAAATCCATTAATTATGTGACTTAATTAATCTCTCCAAATTCGCCATACATAAATAACTGATTCGCATATTATGTTTGTTAAATATTTTTGATAATGGGTTATTTTTGTTGAAATGTTTTTTTACTAGATTTATAAATTCTCTGCCGATGTTTGTTTTAACTGAAGTTTTTTGTAAACTTTTGCATCTTTGTTTACCAAAGTGATTTTTATTTTAAATTTGAACTGGCTAAAGATTAAAGACAATCTTTTTTGTCTTTTTGAAACATATGTTCCAGTATTTTTAAAATTGTACATTTCAATATACAGTAGACTACCGCTTTAGTACGCAAATTGAACCCGACCAAAAAGTACGTACTTTTTGACAACATAGTATAATATGAAATTTAGTTGTTTGTTTTCTTTCTTACAACTAGCCACCAAATAATTAAGCCAAATAAACAAGTCTTTTTAATTTAAATAACATTTAATACATAATTCTAATCTGCAAAATTCGTTAATAGATTTTAAAATTATTAATTTTTCTATAAAAAGTTTCTACATAATTAATATATACATTTAATGTAGATAGTCAATGTCAGTCAATAATATAAAAAAGAATATTAAGCCATATTTTGTTTTGTTATAGGAAAAGTACCAAACAACATTGTGTTTACCAAACATTTTCAAAACATCAATGTGTGAACATTTAAATTAAATTATGACTTAACTGTGTTGTATTGTAGGTTTTTTTGAAACTTTGTAATCTAGATTTATTTATTTTATAGCATTACAGCTCAAATATCATTTTTCTTTTCACTTTTCTGCAACCACTACTTAAGTATTTAGTTTATAAACATTTAATAACAGGGCTGTCACAATCTCAGGCCACTTAGACTACTCAGGATTACTCACCCTTGTTTAAAAGTTGTGAAAGTCTCAGGCTAACTCAGCAGGTTGGCCGTTCTACCTGGAAACATAAAATAATCTGAAAAAATTTGATGATTGAAAATTTAGGCAAAAAACTGGAATTTCTTAGAAGTTCTAATATAGCATCCTTTATTTTGATAAACAAATTGTACATATAACGGTACAGTTAAAAATGTAGGTTGAATTGTATTTTTAAAACTTTTATTTTTCTAATTTATATTAAATACTTTTCAGATATTTTTAACAGCATTGAGGTATGTCAGCTACTAAAAAATGATTAACTGAGTTAGAAAGGTTGTAGATCATTAACCAGCTTGAAAGGAAAAATCCACCTAGTATGCCTTATTATTGAAGAAGCTTTAATGTTAGTGAAGGTGCAATTTGAAAAATTTGACAGAACCGAGATGAGATTAAAAGACGATCTGCTGACATGTCTGAGCAACGAAAAAGCTAAGATTTTCTTCTGCAAAGTACCCTGAGTTAGAGTCTCAGCTTTATGACTGGATTTCAGTGATCAGGAAAGCAAATTTGCCAATTTCACCTTCGATCATAATTGCAAGAGCCAACGAGATTGCAAATAATCTTTCTTGGGAAGATTTCAAAGCATCATGAATGTGGCTTTCCAGATTTCCCGTCAGGAAATTTCAATGAGATTACCTTCACGGTGAAGTAAACAAAGAAGACCCAGCTTTGCTCGAACAACTGAACATTTAAATTTGATATAAATATATATATAAATTTAAAATTTTTTTTGTCTTTCTGGATAAGTGCGTACTTAAGGCGAGGTGCGTAACAAAAAAAAGTGCGTACTTAAGCGGCAGTCTACTGTATATATATATGTTGCTTATTCAACGACAAAAAAATTCAAAACATTTGGTACTAAGAACCTTTCGGTTATCGAGTCGCACATCATGAATACCTTTTAACGTCTTGTCCAGTACTTATATGTTATATAAGATTATACAATCCTTTAAAAAGATAGTAGCATACTTAGTTTTGGTTGGCATCAAAAAACATTTATCTCATTTTGATTATATTATACTTCATTAAAAACCATAAACCAAAGACAAAGTTATTAAATTTTAAACGATTTGTTTTCGCTGTAAAGTTTGTTACAAAAATGTTTCGCGAGTAAAAAATTAAAATCCATCGTTACAAAAGGTTTAAAACTTACAAATAATGTTACTAAATTCAAAAGAAGTTTAAAAGTAATTAAGTTTTAAAAGCGAATCAATTAATGTTTTAAAATGTTTGTTTTATTACTAGTTGTTAAGTTATCGAACCTTTTTTGTAAGCTATATTTGACTTTTGTCTAATATTTAATTGAGAAAAACAAAAAAAAAATTAAATGTATGCTTATAGCTTTGGGACTTTTAAATTAGTACAATACTTGTTTATAAATTAATTAATTTAACTCCTGGAGAACTATGTATGACTAAAAAACTTTCAATTTCTTTAAGGCGTAATTAAATTTCAAAGCTTGATAATACAAGCACTTCTCAGAAGCACGTTTGTGTGGCAAGTATAGCTTTTCAGGAAAGTACACTTAAAAGTCAGTCTGAGCTGAAAAAAAGCTGAGTTAGCAAAAAAGAAGCTTTTTTTCATTATACTTTTAATTTTAATTATTTAAAGGAAAGTATACTTAAAGGCCAGTCTGAGCTGAAAAAAGCTTTTGAAAAATTTTCTGATTCAGCTGTTTTTCATATCAGATTGACCTTTAATTTTACTTTCATTAAAATAATTAAAATTAAAAGTATCACGAAAAAAAAACTTTTTTTTTTGCTGAATTAGCTTTTTTTTAAGCTCAGACTGACTTTTAAGTATACTAACCTAGCTTTTAGAATTCAGATAAACTCTAAGACTTAAATATTTCAAAAATTAAAAAAAATAAGCATTAATTTTAAATTTTATTAAAATAAGATTAAAATAAAACAAACTAAGCAGTAAAGTGAAACATTACTAATAAACACGAAAAGCCTTCACTTAAAACTAGTACAATTTTAACTTACAATAATTTCTACTTCCTCTTTGTCTTTATTTTAACTCAAAAAATTCAATATTTTTGTGAAAGAAAGAAATTAAGTTTATAATAGCATTTCTTAAAATAAAACACAAACTTTTCACTACTCTTATTAGGCAACTAATATACTTTTCTGCGAAGTTTTAATTATAATGTGTTATCAAGAGTCAGGACTGGAAAAAGTAAAAAAGTCAATATAATTTATATTTTAGTATAAGTTTTGGTAAATGAAAATTAGGTGTAAAACATTTTTTCAATATTATTAGCAAGATATTAATGTATTTAAGCTGTTCTTATTAATCATTTAATAAAACATTACCAGAAAACAAACTATTTTTTGTCGTAGATGGTTTTTTTGAGTCTGTGCATCTAAATTATACTTTTTTATCTTAGTTTTGAGGTTAAATCAAAAATTAAAAATTTTAGTATCATAAATATTTCTGTTTTGATTTAATATTAAAATTTCAAGTAGATAGCCTTCTTTTTTGCAAGTTATTTTTTTCAGTTTTTAAAACAAAACACTCAGAAAGAGTTCTTTCATCTGATGAAAAAATCAAATCTTATTAGAATTGATTATATTAAATAATTTTAAACCAAAGCTTTAACTATCAAGTTATGACAAGTTGTCCAACTGTGCTCCAAAAAAGGGCAAACTATCAGCTTATTTTTCATCTTTAATCAGTATTGTAGTGCTTTTTATTACTTTGTACAGTTTTTGTTTTGCACTAAAAAAGGCCAAAATTGCAAAATGGGTCTAAAAGTTTAGTTACAGCGTCAATAAAATCCAAGATGCCACATAATAACTTTTATTGTTTTTACCAATCTATAATAAACATAAACTAATCTTTTTATAAATAAAAGCCTTTCGCACACTATACAGATGTACAGCAAAATTCATAATTTTTAGTGTAACCAAAAGCTTGGAGCTCAGTAAAACTAATTATTTTATCTTTTATGGACAAACTTAGTCCTTTTCGGGCCAGACCATTTCAATTATTCTGTTTAATTTATGAAAATTACCACTTACCGTAATTCAGTTCGAAAAAGTGCTACTTTTATGTAAACTTTTTTTTTACAGTATTTAGTGTAAGTACCAAATCTCCCGTAAATTGTACCAAAAAAAATTTTTGATCATCATTTTAAACCTCAGAACATCTAGTGTAAGTTTTAACATTTGGTTTAATGAACCAGATTTACATGTTTGCGTACCACATATTTTTGCGGGTCAGATTAGACTTAAATTGTATACAAGTTGGTGGGCCGTAACGGGCCCGCAGGCCAAACGTTGCCCACCTCTACTCTAGTTATGTATAACATTTAAAAAGATAGACAAATCTACACTTTAGTATTACTTTAAAGGAATAATGAGAATCAAAAAGCTTATACAAAACTTTTATTATGGTGAAATTTTAATTTACAAAAAAATGCCTTATTTTTTATTCTTATGTAATCTGAATGATACCTAAAAACAAAAATTCTATCAAACGTTTTCAACAACTTTCTATAGCTTTAATGTTGGAGACAGCTCTTTATTTTCTAGCAGCTAAATTAAACTTTGTATGTTGTCCTCGTCTTTTTTTTTCTGTCTAAAGGAGTGATTTAAAAAAATTGCGTATAAAATTTATGACATCCATCTCTTAGCTCATTAACTACTCATTAGCATTTTTTGTTCAATGTTACCTTAACTTTTATAATAATTGATTAGACTGAGCTATTTACTTCTTATATACAATATAGTGATGATTCTACAACACAGAAAAACTTCTAAAATAAGTGTTTAAAAAGTATTTTTAATGAATCTAGCTAGATGGTAAAATATTCATTTTTAACTAGATTTGTTTTCAACTACGCGTTATGTTACTGAAACCGTGATTAAACTAGTTGTGACAATTTAAAGAACTTTGAGTCATTGTAAACTATCTCCTTTAATATTTTTAAAATTTTAAGCTTATTAATTAGACCAGGGGTTGGCAAACTGCGGCCAACGAAGAATATAAGTGCCTGCGAGCATGTTTTAATTTAAAATGAGATGCGGCCCACGGAAAGTAAAACCTGCAGCCCGCAAACGTAAAGTTTTGCTCGTAAAAGAAAGTATTTAAAGTTTAACTAGTTAATCTAAAATTCAAAATTAAGAGCAAACGCTAAAATTGCAGAACGGTTTTTTTTAATTTCAACAATTTGTTGCAACCACCAAATTTCTATCAACCCCTCAGTTAGACCTAAATCAAATACTTTGTAATTTTAAAATCTTATTGGTGTATGGCTAAAAAGCTTTAAACTCAAAAAATTCTAGCTATTTTTACTGGGTATGAGTCAAATATGCACGAAAGGACACTTTTGCACGGGTTGATTTTTTTAAATTAATTAAGATTTTTACTATCACTATTACCCTTAACCCTCGTTCGATATTTTTTTTTCTAATTGTTTTTTTTTTTTTTACTTATTATCTGTTTTTTATTTTCACATCCTTGTTACCCTAACCCTCGGTCGATTTTTTTTTAATAAATCATTTATTTATTTTTATAGTTGTTTAGTAATAGTTTCAATTGGTTATTTTAATCATTATTTTTATAACCGCTGTTGCCCCTAACCCTCGGTCAGTAACTCATTTTTTCTTGTAATATTTTATTTTTACTCTCGTGTAAAAATGACTCTTCGTGCAAAAGTGTCTTCGTGCATAATCGACTCGTTCCTATTTTTAATAATTACAATTTTTTTCTCATCATAAATATTTTTTAAATTATCTTACCACTGAAATCTTAAAAATCAGATCTACATGATTTTTTTTTAAATTTAGACCAATTCTAAGATGTGCCATTTAAAACCTTTTATCTTATAAAAACTTGAACTGTCATGTAATTGAATAAACATACAAGATTTAAACTTTATCAAAAACTTCAAACACAAAAACTCAAGTCTTGTTAAAACAAATCCCTTTTTTTTTTTTTAAACTTAGGCTTAATTGAAAATTGTGTTAAAGAGGTTAGTTTATTTTTACTTTTTAAACAAAAAAAAAAAAAAAATTTAATATCTTGAATTTTCTAATTCAACCTTTAGGCCTACTAAATGACGTTTTTGATAAATTTTTCCAGGAAAATTTTACTACTTAAGATTGGTTTAACAAAAAAAGCAAATAATTGCATTAAAAAATATTATTTAAGGAAAAACATTAAAAAGAATCGTCACAATTTTACACAAAAGACTTAAATATCCTTCTTTTTTTCAAAGTATTTACATCATATTTATTCAATTAGATACTTTTGAAGTGTTTTATATAGAGTTGAGAAAATATTTTACTACAAAATGAATTTTTTATCAGTAAAAGGCTGTTTATTTTTTTATAAAAAAGAGACTACCCATACCATTATACATGTCATTCTAAATGAGAATAAACAACACATTGGTTTAAAATATTTAACTTTTTATGGATTTTAATACATTACGTAGTAATTATGAGTTTTATACTAAATACTTTGGTAATGAAAACTTGCAATTCATAAGTGAAAATTTAAAATAGGAACAAAGAAAGGTTAGGCAATAAGCATTTTGCGAGTAAATTGTACTATTCAGGTAAAAAATACTGTTTGAAAAGCATAATAAAAAAATGATTTAAATCCTGGTTTGATGGTCGTTCGGAGAAACCAACGAAAAAATATTTTTCGGCGATTGGGCAACATTTGTTAGACAGTCATGAGTAAAAAAAAAGACTTATTTTTAATTGAGCATTATGACACCTCTTCATTGTTTTGTCTTCCATTTAAAAATAATAAGTGTAAACTGTTTTAATTAACAATATAAATACCTAATAAATTTAACATACCAGATCAATTATATATTAAAAATTTAGTTCAAAAAAATGGCATCTGTTTATGCTAGTGTGCAATGCATAGAAATTAAGTTTGTTTGCAAAGAAATATTATTGAAAAATAAAAGGAAATGCATTACAATACATGACAATTCAAATTCCTACAGTACAAGCTCCTTAAAAAAAATATAAGAGACCATAATTAAAAAGTAATACATATTTTAAAAATATAAAGAATACATATTTAGGTCTTGTTAATATTAACAAGCCATTTTTATTTTGCAAAATTTTAAGTAGTTTTTGAGATATTAAAAAAAATCTTTTTTAACTTATTAGCCATACTTCAAAAAAAATAATTTATACATTGTAATATAGAAAAAATAGCTTCTAGATATTAATAAGACTTACATACGTTTTTCAAATGTTATCTGTATATACATTACTTTTTGAGTTGTGTCCCTTAAAAATATTTTTTAGGAATTTGAATTGTTCGAATTCGAATAGTCTACACCCAAAATGTAAAATGATCAAAATAAAAGACATTTCAATTATGTCAAATATTGTTTTTATTGTGTTTGTAGACACCTAAATACTTCATGTAGAAAAGATTATAAAAGAAAATTATGCTTAAATTACACTTAATCTAACTTATGTATTAAACGTTTGCTAATCTTTCAGTCAAAGAAACTGTTCTGAGTGACCTAACGCATTATTTGTTTCTTATTCTTAAAAACTTTCTTTTACTTTAATAAAAAAATAATATAATTAGGTTTTTGATAAAATTGGTTTGAGAAACAAATACGAGAAAACAACTGGAAATCTTGAGAATTAAAAAAAAAAAAAACTGACCTGAGTTATTCAAAGTTTTTTTTTTAATATTCGTAATATCCTGAGTTATCGTCGCATTTTCAGGTTATATAATACTATGAGTTTCTTAAGTGATATAGCAACCCTGGTATTAGTTTAAAAAACAGAGTTTTTAAAATCAGCAACAGTGAGCGTACGTTAATGTGCAAATAATTGAATTATGAGCTCTTGAAGTTAATTTGTAAAGTTCAAAGATGTATTGTGAATGAAAAATGTTTTAGCTTATGTCATTTTCTTACTTTGTTAAAAAAAAGCACACTTTAGTATAAAAAATACTTGTGTAAATTAGTGTGCATAGAAATTAATTAAGTGTGCACAGAAAATTTATTAGAAAAGTTAAAAATGTAATCTGAACCAGAAAGTTTTTTACTTAATGTCATTTTCTTATTTTGTTCAAATTGTGTCTGTACACGCTTAAATAAAAAAAAAACGACTGTAATAGAAAAGTAACCTTTCATTTAACTTAAGTAAAAGCAAATAATTGAAGATAAGCATCTGTGTACATTGGTGTGCAAAGAAACTAATTCAAAGTGCACAGTAAATTTACTTTTAAAAGTGAAAGTGTGTTCTGAATAGTGATGTACCGGACCCTGACTTTTTTTTCAAATTAGAATCCGGCCGGAACCGGACTTTTTTTTTCAAATTAGAATCCGGCCGGAACCGGATCCGGACTTTTTTTTCAAATTAGAGTCCGGCCGGAACCGGATCCGGACTTTTTTTTCAAATTAGAATCCGGCCGGATCAGGATATCAGACAAAAATGGAAATATCCGGCCGGACCCGGATAGTGAGTTCGGTACATCACTAGAATAAACTAGCCTGAGTCAGAATGAGCTTTTTAAAAACTGAAAAAAAGAACTTTAATCTAATAATAAGTAGAACAGCTAGCAAAGGTTGACAATTTGGTAGTAAAGTTGTGGACTGACTGTGGTACACTTAACTTATTAGTACTACCCATCATAATTAAATCCTACCTTATTTAATTAATATCTAACAAATACTAAATTCTAACTGAGACTACTTTCTATAATCAGACACGACAGTTTTGAGTGATGAATATTTTATATAAAACACAACAAGAAATACTAGCATATACAAAATTATTAATTACTTTGGTAACACTTTAAAAACTGGAAGCTATTTAAATCTATATCAAAAGACTTAAAACAAAAAACCAAAAATTAAATAAAATTTTTAGTAAACAAGAAACTTTAAAATTTTTAATAAACTATTAAACTATAAACCTGGCTTAAATATTTAAACAATTAAACACCTGTTAAAATTTTCACTTTTAAAACAAAATACTACTTACAAGAAGCATTCACAAAAACGTTCAAGATATTTTGTTGCTTCAAGCTACACAACAAACTAACTAACTGCTTACATATAAACTGCCTGTCATGTTCTGATGTTTTGCTGCATCAGTATTTAGTTTGAAACATTTCGTCATATGATTCTCATTGGCTCGTACATTCAACCGTATTAACTCTAAATATTCTCTGAGCTCAAATTTAAACAATAAATGATGCAAGTATTCATTCCAAAGTTTTCAATTTTACAACATATGTAAAGAGTTGCATTTCATGAAATGTTTATTTCATAGTTTAAATGTAAACAAATGTAAATTAGTCACGTGTACAAAATAAGCCAATCACGGTAGGTGTTTAATTTTAACTGACGAAAATGACTATTATTAGTTTACACATGGTTTGTTTTTGAAAAAATAATTTTCAGTATGCTCTTTTTTACTAACTAGATCCGGGTCCGGCCGGATTTCTGTTAGGATCCGGCCGGACCCGGACTTTTTTTTCAAGTTAGAATCCGGCCGGAACCAGACTTTTTTTTTCAAATTAGAGTCCGGCCGGAACCGGACTTTTTTTTTCAAATTAGAATCCGGCCGGATCCGGATATCAGACAAAAATGGCAATATCCGGCCGGACCCGGATAGTGAGTCCGGTACATCACTAGTTCTGAACAAAATCTGTTTTATTTTATGTCATACTCTTATTTTGTTTGAAATGTGTCTGTACACTTTTAAATATAATCAAAGTGATAAATAATTATTATAAAAATATACTATGCATAGATTACTTTTACTTCAATTTAAGTTAAAAAAAAGGTTCCAAAAATGAGCGTTTGTGTACATTGGTGTGCATAGGACTGAATTTAAAGTGCAGTCAACTTATGAAAAAAATTTTTAACCAAAATACTTTATGTCTTGTTATGTTATTTCACATGTTTTTTGTTCACACTCAAATATAATATATAGTTATAAAACGTCTAAAAGAGATACTTAAATATAAGTTACATTTCAAACAAAATAATTAAATTGTAAAGAAATGATACATTACTTAATTACTGTACATTACTTTTTTACACATTGGAATACATTTGCACTTAGTTTATCTATTTTGTAAGTAGGTACAACATAACTAACTAGGAAGTACTTTTAAAACTTTGTTTTAGTTAACCATTTGCTATTGTTTAAACTAAATTATTATCTAAACCAGGGTTTCCCAAAGTGGGCCAAGTGGCTCCCTAGGGGGCAATGACAGATACTCAGGGGGCCACGAGCAGCAAAGGGGGAAGAGGTGGGCCATGAGCAGTAAAGGAGCCACAGGGCGGCCATAACTTGAAACTTACACTAGATATTCTTGAGTTGCAGACGAAGAGCAAAAAAAAGGTCTTTGGTGTTTTTTATCGTAGTTTATGAGTAATCTTGTTGAAGGGGGCCATTGCTTTTTTAACTTCTTTAAAGGGGGCCATTTGCAAAAAAGTTTGGGATACTCTGATCTAAACAGATATAAAAACTTTCTAGAAAGCTAATCTATCTTTTAGAGAGTTTTAAACCAAATCAGTAAAATTATTGAAGGTTTCAAAATGTTAAACAGGGACGTAAATTAAATTACTCACATTACAAAAAATCACCATAAAATAAACTTGAAATATATTTTAGTTTAGCGGACCACATTTACATGCTCGCGGGCCGTAGATTTACCCTTTGCAGGCCGCAGTTTGCCGACCCCTGTTCTAGGAGCACAAAAATAAGTTTTTATGCAAAAATATAGCTCAAAACTTTTCACAGTTACCTTTCTAATTAGTTAAAAATATATATTTTCAGTCTCAATGAGCTGTTCCAACGTAGGAGCAATACAACTTAATAAAAAAAATTATTACGTCCTGTAAACATTTAATGTTTTTCACTTAACTATTGCACTTTACAATACTTATAAATACAGTGCTACTCAAGAAATTAAAAAAAAAATTATACTCATTTATACTCAATTTATGAATTTTTGGTAAACTCAAAACATCTTTAATGCGTTCATTATAACCAGTAAAATTCTTTCATATTGTTTTTGTTAATACTGTAAGCCATTTTTAATCCAACGTGTCACCTAATTAAACCTCTTATAAACAAAAAAAAAACTACAGCAATACTTCTGTTCAAATAGTTTATTCACGAAAATCCAATTTACAAGTTCAAGAAATAATCTAGCTTTTTATTCGGTTAACTATCAAAAAAAACTCACATAAACACGAATGAAGATAGCTCTTGACATCATACTGAGTTATCCTGTAAAAACTTTTACTAGTTAGTAAACTCACCTTTTGAAGAAAAACTGCAGATCACAAGTCACTTAACAACTTTTTCATTCATCATTGAATGACCATCCCATAGTCCCTAGATTATTCGACTGCACTTATATCTTTAAAAAAGGGTTAGAACATCTTATAAGTAATAAAAACTGACATTTAGAAAATTTTAGGCAATTGCTTTGAGTAATAAATTGACTTACTTAATACTTCATTTTGAGAATTCCTAAAATTAACTTTAAACCTTAATTAATAAACTAAACTTAAAAATTAAAAAAAAATCAAAAAGAGTTAATAAGATATAAATATAAGTAAAAAGCATTAGTTTAAGTTTCAAAAAATAATAAGTTTACAATTAAGTCAGTATCCGATTAAAAAACTTTAAATATACTATGAACAAGTTAAAATATATAAACTAATGACTAAACTAATTTAATTAATAGTTCAAAATATATAATGAACACCTTGATAAAAATGTTTTGAAAAACCTATGTTACCATTTAATGTTATTTTTTGAAACATTTTTATCAAGGTTTTTATTATATAATTTGAAATATTAATTAAATAAGTATTTTCTGTATTATGGTATAGTTTTATTTCTATCAGAAGTATAATATCCTATATACTATTCTTAAAGTATTCTAGTGTATACTTAGTATACAAAATGATATAAAATAAACACTATTTTTAACTATTTAAAACCAAACTTAACAGAGCTAGATCAAATCTTGAAAATGCAAAATGAGACAACCACTCTAACATTTGAAACGACCAATTAAATCAACGTAAGGAGACAACGAGCAACAATATACAACAACAAAGATGTCGAAATTTCCACTGCTTTTCATTTAAGTCTTAGAAACATTGAAGTGAAAGTTCAACTCAAAAGTTATTTTCAAGGATAATAACAAATTTAGTGGTACAAAAAAGTTGGAAAAACTCAACAAAACTTTTAAAGCAGAGAGAAAAATTTTTGAAACAAAACCATGAACACTTGGTCTATAATTCAGTTGAACACCATTCTAAGTATATTAAATTTGTACATGAGGGGTAAGTGGCTGTAAAGCAAGGAGCATAAAAAAGTCAATGAAAAACTAATTTGTATAACTCTATCAGGATTGTGACGTCACATTAGTAGCGCTTTCCACCGTTGCTTCGGCGACGATTCTGACTGTTGTAGTAATTGCGTTTGTTGTTGTCTGTAAATTATACTTGCTGTTCGTTACGTAGCAAAAATGTTACGAAAAAAAACAATTTGTTGTTAAAAATAAATTGACCGCGTAACAAGCTGAATTATATTTTCAACCAGAAATAACAGAGCAATCAAAAACGTAAAAACTAAAAACGTTTTAGCTTAAAACTGCAACTTTTATTCAGTAGTTAGTTCTTGTCGAAAATCATTTATAACTTCTCTAAACTTGCATATTACAATAATAAACAAACATTGTAAATTGTTGCTGTACTTGCCGCTGGGAGCTTGGTACATGGCTCTGTCATCCTTCTTCTTCATAGGTGGGAAGTTTGATGACTTCTCACTCAATCGCTTGTTTGCTGTTCTGTTGCAACAGAGATCACAATTTAAATTAGAACTATTGCATTTAAAGAATTTACCTTTTATAACACATAAATTTAGTTTTTTACCAAGTATAGTACAAAAACATATTTACTTTAATCTTTAAAGTATTATAATAAGTTATACAAGCTATTTAAAAATAAAACTAGTAAAATATTGATTTTAATCAAAGCAATTATTTACTGCAATAAAATTAAAAAAATAATTTAAACAAACAAACTAAAAACTTACTTTGCATCGACAGGCTGGGCTTTCTGAAAAAAAAAAGTAAATAAACTTTAATAATATTTTCAACAAAAAAAAGATTAATTAAGCTTTTAACAAGATTGATCAACTATGTTATGAAAAATTAAAATTAATTAACTTATGAGCTTTCAGGTTTAACAACGTTTTAGTTTTTTTTTTTTTATGATAACAAGATACAACTGTGATGTTATAAAAATAATAGTTCAAAGTAAAATAACTAATTCTATTTTATTTAACATTCATCATCTAACAATGTAATATTTAGGATAAAATTATACAACATTTTTTAATTCGACATTTAAAAAAAACTCATTATTAATCAAAAGTGTACTATTTATAACTTAAAAATTTCCAAAAACAAAATGAAATTTTTCAAACTACTTGAGTTATTTTATCTAAAATACAACTTTTATCAAAAATGGTCATTTTTAAATATCGATTAACATATGTTCTGAAAACAAATGAAAAACCTTTTTCCAGCTCAAGTTAACTGCAGCCTTGTAAGAAGGGGGGTTATGGAACAAGTCTTTGATGATTGTGTTGACATTATTGCAGGTCTTATGAGCAATGAGTTGCTTCTGACAATAATCGTCTGCTTTCAGCTGTTCTTCAGTTTTACCCGCAAGCTGCTTTTTAAGTTCAGACACGTAAACACGAGCACCTCTTGCCATATAGCTCAATCTGAAGATTAGTTTTTTTTTTAATATAGTCCATCAACTAATTATTAAGTGTATACTTAAGTTAACTTTTTTTTTATGTGTTTATAAATCAGTTTTGGTGTCTGTATATAACAAAAATAACTAATATGTCTTGTAACTAATATGTTTTTGTTTTTTTTATACATCTACTAAAATTTAATCATATTATGTATAAAAAAAATTACCTAATATGTAAATATTTGTAACTAATGTAACTTTTATAAAGCTTGTAGTATCTTTTAAGTATGACTGATTGCAAGACAAAAAAGTCTTATTTATAATTATTTTATATAAAAAAACTTTTTTCCAATATTGCTGAAAACCGATTCGACAATTTTAAAAAGATTTTTTTAAATGCAATTCGATAAATAAAATTAATATATAACAATTATAAATAAAGTAACTTTTTTAAAGCTTATAATATTTCTAACTTTGCCTAATTGCCAGACAAAACAAACTTTAAATATCTAAAAATACATATTTACTACAAAACTAAAAAAATATAAATGCTTAAACTTTAAAGATTTTTAGGCATGCTCGCAAGAAAGACTTAACTATTTTTTATTGCTGAGACAACTTATATCATTTTTTGGAAAAAAAAACAGCCGTCACTTACGTTATGCACTGGCGGATTACAAATTTTAAATGTCTAAAATTATTTAACTTATAATAAAACGCTTTATTTAAAAGAAAAATATACTTCAAAATCTCAGTACCATTTTCATTTGTGACACTTTTTTTTGGTAACATTTCAAATGAGTAAGCACATATATGTTCAACTTTATCTAAAGTTGGTGCAAGTCTGTAGTCTAACAAGCTTTTTTATTGACAGCTATATCCGTTTAAAGGTAGGATGATTACAATGACTCTTATTTTATTTGCTGATAAGGATTTTTTTTGTAATGTGCGTTATTTTTTTTGTTGTCATTAACTTATAATTAACACGCGTACTATGATTACTAAAAAAATTGTTTTACAATTTTTTATTTTATTGTAAATAGGGTTGCCACTCGTTTTTTCAAAATTTTTCCAGGTTTTCTAAATATCTTCCAAGTTTTTAAAAGTACACATTTTTGGGTATGTTTTTAGTTTAAAGTTAAGTTTTAAGTAAGAAAATGTGTTTTATAGTATAAAAACATTGAAAAGATATTGTAAAGATACTTTAAATGTGTTTTTCAATAATTTTTTTTTGATGATGACAAAAAGTTTTTACCTATATGGTAGATACTTTGTGTCAAATCGAAATTTTAATACTGAACATGTAAAAATTGTTAAAAATTCCAGGCTTTTCCAAGTTTTTTTCAAAAATTCTCCAATTCCAGGTTTTTCCAGGTATTTTTAACCTAAATTGTCAAATTCCAGGTTTCCAGGTTAAGTGGCTCCCTGTGAAAAGATATCCAACTTAAGTTTTAAATTGTGTTATAAGCTTTAATTACTTTAAAACTATTTGTACAAATTATTCAATATTTCAATAAAAATCAATTTGACCTTAGACAAACTATATGTAAGATTTTAAGACTTTTGACAAGTATTCAAAATTAATTGAATAATGTAAATTAATACAACTACATAAAAAAATATTAAACACAAACAAGAGCTTTGAAACCGACCTAGTTCTGAAATCTTTCAATTTTTCAGCATTATCTTCGCTGGTGAGAAATTCAGGTTGATGTCTGCATATTTGATGGAAAGTGAAAAGCAGACACTCGGCATGTGAAAAGTTCAACTTAACATTTTCTGTTTCTTCTTCGGCTGGAGGTAGAGGCATGTATGACTGATGTTTAAAAAAAAAGTTTTGACTTAAATATTTCGATTTGCATAGATTAGAATTTTAACTCCTAAACAATCGATGAGTGAAAATTGAGTCGGTTTTAAGTATTTTAGTGTATACAACCTTTAAAATTGTGATGACAGATAATTTTTTTTTTATTTTTAGGTTAAATTAGCTTCAAATAGTCAAACTAGGTTGTTTAACATGACTAACCACATAAACTTAATTAAAGAATCTGTAAATCAAGATTATTATAAATTTATTAACTTTTGTCTATAAATACTAATCAGATAAAAACATTTAAAAATTTTTACTTAGTTGTGAAAGAACAAAATGTTATGTCTTATTAGTTTAAACTTGAATACTTTGATAGAATATAAACTATATTGGTACACTATATATGGTTTAACAACAAAACTAAAACAAAAGCTATTATAAATATAATTAAAACGCCAACACATCTAAAGTAAAACAAAAAAAAAATTTAAACATACTAATAAACTGCTTTATAAGCTTGTTATCTAGATTATTGAGATTAAACTTACTAATGTCAAATATTAACCATAACTTAAACTATCAAATATACCTTCAAACATTCGAACAATTGTGGAAGGCATCCAACTACAGCCTCGCCATTACCACACAAGCAGGAAAGTTCTGAGAGTTTCATGAAAATCTTCAACCCAACATCCTCATTTGCTAACTCATCAGCTTTGATGGATAGTGATGACAACACTTTGTCGCACACAAAATTCACAAATCTACTGGCGTGAACATTTTTCTGGAGTATTTTAAATTATATAAACATTATGTTTTTATTTATATTTATATAAAAGAAAAGACGAAATAAGCTAAGTTTATATTTGGCAATGCTGTAAGTAATGAATTAACTATGAAATTTATTATAAATTGATTATTTTGTTTACTTAAAAATATCTAAATGAGATTTATAAAAATTGTGACCAAATAACTTTGGTCTACTAAACGTCTTTTGCAGTAGAAAAACAAAACATGTTAATGATTTAGTATTACCACTTAAGTAAAAAAGAATTTATTAAATAAAAACATTAAAAATAAAAGGAAATTTTAATTTACCTAAATCATTTGAAATTTAAACAAGTAAAGAAGGGGCTCAACATTAACTGAGTCAGAAAAACTAGCTTATATCAACTTACCATCATAAGAGTAGGTGACCAAAGTTAAATTCTAAAAAAGTAACTTGAATTAATTTAACCATAAAAACTATAACCTTGACTAAATACTTAATTACTAACTATCTAATTACTGAATAACTTGATATCTGATTTTATTTTTATAAAAATTCCGTTCCATTGACAAAATTTATCTTTGCTGCAGTAAAACTTATAAGAAAAATACAACTCTAACTTCAAAAACATTAGAAACTTATCAAAGCCTTAAACATTTATTAATTTTTTTTTTTTTTTTGAAATGTATGTAGCAATAAATATGTAGTACAGTTTTAGAACAACACATTTGGTGCTACATTTTAAAAAGTACTACTTAATTTGTATCTTAGCTTTGTAATATGAAAAAGTATAAATTAAGTTCTATTATTAATTATTTATATACAAAACAAAAAACTAATAGAAGAATTGTGAATTAATTATAAATTAAAAAAAATAAACGAGATAAAAAATACTTCTGCAGTATCATAGATAAGTAATACTTATACTAATGATATTGCTATAATGTTTTTCTTTTAATAAGTTGACAAGGCAATTTATGCTAGCAGGTACTTTTAGCCATTAACACAATAGGTACTTAATTTTAAGTGTATACACTGTTTATAATTTACAAAACTAATACGTGTGTTATAACAAACTATAAATTTATAGTTATAAAATGAAACTAACAGAGCAAAGTTGCATAGCAGTGGCAAGACAGTGATTAATTCTTGCCAAATCATCCAAACTGTCAGTAGTGAAATGTTCAGACAATTGCATTTGTTCACTTAGAAGGTCTACCAATTGTTGTCTTCCTTGAATTGTTTGTATATGTTTTAGTGATGATATAGCCTGTTAAAAAAATCAAACTATTTTTGTACAAATTTCAAAAACTATTACAAAAATAAATATATAAAAAAAAGTAATAATAACAAATTATACAGTATTAAGGGATTAACACACTTCAACTAAGCTCTTTAAAAAAATAAATACTGTTGTGTTAATCCAGTAATACACAGAAACATATGTCAGTGTAATAAAAGAAGGATACTGTGTAATTTGTTATTATTATATATTCCAGTGAACTTGTTTCACTAAGACCTTTTGTTAACAAACACTTAAAATCTATATTTTAAATAGTTATACAAAAAAAGTATGTATATTAAAGCTTACTATATTACAAGGTTGCCACTCGTTATTTTTTCAATTTCTAGGTTTTCAAAATTACCTCCAGGTTTTTAAAAGTACACATTTTTGGATCTATTTTTAGTTTAAAGTTAATTTTAAGGTTAAAAACTGTGTTAAATAGTACAAAAACATCGAAAAGATACTTTAAAGCTACTTCAAATGTGTTTTTTAATAAAAAAATTGATAATGACAAACATTTTATATCTATATGGTAGATTTTTTGTGTCAAATCAAAATTTTCTACTTAACATGTAAAATTAAAATTTTTCGTTGTTTAAAGTTCCAGGTTTTTTTGCCTAAATTGTCAAATTCTAGTTTTTTCTAAGTTTCTAGGTAAAGTGACAACCCTGTATGTAATAACCTTAAAATATGTTTTTAATTTTCTGATCAGTTTAAATAATTTTAAAGTTATTACCTCAACAAAACTATACAGGTTAATAATAAAATTTTATATTTTGTTTTTGATTTGTTTATACTATAATTTCAGTACATTCAAAAGACTTTAGTACATAAAAAAGGAGTTTAGTTATTTTAAAAATTAAATAGCTTAACATAAATATAAAATAGCATTTCAATAAAAACTACTGACATCCATTATTACTGTAAACATGTCACCAGTAGCATTGTTCATGATGATTTTGCATTCATCTAAAATGTACATCTCAAGGTCCTTGTCAAGCGTCCCTTGCTTCATTGCCTTCTTCAGAAGTTCAACGTACTTCAGTTTGTCTTCTGCTGGTCCCTCCTCTTTAATCATCATTATCAATGACTTCAGTGCAGCTGTTTAGAATTACATATTCAGTTCACAGAAATTTGAAAATTTGATGTATAATTGTTAATTTAATAAGCTTGTGACAATAATTTGCTGGTATGTTTAAAAAAAAAAGATCTATATATACATAGTTAATGGACAACAGATGAATATCATGCACATGATATAAAAAATTTGGTTTTGTATCTACAGTTTTAACTTTTATAATTTCAAGCTAAATAACAATTGGAAACTGACATACTAATAAATTGACTATAGAGATATTTTTAAATGACTTAACTTTGAGCATTTGTTAACAATAAAAGCATCCAAAAATACAACAGATTTCTATGAAACTAATAAACACATATTTCTTTAATAGTAAGCATGAGTTCTATAAAAATTAAGTCTAATTATTTATAACATAATTATTAAAATTACTTTTGTAATCTATATTAAAGATGCTCTTAAGTGATGCATTGACTACACTTAGTTCAACATTGTTTCCTGTAGTCAACAGTTGAATTAAAATACGTGCAAATCTTTCTACTAGTTTTTCATCTGCTGTGCACAATTTTGGTATTTCTTTGATTGCTGATTTCCTTATCTGAGTTTATTTATTGATATTTAAAAACCTTAAATAAACTTTAATTTTAATAATGATCTTTTATGTTGAACTAACAACACACCAAATATAATTTATGAGAGAAAACATAACCACAATTGTTTATTGGTACTTTTATGGGGGACTGGTCAAATATAAAATGTATTATATAAATAAATTGATAATTAATAAATTAAGAATAAGGGCTAAGAGTAATATAGACAGTAAAAAAGATTTTAAAAAATAAATAAATAAAAATAAACAAATAATAAGAAAATAAGAAATTTTTAACCCATGCAAAAGTGACCACTTGCACATAAGTGTTTGCTTGACATGAATACTTGACACCTACCCACTTTTATGTAGTAAGCTTAGATACAAACAAAAATGTTGTGTAATTGTGTATTTTCTTAAATGTAATTGTTTGTTTATTTAACAACTAATATCACTTAAAAGTATTTAAGAGAAAAAAATCAGTAATCAAAACTAAATCTATGCAATTGAAAACAGAGATTTAAACTTTAAAAATAAAAACTTCATGGTTAAAACAAGGCACTATTAGTTTATATTTTCAACTCTTAGAATAAATTATTAAAAACTATATCTTTAGGATTCAACTTTTAAACTCACATTAGAATCAGCATCCTCACAAAGATCCAAGATAACATTGATAGATTCTTCAGATAACTCAGAAAAATGCTTGAAAAATCTGCCAATAAACTGAGCACTAAGTCTCTTTGCAGCAGTATCTCCTTTAGCTCCTTGCAATATTAAATTGAATGCTTCCACTTGCTGTAAAAATTATTATTTTAGTTATTTTATTAAAATAAAATAAATCATATTTGAGTTTTAACTATACTTAATAAATTAGAAAATAGTTTAACTATTTGCCAGCTAAATCAAATGTTGAGAGATTTTTAGAAGTAATAGCCAAATTTCATTAAAAAAATTGCTTGTGGGCTGCACTGTATAGACAAAACTTTCTGCAGCCAGAATTATTTAAAATAAATGTAGCAAACAATAATAGAATACTGTTTTTATCAAAAAAGATGACAAAATATGCATGAATGAAGCACAAGTAGTTACTAACTTTTAAATCAAGAGCCTATTTGTAAGTTTTTACCACAAAACAATTTTTTATTGTTTTTAAAACACATGTTTCTTTCTAAAACGTAAAAATCAAAGGTCAAATATTTTGGTTTTACAGACAGCATTTGGTCTTTCTGGGCCACAGTTTGCAAACATCTGAGATTTAGTAAAAAAAAATAAGAATTTATTAAATTAATTAGAACATTAAGGGCATAGATGGGGGTAAACACCTTTTTTTAGTTTTTTATCTTATTTTATATAGTTTTTACTAAGCTACAAGATGCTTTTTACAGATTTTAAAAATTCAAAATAATTTTTGAGATATCGCCGGTCAAAGTTTGAGGCAACAATAGAAACCTTATGGGAGGCGCAAACTAAAACGGCAAAAATAGACTATTTCACTAAAAATCTATCTTCTCCTACGTTTTTTGAGATAACTACTTAAAATTTTCAGGAAATACTCCTTGATATATTTAGAAAATTGTATCGGAAGGAATTTTAAAAAAATTAAAAAATTAAAATTTTATATAAAAAATAAACAAAAAACAGTTTTTTTTTAGTTTTTTTGTTATAAAATTTCTATTTTTTAATTTTTTTAAATTCTGTTCCGACAGAATTTTCTAAATATTGCAAGGAACATTTCCTGAAAATTTGAGGTAGTTATCTCAAAAAACGTAGGAGAAGATAGATTTTTAGTGAAATAGTCTATTTTTGCCGTTTTAGTTTGCGCCTCCCATAAGGTTCCTATTGTCGCCTCCGACTTTGACCGGCTATATCTCAAAAATTATTTTGAATTCTTAAAATCTGTAAAAAGCATCTTGTAGCTTAGTAAAAACTATATAAAATAAGACAAAAAACCAAAAAAGGTTGTTTACCCCCCCCCCCCCCCCCCTATGCCCTTAACAGAAGCCAAAGTTGTACACCATATATTTATTTATTTTAATTATATTTTATCATACATAACATTAGTAGTTTTTCATTATAAGAACATATAATTGTTGATACAAAAGTTAATTTTGTATATTTTGTTAATTGTACTATAGTTTATAAACAACTTGCTTAAATTATATCAATAGGTTTTTTATGTGCTTAAAATCTAAAAAGGGCTTACTTTTAAGAAATATTTATCTAATTATTGTCTTTTTTATTTTAAATTGTACAGATAAAGTATCAAGGAAAATTGAATTTAAAAATAGTTATACCAAATTAATAAACAGAATCCTATCTATTATCTAAATTTACAGAAAAACAATAGGTTTAGCACATTTAATATTTTATTAAAAAGTAAGAATTTATTATTAACAATTTAATATAAATTGACCAAGCTACTTTTTTTAAATGTTTTATTTACATAATTACACTAAAACTTAAAAAAAAATCATTTTAAAGCTTGAAAATTAGTTTAAATCTACTGTTTATGTTATTGGTATTTTAAAACTTTATTACAATAAAATTTATGCTTGAAGAAAAAATTAAATATATTTTTTTACTTTATTGCTTGTATTATAAACTAAAGGTATTTACTTCAGATGGTACTTTTGCATCTTTTATGTCTGAAAAGCTCTTGTAAAGTTGTTGTACATTAGACATTTCTTTAAATTTTATAAAATCTGTTAAATTATTGTCAGTTAATAAACAATGATTTTAATTGTTAAACCTTCACTCATACTGCTTATTTATTCTTATTATATCTTGAGTGATTACCATATGACTTCAAACTTTTATAAGTCAAAATTGTTTACTTTGTACAAGTTATGTACTAAATAATGCTTTTTGAACTAAATTGTTTTAATTTAAAGAAGAAAAACAGCAGAGCAAGCAAAAATGATCACATGATAATTCAAATTCCCACAATTCAAAAAATGCTTAAGACCTTATAACTCAAAAAAAAAAATTTGAAAAGAATAAAAATTGTTGGGTTATGTTAAGGTTATAAGAAAAAAATATCAAAAACATCTTGTTTAAAGAGAATTTTTTTATATACTATAATTTATTATATTTCAAAATTATTCACCAATACCTCAAAATATTAAAACATTAACAAATGAAAAAAAATTGTTTGTATATAATTAATAAGGTTAGAACAGTTTTTTTGTTTTTTTTCAAATATACTTTTACTTTTTAATATGAGGACTCTTAAATATTTTTTAAGAAAACTACTTTTTGGAATTTGAAATATTTCCAAATTTGCATAAGTCTACACCCAGCAAAAACTAACTCAAGCTTTTGGGTTTTGCTAAAAACTTAAAAGTTTGTTTAAATAGTAGTAATAAAAAGTAAATTAAACATAAGAGCTATTTTAGTGTTGTCCAACTGTAAAGTTTTGGAAATACAACTATTTTAAACAATTTTGTTTATTTCTAAATTATATAATACATACTGACAAACAGGGTTGCCACAGATCAATCTAAAAAATATTTCCTGACCTTTTTACAGGTTTCCCACTAAAACTTCAAAAAAAATTATAGGGAAATCCATAAAATATAGAAAATTTATAGGAAAATTAACAAAATAAAACAACCAATTTTAAACGATTTTAACCTATTTTTAAGGTAAATAAAGTAAAATATGACATTAATTGTTTATAAGCACAGTCTTAAAAAGAAATTTACAAACGTGTAAGGTTTTTGAGCTCCAATTTTAGTAAAATAAGCTAACTTTAAATAAATTGTGTTTAATATAAAAAACAATAAAATTGACTAGATGGCACCATAGAATCAAAATTTTGTATTGAGGTTGAAAAGATTTTGATTAAAAAAAATATTAAAAACTTAAAGTGTTTTTTCACCACGCGGTGTCGTTGTTTTGGCTTTCAAATTTCAATCAAGAAGCAAAAAACATAATTCATAGGGATTTCTTAGAATTTATACATAATTTATAATTTTTTTTAGGGATTTTTCAGAGTGTTGCAAATTTATAGGAATTTAGTGGGAATCAAAGGGTTTAATAGAGAAGTTGAAACCCTGTTTCTACATCAAATTCTCAATTAAAATAGACTCAAAAAAAACATAACAAAAACTTTAAAAATTTTAAATTAGTTAAAAAATTCAATCAGACCTTGAAAAAAAAGAAGTTAAATTGCAAAAGCTAAAATTTTAATAAAATAACATTAACAAATTGCTAAATCACTTATTTCACAATTTTGCCTTATTTTACTGAGTTTTAATTAAGCTACTAGTTGCTTTTTACAGATTTTTAAAAATAAAAATAACTTATGAGATATAGCCAGTTGAAGTTGGAGACTACCATAAGTAGGTTCCGTGGGAGGCACAAACTAAAACGGAAAATAACTAGAAATCACTAAAATCTATCATTTTCATCCTACGTGTATTGAGATAATAACCTCAAGTTATCAGAAATTGTATATTTATAAAATTTTGTTGGCACAAAAAAAGTTTTTTTGTTTAATATTTTATAAAAATTATATTTTTTTATTTTTTTTTAAATTTTGCTTCTAGGTAAAAGGTTTAACTTGGTAATAATAGCAACTTCTCAAAATATTAACTGTTTTAGAGCTAACTAATATTATCAGTAACTTAAATAACAGCAAACTTAACTTTTTATTAATTTAATTCTAATATTAATTGTTACTTAAAATGAAAATAATAAACTTTAACTTGAAGGTTATACTGACTTAAAAACTAAACTTTATGAAATAAAACAATTATTGAAAATGTTTTGAAAATGCAACCTTCACAAGGTTGGTAAAGTAAAGGTCTTTACTTAATTAACTTTGACCATGCTACATGGAAACCAGGATTTTGAAAATTTAAACAAAAAACCTGGAATTTTGAACAACTTTTAACTGCAAAATAATGAAATTTTGACTAGATAAGAGTTAACTATTATACTATATAGTAACAATATTTAATCAAAAATATATACTGATAGACTTTTGCGGGATTAGTTTTGAAATGACTAAAATATTACAGCTTAAAATCCTTCCTAAACACTTGACAATGTAATGCTGGACAGTGTAAAACTTCTACAGAAATTAAAACATTTATTTTTGTGTCTAAAAAAAGTAAGTATTCAATATTCACAGTTATAAAACAGACACATTACTAGTGTAAACAATGATTCTAAGAATTTTATTTGAAAGTGAATATTTATTGTTTAAAATATCTTAGTACAGAAAAAAAAACCAATGAAAACAAAAAACTGTTAAAAACAATAAAAATAAAAATAAAAGATTTTATTTTGTTAAACAGGAAACTACGACTTAAGTTATAATTACTGTGATTGCGGTTTTTATTTTTTGTAATTTTTGAAAATTCTGCTAAAAATATATCAAGATTCAAGACTCAAAACATAAAGTACGAAACGGAAATTTAAAAAGCATCTAAAAACTGCTAAAAAAACTAATAAAAAAAAATAGTCACTGTAAAAAGAATTTAGTATGTAAATCAAATTAAATTATTTTATAAATTACAAAAGCATAGTTTCTGGAAATATATATATATAAATTCTAGATACTTAATAAATGTTTATCATATTCCTTTACATGTCTTGATAAAATAAAGTTGTAACTCTAAGTAAAAGTTAATTGTTTTCAGAAAGATCAAAACTTTTTTAACATAAAAGCTATACATTTAAGAATAGGTGATCTAAAGATGATTTAGAAATATATTAATAGAAAAAGTTTTATAAACATCTACAAACTATTACATAATTATCAACTATAAAACTAATATTATCAAAAATAAAAGTGAGCTTTATATCAAGAAAGAAAGTATTCAATTTTAAATTTATAGTTTTTTAAAGTTTTTTAATTTTGAAGTAAAATTAAATTATTATAGGTTTAGAATAATAATAACTTTTAAAACAAAAAAAAATCACAGTACTTTTTTTTTACTTAACTAACTGAGCGAGTTAACATTTTTTAACAGAGTTTTGTGAAAAATAGATAATTTAAAAAAAGAATAGAAGATAAAAAAAACTTAATGGGTGTGTTTACTAAAAATAAGTCCACGAAATTTGATAAGTTATAGTGTTGCTTCTACTCTTAGTATTAGAGCTCTACTACAAAGAAGCAAATAAAAAAACATCTAGACAGCTTATTACTTAGAGTTTATAATTTCATACAGTATTTCATGCGCTTTGGCAATGGTAATTGATAACATTTAACAAACTCTACAAAGCAGTATGGACAAAGCTATGTATGTTATTATTAAGTTATAATAATTAAGTTATAATTGTAGCTATATAATAATATAATATGAAATAACTTAAACATGACTTAATAACAAGATAAAGTTAAATATGTAAAATTAATTAACATTATTTATTAATTGAAAAAATAATTATCAAAATGAATATAAGCTTATTAAGAATTAAATTTAAAAGTAATAAAAGATAGTTATTAAATAACTGCCTTAATATGATATATATTAAAACAAAATAAAAACAAATACAATAAAAATACAACAAAAATTTATAAAAGGATAAAAATTACAAAATCCAAAAGAATAGAAGTGACAGTAAGTAATAAGACTTTAATTTAAATTTAGCATAATGTTCGCATTTACTGACCAGATCAGTTCTTGAGTTAAGGAATTACTTAATGACAGCAAACGCGCTTTTTAATCTTTCTAAATTACACAAGATGTATATCCTACCTAATTTGTTTTGATTGAGTTTATGTATTACCTTTTATAAAGTATTGTTCTTAGTGTTATGCTTTAACCATGAAAAACTGTGTAAAGTAATATAATCAAAGTTTTAAGTTTTCTTGTTGTTTTTAGTAAATTTATATGCAGGTACGGACGCTAACGTAAAAATTTATAGTTTTTACATTCAAATCCACAAAACAACACTACTTATAAAAGTCAGAAAATTGTCAACGTCTACTACCAAATTGTTTTTTGGAAGTAATTATGAAGCAATAGAAATATATGTGAAAATAAATTTATTAGAGAAAGAATCAAATGTAAAAACGAAGATAGTATGAAATACTCGCATTCTAACGATATGGGGCTACTCTTCCTTAGTGAGAGTAGTTGCATCAGTTACGTGAAATTTCGCTGCCAGAAACGTGAACTACAAAAAACATACAAAACAGTTGACGTGAGATGGGAGGCCTGTAGAACGATATAAACATTAAAAAAAAAATTTCTACGTTCTCAAAAATAGTCTATTCCTTCTTAATTGACGTGGATGTTTGTATAAGAATTATGAGTAGAAAACTTAACCGTCTTGCATCACTTTGTATTTTTTGATCGTAAAATTAATTAAATGTACGTAAGTTTCGTTATTCAGTTTTTAACTAAGTTAAGTTTCTTACTTGTTTTTACCCTTTAAAGAATGGCATTAAAAAAAAAAAAATCGTTCTGATATATAAATACTACTGGAATTTTAGACTTGGACTAATTAACTTGAAAAACTATGGTTTAAAAAAATTAAAAACAATAAGGCCTTTACTTTAACTTGTTACTAAAAAGTTTAATAAAAATATTTTAAAAATCTAGCAAATTAATATATTAAAATTTATTCTTTTAATTATTCTAATTTCAATTGAAAAAAAAAAAAAAAAAAAAAGCTTACTTAGTTTTACTAGCATGATCTAGAAAGGTTAATTAAAACGATTATAAATCAATATTTTTTAATGTTTTAATTTTTTTTTTGTAAATAAATTTAAAAAATAATACTTAATTTTAGACAACAAATAAAACAACTTAAAAAGTCTATAAAAAATTCAAATATTAAATCTCTCTATTTATTCTTAATTTTAATCACATCTAACGTTTTAATATGCGTTGAAATTTTTTTTAGGCTAATGATGTTTGTATTTGATATTTTAAAAGTTTGTGTTATGAAGTGTTTTTCAATTTGTCTAAAAGGTGTTATACAAAAAATAAAAACAACTGTGGATAAAAACATAGGTTTTTATACATAATTAGATTTTATGAAACTTATATTACTTAACTGTATACTTATGCTGATATAAAACTTTAAATTATTTTTGCTCTTAAAAGTTTAATAGCTTTTAAAATCTTAATCTTCTTAATTTTATAGTTTTTGTTTTCTTACTTTGTATTTCAAAATATCTAAGAAGTGTTTTTTAATATAGTTTGAGTTTCATATCATTTTATATTAAATGTAAAAACTTTTACGATTAAAATTTGAACAAGGAAAATTTAAAATTGTTTTAATTTTTTCTTATTAAACTTTTTAATGCTAAAAACAATAGTTTTAAACTAGTTACTGATAAATCAAACAAAAAAATTAACTTTCTAGATTTATGGTGCACAATTGCTTTTTTTAGTTAATTTGAAGTGTAAAATTTATTCAAGTATGACAAAAAAAAATTTAAAAAGTTAAAAGTTTATTAAAGTATTTAGCTCGCAAAGTAACACTTTATTTCTGAAAAACCTGATCAGGTGAACTATTATTCTTTAACTTTTCTTCATCTCAATTAATTAACTATGTCCTATTGTTCAAAAACCATTTGCAATTTATTATCGTTATATTTTTTTATTTTAATACATTGTTTAATATTTAAAGTTTTTTGAACTGTACTCGATTGTTTGTAAAAAGTTACACAAAATGTAAATTGTTTGGAAGAATTTTAAAACTTAAACTGAATATGACGTAATTATACGAGATTACAAAATAACGAGCTGTTTAAACTAGGTTTAAAAACGAAAGTCAAACTAATGGCATTAAAGCTATATTTTTCCAAATGCAGCTAAAGGTTTGTTTACCTTCGACGTATTTTTGATTAGAATCGGTTCTAAGCTAAATTCCGAGCACACCTATTAGAAACTTCAAAGTTGTGCAACTTTTAAGTTTTGAAACGGTATACATTGATGCAAGTGATTGATCACCACGTTTGTCTTTTTACTTGTGCTCAGCAGCTCATCACAACATTTGACACGATACTTCTTCAACGTGGGAGATGCTATGTTTGTGTCATTAACAAATGTTACTGGACACTTACTTTAAATAATAAAATGTTCAGACACTTTTCTAGTGTACATGCTGGTACTATGTTTTCACTGTAATTCTTAAAAGCACTGTTATTCCTTTTTGAAATCTTACGATCAGCTTTCTTTAATGAAGTAGTAAAATACTAACATTGATCGATTTCAGGTATTTTACCAGCACTTACTTGCTTTTGTTTTTTGATTTTGAAATATTAAATGTTGATATTATGGGTTTTAACGAAAATCATCTATTACAATTCGTGTTTGCTGTTCCGGATATTGTTTCTTTGACAATATTTTTGTATTTTAAAACAGAATCTTGTTCAAATTTGACAAACCAGGTACAATACTGGGTTTAAATAACAATCCAACAGACCTAGTTTCCATGCTTTTTGGTCCTCAACCCATTGCGTGTTGCGTTTGTAGTTTGATATACGTTGGCTTTTATCAAAGGTAAAGTCTGTTTAAAAATAGCTCAACTATTTCATTTATTTTTTTACAAAGAAACTTAACTTCAAAAAAATATCAAACACTCATTAAGCTTTTAGTTTTATATAACACATCTATGAATCTATAAGTTTTAAATAAGTTATTTTAAATAAAAAAATCTAATGATTTTAAGTTTATATGGTTTTAAACTGATTATGTGCAACTCGTACTTATCATATGTATAGTTTTAGTATAAAATATGGAACATTGATAAAATTTTTGCTGTATAAAAATATTTTTAATTTAAAGATTTACTTCACTTTTACATAACTTATCACTTATTGTAGATTTAAGTTTGAAACAAAAAGTAATGGGTATGTTTTTCGAAAAAGACATGAAATCTAGTAATCTGTTATAAAAACAAAATAGTAAATACTTGAAAATAAAGGTTTAATTTTTCAGATAAAGATTCATAAATGTGTTATATAAAACTAAAAGCTCAATGAGTATTTGATGTATTTTTTTAAGGATTCGTGTTAATTCAAGTTTTATACTTACACCAAAGGTGTTTGTTTTATTCTTATAGTTAATTAAATAAATACTTTGAATGTAATGAAATAGCATTGATGATACTTTTACTAAAGTGAAATAAAAAACTTTAATTTAATTAATGAAAACAACACATATTTGCATTTACTAAAAAAAACTTTTAGTTCTTTTTGATAAATTAAGTAAACTTTTTTTTTGTTTTCGAAACTTTTGATTTTTATGTGTATTAAAAACGTAAGCTAAATTGTGTGACAAAAAAAAAAGAGTATAGATTAAAGTTTTTGATAGAAGTGTTATCTACACAAAAATTTTAAAACTCGGAAATATGTTGAAACTAGAACATGTCCTAAAGTAAAGTGAACTAACACTACCATAATACAAAAAGGTAGCAATAACTTAAGCTAATGCAACAGAACTAGCTGGTTTGTAAGATGTCAACTAATTCCTAAACATGCACACATAACTAAGATCATGTCACTAAAACTAATATGTTTGGTTGATATAAATGAAAATATATTGTTGTGAATCATAAAACCAGAATAAAAAAAAATTTTTTTTTTGAATTTCATCGCTTGTAGATTAGTTAATTGTTTTTTAGTATATTTAGAACAATTTTTTGTAAGTTTTAAATTTACATGACGCTTTTTAAAAAGAAAGAAACTTTTATAAGTTGTCGAGTGTCGACTACAGCTTTTTTAGGTTACGTTACGACTGACTGTTGACGTTAAGCTTTAGAAACAAAAAGCTTCTGTATGATGATCGCAGTCTGTTTAAAGTTTTGGTCTAATGATTGTAGAAATATAATATAAAAAAATGTAAAAATTTTATCACGTTAAGTTTTTTAATAAAATCTGTATATTTTCTTAAACCAGAAGTATAAAATTGTCAGCTGACTTTTAAAATGAAAACAAATGAAATGAAAAGTTCTATTTATTTAACTTTATAGTATATTAGTAAAGTTAGGTACGATAAAAACTAAAGTTACAATTAATATTTTTCTTAGAGTAATTAAGAAAAATAAAACTTCATTTATATATTACTAACATTACTAAAATAAAAGATTATTTTAATAGCAGAATTATCAAATCTAAATAATGAATAAATATCGATTTGATCTTAACCAACATGTCTTATTTTTGAGTAATTTAGTTTAGATTTTCTCTATAAATCTGGCAAATATGGTAATTTAGATTGTAAAAGGAATTGTAGTAGGTCCTGGACAAGACGTTAAACTCAAGTAGTGTACGACTCGATAACCGAAAGGTTATTTAAACCGAGCTCTAGGACCAATTATTTTAAGTGCTTTTTTGTTGTTCAATAAACAATATTAGTCAAAACAAAAATTTAGTAAGAAACTTTAGCCACTTTGAAAAAGTTATAAAGTTGAAAAATAAATTTATGTAAAATTTGACAGTTTGTAATGACATAAAAAAGTTATGCCTGATACAATTAATCAGTAAGTTGTCCCTGTATTACTTTGAAAATTTGTGCAAAAGTTCTGCTTGACTGGCTTCGTTTGAGCACATACTTAAACTGTTATGGTAAAACCAACGCTTTTCCGTTTAGAAAATAACTTAATGATAACATATATATGATCTTATGGAAATAGATTTTAAATGGCTATTTTAGCTGAAGAAAAGAGGTTGAATCTATACAACTTTGACAAACCAGATGCTGAAAATTCTAGATATGTATTGACGAGTCCAAGATCTTTAGAAGCTTGTTCTAGACTTAAAGTAAAACCACTCACACTGTTGCCAAAACCAATTAAAGTCTTTGAAAAAGAACACACAGGAAAATCTGTAGAATTAGTAAAAGTAATTTTATGTTTTAGCTATTTTATTATAACTAAAAAAACACATAAGGAGTAATCATATTAACTTTTATTATATTCCACTTATAAAGCACTTATAATAAATGTATATTTTAAATAAATGGTTTTAAATTAAAAACTACTTATTAATACATTAAGAAAAAAATTATATACTGTTTTATGATGTTTTTTAAAGTGATAAATAATGTTTATTTGAATATTAAGTTGACAACAATGTTTTAACTAATGTAAAATCCATCTTTTTAGGTTGTTGACTTCTCATTAAATACTCTTATTACATAAGTTAAAATAAAATTAAAAAAGTAATCAATATTGAAAAATGTAATAGTAGATTTTTTTATTTTGTTTATCATTTTAATAAGTACAAGTGAAAGTAAATTTGAATTGTTACAGACTTTTGCTGTTTTCTATTGTAACTAATGTAAGTTGTTATGTAATTTATACTTAGTTTTAATTTTTATGATTGTAAATAGATATTTATAAAGATGACTATGCAATAAGTAAACTTAGTATTTGAATATCATATATAATAAGTATAATTTATTATGTGCTGTTGCTTAAGTTTTAAAAGTTCTTAGTAACTGAAAAATTCAAATTAATTTTAATAGAAAATCAAACTTAAGGAAGCTAGATTTGTAATTCTTTTCAAATATAGATATTGTATGACCAATGGAACAGAAAGCGACTGAAAAATCTTGAAAGATGTAGAAAAGCTCGTGACCACATGATTAAAGAAGATTATGTCAACACCAAAAAAATCAAATCAAACAAGTTAATTTTTTCTTTATGATTCTTTGACCAAATTTACAAATATTTAGACATAAAAACAAATTATACAGTAATCTTCCTTTATTCTACCAACATATGTTTCTGTGTGTCAACGAATCAACACACTTCAACTGGGTTCTGTAAAAAAATAATTACTGTTATTAGGGAATAAAAGCATAGAATAAAGTAGGTGTATACATGTTTTCATTAAAATAAGATATTTTCTACAGATAATAGTTATTAATAGGTGAAATACTTAATATTAAATCCGACTGTTATAAAACTATATGATATTTGTAATTATTAAGTCTAAAATAAATAAGTAAGCTAAATTACACAACAAAACATAATATAAACAAACAACTCACGTTAATAGGAAAGATAACTAAATCAAAATTTACTGTTGTTAACTAACGAAAAAAATACATTCGTTACAACTAATAATTACGTCACAATGTAAATGAGGTTATTTAAACTATTTAATTTGTATTGTAAAGAACATTAATTTTGTTTTTATGTAATCTATTTTCAACAAAAATAAAACATTAACCATTAGTTAGTAAATCAATAAAATTTGATAAAACTTAACGACGCTGAAGGCAATAAAAGTCACAGAAACTTGGTGTAACATGTATATTATATATTGAATGTTAGTAATGATTGAATCAAAGTTATATAGAATTAGTAAGCAGATTTAGTTCAAATGTAAAAATCAAAAAGTGAAAAAATGAAAAAATTAAACTTACTGCTTAATTTAATTAAGCAGTTACCATGTAACGGACAGTTTATTTTATTCAACTTATGACGGTTACAATTACAAATTATAAGGTGCGTGTTAAATGTAAACTTAGTGAAGATAAAAACAAAAACAATAATAATGTTAATGATAATAATAAGGATAAGGTGTATATTGGTTCGACAGGAGGTCACTTTAAAGATAGGTACACCGAGCATAGGTATACTTTTAAGCATGTAAATAAAAAGAATAGTACAAGATTGTCAGATTTCGTTTGGCAGTATTTTGACAGGTATGGTACCAAACCAGAAATGGAATGGAGCATCCTTCACCACGCCAACAATAACATCAGTAGCGCGAGCAAGATCTGCAAATATACAACCTTGAACGAATGGTAATTTTAGCAGAAGATAGTAAACAATTACTAAATAAAAGACGTGATATTTCAAACAACTGTGCACACAACCGACGGTTCTTCTTCAAATAACACCTTGGCGCCTTCTTACCTTTCATACTTTTCATTCACCTTCCACATACACACACACATTCGCTTAACATATATTAATATAATTAAATATCCTAAGCAACATATAGTTTTATTCATTTATTACTTATATCTATTTCACACAAGTCACTTTCTATTCTCTGAAATTTCATATATTCACTTTACCCTCCGACTATAATTCTTAACACCTTTATATGTTAGGTTCCAAGTTTAATTGGAAGCCTGTATTCAAATCACAGATAAACCGTGCTTTTTTACCTACTACGCCCAAGAGAGCTAGTAGGTTTTTTACATTATAACTTTCATATATAACACAATTTACTTATTAAATATATAAAATATCTGTATGGGATATTTAAATTAAACAGCCGACTCCTACTTTACCAATTAATTATTTTATAAATTATAAAATACAATATATATTTAATTCAGGTCATTATGATTTTATGTATGTCGCTGTAAATTAATTATCGGTCAGTACATTGTAAGCCTAGTAATAATTATGTTTTTAGTGTTTTGTTTTTCCTTAAAGTTTAATTTTTTCACTTTTTGATTTTTATATTCGAACTAAATCTGCTTCCTAATTCTATATAACTTTGATTCAATCATTACTAACATTCAATTTATAATATACATGTTACACCGAGTTTCTGTGACTTTTATTGCCTTCAGCGTCGTTAAGTTTTATTAAATTTTATTGATTTACTAACTAATGGTTAATGTTTTATTTTTGTTGAAAATACATTACATAAAAACAAAATTAATGTTCTTTACAATACAAATTAAATAGTTTAAATAACCTCATTTACATTGTGACGTAATTATTAGTTGTAACGAATGTATTTTTTTCGTTAGTTAACAACAGTAAATTTTGATTTAGTTATCTTTCCTATTAACGTGAGTTGTTTGTTTATATTATGTTTTGTTGTGTAATTTAGCTTACTTATTTATTTTAGACTTAATAATTACAAATATCATATAGTTTTATAACAGTCGGATTTAATATTAAGTATTTCACCTATTAATAACTATTATCTGTAGAAAATATCTTATTTTAATGAAAACATGTATACACCTACTTTATTCTATGCTTTTATTCCCTAATAACAGTAATCATTTTTTTACAGAACCCAGTTGAAGTGTGTTGATTCGTTGACACACAGAAACATATGTTGGTAGAATAAAGGAAGATTACTGTATAATTTGTTTTTATTTATATTCCAGTGAAGTTACTTTACTAGGATCTTTTGTTAGCAAACAATTAAAACTATATTTTGAACAGTTAAATATTTAGACTATACAAAAATAGTTTTTATAGTTTTTTTTATATTTTTGTATGTAATAAATTGTGTGCAAATACCAAGTTTGGCATTACTCCACATTACTTGAGAGTACAAAATTATTAAAGAAAATCTAAAAATTTTTTGCTTAGGTTTTCTTATGACATCTTTTTCCTTTAAAATAATTTAAACATTTTTTATTTAATACAAAAATTTTTTTGTACACATGTCTAAAATTTGTTCTTGTTACAGTAAACCAAGTACAGTAATTGAAGTAGCAGAAAAAAAGATAGAAATACCAAAACCAAAACCTTCTTACAATCAACCAAATAAAGTTTACAAATATACAACAAGTTTACCTGGTTTGTTTTATTATTGATTGTATTAATAAGTCCACCACCTATATTTAAATAATTAAAAAAGTACATAACGTCCTAATAGTTTTATATAATTGTGTAGAGTATTATTACTTATAGTTGATGTTTTGAATATTGTAAAAACATCATTACCTATGGTTGATATTGTGTATTTTATAAGATATGTACACAGTACACTGGTCTTTAACTGAGTACACACTTTGAACACAGCCCTAAAGTGTGTACTCAACAGTATTTAAAACTCAAGAACTCTTGTTTTTAAATTTTTTACAATAAGGCTAATATTAGTATATTAAAAGTTACTGTTGTTATAATGAGATAAAAAACCTAAAACAAAATATAAATAACATATAAAATCTTTCTATTGAAGAAATAAAAATTCTTGAATGATTAAGTTATCTGTATATATATTTAAATTTTAAGAAAAAAAATTGTTTAAGACTTAGTTTTTCTTAACTTAAATTTAGTAAATTACATTTAAGCAACTAAAAACAAAACTTTATAACACTGGTTGTTACTTGAATGCATTAAATATGTATTATTTTTAATGCATTTAGAACAAGAAAAAATACCTATTTTTTGAGATTAAGTCAGTAAAAGTAGTAACAAAAATGTGTACTGAAGAAAATTTTATGATCAGTTTTCATTAAGTTTTGAAATCTTTTTACCATGACGCATCTTACCCTTGATGGCCACCTTACCCTTTATGACAAACTTACTTTGTATTATGGCAAACTTACCCTGTATTATGGCAAACTTAAGCATAGTTACTTTTGGCAAACATGAAGTATGTATATATAAATTTAACTCTTTGTTTTAGTTGTTTAATTTTAGTAATATGCTTTTTTTATTATAGTTTTGTAGATTATGTTTTCATTATATATTAAAAATTCCAAAAAAATGTTTGTATGTTAACTTTTACTAAAAGACTTTTTTGAATTATTAAAAAAAAGCACAAGTTTGTTTTTAAAACACAAGGGGTTTTGCTCAAAAGTTTCTACTCCATTGGAAGTGCCTACCTAAGAAAAGCGTACTTATGTAGAAGATAACATATAAGCTTTTTTAATTTATGTTAGATAGTTGTTTCTAAAACATTTTTTAAAATATATATTTACTGATTGTTTTTTCAGATGTTACAGGAAGTAAAAAAGCATCATCATTAAAATCTCTTTCTTTTTCAAGGTAAATTGAAGAAAAAAGCTTTTTGATATATTATAATATGCAACAAAATGTAAGAAACTTTTAAAACACTGATAACCGTTTTTGTTTAAATTTTTTTTTTAATACTTAAAGCCAGTTGATGAAAAATTTCAAAGCTTTATTAAATTAAGTTGTATAGTTTTAATCTCATAAATTTTAAATTTGCTTAAAATTTTAGATATACAATTAAAGTTTTATAATTGTATCTAGTGGTTTTAGTAATGTTAAAAGTTGAAAAGAATAATGATTAAAAATACTCTCTACTAGTACCAAAATTTTGTATAAATTAAAGACTTTGTAGTTTTTCTTTCAATTAATTAAACAGAAAACTCAAGTATTTGCAAAAACCTGTTAAAGATTTTTCCTTAGCGCCCACTCTTCAAATGCAAGTTAGTTTAAAATGTTTAATCAAACATACGGAATAATTAAAAAAATAGTTGGTATTTGTTTTCAATAAATTGTGGTTTAGTTTATTAGATTTAGTCTTATTTTGTACTTAGATATATTGAATTTTAAAGTTTAAAAACTTTTCAAAATAATATTAGCATTAAAAAAAAAGTTTTAGTAAATTACCAGCATTACGTTTAAATTTATTAAGTAGTTAATGCTTTTATGCTTATGAAAATTTTCATACATCTTGCACCTATTTTAATCTTAGTTTTTTTATTAGTATTTTAAACATAAATTTAGCAATACCCGTTTATAATTCATGCCTTATATTTTAGATGCATATAAAAAGCTCTACAATAGTTTTTTAATAAAGATTTTGAGGGAGCCATTGACACAATTTATTTAAAATTTATATTAAATTTTTTTAAAGATTTTTTTAAATTAAGCAAATGCATTTAGAAAACTGTTATTTATACAAGACTTCTTAAATTTTAGTAAAGTGGATGTATAGAAAATAAATAAGATAAAGTTGTTTAGAATGAAACTTGCTGCGTTTTTATGGAATGTGTTCAATTCAACTCCAGTATAAATATACTTTTATCAAACATTTGTTTTAGAAAATACCTATTTTTTCAGACTGATAAGAAAATAATTGCGCTTTTGAAAGGCCGTTTTGACCAAGAAGAAAAAGACGAAGTCAGAAAATATGATGAATGGAAAAAGTGGCAAGAAGAACAGAAGTTTATCAATAATAAGAAGGTTTAATGTCAAATAAATATTTTTGTTTTTTCAGTAGATTTAACTGCTAGAATGTAATTCATTTATTCTTTCATATTTAGTTTATTAAACTTTAGAATGATGAGAGAATTCCGATATATACTTTTTATTAGAAGTAACCAATGAACCAAAAATCATTAAAAACATAGGAAACTTAAATTATAAAAAAAAAGTTACGGATTAGCTAAGGTTGTTTGTGAAATTTTATATCAAGGTAGAATTAATAAAGAAATAAAGTTGTAATACTGCAAAAGTTGATAGTAATTAAAAAGTATAAATTTTATACAGATAAAGTACTAAAAGTAGGAAACGAGGTTTTACAAAACAGTATGAGAGAATAAGTTGATTTTTTTTTTCATATTAATTATTTTCTTTTTCCAAAAATGTTTAACAAAATTTCATTTATGTTTTTTCTTCAACTTTTTTTCACATTATGCATTTATTTTTTCTTAAAACTAAAAGTATTTTAACCACATATATGCTTTTGGTTTGTTTTTGGTATCCCTTATACCGTACACTTTGTGTAACAGAGGCGTGAAGCACTAGAATTGAATAAAAGTATAGCAACGTCAAGAGTCCAATGGCAGCAGAAAGTAAAAGAAATGGTTGATAAAAAGCAGGATGAAATGAAAGAATTAGAAAAGTGCAAGTTGCAGAACATTGAGCAAAATGACCACCATCACAATGCACTTATTGACCAACAGGTTGGTCTTTTAAAATCTATTTCACTTATTTATAGTTAATAGTTTGTATTTAAACGGGGTTGCCAAAAAACTTGGAATCCTTGAAATATCTAGTATTGGAAAATTTAGGAAAAAAAACTGAAAAAATCTGTAATTTTAAACTACTTTTACATGTAAAGTAACGAAATTTTTAAATATCTATCATAAGAACAAAACAATTTTTTCTATCATTTATATTTCTTTATTAAAAAACACATTTAAGGTAGCATTAGGGTATCTTTTCAGTGTTGTTATACTTTTTAAGATAGTTTTTTTACCTAAAGTTTAATTTTATACTAAAAATGGACCAAAAAACTTGTAATAAATTTACAAAAAAACCTTAAAACCAACCCTATTTTAAACACTTGAAATTGACATCTATATTTTTAGAAAACTATTGGTATTAAAAAAAAGTAATATAGAACTAGTTTATTCTGTTTTATTATTTTTAATTATATAACCCTTTAGTCCAGTGTTTCTCGAATTTCAAAATTATGTGCATAGTAAATTACTGAAGAAAACATTTTGTTCACATTAGAAAATTTATTAAATATTGATTTACACTAAAACTAATTTTATTATAGTTTTGTTGATTTTATTTGTAAATCAAAACTTATTAATAACTAAGAAAAGTAAGCTTTGAAAAAAAATTATGATTTGAAATATACTTGTTTCGAAATTGATTTTACTATTCATCAAAGTTTCTGTGCACTGTATATTATGTATACTAATGTGTAAAGTTTTAAATATACTGCTTTAGCAAAGAATAAATGTTTTTGTATCTAAAAAAGTCAAGTTTTTGTAGGTCTCCATGAAGTAAGCAGATAAGAATCTTATTTAGTTTGATATTATTTAAACGAAAGCAGTAAAAATAGGTATAGTTTTTATTATATAGTGTTTAAGTTTGGTTTGGTAGTGCACAATACTTTATAAATAAGGCAGATAGATTTATTAAATATTATGTAATATGAAATGTATAAGTTTAAAAATGATTGCTTAAAAACTGTAAAAGGAGATAGGTTTTTTGTAAAATATTTTAGAATTTTTAGTTTGTGCCTTCCTTAAAGGACCTATTGAACATTTTAACTTTGATCGTTTATATTTTAAAAGCTACTTCGAGTTTTAACAAACTCTAAAAAGTATCTGGTATCTTTGTTAATTAAATAAAAAATTAAGACTAAAAAATGTTTTACTATATAGTTACACGTTATATTTTTTCATATATTATAATTTATTTACTTATTTTTTTTTTCACATTTTCGAAGGAAAAAAACTAACGATTATTAAACTATTGATTTTAACGTATGGGTTTTTATGATATTAAAAAAATCTACCACTACCAAAGACTTGATAAACTTCAAAAAAACAATAACAATCATTGAAAAAATCACTATGCGTTACTGACGAATGTCATTATGATGTCATAAACACTTGACACCACTTTTGAATCATTAAAGTCCACCCACTTGCCATAATACGCAACAGTGGCATTGTGAGGTGAGATCGTCGAAACCTCAAGTGCGGGGCAAGATGCAATATTGCAAGATTTCGACGTTTTTATTGTTTTTTTTTTGTTGAAAAACTTTGGCAGCAAGTCAAGTCTTTGATGACAATACACAACTCTTTGCGAAAAAGTTTCCTGATGATTTGTTACAAACTTGTTTATGTGTTTTCGGGGGAGACCATAAAGTTTTTTGTTATTTCTTACCAGAACAGAAAAATGTAAATTTAATTTTGATTTCAGAGAAAGATTAAACTTAGCGAAATTGAAATAAGAAAAAAAGAAATGGAAATCAAAAGGCAGCGGCAGGAAAAGTGTTTAGAAACTCACAAAAAAGTCATCGATGTAAGTTTTTAAAAACATTTTGAGTTAGTTTTGCTTAGCATCAAAACTATATTAATTTAGCTTATACTAATATAAATAATCGTTTTAAACTTCTTTTAAGTTATCTAAAATTAAAGAAAAATGTAGATTTTTAATTACTAAAAAAAAAATACTTTTTTTTGCGTTGTACGCTGTTTGTTTTGTAATGCAGTAAAAATTATTTTTTTTTCAATCGATAAATTTTCTTTCTTGTTTAGGAATTCAAGAAGTCCACAGAAATCTCTTTGAATCGAAAAATGAAAAAGGCTGAAAAAATAAGAATGGAAAATGAATTAAAAGAACTTCAGAATGTAATTTACACTTGAGTTGTTATACAATTAAAAATTAGAAATTTTCTTGATAATATACATATGCAAATTCTTCATATTTTGATGTATAAAAAGTCATTCAAAACGATTGATATGCCCAAAAACTTTTTATAAAATTTGCATTATAAATTAAGTTTAAATGATTTTATCTTTTTTAAAGTTAATGCTTACTAATTTTCCAGATAAAATCTATGAACAAGAAGGAACGTGAAAAGTTTGAGGAAATAAAAAAGCAGTTAGAAAGGCAAAAAGTTCTAGAGGAAGAAAAAGTAAAAGAAGTCATGATGAATCGATTGACTAAGGCTGAAAAGCAAAAACTTGAAGTTGTGAGTGTTTTTAATACTTTGTAAATTTCTTTAAACCGATAAATTTTGTTTGATATGCAAACACCATAAATTAAACTAGTTTAAGTAAAAGCTTATAAAAAATGTTAAGTAAGTTAGAAATTAAAGTTTATTAGTTGATAATTGTTTATAGCTTCATAATCTACTCGTTTCTTATTGTATTAAATAATTTTACTTCATATAACACTATATAACTGGTTTTAGCTTTAGTTGCTTTAGCCAAGTTTCAAAGAAAAAGTATCAAGTAAAAGTTTGTATAAACATAAACATTTTAACTGAAACCAAAAAGCTTTGTGTAATTCTTGTTTACAGAGAGCTCTTAAGAATATCAAACACAACAACTAAATACTTAAACGTGAATTATTTCTAAACATAAAAAAGTTTAGTAGTTTTTGTCGTTTCGAAATCTAAACAGTTTCAATTATAGGTTTATTTCCAATAGTCACTTAAAACATTTTTAACCCAAAACAAATTATACATTTATTGATAATCTCCATAGCAGTGTATAAAAGCAGCAAAAATTAATAGTTTTCAATTCACATTTGCATTTTTCGACATTTAGTTTTGTCAGTTTTGGGAAGTTAGGGCGATTGTTGTCCTAATCTTGTTGTTTTTGCTTTTGTTTTGTTTGTTTTCACCGAGTGCGCTAAGTGCGGTGTAACCTTGGAAAAAAAAGTTGTTTTTACAAAGAAAAACTCGAAGTATGATCTAAATAATGTTTGTGCTTTATACTACGATTATATAACATGTAAGTTTGCATTAAGTTTAAATGAAAACTTGATTGTACTGATTAATATTATCTGTTATATTGTTTTTCAATTAAATATTTTATTATACTTGAAAAGGTCGCAATTTTTCGCCACCGAAGCCTGGTAGTAAATAAAATATTTAAGTTGTACATCATATATTTAAACAAGCTATTTTAGTTAAGACAAATAACTATATTATCTATTATAAAAACATTATTTCAATGTGTTATTAGATAGTCTTGTCATAGTACTTAATAAAAACTTATTTTTATTTTGTTTATTACTAGTTTATACAATTAACTAACTAGATTGCAAAAGAAGACAAAAGATTGAATGCTGAGGCGTTAGAAAGGAACAAAAAGATTGTTGAAATAAAAAAGAAAATAGCTGTTAATGACAAAAAACAACAAAAACAGTATTTGAAAGCTGTAAGCTCTAAAGTAAGTAAATGCTAAACCTAAACAAAACTGATAACGAAAATAAGTGTTTATTAGTAAAAAATAGACTGAACAGTATTACTTTCTTAATTCACATCTTACTTTTAGATAATTTTGAACTCGCGTTAAATTATAACCTCATAAAATATGATCTACTAGTATAAAGATACTCGTATTAAAAGAAATATAAACTAAAATAAAGTTGACAAAAAGTTAAAAATTTGGATAAAAACAAACTTTCTTAACTGTTATTAAAAAATTATAGTATCTTAACCAGACTTTAAACTAAAATTTGAACAGGAGAATCAAATAAGACGAGCCGAAGAAATTGTTCGAACAAACTTTGTGCACAGGAGCTACAAGGCAGGCGAGCAGAGAAATCTCCACGAGAGGAAGTGGAAGTACAATCTCAACAAAATTGAACAAATCAACCAAAAACACAAAGAAAAAACTCAAGTTTGATTGTACCACAAATAGTCTAATCATACATAGTACAATAAGTTTTATGTAAAACAGCCTAAAATTCCGTTTGAGATTTAACAATAATAAAACTTATTGCATTATATAATTCCGCTTTTAAATATAATATAATCATATAAATAAGTTTTTATTTACCTCTAAATCACTTTTATTTTCTTAGTAAATTTTTAAGTTTTGTTTTTTATAACTTAGTTTTTTCCGAAACTTTAATTAAAAGTTCTGTTATTATAAACAGAAGTACACATAAATCAATTTTTCCAAATTCTTAATTATTTATAAAAAATTAACTTGTTGTATACATTTTTCCATAAAAAAAAAATTCAGCCAGACCCAATTAAAGTTTTCAAATTTTCAAATTTACAATGCTAAATCAAAAAAAAAATGCAAAATTTTCAACACAGCAAGTGATCCAGTTGAAAGACGACCGAGTTGAGAAGCTGCAGCAAGTGAGGAAAGCGAGGAGGGACCTGCTGAAGAAGCAGGTGGAAATGTGCGAGGTGGAGAGGGGCAGGTTGCTGTACAAACACACCAATTTCCACACCATGCAGCGGAAGGCCGTGCTGAACAACTGCGTGGGAAGGGGACCGAGAACGGCGCTCGTCAACAAGTCGAAAGTCAACCTCGTCTGCTAGCTCTTGAGAGGATGTTTTAAAGTTGTTGCAATATAAAAGTTTTACTTTATATTAAAAGAAAATTAAGTCTCAAAACTCCGAAGCAGTTTAGTTTTTCGCAGTTACTAACTTACCTTTGAAAAATGTTTTGTTTCGGTTTTAAATAAAGGTTATTTTGGTTCACCTACTTTTTGCTTGAAATTCTTAAGATATTAATAAAAAATAAACACTTTTAGTTTTGATACTATCATAGAACTGATCAGTTTTGGGTACTTTGTTGGCCCTGTGAATTTATAACTCTTTATTTTTTTCATCTTTAATTATGATTTTTATACACCAAAAAATGCACTTGTGCAGGCAAAATAAATGTCAAACTGAAGCATCAACTGATTAATATTACAGATTAATTGTTATAAATGAATGAAAAAATTAAACTTTGAAAATATTATTGATTTTAAAGCCCATTTTCAATGCGCTTATAATTGAATTAACCTACCAAATTATAAATTCATTGTATATTTTTATTTTATTGACTTTCCTTAAAACACTTTTTAAACTTTTTTATCCACTGTGCATTTGTTCATACTTTAAGTTTTGTAAAACCATTGAATTTATAGTTTCAAATATAGTTCTTCTACCAGAACTATTTAGTTACTATAAATTTTTGAAAGTTGATCGAAATATATTGATTTTGGAAAGTTTTTTTCGTCCAATAAATTTTATTGAATTGTTTTCGATTAGCAAAAGTTAGTTTAAATGTTTCAAAACTGAAATTATTTTTTATTAGATAGTTTGTTGACAACTCTTTTATAGTTTATCAAAATTAGTGATTTTAAAAAATAAAATAGTCATTTATGTTGTCAAAATTATAAGGGTACTGAAAGAAAACAAGAATGGTTTTAGAGTTTTTACATGTGTTATATCCTCAAGAGAAATTTTTTTTCAGTGTTTCTTTACATCATCAAGGTTTTGAACAAACTAGAAATTAACTGTGTGATATAAGTGTAAATTAATTATTTCATGTAAATTATAACAGAATAAATTAGTAAGTTTAGATGTTAAAAATTATTTTGTGATACAATGGTATAGTTGTCTGTGCTTGTGCTATAAACACATATCTAGGTATAAAAATTTTAGAAAAAATAACATTACAGATTTTAGTAGACTTACTAAAGTGTAATTTTTAGAACCAAAATAAAAATTTAAATTTCTATACTTTTTATTTTAAAAAGAAGTATTTAATTCTTTAATTGTTAACAAAAGTTCCTTTCTAAATATACTTATTATTACTTGAGTTAGCAGCCTTTTATAAGTGACGGACTAATTTTTCGCGGGCCGAACTGTTTATGAAGAGTCTTCCCCGGGCCGTTTATGTATAAACTAAACATAGTTGCATTATAATCAGATCAATCTTGCTTACAGAGCCTTAGCTTGACAAAATAATTAAGTATGTTTTTCATTCTAATCACATCAAATTATTTGCTTACTGCCGTACAGTTTTCAACATTCAGATATCTCACCTTGCGTAGTTTGCGCTGTTTATCAAATGCTGGATTACTGCTTATATTTTTAGAGCATTTATCATTGCTGTTGTAATTTTACCACCTGCTATAAAATTTTCAATGCGTTTTCAACTTTTTTATTCAAATCTTAAAATTACACGTGGTTTGGTCAATGTAGGTCATGTCACTGAAAAAATTACGTTAATAAAAATACAACTTTTCCTATAGTTTCATATTGAGTTCTTCACGTAGAGACTTACATAACACTTAAGATTTTTATGCATAGTAAGTAAGCAGAAATTAAGATCGATATTTTTTTTTCGATTAAGTAGAAAATGTTTCCCGCATATGGTAGCTCTTTATGTAATTTTTTTTTCCAAGTTAGTATTTTAATATTTGCATTGTCTTATTACTATCTTATTAATTATACCAAATTCATCTCTTTTTAATATGTACTACTTTTTGACATTTGGCCCCTTAAACTTTTTTTTTAAAGAATTTCAATTGATCTTAATCATTTCATAAAAAAAAAAAAACTTTATTTTCAAAATAGAATTTATTTACTACTTAACTCTTTCACAAATCATAACTAAATTCTGACTTGTACTATTATTTCTTAAACTGTTATACAAGCAGCGTATGATGATAGCAGCAAGCTAAACTTTTCGTTTCTAGCTGTAAAACTTCAATAATTTTCATGTTTTGTTAATTCCGAATCAGATTTAGTTTCAATTATAAAATAAAATAACTTTACAATTAAAGAATTATATGTAAAAAAGGAATCAAATACATAAACGACAGATTTACTGTTAAAAGCATTTTATGTTAAATGTTCTACCATTTTGCTGAAGTACACAAAATAACTAATTTAGCTAAAATTAATTTCTGTTTTATAGAATGCTTTTTCACAGCTGTAGTTGTAAGTAAATGTTTTGTGGAGCTCAGTTATAATCTTGTTGCTAAAATACTTGCAAGTTCTGGACTGAAAACTACGTCAGAGTATGAGGTGCTGCACGCTGCCAGTTAGTGGAATAAACACAACAAAAAAGAACGAGCAAACTTTTAAAAATGCTTGTTAATAAAAGAGCGTCTTCATTTCCTTTCCGATAATTCTTTGAGAGATTTTTAGAGAAAATTTTCTGACAAGGAAGAGTGCATTACAGTTTTCAAAGAAATGTTGTGCGACAGGAAAATTTCCTGAACCAAAGTTCCTGTGATTATTTAAGAAGCAGATACTGAAGCCAGCAAAGTTTTAACTTGTTAGTATGCGAAGGCAGTGAAATTAAATTGCATGAAATTGTAAACAGTGTTTTACATTTTGTGGAATTAATCTAGACACTTTTTGTTTATAATTATCAATGGAAAAGACGCGGTTCTTAGTTTAAGCGGTTTGTATAAAAGGAGAAGTTTATATTCTTGGCGGCGAAGTTCAAGGTAGGAATGTAAAAAATGACCAGTTGAAAAGTATTCACTCGTCACTAAAACTTGGAACAAAATGGTAGATTCTTATGATGACCGTAGAAACTTTTTAGTCTGCGCTCGAACGGACAAAGTACTTGTCTTCGGAGGTTATTTTAGTAACATTTCTATTGCAACTGAATCATGTTTACAATTCGGTACTAAAAATTACAAGTGGAAAGAAATCACCGAAATGAAGGATGCAAGAAGATTAGCAAGCAGTGTAGTTTTCTAAGTTAGATTTGTGGAGAACAGATTAAAACTGGGCTTCTATTAAAAACTGTAGAATCATATGAATTATACAAATAGTCTGTAATGGCAAGTAGGGTCGACATTCAACATAGACATAGCTAAGTTGTTGTAAAAGACAAACATTTTGTGATCAGAAAACGTTCGCTAGAAGTATATGATAGTAATTCTTGAAAATTCGTCTGTTTTAAATCGCATGATGCTCCTAGTGGTCAGAATGTTCAATGTGTTAAAAACGGAAGTAAAATTGTGGTCCAACGTGAAAATGAGTCATCAATGTTTTATCATGATGTTAATAAAAACTTTTTATCAGAAAAGTTTTCCAATTTAACAAAACAATTTCAGAACTTTTGCTGCATTAAGTTACCTTTTTAGGAAAAGTAAATAATAATTTTGAAAAAAAAAAGTTATTCTTTACGTTTGAAAATTTTTAAAGTGTCCAACAACAAATTTACTTACAAAGCGTTACTAAATAGCAACTTTGAAAAAATATTTTTTACTATTAAAACTTTAACAGCTTTTAAGTGATATAAACTAAATTGGTAATAATGGTTTCTTTATAATAGAAGTGGGCAACGTCTCATTCGGCAGACTAGATGTGAAATATTTAGTCCTTGGCTGGTTGGAGCATTTTAATTTAATTTAGTTCACGAAAATTTCTCAATTATCCAACTTATTTTGAAAGCCTTTTTTTGATTTACACTTCAAACCTTAGAACATCTAATGAAAATTTCGTATTTTTCTTTCGTAACCCACATATTAAACCTTTCATGGGCCACATTAAACTCGCGGGCCGCATTTTTACGCTTCCTGCTGTCCTGATCTCGTGTAAGTTTAAAAATTTGGTTAAACGGGCCAGGCCACTCCCGGGCCGCAGTTTTTACCTTTTTTGGGTCGGATTACACTTATTTTTATAAACATTATAGGGCCGGATTCAGCCCACTGCTTGTTACTGTCCACAAGATACTTTTCAGTTAAAATCACACTTTAACTAAACAATTTAAAATTTATTTCATGTTAAAAGCTTAAAAAAATGGTTATTAATTTATTAATAATTAATTATTAGTGCATACTTTAACAGTTTATTGGTTCAAAATTTTTTTTTGTAACTTTTTTTTACAAATAGTTTAAAAAATTGCTTAGCGCAGACTACTTTTTCTATCTAATGCTGCCCATAAGCAAATTTTTCAAAGAAAATTGACCCGCAACTTATAAAAAGTTGCTGACCTCTGATTTACAGAAACCTGGTTACTTTGAGACGTAATTTGTTTACCTTTTGACAATTTACTGTTCATGATATTTAAAAAACTAAAGAACTTATGGTTAATAGCTAATTTTAACTATACGTTTAGCTATTGCAAAAGATTAAAGAATTATATAATTTGTTATCTACTTAATTCGACTTCGTTTATGTAACAAATAAAGTATTTAAAAATAGATGTTAAATACTTAATTAAAGTTATTTTTAAAAACTGAAGTTTAGTAGTACTACAACTTGATAATATAAAATAGTTTGGTTGTAAATGAAAAAAGTTTAATTATAACTAATTTGAAATAATTACTAAAATTACTTATTTTTATGTTAGTTTTAAGTTTCATATAGTTCTACATAGGGAAAAAGAATGAATTTGTGATCTACTGGTTCTAGGTCTATTATATTTGGAAAATATTATCCGGATCCGAAGGATCACTAGAGTTTTTATATCTAAGTTATTACTTTAAAGTGTAAAATTATTTACAGTTCTTTAGCGCCTTACTAGATAAAAACACACACTTTAGATTATTGTATTGCACAGTTTTAAAAACAGAAAAACTTGTAATAATGTTTTTAATAGAATAATGTATGTATGATATGAAAACAAACTTCACAGCTTCATATAAATAGGGAAGAAAGGGTTATAAAACTCTACATTACATATTTTATTTAAATTCAAAACTTTAGAAATTGTTGGACATCGACGTGAACTTTTTTTTACTTTCGCTTCGATAGTCCAAAAGTCGAGTTTATAAATAATTTAGTTTTAAAATCTTTTTCTTTTATTCTTAGAATTATAAAAACACTTTGTTAAAAAAAAAAGTTGTTTTGAACAAATAATAATAACCGCTAGTTAACAAATTTTCCTTCATGCCATGTAAAATTAACTATTAATCACGCCGGGTATCATGCTTAAATCAGCATGATATAATTAGAATCATGCCTTGATCACGCGGAACTGGTATGCAAACGAGATGTATATAAGCAGCCTAGCGAATGAGAGAGCAAGTCTTACCGACTTTATGTCAAGAAGAAAGCAGCTCCACGTCACTTGGCGCTTTGAGCGTAAGCCACCATCTTGTAAAAACTAGCTGATTTCCGGCAAAACCTTCTCTTGGCGCTCTGAGCTTAAGCCGCCATCTTGAAAAAGATAGATAATCTCCGGCAAAACCTTCTCCTTCAAGTATTTGTTTGTTTGTCTGAAACATTTACTTTGTACTTTATTTCATAACTACGTAGTTTTTATATCTTGTTCTATATACATTTTGTATACCTACTTTAGCAACGTCGACGGGGCGTACAACTCGGTTTAAGTTGTTAAATGCCATACTCATAAGCCTACGCATACTGTAGCAGCAAGCTGTCCTTCAGCAATAACTTCCAGTTTGGGTAAATTTGAACATTGAACTCCACGCATAAGCCCACGCATTCGATGGCATAAACTTATTACTTTAATCTTTAATTTCTTTATTTCAACATTGTAAATTTTTACCTCGCGTGATCTACATCCGGTGTTAACAAGGAAGTATAAATCCCTACGTTCTAAACCAGTAAACTGTACGAGCAACCATTTTGTTACAGTACAACTAGAATTGTGAACTGCAAGAAGTCTTCTAAAGTAGTAAACCTTTCTTATGGTGTTTTTCATTTTATTGTATATTAAAGCTTATAGATACTTGTTAGTCTATATTTAAACTTAATTTATAAGTAAAAGTCGTAGACCGAGGTAGCATATAAAGATATAGATGGCCACGAAGCTACTTCTAATCTGGCTTCTGTCGAAACTGCCGAACCTGTTACAGAGGTGGTTTCACATAAAGCTAGATACCCAAGTAGCCCGGAGTACATCAAAATGTCAAATTTTTAACAATTTTTAACTTATTATTTTATTCATAAACATATACAACATTGTATAGTGAAAGTTCTTATTTTATTAATTTTTGACATGGATGGAACTTTTTTTTAAACGAAACCTGGTAATAAATAGAAAAATTGATTTACTCTTGTATCATTGTTATTTGAATAGTTCATTAAAAAAATTAAAGTGTACATTATTCTTTTGATAAAGTAGTAGACTTTGTTTAGTATATCTGTGGCCCGAGGTAAGCTTTTTTAAGGAAAATTACTGGGCTTGCAACTTGTGAAAGCCTTCCGACCTTTTGTTAAGAGTTTTTCAATGCAAAAAAAAAACTTTGATATACAGTTTTTTACTTTTATTTAGTAATAAAATTTTATCTAATACAATTAAGTACTTGATTAAGGCATTTAAGCTTAGATTATTGCAAAACCGATCTTAATACATTTAGTTTATCATTAGAATTTTTTATCTTTTTTACCTTTTTCTTCTGTTTATTCTGAAAGGTTTTTTTCTGAAGTTAGTAAATTTTACGTGCAAAAGCGTAATCGATTGCTTCTAAATACCGGCAAAAAACTTTTATTTCTTTACCACAATTTCAAAATACTCTAATAGTTTTTTTGTAGTAAAAAAGTGTAGAGACGTCTTTTGCCATTGTAGTTCGATTCATATTTTTAAACATTTTCTTAAGTAAATTAATTTTTGTAATGGTAAAAGCTTAATTCCAAGTCGAAGTTTAAAATTTTTATGTATTCGTTTTTCTGTTATATTTTAGACCTTTACTATAGTTGATTTCGTAGATCATTAGAATAAGTAAAAAAGTATTTATGTAGGTCAGCCGTAAAAAATTCGGGTTCTGTTTATAAATTTAAAGCTTCATCTTGTATATAATGTTTGTATTACTTTTAGTTATTCGAATTGTGAAATGTTTTATAGACTAGTAAATTAATTTTCATCACAATACTAAATATAAATATAATAGTTTTGTTATAAACTTTGCTTATGTAATAAAATTACGTTTAGTGTAAAAACTGGTTGAATTTTTTTTTTCAGTAAACTTAAGTGACTTTTATGCATCTAAATCAATTCAAAAAAGATTTAAATCAATCAATAATGATAACTCTAACTTAACTCTTACAATTTAAACTACTGAAAAGAAGATACCACAAATAGTCTTTTTTACAAATATGATAGGCAATAAAACTATTACTAGTTAAAACTGTGCTAACCAAAAAAAAAAAAAAACACTCGGAGTATACTATAAAAAATTTAGTTAAATCAACAAAATAAGTTTGAAAGTGTATTATGTTAATTTTAATTTAAACTAACATGCTTAAAAAAATTTGTAAGAAGACTATTTTGAGACATTATAAACCAGTAGATAGTTGATGGACCACCGTAAGAGCCAGATTACCTAATAAAATCTAAATTTTTATATGTAAATCGTTCGTGTAAATTTAGGTGTTGTTAGATGCAGTGGTAAACAGTAGCGACACGTAGTGATTTTTATAAGGCTTGGGGAAAATCTCCTAACTTAAAAAATTTTCTTTTCCATTAACTGAAAAGTTTTCAAAAATCTATCTTCGTACTAAGTAATATAGAAAATAAACGTCTGTATAAAATTATTATTATAAAGCAGCACCTTCTTTTATAACAAAATATATCTATGTGTTTTTCAGAAGTTTCAGTACTTACACACACAACTATACATTTAGCTTCATCATTTAAAGTTGCCGTTTGAATAAACCGTATTTTCATCATAGTATTGTTTAAAAATAAATTGTAATAAAACATTATTTAAATGACCATTGTTTAATAACAATCATATAAAAACACATTTGTAAGAATTACTATTAAAAAAGCTATTTCTATTGTTATAAAGCAAAAAAGTACGTCGCCGACCGAACACGTCTGCTTAGCTGGTCAGTTTAAGTCGTTGGACCGTATTTTGCAATTTTTTTTTTATAATTAAAATAAAATAAATAAATATTATTTATATAATAAAATAAATATTTATGCAGCTTTTTTTCGTAACTAAAATAGATTTATGATTATTTTTTGAATTCAAGAGATTCTTGTTGTCTTATAAATTCTGTACTATACCTTAAAAGCTGCGTTATTTTAAAAAGAAATGAATATTTAGCAAGAAATCGTTATGGTGAAATCCATAATGATTTTAAATACTTCATAACTAGAAGAAAAAGCGTTTTTTGTGATACTACTTTAATAATGTTGTTGTAGAAAAAAATAAAGTTCTAATGTGATTATTTAGTAATAGTTAAAATCAAACTTTTGTTATAAAACAACTAACCAAAATAAAATATGTTCTATTTATTTGTTATAATTGTTTTATAAATAAAATGTTTTCAAAAATTTATAAAGAAATTATAGTTAATTTTTAAGGAATTAATTTATGCAAAATAACCAAATAACTATTTTTTTGGAAGTTTTAGAAATTAACTAAGTGAAATAACTTCTTTTTACTACAACAATACTTTATATTTTTTGTAACTACGTGCTTTTCGTTTAGAAAACAAACAATTTTAAGACTTAGTAGGGCTTATTTAAAAAAATGCCCTTTAAAAACTAAGTCATTTTAGCTGATTTAAATTTTATGTAAAAGTTGAAGTAAAAACTTTTTTTTTCAGCATAACTAACCGACTAATTAATAAAATTCTATTGATTAACTTTAAAGTTTTGTAATTTAAAGAAGACTTGACTAAAATTTAATTTTGTATTAAAAAAAATAGCAAAAACAATGAAAAACAACATTTTTTGCACACATATTGTCTTAAAAAGTTGAGCCTGAAAAAAAATATATGTAGTTCAAGAAAATTTAATTTAATTAAGTTATAATAATTTTAACTTTTCTTAATATACTATATATATAATTAATATAATACAGGTTAAAGTTGACTGAAAAGAATTTTATTTTGTTACTGCTTAAGAAATAAACCCATAAATATACTAAAACAAATTTAGGTTTATAAAAAAAAGTACGTTTATTACAACAAAATGAAAACTCTTTTAACAGTTGTATATTTTATGTTTCACTTGTACAAAAACTTAAAAAAGGTATTATTTACAACTCGATAATCGGAATAAATGCTGTGTCCTTTTTTACTTAAGTTGCTAAAAGCAGTGTAGTTTTTTTGATAGGGGATTTTGATCTTAAATGACATGTCAGGAATTTAAAATTATTTTGTAGCAATAGGAAATATGTATATGCTCACAAACCTGTATTTGAAATGAAAATGTTTGAGAAGCACAATAATAGTTTTTTCAGCATGGGGAGTTGCATAAAAAACAACATAAAAATTAAAGCTTACTAGCATATATTTACCCAGTTGCACACTTAAGTTTTTCTGAAAACAACACCTATGAAAACTGTATGGTACCTTCAAAATTAACCGTATAGATTTTAGCTGCAAATTTTGGTACATATAACAATCATCACTAAAAAGCATTCTTTGCGTTTTAAAATAATTTTAAGAAAGTTTTATTGAGGAACTTCTTGATTTTCCCAAAAAAACTTAAATAAAACAAAAAATGATAAAAAAGTTCAGAAAATTAAAAAATGTCTCCACAAAACTTTCTTCAAATCATCTTAAAACGCGTATGTTTTTGTGATGATTTCTACATGTACTAAAATTTGCAGCTATAAACTTGAAGGTTATTTTTTAAGGTCACTAACAGTTTACATAGGATTGATCCTCCTTAAGTCTAAACCAGTAGTGTTCAACATGCTGATTTTAGTAGGAAGTTTTTTCAACGACTACATGTTATTTTTTAAATCTTGTTTACAGATAAAAGTTAAATTGGTCAAAATTCTTCTAAAAGTGTTTTTAATTAAACTATTTGAGTATTTACTTTTGTAAAATTCTTGATTAATTGTTAAAATAATAACATGAGATAATTAATAGTTTATCTTTTTTGTACTTTTAACAAAAAATATTATCATTACAGCCAGTTTTATCTGAATATTATTGCTTATGATGTCAATTATTTAAATAATATATACAGTAAGCCATACAAAACACTTATAACTTTTTTTGGCCTTTTATAGAAGAATTTAAACATCTTTCTTATTTTGAATAAATTTGTTTTTCAATATTGACAATTTAGACTTTTCATTTTTTCAAGTTTATATGAAAAATCAGGTTTTTTCTTAATAGTTTAAACAGTTTTTTCTATACTTTGAAGTTTTAGTTTGACTTTGATTATCAACAATTAGAGCTTTATATTTATTTAAATTTTATTAACCTTTTTGTGGATATATTATTACTACTTATCTCTTTATTTTTGCCTATTAAGACTTCAAACATTGAATCTATTGAATCTTAGGAGTTAATATTTTTTACAACTGAAAATTATAAAAGTTAGTAGAAGTATTGGTCGAAAGTTTGTTTAAGTTAACTTAGAAAAAAGCTTATGCTTTTTGATTTAAGAAAATAAGGTCTATTCTCAGCATATATATTATGAAGTTTTTCATAGTTTTCTAATCAAAGGGATTTTGACATACAATTTTCAAGTTAGAATGATTATGTTTTTAAACTAATGAGCTATTTAGGTGAGATTTGGTATTATATTTGATTAAAAAAAATTAAACCCTACAAATTTAAGCTTATTATCTATCCATGCATACTAAAACATAATAATTGCTATAAAATTGATAGTAAAATTATTCGTTAAAACTAGTTTATAACTCTATTTTACTTTTAAAATGTTGGATCCAATAAAAAAAAAATTGTTCTAAAATAAAAGAAAAAGTTAATACACATTTACTATTTAAAAACAGTTAATATTGTGTCAAGCTAGTTTATTTGTGTTTCACAGTAATTTTTGCAGATTTATGCTAAAAAAATTGTTCAGGATAGCTAGAAAAATGTCTAAAGTAAGAGAAAGGCATGGAGTTATGGAAGGTGAAGGACTTTTACCTACCAAAGAGTATGAAGTTAAAGATGATGTTGAAGAAAAAGAAAAATCATGGTGGAAGGGAAAGGACAGAAATAGTGTAATACTTCTTATATTTTTGTATCTTTTGCAAGGCTTACCCCTTGGAATTGCCGGATCTATTCCCATGATCCTTGCTGTTAGTTATACTTATAGTTCATTTTTGTACCCATTATTATAACTTATTTCATAAGCTAACTATTTAGCGATAACTTAAAACAGGGCTGCCACTCGGTCAGGAAAAGTCAGGAAATCAGGAAAAGTCAGGAAAAATTTAAAAAAATCACAAAAGTCAGGAAAAGTCAGGAAAAAATGGGGGGTTTTGAAAAAAAGTCAGGAAAAGTCAGGAAATTTGATAAAATTTTAAAAAGAAAGTCAGATTTTGTCAGTTTAAATTTACAAAATTCCTTGTTTTCCAAAGCCTTCAAATGGTAAAAATTAATTAAAAGACCTTTAAAGTCAGAAAAGAATTCCAAAATTTTCCTAGAAACTTACAAAAATATTTAATTTTATTTCCAATGCCTTCATCTGGTATAAAAATATCCTTTATAAAACTGCAATAATTTTCTATTAACATATCAAAAAAGTACCCTACTTGAACAAGCAGATTTTGTAAGATATTTAGTATTGATGGTCTTTAGCAAGGACACTTCCATAGTGAAACTGTGGTATATACACAAAAGTTTATCTAGCATAATTTTAGAATCAAAGTGTTTTTTGTTTAAGTAAATAATTGAGTTCTTTATAACTAAGCAGTTAGTTTAGTATTTTATGTAACAAGTTAATGTGTATACTTTACATCTTTATATAATTTGAAAAATATATAGATGACAAAGTTCCTTATATGTCGTTAGTTTATCTTGATACATTCATGCTAGTAAATGCTAAATATTTGTGTCTTTTTTCAGACAAGCTGTGTTTTTAAGGTAATAATACAAGTATTTTGCTGATAGAGCTGTTTATTACAAACATCAATCATACACAGATGGTTTAAGTGATGTACTGGAAGTTTGATGATAGAATTCAGCAAAAAACTGTTGTTTTTAACCTGTATTAAAATTAGATTGAAAGCTTTATATAGTTTCTAGTGTTAGATTATGTATTTTAGATTAAGTTTAATTTAAGAGTTTGATTTAGAAAAGTCAGGAAAATTTTGGTAAAAAGTCAGGAAAAAGTCAGGAAAAGTCAGGAAATTTTTCTCAGCTAGATGAGTGGCAACCATGCTTAAAATTACTAGATATTATTAATTTTTGTTCTAGTTGTTTCAAAATTATAATCTATAATTTTTTAAAGGTTTTTAAAAGTTTTAGTTTCTTTTTAAAAATTGGTTAGCTCCCTGCTAAAACATATTTTCTAATTTGTACTTGCTTTAAAATTATAACTAGCAATGAAAAATATTTACAGGGAAATAATATTAGCTATCAAGATCAAGCACTTTTTAGTTTTGTTTTTTGGCCTTTTAGTTTGAAGTTGATTTGGGCTCCAATTGTTGATGGTGCGTATTTTAAATCAATTGGAAGAAGAAAGTCATGGCTAATGCCTTCTCAGCTTACAATCGCATTAGTAATGTATGCTCTATCAACAAAGTAAGTTTTTAAAACATAAGTACTTCTTACGGTCAGTCTTAGAAATTTTTATTTTTATTAAATTAGATTTTTTGTATGCAATTTTAATAAAACTTTTTATTTAAGGTTATAGAGGTTCGAAATTTTTAACTACTTGCTCTTAGTTTGCATTTTTTTACCAAATTTCTGCTTTTTATTGCTAGTTGTTAAGTTTGAAAATGTTTTTACATAAAATGAATCAAAAATGGGGAATTTGATAGTTTCCTTATAGAACTATAAAAAAATTATTTCAAAAAAATTCCTACCATTTTAAAGAAATCGTTTCCTATTTTTGTATACTATTTTTTTTGAATGATAAATTATAGTATAACAACTTTACATCTTTTAAAAAAGTTTTATTAATTAAATAGTTTTGAGGTTTTAGCAAAAACAAACCTAAAAAGATATTTCAGTTAATTTTTAAAACTTCCAAGAAAGTTATCTAAAACACATATACAAAACTTACTATAATATGTCAAAAGTTTAATGAATTCTTATATTTTTTAAGATTAATGTGGCAGTTTATAGTTTAATCTTTTGCAATAAGGACAGTGAAAAAAAATCTAAAAAAAATTACGGGTGTAAAAATAATTTACACCCGTATAATTTTAATTAAATAAACTTGTAAATTGAATTGTATTTGAAACTTAATCTTGTGAAAATTTATATGAAAATATCATTACAAATTTGATAAGTATTTGATAAGAAAAGTATTTTTTAAAGGTTAGACAGCTTGTTGTACGTGGACAAACCAAATATTTTTACACTGACCGTGTGTTTCTTCATACTTAACTTTGGAGCAGCTACTCAAGATATTGCTGTAGATGGATGGGCATTGACAATGCTTTCCAAAAAAAACGTTGGACTTGCTTCAACGTGTAATTCAGTAGGACAGGTAAAATCTATTTAGTTTTTTTTTTTTACTTCAGTAAAAACAGTATATTTAAATTCTTTTAACCATAAATACAAAATTGTTTAATACAATTTAGTTTTACTTAATTGCCTTATTTTTATTAGTTTAAGCTGTTTTAAATATCTTGAAAGTATTGTTCTTAAATCGTACTCTTTTAAAATTATTTATAAAACTTAAAAACAAATGTTTATGCTAATAAACTATGCAGACAGCTGGTTATTTCTTAGGATCAGTAGTTTTTATGGCTCTTGAATCAGAGAAATTTTGTAATAGCTACTTGAGAAGTACTGAAGCTGTTGGAGGGTTAATTACACTTGCAGGTTTTTTATTTTTCCATAAACTTAAAAATATAAACATGAAAATATATTTAAAATCATAGTAGATGTTTTTTTGTAAAACTTTTTATTTGATCTTTTTGCCATAATTTAAGAAAGCTTTATAATTAAAAAGCTAATAAATTAGTTTTGATATCTTTTTAATGAAATAAATAATTGAAAATAATGTCAAAGGTTTATTTTTACGTTAGTTGTAGATAAACTAAACAAAATATAATTCACTATTGATTGTTTCAAACTTTTTTTAGGCTTTCTTAAGTTTTGGGCCGTAGTTTTTGTCATAGCAACAACAATGGTTATGATGTTTAAAAAGGAAAAAAAATCTACTGAGGATGATGAAAGTGATAATGTAATTGACACTTACAAACAGCTTTACAAAATTATTAAGCTCAAAAGTGTCATAGGCTACTCAATAATACTTCTTACAGCAAAAGTAATTTTTTTTAATGAAATTTATTAAAAAAAGTTTTGCTTGAATACCAATAAAAGCGTTTAATATAGAGAGACAAATCTAGTTATGCTTTCAAGTCGCACCTTTTACAAGTTTAATTCTTATAAAGCACTTGAATAAGAACATCTCTCCAAACTATGTTGCAAAATTATTTTATTTATTTAAAGAAGATATTTTTTATAGTTTATGACAACATATATATTTTTTTGTAACCTTGTTCAATTTTCTAACTTCAAGTAATTTTAGGTAGGATTTGCGTGGGAAAGTATCTCAGGGTTAAAGCTGATAGAATACGGAGTGAAGAGGGAAAGCATGGCAATGTTAGCAGTACCACTAACACCATTGCAAATAGCACTACCACTCATTATTAGCAAATACACTTCTGGTCCCACTCCTATGAACATATTCTTACAAGCTTTCAAATATAGGTTACATTAAAACTACTTTAGTTATACTTGTCAAATATTATAACGTTTGTCTTAGGTCTATAAAATTTATTTATAAATACAAAACAATTTTTATTTGATCGTTTAACTATTTTTACTTTGTTTTATAGAGTGGTCAAAAAAGAGAACTCTCTAAAATTAATGAAGTTGAAACTTAAATTAAAGTGAGATCTAAACTTTTCACATTTCTAAATGGGTTTAACAAGTAATATGTAAAATAGTTGAATTAGTATATTAACAGCTGACTAACAATTTTTTCATCGTTTTTTGCATTAAAAGATTGAATTTTTTTATACAGATTGCTGATGGGGTTGGTAATGATGGGTTTCGTGCATTACACGCCGTATTTTGCTGATGAAAACGGTGAATACCCCGTCAGTTATTTTGCGTTGATGCTGGTTTTGTATGCTCTTCATCAGGTTTGTACTAAAAACAACTTTGTAGTTTGCTATTTTTTTAGATCAGTAGTATAATAAATTTGTGTAATAAATTCATATGTCAGTAATTTCAATGATATTTTGCACTTTTAATTTTATTTTTTATAAGTAAAAAATATAGTTTAAAAAAATTACTATTAAAATAAAACAGGTCCCTTTATACTGCATGTTTGTAGCACAAATGTCATTCAATGCAAAAGTAAGTGATCCAAGAATTGGTGGTACTTACATGACTATGCTCAACACTGTTACTAATCTTGGAGGTTTTTTTTTAATTTTTAGTTCTCATTACATATATTTTTTCCCATCGTAAACAACAAAAAAATTTTTGAGCGAAATTTATTTAGAAACAAATGGTTATGAAATAAGAATTGTTATATTTAAATAAAGTCTAAACTTTTTATCATTAAAAACAGGATGACAAACTACAGCCAGCTCAAATGTTGTTTTTTAGCTTAAAATATACTATTTTAAATCAATACAAAAAAATTTGTCCTAAAAACTTCCATTAGGCTTTATTTTTAAAATAATTAATAAGTAGTTTTTTGTTATTGATTATTTTATCTCATTTTTAATTCAATTAGTATTTTTGTATTGATTACTACAATTATAAATAAATAACCGTGGTCTGTGTAAAGCTTTTTCTCTATAAATACAAGGTGGCCACTAAACCTTGGTTCCTGAAAAAACCTGGAATTTAACAATTTAAGGAAAAAAAAAAGGAAAAACCTGGAATTTTGAACAAAAATCACTAAAAAATGTGGAGTTTTATACAATTTTTCTTTGTAAATTAGTAAAGTTTCGATTTGACACAAAAAATCTACCATAAAGATAAAAAGTTTTGTCGTCATCAAAAAACTTTTTAATTAAAAATACTATTATAGTAGGTTTACAGTTCTTTTTAATGTTGTTATACAACTTAAGACAATTTTTTACCATAACCTTAGTTTTGAACTGAAAATAGACCAAAAAGCGTGTAATTTCAAAAACCTGGAAAATATTTAGAAAACCTGGATAAATTTTTCAAAAATAAGTGGCCACCCAGTAAGTATTTTTCTTACTTTTGAGGTAGCCGACCCCTGATATTAACTAAACACATCTGTTTTTTTTTAATAAAATAATAGAAAATAAATACTTTTCCAATCTGAAAATGTGCAATTACGCAGCTGGGAGATGGTTTTGCATTTTAAAGCAAACTGGATAAATTTTCTAACCCTGCTGTGCGTCCTGTATGTAGAGAAGCATAGAAACTTGAATAAGAGGCACTTTGTACAAGATTCTTTAAGAATGCAGAAGCGATTGACCACAACGCTAGAAAGTTGGAACCTCTGTATGATGTTTACTGCAGAAACAAGGCAGTGCCTATCTGTGTAAAGTGGAGTGGTGATGGAAGTGCTTCCACATTTGTGAGAATTGATGGCTCACGAAGACGGACTCATAAAAACAGAAGGTTTCTAAGGTTGTACAACCCAGTCTTAACAAATAATGAAACGAAAGTTTTCAATATTTGGCAGAAAAATCTACCCTGCTCTCCCAAGGGCAGTGTACGTCATTAACATGCTTATTCTCCTGTAGAGGTTACAGAAGACTTCAACGGTGCCAACATCCGATGAAACACGTGAGATTGACAGACATGAGATTAGTGAGTCCCCATAAAAGAGTTCCTGCTCCTTTAGTCCCCATAAAAAATAAGGTGTCATTTACCTTGCGTAGGTTAAAAGATTTCGATTCGCCAGGAAAGCTTTAGAGTGGAGTACTCCAAGATAGAAGGAAGAGTGCTTTAAATGAGCCAGAGGCGATGTATCACAGTTTAACCATAGCTCAATTTACTATATATCATTGTTAATATTATATATATTTGTTTATATTTATACTTTTTATCGTTATAGATTTTTTATTGTTAATAAAGTATTTAAGCACAAGAAGTTTTTTTTTAGTCGTAGGAAAAAAAAAACTAGTAAATTGTAGTATCATTTAGTTTTGTAATTTTGTTTAATACTTGTAGTTGCAACATTCGTTTCTTTTACATTATTTTTTGCACAAACTCTTAAACATTTTTTTTTATTTACAAGCAACTTAAAAACAACATTAAACTTGCTGATTATTCTAATTAATATTCAGATACAAGTTTATGCATTATAGATATGGTACTTTTGATTGATACTTCAAAATAACATTTGAAAAATTCTAAATAGTAACTAACTATCTTAAAAACTACTCAATACAGGAAATTGGCCAAACACAGTAGCAATGTGGTTTGCAGATACAAAGAAGTTTTCCTACTGCGAAGGATCTCTGCTGAATTCTCAGTTTTGTCATGACAACAGCACGATTTCAGTATGTTTGTTTTTAATTGATTTATAGAAATGCATATACTTAATATTTAAAGTTATAAAAGTAGTTTTTTTTTCTTGAAATTTCTACTACCAAAGATCAAATACTGTAAATTCACTTATACCAATATAAAATGTTCTGCAAGTCTTGTTAACTTTAAATTTTTATACTAATAAAGTTTTTGATGTAGTTTTTTAAGAATTATCATTAGTTTTGAAAGTTAGAAAACATTTAAACTATAGTTTTTTCAATTTTTATTTAAAAAAAAGAGTCTAATGTTTTAGTACATGGAAACTAAAATAGAATTTATATAGCATATTTTTAAGTTATTAAAAGTCCAAAATTGCAAACTTACTTTTGTTTTTATAAAAATAAATAATATTTTATCATAATCTTTGCTGTAATGAACCATTAGTTATAAAGTTTGTAATAATTATTTAATGTTTTTAAAAGTTTTTTCTTTTTTATATTAAGAAGTAAGTTGGGTCTAATCTTTTTTTATAGTTCTTTGACAATTTTAAACAAATTACTATAAAGCAAATTTCTGAATAGTTTTCGAATTTTTTTTTGAATCAAGTTTTTCTAGTGTTAATAATATTTGTTATTTTATAAATTTGTTTTACACTTTTGCTATGAAGTATCGAACTTTACCTTACTTTAATTAGTAATGATAATAATAATATTTATAATAATAACTTGAACTAAGTTATATTTTTAATTATTTTTATCAAATGCAAGTTATATTTTTTAAGTTAATATATTTTACAGTTTCAAACCCATATTTAAGAGTTTATACTATCTCTGTTTTAGTCTTTTAATAATTTTAAAAATTTTAAGTCAAAGTTCTTTTTCGTATTGATTATTTTAACTTCTTAAAAAAATATGTTATCAAAGATGAGAATAATTGACCCAATCTTGGACTTTTTTTAGTTTGCTGATTTATGAATTTGAATGCATATTACTTGAAAGCTTTTAAATCCTCTTTCAAGTCCATAAAACTATGTATAAAATTATATGATGTATTCTACTAGTACCATAATATAATGTTTAGTTACATACATGTGAAAAAAATATTTTGTGGCTATCAACAAGTGTTTAACTTTTACAGAACTGTGAGTCACTAGGTGGTGTTTGTAAGCAAATGACCGTAGACGGCTACTATTTCGTCACAGTAGTAAGTGTACTTTTGGGATTGTTTTGGTTGGCATGGAAGACAAAGACGATGAAAAGGTTACAGCTGCTCTCACCTGATAGTTGGAAGACTGAGTAACACCGAAGTTTAGTTCATTTGCAATAAGGTGCTGACCATTTTAAGAAAAGTTTGCAATTCTTTACGCCTTTTAACAGACTAGGTCAAGTTTTTAGCTTTTATTTTATTGTTTACTGATGTTTTGAAAGTAAATATTTAATTTTTAAATAGAAAAACTCAGAACTACTTTATTTTTTTTAAACTTTGTATAGCTAATACACACAAAGTTTGTTTTATAGTTTGTATGAGTTATCACTTGTTTTAAAATCGTTTTTTTTTTAAACGTTCCAATGTTTAATCGATATACTTCTCGACATTTGTGAAGATAGTTTTTTTTTTTTGCAAATAATATTTATTTCCTAGGTGCTTATAATTTCTATATATACTGAATTTTAATGAAAGATCACTAAATGATTGTTTGTATAACTTAATTTATATTATAGTTACATCATTTGATAGTATTTATGCAGGACAATATTTTTTAAATATACTTGAAATATTCCTTTATATAAAAATATTATTAGTTCGGTTTAGAAATATATTATATGCTAACCAATGGTTTTTTCCAATTATTTTTATGACTTTTAAGAGCTGCAATTTTTAAAACTTTTTCTCAACAAGTTTGTAATACATTTTTTGGTAAGTTTTGTTTATACATTAAAGAGTTGCTAAAGTATTGGCTACTTTATTAAGCTTTAGTACTTTAATATAAGTCTAAAAAAATATATTATTTTCTGTATGCAAACTATACATATATATATATACTTGGGTTAGAAAAGAAGTATGGTAGAAAACTTTTGTGTTTTTCAAGAATCATAATACTTGGCCTCAATAAACTATATGTGTCTTTATTATTGTTTCCTTTTATTGTGTAAAATAAATAAATTATTTATTATAAAAGTAAAGTCTTTTTCGAACTCTATTAGAAATTATAAAGTTATAAAAGTTATTTCAAAATATATTTTTGTCCTATTTTTCATTTATTACTTTCAGGCGTTTTATAGAAAAAATGTTTAATTTAAAGCAATTTTTTTTCATACTTTTAAATTCTTACGGTATTAAAATCTTAATACTGTAAGTTTTTTATAGTCTAACAATTGATCTAGTTCTAAAAGTTTGCAAAACTCCATACTATTATCTTTTAACAAATGCTGATATTTTGTTTGTTTTACTTAGTTTGCTCTTTCAACAGGATATTTTCAAATAAACTAGTTTTTCAGTTTCGAGAAATTTAACTTTTTTTTATTTTATTTTTAAATTTTGTTTAAATTTTAAAGAAAATTATCTTATATGATTGTAAATAACTTAAGTTTAAATTAATTACTTTTAAATACGGCAGTAACTTTGACACATGGTTGTTAATTACCATGGCTAATAACAGGGTTGCCACACACTCAAGAAATTCAGGGAAACTCAGGGAATTTTCAAGTTATAGAAAATCTCAGGGAAACTCATGGAATTTTGATTCTTTGTTTTTAACTCCGGGCAGTTTTGGTTTTTTCTAAAAATTTTACAGAAATTTAAAGATTTTTTAAAAAATCTAGGGAAATGTTTTCTAGATCTAGAATGAGATTTAGTTAATCCAGTTTCAATATTTTGTTCAAAAAAGTTAATTTAATTTATTTTTAAGTGCTTATTTAGATTTTTTTTAGCCTTGCGGCTAGTTCTTCAATATTCTTAGAATTAACATTGTATTTTTTTAGTAAATAATAAAGTTTTTAAGGATTTGAAAAAACTCAAGGAAGTTTAAGGTTACTCAGGGAAGATTTTTTGACTCAATGAGTGGCAACCCTGTAATAAATATGAAGTGTTAGATTTGCAGCTGTTTTTAAGTTGTGGTTGTTCGAATGACAAGCACAGCATTTTAATGTGACCAAAATACCTTAAAGAAAATTTCTAGCATTTATCTAATGTTATTTTTTTTTACTAATTTAGTTTTTGAAGTAAAATTGTACTTACTAATTCGTAAACAATTCATAATAATAATTTGTTTACATAAACTATTTAATATATTCATTACTTAAAATCAATAGGTCAACTGCTATTGTCTTGTGGACTGTGGTACACTAATTTATTGTAGTAACACTTATGTTGTTAGTCAAAATCGATTTACTAATAAAGAAAAAAAAGTCTGTGTCTCTCCACAAATTATTTAATAAATATATTATACGGGAACGGGTCCAAATTGCACGAAGACAATTTTACATCAAGGTCGATTTTGCACGAGAGTAAAAAAAAACAGAAAAAAGCTATAAGATAAGCTAATAAAAAAGCAAAAAGAAAAGAAAAGTTACTGACCGAGGGTAAGGGTTAGGGGTCACAGTGATAGTAAAAATAAACAAATAACTAATGAGAATTATTATTAAAAAAATAAGTAAAAAATAGTTAATTAAAAAAAAAATACTGACTGAGGGTAAGGGTTAGGGGTAACAGCGGTAGTAAAAAGAAAAAGCCAAATAAAAAAACAAGAAAATTAAATAAAAAACTTTTTAAAAATCAACCTGTTCAAAAATGTCTCTGTGCAAAATTGTCTGCTCGTGCAAAAGTATCTTCGTGCAATTTTGACAGCTACCCATATTATACATATCAAAATTGATGGAATAGAAAAAATATGTTTAAAAACAAATAAACAGTTAAAAATGAAATGAATAAAGTTTTTATGAAGTGTTAGTTTTTCAAGCGTTTAAAAAAGTAGAAATTTGAGTGCTCAAACACTTCTAAAATTATACTACAAAATTAAAACTTTACGATTTAGGGGTAACAGCGGTAGTAAAAAGAAAAAGCCAAATAAAAAAACAAGAAAATTAAATAAAAAACTTTTAAAAAATCAACCTGTTCAAAAATGTCTCTGTGCAAAATTGTCTGCTCGTGCAAAAGTATCTTCGTGCAATTTTGACAGCTACCCATATTATACATATCAAAATTGATGGAATAGAAAAAATATGTTTAAAAACAAATAAACAGTTAAAAATGAAATGAATAAAGTTTTTATGAAGTGTTAGTTTTTCAAGCGTTTAAAAAAGTAGAAATTTGAGTGCTCAAACACTTCTAAAATTATACTACAAAATTAAAACTTTACGATTTAGGGGTAACAGCGGTAGTAAAAAGAAAAAGCCAAATAAAAAAACAAGAAAATTAAATAAAAAACTTTTAAAAAATCAACCTGTTCAAAAATGTCTCTGTGCAAAATTGTCTGCTCGTGCAAAAGTATCTTCGTGCAATTTTGACAGCTACCCATATTATACATATCAAAATTGATGGAATAGAAAAAATATGTTTAAAAACAAATAAACAGTTAAAAATGAAATGAATAAAGTTTTTATGAAGTGTTAGTTTTTCAAGCGTTTAAAAAAGTAGAAATTTGAGTGCTCAAACACTTCTAAAATTATACTACAAAAGTAAAACTTTACGATTTAGGGGTAACAGCGGTAGTAAAAAGAAAAAGCCAAATAAAAAAACAAGAAAATTAAATAAAAAACTTTTAAAAAATCAACCTGTTCAAAAATGTCTCTGTGCAAAATTGTCTGCTCGTGCAAAAGTATCTTCGTGCAATTTTGACAGCTACCCATATTATACATATCAAAATTGATGGAATAGAAAAAATATGTTTAAAAACAAATAAACAGTTAAAAATGAAATAAATAAAGTTTTTATGAAGTGTTAGTTTTTCAAGCGTTTAAAAAAGTAGAAATTTGAGTGCTCAAACACTTCTAAAATTATACTACAAAAGTAAAACTTTACGATTTAAATAACAAGCTGATAAGTATATATTAAACAGAACTATTTTAGTGAAGCAGTGGCTTAGTCGGTAGATTGCAGGTGTGTAATGTCTGGTAGTCAAAACAAATTTAAAGATTAGATAAAATTTTCTAGAAAAAAAAACAACACAAAACATTTTATTGTTTTATACTTGCATTTCAGCAAGATTTAAGATTTACATTGTTCATTTTATTTTTCTACTAGCTTCGTTTCGAGCTCATCGTCAACCTATATATCATTCAGTTGGACTATTTCCTTCTTAAAGTGACTTTTTATTTGGTTTAATATTTCACGGTCCCGGCTGCTGGAGACAAAACTTACTGCTACGCCAGATTTTCCGAAGCGACTTGTTTTTCCAATTTTGCGCAGGCAAGTTTCGCAATAATCCTTGTGAGTGTCATGGTGGGTGACTGGCAAATATAAATTGACGACAAGTGTCACTTGTTCAACGTCAATACCTCGTGCGCATACGTTTGTTGTCACTAGCCATTTCTCTTCACCCGCTTTGAATCTGAGCTTGCTAACTTTATATGAAGTTATATAGCAAGATTTGAAAAACTATTACTTTCGTTTTATTTTTTTTAATCGTACAATTAAAACTAGTTAAAAAAACTTAAAAACATAAAGTTTATAAAAAAAATTATATAAATAAAAACCACGAACCAAGTTAAAATAAGAAATTAAATAAAAGAAAAGAAACGGACAAATTAATTTGCTGTGTTTTGAGATAAAGCTTTAATTGTTGGAAACAAAGCTACTATTTTTAAATATGAAATTCTTTGAACTAGACTTTTAAACTGTTCAGTTTTTGTACAAACAAAGTTCTAACTTTTGTAGCACATTAGCGTTTTCAGCAATACTTAAGTATCCGGTAAGCAAGGAAACAACTTTTTTTTTCTTCCGCCAGCCATTTTCCTAATTTGTTCGTTCTACAGAATACGATGCCTTGGCCGAAATTCAGCACGGAATCACCGACACTTTTGCCTGGTTCTTCATCTATGCAGGCTTGCAATCAATGTAGCACTGCTTGATGTTGTCTAGAGTTTTTTGTTAACAGCGTAACTGCATAAGTAATTTTATAAAGTTATAAAATTATGCTTATAATGGGAGCTGAAGAAAAGCGTTTTAAAGGCTTATGTTAAAAAAAAGTTAACTTGTAATAGTTATGTTATTATAAATGACTTTATTTCGAATTTAATAAAATATTTTGAACTTAAGATTAGAAATATGGTTATAAAATTTAACTATAATCTAATATAAATTAAAAAAAAAAAAAATTTTAGACATTAACAAAATCATTGTTTTCCAATTACGATGTCAATATCAACAAGTATATGAAATAACAAACCTTAATAATATTTAGCTTTTACATTAACCTCATGACAAAGTCCATGAAAACGTTGTTATAAGTTGCACAGAACAACAGAACTTGACAAGTTGTTGGCAGGCTTTTGTGAAGTTAAATGCTTAAGCCTTTTAATCCTTGAACATTAAACACGACGTCAGCTTCTTCTAATACAAACAACTTTATTTGCTTCATATCCACAACCTTAAAATATTTATAATTAATTTATGATCATTAAAGAAAAACAAAAATTCTGCTTGAAATATTTGGAAAAAAAAAACTATTTTACAAAAAGTATTACTTAAACACGAAAGTTACATTTAAACATTGAAATTTTATTTAGGCCGATTTTTATAATTTTAATTTATTAAATATAAGCTATAAGAACTGATAAAGGTTATTTACTAAGAATTAATTATGGTTTAAAATTTATATGTTTGTTTTATTAGCTTAGGTTTTGATATTTAAAAATGAACCTTTTAGTATTTTTTTTTCTTAATTATTATTAAATATTAAACTTACGTTTTTTTAGTGCACCAGTCGAGCATTGTTTCGGGTGTTCAAATTATTATTTGTGGTAGAACCACGCTGTTTCTCTTTACTGTAAATTAAAAATATTCTTCAATTACATAAGTAGTTAAAAACAATTAGAAAAAAATTATAATGAAATCATGTATACTAAATTAAGATTGTATAAAGGTCAACGTAACACTAACCTTTATTTCCTTTAAGTGTAATTGCTACGGACAGACCTTTTATACGCTTTGCCGCATCGTTTACCGTTTTTTAGTGTCTGCAGTGCCAATTTGTAAGGGGACAAAAGACAAGTTGTACTCTTTTATTTAAATAAATTCTTTGCGGCATCGTCAAAACAAATGCCCCGGTTTTGCTAGTACCAGATAAAGACTTAGCTCTGGTGGGTTTCCGAGATGCATAGGTAATAAAGTCTCTTGGACTTTCGAAGGACAAGGGAACCCCATATCCCAGATTCCTTGCAGAACATCTTCTTAAAAGTTTAGGTCTTGGAAGTGTTTATTAGATGAAATAGTTGAGCTTGTGTCTACCTGTTGCTGTCTTTTTCTCCCTCCACTATGTTGCTGCCGATTTCAACAAATCTCTTTTGAGTTGTTTTTGAAGAAGAGATGTTTAAGCTTTAGTAGCACTGTCTTATCTTCTTTGTTAGCTGAATATTCATTAATTTTAAGACTTTCGAACTTTTTATTTTGTTTATCTGTAGCTGTTTCCAAATTTGTTGCCATTTTTGTTTTTAAATATTAGCTTTTCTACGTAATAACAGCTCTGTAAAACAAACTTAAATTAAAAATATATCCAAAATAGTATATAATTTATAATAAGCATTATCAACATCTAAACTTATATTACAATTGCCATTAATTACTTATATATAAAAAAACAGTTTAAACACTTTTTTTTTTTAGTTTGCAATTAAATAATTAGTGTAAAATAATCAATACAAACCGTTAATACAAATTAACCGTTACATGTTGCTACTTCTGCTACTAGAAACAAATGACAGATTTTTTTAGTACTTTTTATATCTATACTTAAAATCTAGAAGTACATGATGCAAGGTTAATCCAAAAAAAATTAAATAATGCTGAATGATTAAAACATAAGCTCCTCAGTTTCTCTTTTACCAATTAGTAGTTGTATACTTATTTGAAATCACTTTTTTTATGTATAGTATTTATGGTTTTCTGCTAAACATTTAATTTATCATCATTTTGCCTAAACTTTCATATAACATACTTTCTACTACTAACTCTACTTTTACTGATGGGGTACTACTACTAACGCAATAATATTGTCAATGAATAAAAACTTAATCTTTCATACTAAGCAGTTTCACTTTTTTTGCATTTGCTGTGAGCTTTATAATATCTAGTGTAAGTTAAAAACTACGGCCTTAAACGCTTCAAGAAGAATATGTAACAATTTTATATGTTTATAGTTACTAAAACAATTTTAAACTGTGTCAAAATTTTTTTTTTGCATCTCGATATTTTAAAGTTACTAACTTATCTGAATTTTAAAACACCTTGTTTTTTTTAAACTCTGTAACTATTCTAGCTTTAAAAGTTAAAACTTAGCAACGTTAGTTAAACGCTATAAAAAGAAAAGCAAAAACTTGTAATGTTTATAGTAAATTTAAAGGTTGGAAAACTATCTGAAACATTTTAACATACACTCAACGTTAACATTATTTTAAAAGATTGAAAAAGAAAATGGAAGTCTGAAGGAAACTAACAAAAGTATCAAAAAAAAAAAATCAGGGCATGTAAAGTGTTTTTAAAGGGTTAAAAAAAGAAATTAAAGGCCTGCGTGTAAGAGCAGTGAGCTAAACGACGAGTTGTTTGCTGAAAAAATAAAATTGATCAATGTAAAATAAAACATGAATGAAGACGAAAATTTAGAGGAAAATGAACATGAAACTGATTTAAAAACTTTTAAAGATGCTATCAGCAATATTAAAGCAGCAATTAGTAAAGGTATGTTTATTTATTATTTCGAAGAACATTTAAATTGCTTTAAAATTTAATGGCTTTAAAAAAATTAAGATTTTTGCTTATGTTTAAAACAATTAAAACAACCTAAATAATGAATCTAAAACATTTTTCATAAAAAAAATATTAATAATTAAGCTCATTATTTGCATGAATGCTGTACAACTTTAAAGTAGTTAATAAAGAAAATGAAAACGGTAGTGAAACTCTAGACTAAACGTAAACCATACGCAAAAACTAGATTCTACTGTACGAAGGTCTTTTCAAAAAAGATGTGGACGAACTATTTCAATACGATAAAAGTTTACAAAATTTAATAAAATAGAAAATTTTCAAATCTATAATTGAAAACAAATTAAATAACTAATTTATAGGTTTTAGAAAATTCTCTAACAAAGGCTCAAAACTATGCAGAGTACTTAAAAGAAAAACAAAAAAAGTTGCAATCAGAAAATAAAGGTACTGTGACTAAATTGAAAAGTACAAAAAAATTGAAATTGATATACAAAGGTTAGTCCGAAGGAGAAATAAAAGATCACTTGGTAACACTCACGATGTTCAAAGCACAAACTGCTTTGCGTTTGTAGGTAAGTTAATGAAATTATTATAGTCAGTACACTTTTTACTAATACTAAAGTATAGTGTTATCCAATTGCAATAAGGTTTAAATAATATATACTTAACTTTTACTATAATAGACTATAAAAGTCTCTAGCTAGATAGTAAAGTGCACAAAAATGTACGCAAACTTCAATTATACCTGAAGAACTGATAAGCAGAACAGTGAAATCTCGGTAGTAAAACAGTTTGTTCTAAATGTATTGTCATTTTACTTAACTTTTACTATATCTTTGTAATATTTTAAATGCAGAAGACAATAAGGTGGAGATCTATGTAAATATTACCGGAGAATCAGCAAGTTATTTATCTTACAATAACTTGGTTTTTAAAACGGACAAACAACTTTGGAATACGATTTTATGACCATTGATACGAGTTTATGTGGCCATTAATTAATTAAAAAAAAAGAGACCAAATGTATTTGACAGGGGGCTTTAATAGATCAGGTTCAGCTGACACTAAGATTGTGCAAATTGGTGAGGAACAAACCACGCGAAAATTTCCAGCCATGCACAGAAAAAGGCGAAGGTTTGGGTTCTGCTTTTTAGCGGAATGTATTTTTGTCGGTGGAGGGTTTAGAAAATATTTTAAAGCTTCTAGCAAATGCGAAGTGTACTGTACAGTGTACACTTTTGAATCTTGTGAATGAACTGGAGTTGCCAGCATGAAAACAAGAGATGTGAGTTTACTCTGACACATTTTTAAAGAAAAATATCTGCTACGACACAGAAAGGTGGATTGACTCTAAAAAAAATTTTTATAATATAATATATTATCACAAAACAAATGAACAACGAGCAACTTAAACATCATAACAAAACGATCAGGGCACGGCACTGTCGCTCGTCACAAAAAGCTCTTTGTAATTGGTAGCGATAGTCACTCGGACTTTCTCTCTTCGGTTCAAGTTTATTCAAGCAAAACCGAACAGTTTAGCTTTGTTGCTGAGATGAATACTCCACACTATAGTTTCGGATGCTGCATTGTCAATTCAAGCGTGTACATGATGGCGGGAAGTTTTGACCACTACATTCCTTTAGATGAAGTTAAAATATACGATATTGAAAAATGAGCGCAGGTTTGTGTTTGCCTTCGGAATTGACTGCTTTTAGTTGCTCAAACACTTTATAGTTACTGCTTGTTTACAAGTGTTTACTTTCAGTTAATGTAGTTTGCGATAACTTTTAGAGACTTGAAAGTTTGTAGTAAATACTTTTTTTCTATTCTAGCTTTGTAATAGTATTGATGTTTATAAAGGAGTTTAAATTTTCAAAAGACTAACCAAGTCGTAGTTTAGTTCTATTTCTACAGTATGTAATTTATCTATATATTAACCTACAATTAATAAGTACAGTGCTTATTCACTTATCCGGACACGTTGGGCAAGATTTTTCTGTAAACGTGTCCGGATAACTAAAAATCCGGATAACTACAAAAAATATTTTTTTACATATAATAATATAACTGCTGCATATAATGCAATGCATAATGAAAGTGATTATGGTAAAAACAAAGGCATAGTAATTGTAAGTACTATATAATAAAATGATAAATAATAAAAGCTAAACTTAAGGTTAATTAATTTATTTCTTCTATGGTAGAAAAACATCAGACTTACTAACCCTCTGCAACTATATTCATTTTTTATTGGTCAAGCAAGTAAAATTCATCATTTGTAATTCCACCTGCCCTTACTGTATTAAAAAAAAATATTAATTTCTATTTAAGAAAAAATATGTATTAAATTTATCTCTAAAAACAAAAAATAATGTAAACCTATCTCTTTAAATGGAATGAAAGACTTTTTTTAATTAGAAAACAGACGGAAAGAAAACGGAAACTTTGACTAAATTTAAAATCAATTTAACGGAAACATATCACTCCTAACAAACTAGTTTTTATTGGAAATTTAGCTAAAATTAGAAATAATAGACGTTTGTTTTTTAGTTTTATCACGTTTTTCAACAGAAAACTCATGAAATTTAAAAAGTTGCGAAACTTTTTAAATGAGTATTTGTGTTTACTATTGAAGTTTATTTGAATTTTCTTCTGACTGAAACTGTCCGGATAAGTGAAGTCCGGATAAGTGAATAAGCACTGTACTTTTTCTTTAAAGTAACAATTAAGTAATAGTAATCTTGCAGCGAAGTCTTTACTTGTTTTAAATAAACTAAATTTAGTACAATACAAATATTTTAATAAAATAGATTAAAATATTGTTCCTATAAGTTTTATGTCAAGTTAACAAAATTGTCGTATTTGAATGAAAAATCCATCAACTTCTAAGACAAAAGAAGAATTTTTTATCAAACTTATTGAATAACTGAGTATTTTTAGAGAATTAAACAAAATTGAAATGTTCTGGCCCCACCACAAAGTGGACCCAAACCGCGTTTAACTTGAAATAGGAAATCAATTTCCTTAAAAAACCAATGCTTGTAAATCTTTACAAATAATTACTTTTAATGTAGTCTTCTAAGGTTTTATCTGTCAAACATTTCAAACAAAACATATATAACTCTTTTTAAAAAAAAGTTATCGGACTTTAAATAGTAGCTATTATAAAATAGTTTTGGTCTTTGCATTTTTTAATTATAAGAGTGCTTGTTTGAAAAAAAATTAAAGTCGAAGTTTAAATAGTTATTTTCTTAACAGCTTGAAGGTATTTAGTAGATACCAGTGGCGTCGCGTGGTCTTTTTGTTAGGGGGTGCTGCAGATTGACATTGTCAAATAAAAAAATCCCCTAGTTTGAAACATTTATATTAGAATCATAAAGGTACTATGAAGAAATAGCAACTTTTTTAGAAAAAAAAGTTAAAAATATTTGTTTAATTAATTAATATATAAAACATAAAAAAATAAATATAAAAAAAAAGCTATCTTATACCTTTGTATATCTAACCCTTTTCCTTTCCTAACAACCCTTTCCTAACAACTATGGCTACTTTTATTTTTATTTATGTACATGTAAGTTTCTGTATTTCCACAATAATAAATTTACAAACTTAATTTTATGACTTGTCTAACTAGTAATAAACAACAAAAAAAAAGGGAAAAAACTTATAAAAAAACGTGGTTGCCCCTGCTCGAGATTCCTGCTCGAGTTGCTCCTGCTCGAGTTGCTCTTGTTCGAGTTTTCCCTGTACGAGTTTTCCCTGTTCGAGTTTTCCCTGCTCGATTTTTTCCTCTTCGAGTTTTTCCTGCTCGAGTTGCTCCTGCTCGATTTGTTCCTGCTCGAGTTTTCCCTGCTTAAATTGCTCCTGCTCGAGTTTTCCCTGTCCAAGTTTCTTCTGCTCGAGTCTAACTTGTCTAATTGTTCTCGCGTTGTAGTAAATTTCAAACAACAATCATGATTTAATTCACATGGTGCTGACAGTTCATGCAGCTCCAGAATTCAACTTTTCATAATTTTTTGTATTGAAAACTTGTAAACATTTAAGATGCAGCTGACACAGATTGATCTTGCAGCTCCAATTTGACCAGGGGTCGGCAAACTGCGGCCCGCGGGCCAATTGCGGCCCGCGAAGGGTAAATCTGCGGCCCGCGAGCACATTATTTTTTTGAATGTAATGCGGCCCGCGAAAGAAAATTTTGTGGCCCGCGAGCATGTAAATGTGGCCCGCTAAGCAAAAATATATTTCAACTTAAGTTTTTTTAGTAATTCGATTTAATTTGATTAGTTTGGTTTTAAATCTCTGTATAACATTTTTAAATAATTAGAAGAAATTACTGATTTAGTTTAAAAATGTGAATAAGACAGATTATCATTCTGACAGGATATTTTTCTCAGTTTCATAATAACTTCTTTTTAAGAACAGCAAGTAATTATCTGAAAAAAAAGAGTGTAAAGAGTGCTTGGATTTAATAAGTTAGTTACATGATACCTATTTATCAAATAACTAAATGCAAATGTTTTCCATTTGTGCAAAAGTATTGCACAGTAATTAACTAAAGTATCATTTCTTTATAGCTTAGATATTTTTTCCAATAATTTTTATACCTAAGTTTCTTTTATAGATTTTTTATTTGTAAATGTTTTATTTTGGTGTAAAATTATTTAAAATAACATAGTAATAAGAAATAAGGTTTGTTTGATTTTTGTTTTGACACATTTTAAATTTTTAGAAGTTTTCTTTGCTCTTTAAATTAATTTCTACGCACACCAACTTAAAAAGATGCTCATATTTTAAACCACTTTTTATTTAATACTTTAGTTAGTTTAAGTTTAGTTTATGCATAACTTTCTATCATTGTTGTTTCTACATGTAATACCTAAATTTGTACAGACACATTTAAAACAATATATATGACATAAAGTTATACAATTTTTGTTAGGTATACATTTTTATTTTTCAAACATTGTTTTTGTCAAACTAAGTTAATTTTAATGACTTACATACCAATACACATAATTGCTGTTTTTTGGAGTTACCTATATAATATAAACTAGATTTAAGGATGGTAAATTTATTAAGTTTGCACATTGTTCAAAACAGTTCAAATTCAAGCAAATAAACAACTAAACATTACCACACACTCAGACTATCACTACTTGAAGACTTCAAATCTCAGGCCAACTAAGTCATTTTTTAAGTTTTTGGCTAGAATTGATTTTTGTATACAAAAATAAAAGAAATGTTTTTGTTGACTCAGACTGGCTTTTTCGCTTGAATGAGTGGCAAATTAAACTTATAATGTATGTTTTGCTCAATCCACAGTGTTAGTTTGAGTTTTGATATATCTTAAGTTTTAAGTTTTGCAGCTGATATAATTCAAAATATTATTTATAATATTGTGTACATTTAAGTGTGAACAATCAGTGAAGCCAAAAAACTTGAATCCCGTAAAAGCTTTGAATTTGAAAATTTATGCTTAAAAAATCAGGAAAAAAACTTGTATTTGAGAATTTTTTATAAACCTGAACTTCAAACAATTTTTACATGTAAAGTAATGAAGTTTCCAAAATATTTTTTATGAAAACAAAGTTTACCAAAAAATTTTTTTTTTATTAAAAAATATATTAAAGTAGCTTAACAGTATTTTTTAATATTGATATATTTTTTAAGACATTTTTTTAACTTTAATCAAACTTTATACTAAAAATAAAAGAAGGAATGTACTTCCAAAAACTTTGTATTGGTGCATTGCACCTTTACTTGTAAAATTTCACCGGTTGTTGTGCTTCGCGTTGGAACTAAACCAAGAAATTCTATTAAAATGTCAAAGTTAAAAAAAATCTCTAATAAAAATTCTCAGATGAGCAAAGGTTTTTCTATCAGTGCTTTCATATTAACAGACTAATTAAAGTCTTAATTTGATTTATTCGACTTTATAACCTTAATGAATTTCCTAAACACGACTTCTTGTTGTCATTGAAGAAATAAACAAAAGTTTTTCATTACCGCCAACATAAATTCTTTAAAAAAGTTTTCAATTATAAACGGTATCTCATTTTAAGTAACAAATTTTGCTACTTTATAACTTGCCTTAATAATTTTTTCTGATCATTCTGTAGTTACTGAAGATAATCATGTGCTTTGTTGGAACTGACTTTGGTGATTTGTTTTTTTATCGTTTCTCGCAATAACTCCTAACTAATGTCTTTTTATTCTTGTAGCTCGTCCTATATTTTACTAGCACTTTTTTTAAATGCAATACTCTTATTGCAGGTAAAGAATTGCTATAATGCTTTATAAAAAATAAGTTTTTCTACTTCACTAATGACCCAATAAAGTTTTATACTTTTGTTAAATTTCTTTAAGAAACTTAATTGTCCAATCTAGCTGACTTATATTTTTTGGCATGTAATTTACTTACTGTTATTAACCTTCGTAATTTCTTTATGTTGTGAACTTTATTTTAACTGGGTTGCTACACAAACAAGCTATTTTAAAAGCTTGAAAACTCAGGTGTGTGTGAAACTTTTATTTGAAACACTTTAAAGAAATGTTCCAATTCTCAGAATAGTTTTTATGACTGTAGTGTAGTATACTAATTGTAGTTTTTTCTTGTTTTCTTACTATTTGTGTACTTTTTGATAATGACGATATTTTAACTAGGTATTTAAGCTTGATTAACAACTATTTATTAGCTTATGAACTTTTAACAAACTTAGGCTGGTTTGATACAACTCAGAAATTTTTGCTTTTTAAGTGGCAACCAAGTAAAAGACTAATAACTAATAAAATATTTTATTAAAGTATTCGAGAATTTGTTTTAGCTTTCTGGAATACAAAAAGGTATTAGTTTTATTAAGTTAACTAATTACTAAATTTTTTAATGAGTGTAAATTATTTAACACGCAAAAAGTTTTTTTGAAGTAAATATTCTTAGATCTATGAAAAATAACTAATATAACAAATGTACAAAAGTAACCCATAAATTGTCTTTCAAGTTAGGTTTTTATAGAAAGTTAGATTGTAAAAAAAATTGAATAAATATTAAGTTTAACTTATTAAGTGCTTATGAAAGTACATGGTTTATTAACACTTATGTACATATATTAGTCAACGTAAATTCTTAAAAAATATTAACTTAAATAGGCATTCTATGTATAGCTAAAAGTCTTTTAAAATAATAAGGTGAATGGAAGTAAAACTTTTCTCTAGTGTGACTAAAACTAAAACCAAAAGATTTTTCAAATGTCACTAAAACTAAAACTGCGGCCCGCGAAGACTTTGGAAACTTGAAATTAGGCCCGCGACCACCAATTGCCTGCCGACCCCTGAATTTGACGAACATTTTGAACATCCAATATAAAAATTTGAAAAAATACAATTCAGCAGAGAATTAACGACGTTCATACACACATTTGGCTGAATTTTTTGTACAACTTCATGATAACATAACTTTCTCATTTTTTTGGCTAATATAGCAAGTTTTATATAATTTTAAATCTCAATTCCTTAACTTTAAAATAAAGTTACTTTGACGTAGTTTGGGGTTGCACAGCAGAAGCAGGGACTCATTAAAGTAGCGTGTTTAAAGGCTTAAACTCTAAAATCAAAAAAAAAAAAAATATTTTTTAGGTGGAGCTACAGCTCCAGCGTTCCACCCCGCGCGACGCCCCTGGTAGATACTAAATGTAAAGTTTTAATAAGAAAAAAGTATTCTTTCTACTACAATAAATTTATAAAATTTCAAAAAAAAAGTTGTATACTGTGTTCTCGAAAAATACCATAAATAATTTTTTATAGAATGCTTCCTTCTGATTAAAAAACTGCGTACTGTGAAAATAATTTGTTTTTTTATTTTTTTATTTAATTTGATGATTTTTTTTTTTATATATGTTTTTTTTTCACTGCGCGCTCAAATATTTTAGTTTTAGATAGTTTACTAGGATGTCGATAAAAAAACATGCAAAACATACATGTTTAACATGTTTTTAATTTTTGTTTCAGAAAACAAAAAATTTTACAATAATACTAAATTAAATAAAAATTTTAGAAAAGAATTCATTTTGCAGTTTATTTTATTTTTTGTGAACTTAAAATTTTTCAATCTACCCTTTTCGAAAGTTCTTTTAGATAACTAAATATATTTTTTTTAAATAGTAAATTTAATAAAATTGTAAGATCATGCGTCATGATAGGTAAATAAAATTATATGTACTATGCGATGCTGTTATAAAGTTGTCTAACAAAGTTTAAAGTATAAAGCTTAAGTACTAGAAATTAAAAGCATTAATAGCAATTTTAATAAGAGGAAATAGACTTATTTTAACCTTCTTTAAAATAAAATTAAACAACAAAAACAAAACTTAGTAGCAAATTTACAATAATTTAAACAAATTAGAATTATAAACAAATTTTTGTTTGCATAAACTTGGCTTATTAGTTTTTATAAGTATAGATTCTAAAACACTTAAATGATACATGTTACGTCCTTTACAAACAATTGAAAACATATTATCGTTATAGTTTTTTGCGCATTCTAAGTTATTTAACTAATATTCACCTATTGCCGATTGACTTTTTATTGGCTTGTTTGTCCCATCATCCAGTTTCTTAAGGCATTGTTCACATGTTGGTCCCTTCTTATGTGGAATCGTTGCGAAGTTCTCCCGATATACTCACTATCACAGTGGCATTTGTACTTATAGATACTTTATTAATTTTCAAAACACCTTTTTTAAACTATGAAACTAGCAATAACATACTTTTATGCTTACGTAGTTTTTAATAGTTTTTTGTTTAGTCGTAAACATTCGATTTTTGAAGACACCAAAATTTGAACTAATCAAAAACATCGCCTTGTGCCAACTGGCATCACTTTTTTTATATTGGTAGAGTATTTTAGTTTAGTTTAAAGCACTTAATGCGCTAGAATCTTAGATTTTTACCCACAAATTTTCAAAAATAATTTTTTTTTATTTTTTGCTACTTCAAGTTTCAAGTTTACTGGGCGCAAACGACTAATTTTTATTTATCTTTTTCCACCGATTAAAAACGTTGTTAACCCCAACACAGTGCTGACCCCTGCTGTTTAAATTAAAAAATTCGGCTAGTTAGAACTTGAATATGGTCTGTTCTTCTAACTAAAGTAAATAAGAAACAAAGAACATGAAACAAATTCTATTACGAACGAATATGCGTCGTGTTAATAGAAAAAATAGTTCGGAAAAAAAGAGCTTATTTGCATATTAAAAATTCTTTATGTGCGGAAAGTTTTATTGAGTTTTAAAGTTACTATATGCGGGAAACGTGTTCTACTTTATCGAAAAAAAAAATCAAATCGGTCTTAATATCTGGTTACTTACTATGCATAAAAATCCTAAGTGCTACGTAAGTCTCTACGTGAAGAACTCAATATAAAATTATAGGAAAAGTTGTATTTTTATTAACGTAATTTTTTCAGTGGCATGACCTACATTGACCAAACCACGTGTAATTTTAAGATTTGAATAAAAAAGTTGAAAACGCATTGAAAATTTTATAGCAGGTGGTAAAATTACAACAGCAATGATAAATGCTCTAAAAATACCAGCAGTAATCCAGCATTTGATAAACAGCGCAAACTACGCAAAAAAAAGTACGATATCTGAATATCTGAATATTAAAAATTGTACGACAGTGAGCAAATAATTTGATGTGATTTGAATGAAAAACATAATTACAGTAACCTCTCGCTTATTTACGCACATTGTGTCCACAGAAAAAGTGCGTAAAGATATGAGAGATCGTAAAGATACGAGATGTACCAAATATACTTACTATAATGGCTGATTTTTGATATTGCTTCTAGTTAAAAGCAGACTGGGGACTTTCCCACTATTAACAACTTTTTTACTTTATTTATAAGTTTGAAAACAAAAGATAAAAATTATACATATATAAAAACAAGATTTAAATTTATATAAAATAATAAAACATGTAGAAAAATTTTACTAACTTTAATAATAGGTATATTTTATCTTTATTTATATGTGACATATTTTATACTTGACGTTTATATTCTATTCTACTTAGGAAATTCAATTTATAGTAGAGCATTTTTTTACAACTAATAAATGGTGTGCTGTCTGTATTAAAATTTGTTTTATAGCCTTTTACAAAAATATGCATTTGGTGCTGTAATGGATTTCTTCCTTTGACAACAATATTAAAATATAAGAAAAATTTTTAATTAAAATTGTTTATGTTACTACATTTTTTTTAATTTGACCTTTGCCCACATATGACTTGTCTTGCATTGTAGTTAGATAAATTAAAGGATTATTTGAGTAGAAATGAAATTTCATGCCACTAAAGTTTTGAGTAGGAAGTTTCATTATATATCTTTTTTAGATGTTTTTTCATATACAGAGCAAGAGTGCTGTATTATTTATTTGTGTTTTAAACTCTCATTATTTCATTATACTTTCATTATTTAACAAAGTCATATTTCTTTCAGAATTTTAATTTAATCTCTTAATGTAAACAAAATTTCTGATAAACTGAGGTATAACTAAATGTTTTTCAATTAGTCAAGGAACATAAGTTTACAAAGTCTAAAGATATAGAAAGGTGATTCGGCATTTGAAACACATTTTAAATTAAAAATATACAATAAACCTAATTTGTGCAATTAAAGAATATTATATTTTTATATTTTGATTATTTTAGAATTCTAAAATGCGTAACTAAACGAGAGTGCGTAACGTCACGAGTGCGTAAAGATGCGAGAGGTTACTGTATCTAATTCAACAAGCTAAGACTATGTAAGCAAGATTTATTTAATTATAGTGCAACTATGTTTAGTTTATACATTTCAAGTAACTGCGGCCCGTGGAAGACTCTTCATAAACAGTTCGGCCCGCGAAAAATTAGTCCGTCACTTATAAAAGGCTGCTAACTCAAGTACTAATAAGTATTTGTAGAAAGGAATTTTCGATAATGATTTAAGATTAAAATACTTCTTTTAAAAAATAAAATATACAGAACTTTAAATTTTCATTTTGGTTACAAAAATTACACTTTGGATGGGTCTACTATTATCTGTAATGTTTTTTTCTAAGATTTCCACGCCTAGATATGGATTTAAAGACAAGGTTAGACAACTATATCATGGTATCACAAAAAAATTTTAATTTACAAACTTGTTACTTATTAATTTAGTCTGTTATTTTTACATGAATAATTAATTTACAATTATATAATACAGTTAATTTCTAGTTTGTTCAAAACCTTGATGTTGTAGGAAACACTGAAAAAAAATTTCTCTTGAGGATATTACACATGTAAAAACTCTAAAACCATTCTTGTTTTCTTTCAGTACCCTAATAACTTTGACAACATAAATAACTATTTTATTTTTTTTTAAATCACTTATTAAGAAAATCTATAAAAAAATTGTCAACACACCTTTTAAGAAAAAATAATTTTAGTTTTGAAACATTTAAACTAACTTTTGCTAATCAAAAACAATTTAATGAAACTAATTGGACGAAAAAAACGTTCCAAAATCAATAAACTTCCATAAAATTTCAAAAATATATAGTAGCCAAATAGTTCTGGTAGAAAAAATATATTTAGAACTATAAATTCAATGTTTTTACAAAACTTAAAGTATAAAAAGATGCACAGTGAACAAAAAAGTTAAAAAAAACTTTTAAGGAAAGTCAATAAAATAAAAGTAAATAATGAACTTATAGTTTGGTAGGTTAATTTCATTACAAGCGCATTGAAAATGAACTTTTTAATAAAAAATATTTTAAAGTTTAACTTTTTTATTCATTTATAAAAACTAATCTGTAAAATTAATCAGTTGATGCTTCAATTTGACATTTATTTTGCCTGCACAAGTGCATTTTTTGGTGTATAAAGTTCATATTTAAAGATAAATACAAAAATAAAGAGTTATTAGGCCCAACAAAGTACCCAAAACTGGTTTGGTCTTTGATATTTTTAAAACAAAAAAGTATATATTTATAATGGCTTAAGAATTTCAAGCAATAAGTAGGTGAACCAAAAGAACCTTTATTTAAAAATATACCGATACAAAAAAAATTAAAGGTAAGTTAGTAATTGCGAAATATAAACCGCTTTGGAGTAATAACACTTAATTCGACTTTATTAAGTGTCTTTCTTATTTTTTTATTAAATCTTTGTTTGAAGAATTTTTTGTCAGTTTTTAAATTTTTAAATAACTTTCTATTATTAAATGACAAACTATTTCTACCGTTTCAGTTATTAGATTTATGACACTTTCAAGTGAGTTTTCAGTGATTTATTCTTTCAAAACGAAATAGATACGCGACAAAACAAATAATCAACGGCAACAAAAATTTTTGACGATACTAAACTAAAACATTTACACTCATTTGTTTGCAGCATTATTAACCTATTTTCGTGAGCAGATTAGATGATGCGGTGAAGTTTTGCCCAATCATCCGCAATTGAATGCTGAGCAACCATTGGCCTGGTCAACCTATTGATTTCAACTTCCTTACCACTAATATTTGGACGCAAACTAAAACTTAAGGCTTTTTCAACACTCTCAGATGTGTTAAAGCCGATGATTGAATAGATATTCTTAAGCTCTCCATAAAAGTTCATACTAAGGTATGTCAGCTTTCCAAAACGGGAGAAGTAATTGTGAAGACACAACGGCCCGATTTGTGAAAGTGGTAGTTTTTTGACTAAAAGAAAATTGAAGTCACGTTCATCATCATTTTCCGCAATAAAAATTGGATTATCAGGAGCAAATTGGCCAGGTAAAATTTTTAGAGGTTCTCCGCGAACCAAAGGACGTTCAATTCTCAAAACTTGCTCTGCTTCTTCCGTTTGATGGAATTCAAGTAGTGCTAAGCCGTAGCATTTTCCTCCACTAATCGGAAAATTCCAAAACAGAAATTCCGCGTTGCTTAACTGTTGATTGCAATTTAAGCTTGAGATAAGGTTATGCATTTTAGCATTTAGTGGCAGCATTTTAACTATGAGAATTTTATCAGACATAAGTTGTTAAATAAACTGTAAAATGAATGTTTTTAGTAGTATCTACTTTATGTAAACATTATTATTTATTGAAAATATTACTTAAAACTTAAAATATACTTTAACTTAACATTATTTTTATCTATGTAGAAATAGAGCGTATAGATAAATGCATCTACTACTTAAATAAAAACTATTATATAAACATTTTTGTAAAATAAACCTCAAATTAGAGTATTTTATTTTATTAACAGCCTTTTAGTAAGAGAAAGAGTTTCAAAACTATTACTTTTGAAACATCTTTGCACAATTCAGCATCATACACATTGCTGAACTGGTTCTAAGTAAAGTTAGATAACATAGTCTCTTATAATTAAGTTTTATATAAGAATAAAGTTTATGAATCTTTTAATGCAGGAGAGTCTTGAGAAAGTATTAATTTTTCTTTAAATACATAGGTTATGTCAATGTTTTAAGTAAAAATTCTTAACAACTAAATTTTTTTTTTATTCTAATAACAAAAAAAAAGATTGTTCACTTCTAATGCATAAAAAACTTTCAACCTATGAAGAAGTTTTAACTAACTTTTTAAACTGATTAATGACTATAAAGTGACTTGCTACTAAAGCACATTGGTGTTTGAGATAAACTTACTTGATTACTTTTCTATTACTTAAATGGTCGATCAGCTTTATTACTTAGTAATGTGAAATGAAAGACGGAAGAAAAAAACTAAAAGTAAAATTTTGAAGTTTTAAATAGATAATTTTACAGGTGCTATTTCCCAGGTACAAAATGTTTCGAGTCCACTAACAGGCTTAAACTCAGTTAAATTGTCGTTATTGTCAAGATCAGTTAAATTTTCGTTTTTTTATTGTTAAATATGTTGTCCTAAAATTGCTAGTTCTATTAGTAAAAATATAAAACAGGTTTGCTTATAATAATTGAACATTAAAACATATAAAATGAAATCATAATATCAATGTAGCTTAATCAAAATGTTTTTCTAATAGTTTTCTTCAGATAAAAGTATTAACTTAATTATCTATTTATAAACATAAAACTTTACATATATTACAACTAAGTAATATAATCTATTTCTTTTTAAAAAATACAAAAATTAAGCTAATCTTAAACTATTACAAAAACTAAAAGATAAATGGTAATTTTTTTTTTTTGAATATCATAAAAAATTGAAAATTTGATTAGTGTAACAAACCGAATTTAATATTTTTTAAAAATGTTTATTTAAGCATTAAAATTTATTCAACTTGAAACCATTACAAGTTTAATTTATATCAGATTGATTCGAAAGTTATAAACAAAATATAGTTGGGTTAACAGGTTATTTCAAAACTTTTAAAGTATTTTGTAAAATTAAAGACATGAAAACAGAAGCTAAATTTTTTTCGAGAAAAAGCTTCCACTTTTGAAAATAAAAACTTTTAATAAAATCTTCTCGAATAAAAATTTATTTAGTTTTAAGGCATTTTTAAAACAATCATAAACTGATTTGCAAAGTTACAAAACTTGAAAAATGCTCTTAATTTTTTTTCAATCAGTTAATTCCGTTATAAGAAAATATACTAAAGAAATATTTAAAAAACTTTTTTTTTTTAGGACTAAATTAAGAAATAAACAGTTTCGATAATAAAAATTTTAATAAAAGAAATCTTGAAGAAGACCCATACAATTTTTTAAGACCATTTTTGACTCGTTATAGGAGATTTTGCCGTAAAAAAGTTTTCAATGCGAAAAATAACTTTTTTTGACATAATTTTTGAACCAAATACGTCAAAAACTAAAAATAAAAACTGAATTGCAAAACTTTATATAGGACCTTGGAGAAGACGCCCATATCGTTTTAAAGACCCTTTTAACTCTTTATAGGAGAATTATCCGAAACAAGGTTCTTTAGGTGAAAGTTGAATTTTCATTGTGAGGTCATTTTGTCACAAAATTTTGAAATCAAAAACTGATTTGCAAAACTACAGATCTTAGGAAAATCGCTTATACCCTTTTTTAAGACCAACTTTGAGTCTTTGCAGGAGAATTCTCTAAAACAAACTTTTTAGGATATCAAGTAAAGAAAAAAAGTACTATTATTGTGACGTATTTTAAGTTCTTTTAAAATTTATAAACTTAAAAATAAAAACTATTTTATGAAACTTCAGACCTTCTAGAACAAGAAGGTACTCTTTTTTGGTATATACTTAATTTTTATATGATATATTATTTATTGAAAAAAGTTCGAAAACTTGGCGGATACTTGGAGAGTACTACACTAAATGCTGCAACGTTACTAACGACGAGTTTAAAACTATCCTAAAAATAAAAGACTTCGTTTCTTTTTATTATAACTTTTATTAATAAAAAAGTTTTATTGATAAAAACTATTTTAAGAATTAAAAAATCATTCATGATGTACTTACTAAAAAACATTGTAATCAAATTAAAAACCATTTTAAGTTAAAGTCATAAGTTTCAAGTGATAAGAAACTAATTGTGGTTAAAAATCATAGCATTTAATATTTAATAGTGTTTTAGAAATCCTATATTTAAATTTACAAAAAATGCATTTTCACATTTTTTGTCATCTACTTACATTAGTTTGAAAAAAGAATTCGACTTTATTAAGTATCTTTCTTATTTGTTTATTTAATCTTTGTTTAAAGTATATTTTATTAGTTTTTTAATTTTAAACAATTTTCTATTACTGAATTGAAAACTTTTTTAACCGTTTTTTATGATTGTGAGAAACTTTTTCATAGTGTTTTAGTAACTTTTAGTTTTTAAATAATGAGTTTTGAACAACAGCTTCTAACTAGCACCATGAATAGATAAAAATTTAAAGTTTCTATCAACTACTAGCTAAAGCTTATTTGAACAGAAATGTTAAAATGAACTATATAAGATAGCAAAATATTAGTAGTAAAATATAAAAGTGTAGATTTAATTGAAGAAAAAACTCTAATAACAACAAGTATATTTTTTAAGTTATAAAAAGAATAATTTACTCTATTACGACATAATTAACTTGGTACAAAATTTTTCAAAAGAATAACATAAAATACAAATCTAAGGCCAGAAGGTTGAGTAATCACTTTTTTTTGGATTAGTCTTATTTTTTGCTAAATAATTAATCTATCAGTTGTTTTTTACCGTTTCTTTTTTTTCAACCTATTTAAGTTTTTAAATATAAAAGATCAAAATATGACATTTTTATATTTTTTATAGAAAACACGAACTAAAAACTTTCTTTTTCACTAAAAATGAACTAATTTTTTGAGCAATTCTCTGTCAGTCTGTTTTTAAGTTTCAATTATAAATAACATGTAGGGGTAAGTTTTTTTGTAACTAGAGATAGCTGTTTATGTTTGTATGAATACTAAAGTAGTTATTTTTCTAAATTACTATGAAATTTTAAAAATAAATTGTAATAATTAAAGTCTCTAATAAAAATGCATAGTTGATAAGTGTAACTTAAAAGTTTTCTTTCAAAATTTGTTTTGGTTTTGTATTTTATAAACAATTTCTAAGAACTTATACTTTAACATAAGAGTCATTGTTAATTAATAAAAGATTTTTCTTACAAAAATAGTTAAAAATTAAGTAATATTGTTTTTAATTGATTTTTTTCTTAAGCATATTCTTAACCAGTTACAACTTTTTTACTAACTTTTGATTTAAAGTTTTGACACAAAAAAACTGCTTATGTTTTTTTTCTAAAAAAAGTAAATAGTTTTTGTATCTAATTACAGTATGAAATTATATCTCTAGCTGTTAAACAAGGTTTAAAGGTTGCTTTATTTAAACATTAATGTTATAGGTTTATTCTTACTAACACAAAACTACTAAATGCATATATCAAGTTTATAAATAGATGTATGCTTGCAGGGTCGTCACATGATGACGTCACACGGGGTTTGTAATTACACAATTTATTTTAAATGCTATTGTTTTTAAATTTTAGTGCAGTTTTTAATAAGTTAAAGTAAACTGAAAATCATACAAAAGTCAGAGATTGAAACGTTTAGGATGGTTTTCAATGACAGAGTTGGCCACTTTAAATAGCAATATTTACAAAATTCTGTAGTTTGATACTTTTTAATAGATTAAAAATACGGAATCTTTAACAAAGATCGTTGAAAAATTTAGCAGTTTAAATAATTTTAATATGTAAAGAAACAATAGTTAGATTAAGTGAGATAATGTATACAGGGTTTCCACTTCTCTAAGTTTTTTAAAATTTCTGAAAAATTGATAGATTTTGCTAGACAAAAATGAAAAACTGGTAGAAATTCCTAGTTTTCACTTGTTTTTTGCTAAGTGCCGGATTTTTTTGTGGCATTATATCAGTTTTGTTTTTGTTATATTCTTTATTTTTTTAGTTTTAGAACTAGAGCTTATAAAATATAGAGTTTTAATTAAACATAAAATTGCACTTTTGTTTATTGTAACTACAATACACTTAACACTACGCATTACTTTAATAATGTTGTTATTAACTTGTATGAGGTATAAAATAAAATATCTCCTTAGTTTTACTTTATATCTAAATATTATCGAACAAAGCATTTTAAAATATATGAACAGTCTTTTGAAATTTTCACATAATAAATACTATTTTTGAAAAATTTATACAAACTAAAATTTTGCTAAATGTCACGGTTTTTAAATTTTTTATTTTTTAAACATCTTTGTTGTAGTTTACAGGGTATGTTCGATTAAACGTACACTGTTTTGTATAAAAAGTTTTTTTAAAGTCAACTTATACAGAAAAGAAATCATGCTTCAAGACACCAAAGCTTTCAAAATCTAATTGGACAACTTCAACTTAAGAGTTTAAATACAAAATTTCATCTTCAGAAAATTTTTTTCTAATGTCTACATTTCTTGATAAAAAAATTAAAAAATTTTTGTAATTGGGCTTGAGAGGTAATAATTTTTTAGTTTTTTATTTACACAAAAATTACAAATATTTTTAAGGAGCAAAACGTGCAATATTTTATACATACTTTGACAAAATATAGTGTATAAAGTAAAAACAATAAACTGTTGAAGTTTTGTCTCTAGTAACAATTTTGCTCGGATTTAATGTGTTTCAACTTTGACAGAATAGATAACTATAAGCTTTTAATCTAAGAACGTGAACAAAACTTATTTATTTAGTTTGTTTAAAAAAAATTTTATGTAACAAATCTTATTTTGAAATTTAAAATCTAACTAAATATCTAATTAGAAATTATTCTACTTTTTATTTTAATATTTTCAAAAGTTAAGCTTACTCATAAATACTATTATAAGTTTTTAAAGCAACGCATGATATTTTAGGACGGCTCGGAAAAATGTCTAACTTTAAAATTGTAGTTTTGAGCTAATGTAAGTCTTTTTTAAAGTACAACATTTATATTACATTTATTGACTAATACAACATTTATTAGAAAAATAAAAACAAAGCTACTGCTCAAAAACATTGCCACAAATTTTATTAACTAAAAATATTGCTCTTTAAGACATTATAGTTTCTTTTTTTCTTATAGGTAACAAATCATCAGAATTTTGGAATGTCAAACTAGAAACTTACATAACCAACAAAATTGTTGTTAGTCAGTCGTAAACAAAGTTAACTATTAAGACTTCTGAAAAAAGTAATTTTGGCACTCATTTTACAAACAGTTTTAAACTTAAAATGTTAACCTTTAAAAATAGACAACATAATTTTCAACTGATATTATAAAAAACTCATAACTAGTAAACTTAGTTTTAAAATATAACTCTTTAAGTGTTTAAAACAAAAAAGCACTAAAAAGAAGAGTATACCTTTACAAAGAACAAACAATATGTTAACTGATTTTAAGTTTAAAAGAGCAAACTAAAAACCTATATATTAATAGTAAAAAAGAATGTTAGGTATATTTTGTTACATAGAAACTATTAAATTATATAACAAGTTATAATTTTAGTTTATACAAATTCATAAACAACAATAGTTAACGCCTTTAGAAGTGTTTTGCCTAGTTGTTTATTCTTTATGCTTACTTTTTAAGATAGCAAAAAATACTTTTGAAATATAAAACATACTTGAAGAAAAAAAAAATCTAACTTTTCAACCTAGGAATTTTGGTATAAAAGTTAAAACCGTGAGTTGATTCACAATTTGACGCTTTTAACCATTTATCTAATACTGTGTCATAACATAGAACTTCTTCTGTCCAAAGTAAAAATACTAAAACTCTGTTGCCCAAAGAGATGGCTTCAGTGGCGCTTATAAGTGAACCGTAGGCTAAATTCGGGCAAGGACGCTTTAGAGCAACGAACTTTTTACATACAGAGTCATAAACTTCAGCTACACCAAACCTACTACCTCCTACTGCAAACAACTTTTTTTTAATTGCTACTAAGCTGTGCGAGCATGCGCTTTCTATCATGCTGGGCATGCACGACCATTCACCAGCTATGGGGTCGTACGCCTCAACTGAGTTTAAAAATTCATGGTTGGATCCTCCAGAAACCACAGCTCTTTCTTCAAACACCGCGCAAGCTGCTTTTGTTCTTGCCTGGATCATGCTCGCTATGTGCTTCCAAGTACATTCTTTTGTATCGAATTCTGCACAAGTAGCCATGGGTAAGTAGCTATGTTCTCCTTTTGGTACTTCCCCGCCTATAAATAGTATTTTGTCTATAAAACCACAAGCAGAAAAATGTTCTCGGTCATCAAACATGTCACCTACAGTCTCAAGAAAATCAGTAGCTATTGAGTATTTTTCTATTTTTTTTGCCCATCTACCTTCGTTGTGAAGACAGTTTAACAAGTAAACATGACCTTTTAATAAAACAATCAGCGAATTATTTTTTGTAAAATCGCGATTCATTGTCAATTTGGAAATAATTTTAGAGCTTTTTAATTTTCCTCCGTTTATTTTGCGTACAAAACTTGTACGTAAATCAGCATCATTTTCATTAGAATAATACTCATAGTCTCCACAAAATAAAATGTCAAAGTTGTTCTGGTCGCAATATCTTGTTGTAAAACGTGACTCACTTTTAAAGTACGCATCTTTTCGTTTCAGTATTTTATTAATTGCTGCTTGACCTTCTTCAGTTTTGCAAAATGAAGAAGTTTCTTGCAGAACATGTTCCAGAGCTTTATCTGACAGCAATTGAAATCGAACTTCTGATAATAGTTCTTTTGAATACATGCTTCTTTCTTTAAAGTTGCTATCTATCCAGGCGTCCGCGCAAGTAAACACTTCAACTTCTGAAGTAAGATGTAATTTGGAAGAGGAAAGAATTTTTTTCACCACATGAAAGTCCAATTCCAAAAAATTCTTCGTTTCAGTAACTGCTGTAAACCAACGTTGAATGTAGCTGTAAGACACTTTAGAAAGATCTGACAAGCTATAAAATTTAGAAAGTTGATAATACATGGCAGCGCTTGTAGGGTTTATTTTGTCCTTTATAAAATCAAATAACTTATTCATTACATCTTTATCAAGCTTTACCTGGTTTGTTTTCAAAGCAACAACGAGTTCGCTGATTTTCTCCGGAAAATAATCTGAAAAAGAATCAGTTAATTGTTTGAACCTAGTCTTAAAAGATCTTATATGAGATAGCTTATGTTAGCTTTAATATAGTTATTGTGTCTACTCGATTGATAAGGCTATACTGTAAATAGATTATCTAAAAGTTTATTTTTTAACAATGTACTTTTAAAAAACTAATTAAAATTTACTTGGCTTTAGCTAACTTTAAAGATATAAAACGACTTATATAGATATAGTTAATAGAAACTATTGTTGTTGTTATATATTTGTTGTTTGAGCTACATTGGAAAAATTACAAGTTGATTACAAGAAAATTTAAGATTACTTTTGTATTTTTGATATTTCAGTACTGTTTAAAATGTTAAACACATGATGCTAAAATTCCATATTGGAATCGAACAGGATATAATTAAGATACAATTTAAATAAAATAAAGATGAACTAATGAACATCAATTCAATCTACTCAAACAGTAATTGAGATTGAGATGGAATTTGTTTTGAAAATTATCTGATTTAAAATTTATCGGATTAAAAAATTGTATTGCAATTGATTTTAAATATTAAAACTATTTATAGTAACTAATTGTAAGCATTTTTTAAAACAAAGTTACAGTTTGTTACAGTTTTTTAACTGCGTTCGGAAATGTTACAAAACTAACAAATATAATTATTAAATTGTAGCTAAACATATAACATAAAAGTAGGTAAGTTATAACACTAAGTTATATATTTTTAGTTAAAATTAAATGAAAATAATGAACGACCTGCACGAGAAAAACTATAAAAAATCTTAAGGTATTGGTCTTCAATAGTCTCCAATGTATTTTTTTTGCAATTTTCTTCGAAATTTGAAAAAGAACCTCCTTGATCAAAACTTACATTAAGATTGTTTAATTTTTTTAAGGAAATTTCAAATCTATTATTATCCTTCTTTACCTTGTTTTCAGCTAATGTCATTATTTTAGTTACTGCTTTACCCAATTATCTTAAGAATAAAATGTATACGAAAATGTATATAAGTTATTTTTACAATGGTTTTTTTTTCTGTGATTTAAAAAATCAGTTGGTTTTATATAAAGTTAAACAAAAAAATAAAAACAAGAGGATATTAAAGTTATTAAAGACTACCTGAAAAAAATATTTCTAATTGAAATGAAAGTTCTCGTTTTATATATTTTGATACTGTAAGTAAATTTATTTGTTATACAAAATAGATTGTAATTTAATTTAATATGCCTGATATGTTTAACATTCGTAGTCTTTTAGACATTGAGAAATTTTATAATATCAGATTTTCCATTAGTAGTCCAAAAAAAAACAAGTGTATAAAAAAATCACTTAAAATAAAGTTAAAATGCTTAAAATGATTTTACTATAGACTCTTTAATTTTATAGATAAAATGTATCTCATTTTCATATTAAAGTAAAAAAAAAACAATTATGTGTTAATTAATCTTAAAACATGTCTACTAAAACTTTAAGTATAAAATAATTTTCAAAATTTATTGATTAAGATTTTTTTACTACAATTTAAAAAATAGTTAAATTATATTTTTTAAAATGTAATTTATATTTACCATAAAATCTTATTTTACTTACTACGTTTAAAAAAATTAAAATCTCAAAAAAGTGGCTTTAATAGTAACAAAAAGTAATTAATACATTTTATAACAAGTTTTATGCTCAAATTTTAATAATTTTGATTTTTAAAACAATAAAAAGCAAAGCCTAAAATAGATTTTATTCAAAAGATGACTTGAACAGATTTAAATCTATAAAAGAAAATTAAACTAAACCTGCAGAGTGAATGGAAAACTCTTTTATGATTTTCAAACTGAAAAAAAATATCTTTAAAACTGTTTTCCTCGCTTAAATTAAAGTATCGTTTACTTTTACTATTTACCTCAAAAGCTTTACAAAAAAGTTATGCTTTATAGCGCACTGATAAGCTATTCAAGAAGGCCAAAACCACAGATTACCATTATTTAAAATAATTAAAGAGCCTGGTATATTTGAAGATCGTTCTATAAGTGAAATATAGCTAAAGTTGTCTGGAAAGGTTAAAGGAATTTAAAGAAATCTACCAGGCAATTGGCTAAAGATATTACAGCAAAAGCCATTTTAGATTATTGTGTGGGTTGCAATCTCGTAATTTAGAAGTCTGTTTTGATTTTTGTTCAAAGGGATAAAAATCAACACAGACCCCTACCCTACATTAACAATATTTATGATAGAGTTCTTAATAAAACAAAAAGACATAATAAAGATCTTCTTATAATTTTCAAACAAGATAAAGCACCATTCAAAATCTTATTAAAAACTGTAACTATTTTCTTAACCTTAGACTTCTGGAAAGATATTTTCACAAGCGTTAACTTGGCTTGAATGGCTTTTTTCGTTTTTTTTTTTAACAAAACTTTAAAACCAATTATTTTCAATTTCTTTATTGTTAACTTGAACATAACTGTTATAATTTTTTTTTTGAAAAAATAAATAATAACGTTATGAAACTCAATTTAATAAGTATGTCAATAATAAAAAAATTGAAAAAAAAAATTTTTTTAGAGAAAAATGTTTCAAAGTGAAAAAACGCAAAAACCATTAAGTTTTTAAAGGGGTCCTACTACAAAAGTAAAACCCCAATTCGATAAAAATTATTGTGAAAAGCTAAGCAAAAGAACGTTTTTTAGAATTAAAAAAAAAGTTCCTGTTTAGGATTGAAAAAATTGAAAAATAATTGGTTTTAAAATTTGGTTAACAAAAAGGTTACAAAAAAAGCCATTCAAGTCAAATTAATTTTATTATGTGTATGCTATTTTCCTCATGTTTGGCTCTAGATGAATTTTTATTGAGGTGGGGTTCCAAAATATTTTTTTCAATCATACAGTATTTTGTGTAGAAGCTTTGAAAATACAATTTCGAGAATTACAATGCTGTCAACTGGATACATAAAATTTAAAGTTCCGACAATTCAAAGTCTTAAAAAAATATTTAAAAGACCACATCTCAAAAAATAAATTGGTTTGTAAAAATTGAAAACACGTATGTAAGTCTTATTATTATCTACAAACTTTTATTTTGCAAAATTTTAAACATATTTCGAGATATTTAACAGTTATTGAGAATACTATAACTTTAAAACTTATTTTAGCAATACCATAAAAAACATTAAAAAAATTGCAAAAAAAAAAGGCTTGTAGACATTAATTAGACCTACATACATACTTTTTTTTTTTCAAATATATATTACTTTTTAAGTTGTGTTGTGGCCCTTTAAATTTTTTTAGATTTCAAATTGTCGGAAGTTTAATTGTCCGAATTTAAAAATTTCTGCACCCCTGTCTACTACATAAATGTCTAAAACTTCTGAGGTATATAAAAATGTTTAAATAAAAAAAAGAAAATACCAGTAAAACAGAACAAAAAATCTTATTAAATAATCCAGTTCTGTAGTTTTAGAAAAATAATTTAAATATGAACCTAAGGCCTGTTTTATTGACAATAAGAAAATTTTGCGTAAATAGACTAATAACAAAGCAATAATAAAAATTATTAATTAACTTGTCTTAATAATATAAAATATATTCAATAATATGTAAATTACTTAATCAGACAGTTTTAGTTTAAATAATTTAGCTGGAAATTAACTTTAAAGCTAAAACAAAATTTTTTTGAAAACAAATTATTAGCAGAGGTTAACAATTATTTTACAACTTAATATTTACAAAAATGAAAATTGTAAAACTAAGGCTTTTCTAATGTTGTAAAATTAAAAACAATATGTGATGTGATTAAAAGTTTTCAAAGTTAAAAATGAAACCCTGTCAGTTGTAAAATACTTCAAAAATACTTTTTTAACGGTAATTAATTGGTTAGTTTTGAATGAAAAGTTTCTTTTTAAAAGGTATCCGTGGTATGCGACTCGATAACCGAAAGGTTCTTCGTGCACCAGGTCTTAAGATCAAACTCTTTGATCACTTTTTGTTGTTCAACAAATTATGTTGAATATAAATTTGTGCAACTTTCGTAATCAATTTTTTTTCAGTTCATACATCGTTTTCTATAAAAATTTATAACTTTTCTAGAAAATATGAATCGTTAGGACTTTTTGTGGGTAGTTTTAAATATTGGGTACTTTTAATTGCAGCAATTTTGCAAAAAAAAAGGCTTTATTTTTGTAAACACAAGAATAAGCGTCTCTGCATTTAAAAAAATACACTTTCTATGCTACGTTAGTTTTAATTGTAAACAAATACAACCACATGCATAGAAATATAAAATGAAAATATTTTTACTTAGTTTTAATAAAATGCTTTTTTAACTGATGTGTATTTTCTTTGATTCATAGGTACTTTTATAAATTTGTTTACTAAATTATAATTACAGAAGAGTTCTAATTAAATTTTAACTACTAATATTAACATATTTGAAATTATGTACTTGGAACTTATCTAACATGATACAATAAGACTTCTTCTGTAAAATAATTTTCTTATTAAAACCAAATTGACCAATTGATATAAATGATTAAAAGCATGTATGTGTATGACTAAACTAGAATAATGAATAGGCAGCCAATTTAGTTATAAAGCAAGTTTAAAGAGATTACTCGCATTGTGTTTGAAAAACAAAAACCTAGTAAAGTGATAAATTGATGTGAGCTGTTTATTATATTTATTTAATTAATTGTTAAAACAAGCCATAAGAGTTCTAAAATTTAATTACAAATTTTTTTTTACTTATCTTTATTTGAAATCTTACTTTAAAACTATAAACTATTCAATTGTAACTATAACATTTTTTATACTATTAACTATAAATTGATTTAAAAGTTATCTTTAGTTGAATACAAAGTTAGATATCTTCTTTAATTTTATTTAACTAGCAAATTATTATACTTGCTTCGTTTCCAAGAGTTTTACAATTAAAAATTGTGTTTAGTAATTAGTATTTAGTATTTTCTAGCTAGACTCATCTTCATTCTTAACCATCGACTAAATAAAAATGATAAACAGCTTACACAATTAAACACTTTTTTAGACTTTTGTTTTTAAACACAATGAGAATTATCTCTTTAAACTCAGTTTAAAACTATTAATTGGTCAAGTATGTTTTAATAAGAAAATTATAATACAGAAGAATTTTGTTTACAATTAAAACTCCCATAGAAAGTGTATTTTTTTTAAGGCAGAAACGCTTATTCTTGTTTTTACAAAAATAAAGCCCCAAAAACTATCAGTACGACTTTTAATGAAGCCAAATTGAACAATTTCCTTTTCAGCGCGACATATTTTTTTAAATTTTTTGTACATTAGAAAATACAACTACTCAAAATAAGTTTGACGTCATCAAAATATGGGAGCTTTTTTTTTTTGAAAAATTTTTATATACACATAAAAAAGTACCCAATATAGCTCGATAAAAAACTACCAATAAAAAGTCCTACCCATGTGAACTAAAATTTACTTGACATCAAAAACTTAACGTATAGATATGAATTTTAATAGAATATTTTAAAAGAAAGCCATGTCCAATCAATTTATAACGTTTATTACTGTTTTCCAGGACTCGCACAGGAAGCAAGAAACTAATCAAAACACGCCCCTGACTTAGTTTATAGTGAGGTAATTTATCTCTTTTGCTGATCTTTCAAGTTATGATGCTTCAAAGATATCTCTTTTGAGAAAATTATTTAAAAAAAATTAGAAAGACGCCAACATTTTCAATGGTGATTATGCGCCAAAAAACAAAAAGAAGAAGGAAATCACATAGAAAATAATTATTAGCTTCCTGAGTTTAAAAATTTATCCGTTTTTAACTTATATCTAAATTGTTGCAAATAAAATATATTATTATAAACCCAAAAAAATATTCCTCAGCTTATAGAAGTAAGTTATGCTACGATTAAGTGTGGATTTCAGTTAATGATTAGAAGTTAAGGAGTTTATTAACCAATAAATTATATGCTTTGTTTAAATGAGTTATAAACAAACAAAGATAAAACAACATATAAAACTTTACAATGTTAAAATAATTAATTTCAATAGCTGTTTATTCATTAAAAATTGAAAAATAGATACTAAAATTGTTTTATAACTACTTGATTAGGCTTCCTTTAGTAGACCACTACAGAAAATTTAGCGCCAAATTAAGGTGGGCATGAGGCCATAATTTCTTGAGTTGACGATGAAAATAAAAAAAATACTTAGGCGTTTTTAATTTTTTAATGGTAGTTTTCAAGAAATTTTGTTGGAGAAGGCCATAGTTTTTTTAATTTGTTTAAAAGGGGCCTTTTGAAAAAAAAATCATGCACTAGATTGTTAACAACTACACCTTGACAGTATAGAGTTTTCTTTTCAATTACTTTTCTGCATTAGAATACATTTTACTAAAACAAAATCGATTATTAACATTATGTGGAAACTTAAAGTATTTCAATGCAAAATTTTTACTTCTTTAAATTAAAACAAAAAGTCAATGTAAAATTTAAAGAATTAAAAAAAAAATGTTTGCTTATTAGCTGTTTTTGTAGTTAAACCTAAATACTTTTTTTAATTGACTACAAAACATTTAAATAACCCATATCATAAACTAAGCTATAAAAATAAAAATGGAAAAAAAAAACAGCTTAATTTTGGAACAATAAAAAACTGTAAACGCATATCCAAAAATATCTTAATTATTTTATCAAGTAGACTTTGTGATACTGAGAATCAATTTTTGAAACTACTTGAACTTCAAACCTTTTATTGAATTTACAGATGCAAAGCTAACTTGGTCAATATATGATTAAGATATTCAAGATTTACAAAGCGGTGATATAAGCTTAGTACTTAACCTAACTTAAATATTCTAGTCTATTTTTACTAAATCTTTTATGGCTATGAGTAGTAAAGTACTGAAAAAAGTACAATTAACAATATAAATTATCTACTTAGTTCAACTACAATTAAAACTAATATTTAGAATCTTTTTTTAAATATTTTAAACAGTAGACTATAAATGATTTAAAATTCTAAAATATAAGCTCTTGCAAACATACTCATATTTATTACATATTGAATATACATTTTGTGTACCAGTAAATTTTTGTCACATTGGATTATTTTAATTGCACACTACTGTGCACTAGGGGATTGCTTATACTGATTTCCTGTAGACTGTGCTTCCAAAAAAAAGGTCCTTATAAAAAATTAAGAGTAACTATTAATATATATAAAAAATCCATTTTGTTGCAATTAGTTTAAAAAATCTATCCTGTGTTAACTTTTTGTCATGATTATTGCTTGTGTGTTCGGTTTTTTTTTTTTTAACTATTTAGTGAGTAATTCAGTTTTTTTTGACAAGGCAATATGTTAACTAAAAAAGCTAACTTAAATTTTGATTAAGATTCAAAAAAAAAGTTCTTCTATACTCAGTAAAATGGTATTTAAAATAAGAAAGATTTTATTATTGAGAAAAAAAATTGTTAAATCACAATTTCAATTGATTTTAGTATACTTACTTGTGCTTTCTATCAAAATTTTAAAATGTTGAATTGTAATAAAATAAAATTGTTTGTAATAAATTTAATTTTGCAAAACTCTTTATTTATACAAAAAAAAAACATTTTATTTTATTTTTAAATGTTTAACAAAAAATCTTTATTACTTTTAGAATTAAGATTGTCTTCTTTTATTTTTGATAAAGCAGGAAGATCATAATTAAAGACTAAAACTGAAAAAACTTATAATGTCCTACTTCTTAACAATAAAAAGTTAATATAAATAACAAAGACACTGAGTGATAAAGTTAATATACTGAAGAATATTGAAAGAAAAAAGTTGAAAAATATGTGTGGTTTTTGAAATGTTTTCAGAGAACTAAAAAAGCCAAAATGTCAAAAAAAAGAACTAAAAAAGCCAAAATGGGGGAGTTACGTTTCACTTAAAATCGCACCCTAAAAAAGGGGTCCGACTTTAATTGAAACGTAATTCCCCTAGTATTTGCTGAGTCAGCATTTTAATATATAAATTTTTATGCCCTTAACCCTAACCCTCATTACCCAAACTATTTATTTTTTTGTTTGAAAACAAACATTTAAAACACTGTTTAAAAACAAATTTTTGATAAATTTTTATGCTGACTCAGCAAATATTGGTGAAACACCTAGAATTTCTATAGTACTCCTTTTTTTAAGGGCTATAGCACCAACCAAATAAAACTAACAAAAATACTTTTGCTCTATCATTTAAAAATAAATTATGTAAAACACATACTTTGAAACCAAAGAAGGAAGGTATAATTGTTATTTGAAATTTTTGAGTCAAGAAAAATTACTCAAATTCCTTTTTTCTAGAATTATTTTCGTCACTAAACGCTGTAGCTAAAATAAAGTTCTGTAAAAAAGGTTATACTTTTTTAATGTATCAATTTGTGCGTTTTAAAAAACTCTAAATTGTTTAGCAAATTTCCAAAAATATCTTAGTCTTAAACATTATTTTTTATTAGCAAAGCACTACATAATAGTTTTCTGTAATCTTATAAACAATTATCTTTATCTTTTTTTGACTAATTAGCGATACATTATGTAACTTTAATTTTGTGTATTTATGGTTGATTGAGTAGGGACCAAGACCACAGTATTGAAAACTGATACAGTTCAAGTTATACGGTCAAAACCCAAACGTACTAGTCAAGTTTACTTTCAAGTTATGACCAAGTCAACATATTTAAAATACTAAAGAAAATGACAAAAATATTGTTTTATTTCCTAGTAATTAGTCAGGAACTTTTTTATTTAATATTACAAAACTTTAAACTTAAGAGTATGTGTTACATAAACTATTATGCTTGTAATTAAATTTAGTGTTTTTTGAATATTTTAAGAATAAGAATCTCTATAAAATTTTAGCTAAATGTTAGAAGTACTTGTTTACAAAATTACATATGTCATTTCAATGTTGCCATATGTCGTTTTTTCACTGGACAAATCAGACTTAGCAAAATTTTAGACTGATATTCGGCTAAAAGTGCAGGGAGTTCAAACTAACTAAACTGACCAATTAAAGAAAAGTAAAAAAAAATGCAACATTACATATAATTGAAAATATATATCAAAAAATAATAATAATCATAACTTTGTTGTTATAGTTTTTGTTAAAAATCTTTGTAAAGCATTTATAAAATAATACAAAGACATACTAAATTTTTTCTAAAATGAAAAATACTTAATTAAACTTTTGCAAAGCTTGTAGTTATATTATTTACATGTTTATACTTAGAGGCCTTTAGCAAAATAAGCTAAACTTATGTATTTTTAAGATGATGGCTTAAAAATTGACATAAAAACACAAGTTTTGATGCTTTTCCATTGAGGTTTTGTTTTTAAAAGTTGAATAAAATATCCTAGTTAAAGTTATCGCAACGAACTTATAACCAATAAGTTGCTAGCAAAATTTATAAAAGTATACACTTTTAAACCTGAGCTAAATAACTAAAACCAGAACAAATTATCTAAATGGTGACCTAGAAACAAATAAGTTCTCGTAGGTTCAATTGCTATCTTTAAATCAAAAAAAGCTAATTAAGTTAAAAACTAAATATGTACAAGTTATATTATTTTAAATTTTAAATAGTTTATATGAAAAATTAGTTTCAAAATTTATTAATGCACTATACTTTAAAAACAATAGTTTATTTTATTGCCAAAGACTGTTTACTTTAAATATGCAATAACTAAAACTTTATTATTTAAGTTATAAACTATTTATACAAATCTATTGAAACTTTGGGTTTACTCATAACAATTTTTAAGTTTAATCGTTTTTAATACTTTATCTTCTCTATATACAATTTACTAGTGTTCAAAACTTTAATTCAAATTTACTTTTGAAGACGATATTCATCAAAAGAGAAACTTTGATCGAAATAAAAAAACTACCAATTATATTCGTTATTTTTTTGTTTTTGATATAGCTAAGTAAACAGACAGCTTAAAAAAAAGTTATTTATAACTTTATGTTTCATTGAAACATTGAATAAGTTTTTGTAAATCTATTAGTTTAAACTTTAGCATTGTAATAAGGATGTTATTCTTAAATGTTTAAAAACTTTATCTTTAAGTTATAATAATAGTTAAATTTTAAGCATGAACTATTTATAATTTCAGATGAGCAAAAAAAAAAAAAGATTTATTTCACAATGAATGACACCAGCACCAAAAACTGTTACAACGATCTTCAAAATCTTTATCCATGGTCAACTTAGCTACTTTAATATCTTACTTAGCAGTCAGCTCAGTGGCAACACGCTTAAACAACTGATGAAATCCAACATTATCATTAGCGCTCGTTTCAAAAAAAACTGCTCCCAACTCCTTCGCTTTCTTCCCTCCTTCCACTAATTTGACCTTCCTAACTTTTATGTCCACCTTATTTCCAACTAAAAACGGTATATACTCTTCATTTCTCCCTACTTTCATGTTGTCGACCCATTTGGAGACACGCTCAAACGACTTTTCGTTTGTGCCGTCATACACAAAGACAACAGTGTCACAGTCGTTGACGAAGGTCTGTATAAAGCTCCTAAACTTTTTCTGGCCCGTCGCGTCCAATATCTGGCAGCGAACAGTTTTGCCGTCGATGAAAACTGTTTTGGGCGAGAAGTCAAAGCCGATGGTTGATGTATTTGTCGTAGAAATTTCCGTACTTAAACTTGGTGATCACGTCTTTCCGACATGAGGCTCTCCGAGAAACATCACTTTGAACCTCTTTGAAATGTTTTCGAAACGCCAGGTCATTGTTGTGATCAAATTCAAAAAAAGTTTTATTCCAATCTATACTACTGTATAAATATGATAAAAATATTATTATTACATGGCTTAATTATTTATGTTAAGTTATTATTTATGTAACACTAATAAAAGTTTATAGACTTTTTATGTATTTTGTATATTTTTTACCGTATTTTATATTCATTTATATATATCCTAAACCCTTTTGTTTTCTAGAAATTGGTAGTTGACTTAATTATATTATAACAAATTAAGAACTTAATTTACTTTGTTAAATTAAATTTTTCTAAAATTAAATAGGATAGAAAATAGAATAAAAGTATATATTTTCTGAAAATTTGTTACGGTTACGTTTTAAAACAAAATGTCACACTTTTAACTTATCTTTATTTGTTATACAGACAAAATAAGTTTTTAAACTGAATATTCTGATTTTTAGCAAAGTTGTGGTTTTATGGAGTAATATTTAAAGTAATAAAGTTTTATGGTTGATTTTAAGTGAAGCTAGAACTTTTTGATAAAATTATAAGACATTTATTTTATACATCTAAATAGTTATTAATATTGCTTGTTGAACGATTATTGTTTATTGAACGGTAAAAAAATCTCTCAAAAAGTTTGGTATAAGGACCTGGTGCACGGAAAAACCTTTTGATTTTCGAATCGTAATAAAGCTAAATTAATAAAAGAACTACAATAAAAAATTTAGTTTAGACACCACTGTATCAAATATGGTCAAAATAATAATTTTAAATAGTTATTATGATACATCATTTAAATACCATTAGTTACTTTCTTTGAAATTTAAGCATTTCAAAAAGCTTAAAAGTCCTTTAATCCTTTATATGCTTCAATACTTTTATTCAGTCTTTAGTAGTTACTTTTGAACAAAACTATAAACACTTAAAGCTTTAAAAATATTTTAATTTCTAAAAATAGCTACATACTTTAAGCATTTAACTAATTTATACTATTAAACTTAATGGTAAAAACTAACATTATTTCTTTAAAACTAAAAAGAAAAGTTTTAGAGAAAAACTTGTTTTTAGTTATTACTTAGATAGAAGTTCTTTATTTTATTTGTTACTTAGTAAAGCTAAAACACCTTCTTAGCATACAATAATATCAGTTTTATTTATTTTGTAATAATATAAGTAAAAAGTTTTAAATAATATTTTGAGTCCAATGTAATTTTTTCTTAATAATTAATTTAATATATAAGTAGAAAGTTCTCAAACCTAAAAGTTACTGATGATAGCTCATAATGAATTACCATAATCTTTTATTTTAGAAAGTAGAATTAAAATAAAATATCATAAAACTACGTAATTACTGAAGTTGTTGAATTTTTAATAGATGTTTATATTTGTTTTCAATCGTTTACCTCAAAAAAATCGAGACATGCTTTAGAAACTATCCATTTGCTCTATCAACTGTCGGTGTGCACAGTTTATATTGACGCTTAAAGTAACAACTACCATGTCCGGTTCTGAAATACATAATATAAATTTTGTATCTAAAATTTTAAACGTAAAACATTATTTGTATTCACAATAGTTTTTGATTTTAAATGGTTTGAGAAATAAAATAATAAACCCTTTGAATTTCATAAAGTACGCTTCTAAATACTTAAGTTTTTATTACTCGAGTTTTACATACGTCTGAATCCTTATTGTTTGAGACAAATTTTTTGGAAAAGTAAAATAACAACATTTTTCAGTATGACGAAAGGAAGTTTTCATGGAACAAATACGTGTGACCGTGTCGGCTTATGTATTGATAGCAAGAAAGAAAATATATCAGTGGTTTGGTTTACATAGGGATAATTGGCTATGTGCTACAAATCTAGCAAAAGCTCTCACGCATGAAAAGTATTAAAACAAGTAGTTTTGATAGTCAACTTTTTGATAACGATTAAAATTTAATGATGATCTGTATAAAATGGTTGCTTTAAAAACTAAGATTTACGTATTAAAAATATATTGACAACCAACAAAATAAAAATTTAACAGCTTCTATAAAAATCATAAAAAATACTTTATAGGTGTTTAATGAGTTTATAGTGTAATATTTTTAACTGCAGTTTAGCTAACATATGTATAAAAATTCTTTATAAAAATAGATGATGTTATAAGTCTTTAAAATGTTTATAACCTTTACGGCTATCTAATTAAATAATACTTAAATAAAAACTAATAAAACAACAAACTAATAAAAACACTCAAATAAATGATTACATTCAGATAAAAGTTTTATGATACTTTAGAAAAAAGTAATATAAATGTTTGTTTATATTTTAGTATTCTTTTATACAGTTTTTTTTTTACAAAAAACAGCTTTTAAAATTAAAATTAGCATTTTTTATCACAAAAGCTGAAAAAAAAATCTAACGTACTTATTTAGTTTAAAAATATTTAAAGCTTTATCTAAAACAGGGGTCGGCAAACTGCGGCCCGCGGGCCAAATGCGGCCCGCGAAAGAAAACTTTGCGGCCCGCGAACATGTAAATGTGGCCCGCTGAGCAAAAATATATTTTAAGTTAAATTTGTTTGATAAATTTAGTTTTAAGTTCCTGTGAACATTTTGCAACTATTAAAAGACTTTACTGATTTAGTTTAAAAAAGACAGGTTAGCATTATACTAGGTAGTTTTTCTCAATTTCATAATAACTTTCTTCTTACAACAGCAAATTATTTTCTGAAAAAATGTGTAAATAGTGCTTTGAATTAGTAAGAAAGTTGTATAATACCTATTTGATAAATAAACTAAATGCAAATTTTTTCCGTTTTGTACAAAAGTAATGCACAATAAATAACTAAAGTGTCATTTCTTTACAGTTTGATTATTTACATTTTTTTATACCTAAGTTTCTATTACAGATATTTTGTTATTAAATGTAATATTTTAGTTTGCAGAAAAAAATTTAAAGTAACATAATAATAAGAAATAAGGTTAATTCTGTTTTGGTTTTGAGCCTTTTATTTTAAAGTTTTCTTTGCATTTTAAATAAATTCCCATGCACACCAATGAAGAAAGATGCTCATATTTTAAATAAAATTTTTAATTTAATACTTAAAGAGATAAAATTCAGTTAATGAATAACTTTATAACATTATTGTTTCTACATTTAATATCTAAGTGTGTACAGCAGACACATTAAAAACAATATATACTTATATTAATTGTATACATATAAGTGTGAACAATTAGTGTTGCCAAAAATTTTCGGAAAAACAAATTTGACAATTTATACTTAAAAAATCTGAAAAAGCCTTGAATGTAAGAATTATCGAAAAAACCTGGAATTTTAAACAATTTTTACAAGTAAAGTAATGAAATTTCGATTTGACACCGACAATCTACTATATAAATATTTTATTAAAAAACACATTTAAAGTAGCTTGATAGTATGTTTTCTATATTATTTAAGACAGTTACTATATAATTTATTAATGACACAAACAATCTACTATATAAATATTTTATTAAAAAACACATTTAAAGTAGCGTAAAAGTATGTTTTCTATATTATTTAAGACAGTTTGTTTTACCCTTTAGCTTAAATTTATACTCAAAATAGAATCTAAAAGTTGTACTTTTAAAAGCTTTATATTGGTGCATTGCACCTTTGCTTTTAAAATATCTTTACCTGTTGATGTGCTCTGTATTGGAACTATATCTAGAAATTCTAATAAATGTCAAAACTATTTAAACCACCCGTAAAAAATCTAAGTATAGTAACCTCTCGCTTATTTACGCACATTATGTCCACAGAAAAAGTGCGTAAATATATGAGAGATCGTAAAGATACGAGAGGTACCAAATAAACTTACTATAATGGGTATTTTTTGATAATGCTTTTTTTTTAAAGCATACTGTGGACTTTTCCACTTATAACAATTTGTTTATTTTGTTTATATATATAAAAAGAAAAGATAAAACTATACATGTATTAAAATAACCAATTAAAGTTTATATAAAATAATAATACTTGTAGATCAATTTTACTAATTTTAATAATAAGTAGATTTTATCTTTATTAATATGTGAATTATTTGATACTCAACATTTACATTTTGTTCGCAAATTTAGTTAGCAAATTCAATTGATAATTAAGCATTTGTTTACAATTAAGAAATGGTGAGGTGTCTATATTAAAATTAGTTTTTATAGTCTTTTATAAAAATATGCATTTGGTGCTGTAATGGATCTATACTTGTAAAAAAAGTTATATAAAATATAAGAAAAATGTTGGAGTAAATGGTGCCAGTGAGCATCACTAAGAATTGAAGGCAAAGTGCGAAAAATTTCAACGCTTGCTGTGTTACAAAAGATAAACTTAAACTAAAAAAGAATTCAAATGGAACTTAGTGATATTTTTAATAAAAAAAAACATTTGAAATTTGTGTTAAGTTTAAGCTCTATATTTTTTAAAGTATCACTGCTACTTTTTGCTAGGAAGTTTTAATAGATTTTTTTTAGATGTTTATTCATATATAGGGCAAGAGTGCTGTATTATTTATTTGTGTTTTAAAATTTTGATATGCTTTCATTATTTAACACAGTCCTATTTCTTTTAGAATTTAAATTAATCTCATATTGTAAACAAAATTGCTGATATACTAATAACTATATGTTTTTTCAATTAGTCAAGGAACATAAGTTTACAAAGTCTAAATATATAGAGAGGTGAGCTAGCATCTAAAAACATACTTTTAATTAAAAATATTTAATAAACATAGTTTATGCAATATTAAAAATAAATATTTTTTAAATTTTTAGAATTCTAAAATGCGTAACTAAACGAGAGTGCGTAACGTCACAAGTGCGTAAAGATGCGAGAGGTTACTGTAAGCAATATCTGTTGTATCAATTCTCTCATCTTTACAGATTGATTAAAGTCCTATTTTGGTTTATGCGGCTTTATAATCTTCAGACATTTCCTAAACACGACTTCTTGTTGATATTGAAGAAATAAACAAAAATATTTTACTAACGCCATCACAAATTATTTAAATAAGTTTTAAACTCTAAACGGTATCTTTTTAAGGAACTACTTTTGCTACTTTATAACTTGTCTCAACAGTTTATTCTGATCAGTCTGTAGTTACTGAAAATAATCATGTGCGTTGTTAAAACGGACTTAAACCTTTTTTTTTTTCTTGCAATAACTCCAAACTAACGTATTATAGTTCTTATAGCTCGTCTTATAATTCACATTTGCTCTTTTTAAATATTTTTTTTTCCAGATAAAGAATTGCTATAGTGCTTAATGAAAAATAGGTTTTTCTACTTCATTAATAGCTTAATAAGTTTTTATACATTTATTAAAAATGTTTAAAAACTTAATTGTCCATTCAAGCTGAATTATAATAGTTTTTTAGTTATATAATCAATTCATTGTTAACAAACTTCGATATTTCTTTGTTTTGTCAACTTAATTTTAAACAGGGTTGCCTAACAAACAAACTAGTTTCAAAATTTTAAAAACTCAGACTAGGTTAAAGCTGAAATTTTAATAAAACTCAGGTGTATCTGAAAATTTTATTTTATATACTTTGAATAAATCTTTCGAATTCTATGAATAGTTTTTATGAATGTAGTGTAGTAAACTAATTGTAATTTATTTGTCTATTTAAATATTGTAGTTTTTTATAATATGAAATTTTAGTTATGTATTAAAGCTTGATTAAACTTTTAATATAATTCAGACATTTTTGCCTTTAAAGTGGCAACCGTGTAAAAGACTGATTAATTACTAAATATTTATTTTATTAAAGTATTCGAGCACTAATTATGTTAAATAATTAGATTTAGCTTATTTACAGTATAAATAGGTTTTAATTTTATTTAATTAACTAATTACTGAATTTTCTAAAAAATGCAAACTATTAAGATGCAAAAACTATTTTCAAAAATTAACATTTTTAAAATATGAAAAGGCGGTTCATAATATAAAAATGCATAAATTGACCTATGAATGTTTTTCAAGCTTGGTTTTTATAGAGAGCTAGGTTTTAAGTAAAATAATAAAGATAACTTATTAAGTTTAACTCATTAAGAAAGTACCTTATTAAGAAAGTAGATTAAGACTTAAGTATATTAAACTATGTAAATTCTATTCCAATAGATGTTTATTTATTAAATAGGCATTCTATGTGTAGCTAAAATTCATTTAAAGTAATAAAGTGAATAAAATTAAAACTATCTCTGGTGTGACCAAAACTAAAGCCAAAAATTTATTCAAATACCACTAAAACTAAAACTGTGGCCCGCGAAGATTTTGAAAACTTGAAATTTGGCCCGCGAGCACCAACTATCTGCCGACCCCTGATCTAAGAAGTTTTTGCACTTATTGCAAACGTAGGCTAAGTACTTTAAAATAGCTTAAGAACATGCTAGTTACAAGTTTTTAAGTTATTTTAGTACGCTCAACATTACTTATACATGTTACATAAATTAAACATTACATACTAAAACAAATTAAATTTAATTTAAATGCTCCAACCCGCCAAGAACTAAATATTTCACATCTGGTCTGCCGACTGAAAAGTAAAAACGTTGCCCAACTCTATTGTAAAAAAACCATTATTACCAATTTAGTTTTATTTATATAGAAAAAAAATATCACTTAAAAGCTGTTAAAGTTTAAATAGTAATATATTTTTTCAAAAATGCTATTTATTTAGGTTTTGTAGGTAAATTTGTTCTTGCGCACTTTGAAAATTTATAAATGTTCAGAAGAACTAATATTTTCTTTCAAAAACTTCGACATTATTATTTAATTTTTCTAAAAAGGCATTTTAATGCAGCAAAAGTTCTGAAATTGTTTTGTTTAATTGCAAAATTTTTCTGACCAAAAATTTTTATCAACACCATGATAAAATATTGATGACTCATTTTCACGTAGGACCATAATTTTACTTCCGTTTGTAACACATTGAACATTCTGACTACTAGGATCATCATGTGATTTAAGACAGACGGAATTTTAAGAAATACTATCATATACTTCTAGCGAACGTTTTCCGATAACAAAAAGTTTGTCTTGTACAACAACTGAGCTATGTCTATGTTGAATGTCGAACCTACTTGCCATTGCAGACTATTTGTATTATTCATATGATTCTACAGTTTTTAATAGAAACCCAGTTTTATTCTGTTCACCACAGCTCTACCTTAGAAAACTACATGCTTGCTAATCTTCTTGCATCCTTCATTTCGGTGATTTCTTTCCACTTGTAGTTTTTAGTACCGAATTGTAAATATGATTCAGTTGCAATAGAAATGTTCCTAAAGTAACCTCCGAAGACAAGTATTTTGTCCGTTAGAGCGCAGACTGAAAAATTTTTACAGTCATCTAAGAATCTGCCACTTTTTTCCAAGTTTTGGTGACGGATGAATACTTTTAAACTGTTCTTTTTTACATTCCTACCTTGAATTTTGCCGCCAAGAATATAAACTTCTCCTTTTATACAAACCGCTTGAACCGAGAACCGCGCCTTTTCCATTGATGATTGAAAACAAAAAGTGTCTAAATTAATTCAACTAAAATGTAAAACACTTTTAACAACTTTAAGCAATTTGATTTCACGGCCTTCGCATACTAACAAGTTAAAACTTTGCTGGCTTAAGTATCTGCTTCTTAAATAAGAACAGGAACTTTGGTTCAGGAATTTTTTCCTGTCGCACAGCACTTCTTTGAAAACTGAAATGCACTCTTCCTTGTCAGAAAATTTTCTCTGAAAATCTCTCAAAGAATTATCGGAAAGGAAATGAAGACGCTCTTTTATTAACAAGCATTTTAAGAAGTTTGCTCGTTCTTTTTTGTTGTGTTTATTCCACTAACTGGCAGCGTGCAGCACCTCATACTCTGACGTAGTTTTCAGTCCAGAACTTGCAAGTATTTTAGCAACAAGATTATAACTGAGCTCCACAAAACTTTTACTTAAAACTACAGCTGTGAAAAAACATTCTATGAAACAAAAAACAATTTAAGCTAAATTAGTTATCTTGTGTACTTCAGCAAAATGGTAGAACATAGATATGCTTTTAACAGTAAATCTGTCTTGAAAGTATTTCATTCCTTTTTTATATATAGCTTTTTTAATTGTAAAATATTGTTTTTTATAATTGAAACTACATCTGATTCGGAAATAACAAAACATGAAAATTATTGAAGTTTTACAGCTAGAAACGAAAAGTTTGGCTTGCTACTATCATTATACGCTTTTTGTATAACAGTTTAAGAACTAATAGTACAAAAGTGAAAGTAAAGTTTTTATTTTGAAAACTTTATGAAATAATTAAGATCAATTTAAAATTCTTAAAATTTTCAAGGGACCACTTGTCAGAAAGAAGTACATGTAAAAAAATATAAATTTTGATTAATTAATAAGATAGTAATAAGACAATGCGAAATTAAAATACTTAAAAAAATATGTATATAAAGAGAATAATAACAATTACTATAATTACTTTTATCTATTAAGTTTTAGACTTATCTTAGCCACTCGTCAAAAAACAGTCTAAGTTAAAAAAAAGTTAGATTAGGTTTATTTAATATTCTTATGATGGCATAATGTTTTTTTTTAATTAAACGAGATTATTAACAATAACTTATAGTTATTGAAACGTTAATCATCAGAATTTGTGTAGTCGTCCACCAACTAGTTTCTAGTATATACTCAAGTACAGATTTAATGTTTAAAAAAATAGAATTTCTTTATTTGTAAATGCTATAATTACTATATATTTAAAATTATAAACTACTAAGTCTAACGTAACAACGTATAAAATAGATACACTTAAAATTAAAATTTTACCTCGTTTTACTCCTAACAATAACTAAGATAATGGTATGCTTTGTAAATTTAATTCATTAAAAAAAGAATTCGTTTCAAATTGAAAAAAAAAATATGCATTGTACAAAACAGTTTTGTTGTACAAGTACACATAAAAAAGTTTCCTTAACAAGACTTATTTATTAAACCATTCATCTAAAAAAATTTCATTTTCAGATGGCTTACTATAACTTAATTTAACAAAGTTTATTTAAACTTTTTATTTAGACCTAAAAATTCGTGACCGTATTGAATTTTTACTTACGTTTAGTTTTTTTTTCTAGATTTGAATACTTATATTTATATTTTTCTCACTTTTAATAACCGAAAATTTAAGACTTAAAGTTATTAAGTATATTTTATGGTAATATAGATTGTAAGAACAATTTATGAGATCTTTAACATTTATCGTAAAATCCTGTTCCAAATTTGTTAATTAATACTTCTTGCACAACTGGCATAAAATTATTTCTTCTACTACAAAATTACATTACAATCGATTGAACTATTTTTGTTTAGCTTTTGAAATTTTTTCTTTGATGGTTATATACCAAAGAAGTTAATTTTGATGGAAATTTATCTATCACTGTTATACTAAACAACACTAAAATTAATCTAAACTGAATATGTTTTCAATATTTATTTTTCTAAGGGAGAATTAATTTAAGTGTATGTACGTTTTAGTTTTCATCACAAACAAATAAAATTAATTAAGTTGAAGTATTTTTAAAGTGATGCCTACAAAAAGATTTTGATTTTGCTGTTTCTTTATTTAAGGTATTTTTTACATACTTTGATATTTAGTTGTTTTTTTATTTTGATTCGTTGTTTACGCTTAGTTAAAAATATAAAATTACTTTTAAATTTATATAAGCTATAAAAGTTTTAAATTATTGTATGTATCTTTGCAAATGTACATACACTGATGATGATTATATAAATATATTTGTTTAAAAATATTATTTTTATTTAAACAATAAAGAAACAAGTAAAGTTTCTACTTTAAATACTTTAAGTATTAGATTCTACTTAGGTAAGTATATATTTTATAGCTAACGATGGTAAATTATAAAATTACTACAATTTTTTTTAGTGTAATCATTTTTTTTTGGTTTTTGTATCAATATAAAAAAAAACTTTTCTTTAAATTTTTTAAACACTTTCTAAACTAGCTGGTTATATTGATATATAAAATACTTACTAATTTTTGATTTTCGTTTTATTCAAAAGACTTTTCTAAGTCACTACAAGGCTTAAAGATTTGGTTAGTTAAGAAATACAGGTAAAGCTATTTTGTCATCAAAAACTATTCAAAATATTTATGAGAAAGTTAAAAGTAAGTTAATACAAAATTATGCCCATGGGTCTTTAACTTAAACGTGAATTTATTTTAGTTTGTACAGTAAATTCAAAAACTAAAATAAAGTATTACAAATCTTAAATACTAAAAAAAAAACTATAAACAATACAAAGAACGTTTTTTCTAAAGGAATATTTTTAGTCATTAAAATCCGCAGGAATAAAAGAAAAATTACAAAACATTGCATAAACACTTAAAACAAGAATAAGTTTTTAAAACTGCCTGATAAAAATTGTACAGACCTGAGTTAAGATAACAATTTCTTTACTTATACCCAATTTTTCGTCTGATTCCTTTTTAAAATAAATGTAGAATAATAAATGTACTAAATTGAAATATTTTAGTATCATATCCTGAACAAAAGAGTTTAAGTGTTGTTCTTTTTTTTATCTTTAAAACTTGATATAAAAAATAGATATATTTAACAAATACTTGTTCCTTTATTTATATTCAGCAGATGAAAACGCGAAATATTTAAATGATATTTGGAATAATCTTACTTTAAGAATTTAAAAGTTCAACACTAAGTTTTATTAACAACACAGGTGTTCAACTATGTTTATTAAGTACGACTAAATTTCTATGCTCAAGCGCAGATCTTCAAGTACAAATAAATAAACAACAATCTAGAGGTAGGTGTCAGAAAGCCACAGCATCAATTTAGCATGGGGTGACACTTTTGCACGGAATGGCACTTAAGCACAGAGTGACACTTTAGCACGGCGTCACTTTCACACTGAGTGACACTTTCGCACGGCGTCACTTTAGTACGGGGTGACACTTTAACACGAAGTGACGCTTTCGCACTGCGTGGCTTTAGCATGGGTGACACCTTTTTTGATAAGATAGTAAATATGAAAATTAAATAAATATGCTTTTGTTCTTGAAGAAATTTCAAACTTTAATTTAATTTTTTCATGTATAAGTGTAAAGTTTTAATTTTTACAAATGAAAAGTTTAACTGATGTTAAAGCTTTTTCACATTCTTTGACTCTTAAAGTTTTCTTATAAAGCTAATTGAAAACATTTAAATATAAAAAAGCTTCGCATCCTTTTATAACTTACAACTTTCACACGGCGTCACTTTAGCATGGGTGACACCTTTTTTGATGAGATAGTAAATATAAAAAATTAATAAATATGCTTTTTTTCTTAAAAAAACATTAAATTAAAATTTTATTTTTTATTAAGGATATTTAAAGTTTTGATTTTTACAAATGAAAAGTTTAACTGAATTTAAAGCTTTTTTACATTCTTTGACTCTTAAAGTTTTCTGTTAAGACTAATTAAAAACATTTAAACATAAAAAAGCTTCGCATCATTTTATAACTTACAACTACCTTAAGTTAGAAAAATAATAATTTTTTTTTTCAAACATTAACGAAATTTTACAATTTTGATATATAACTAGAATCAAGTTCACTGAGTTTATTATTTATATCTAAAAAAAGTTGAAAAACTCTGTGCACAGTTAAATATTTTCTATGATTAATATTGATGAAAAGTTAAAAAAAAACACTAATTAATAAAAGCGAAACTACAAAAACACAACTAAAAAATAAGTAAAATTTCAATATTGCACACTAATAATTTTCATAGTACATCAAGAACTTTTAATAGCTATATTTACGTTTAGTTGTTACAACTAAAACGATTTACTACTATCTAAAAGTAAAGTTAACTGTTGTAACAGACTAATAAATTGTGTTTTTTTGGCATATACTAAAAAAAAATTAACACCATTCTTTAAATACATACAATGTACATCCTTATTTACTTTACACAAAGTTATTTAAGCTGTGTTGTTATAGATATTGGATCAATATTTTCAAATTTTTCAGTTTCTAACTCCCCTTCAAACATTCTTTGCAACAACGTCTCTATATTTTTAGTTCCTGAAAATTGTTTGTTTTACAAAAGATGTTGTAAAATTTGTATTAAAATACTACTTTATCATTTACAAACTTTTTACAGTTCAAATTGATATTAAAACAATCTATTACACATGTTTCTACAAATGCATGTGGTTCAATAAAAAATAAAATCATTGATAAATACAATTTGCTGACTACTAAAAAACGATTTAAAACTTTTCTGTAAACTATTTTGTTCGAATAAATGCAATTGTCAGTATTTCGGTCAACATATAAAAAAACAAGTATGAACTTAGTATGAACATTTATAAACCTTTGATAAAACTTTAGTACAAAAAAAACAAACAGCTTTAAAAAGCATCTATACATTAATTGATACTTGATATTAACAATTATAAATCTTAATATATTGTTCTCTATACATTTTTCTAATACAGTATGAAAAAGATTTTTTCTAGGATTACTGCCAAAAATTATGTAAGAGTTATAAAGTAAACAAATTAAAAAGCTTTATATGCAAATTTAGTTTTTAACAGTTTATAATTAGTATTTGTAAGCGCTCTAGTCATTTACATTTTGATCAAACTAGTTTGAGGTTTATAAACTTTTAAAGTCATTAAAATAACAATTTTTTTAAAGTTAAACTAATAAAAGCTTAAATGAACAACTTATATCATGCATAATACAAAACAACAAATAATAAATGAAAAATATTGTTTAAGCCTACTTTAGGTTCTTAGTGCTAATGACAAAAATTTTTTAATTTTACGTGTTTTGTACTGTTAATATATCCTACAATATTTTACTAGCGTCTTTAATATTAAGTCGAGATACTGTATAATAAACAAATAGCTTTCTAAATTTAGTTATATGTAAAAAAATTTGAACAAATCATTATACTTCAGTTAGTTTAAAACTCCAGATTCTTAATTTATATAGCTAAAAAATTATAATTTATATGATACACTGTAACAAATTACAGATACTTGTTTTAGTTTTATAATATTATAAAAACTCTTTTGTTACTAGCCTCCACCAAGCTTAAATATTTGAACTGGCTCATCACTTTCTACCACAGAGTCTTCATCATCTTCTTCTTCTATTTCATCTTCCTCTTCCACGTAAACTTGGTTGTAATTTGGATTTGGTACTCCACAGTTTATTCTAAAAGTTTTTTTAAAACGTATTCAACAAAAAATAAGCTTTATTAAAAATTTTTTTTTCAATGAAAACAAAAGTTTTAATTAGTAATGTCTAACATACTATTTCAACTGATCTAGTTTCAGACAGTACAAAACTAACTTTCTTGATTTCGAACCGAGTTTCCTTATCGTTTTTTCAACTCTGCTTTCCATCGCACTTTTAGGAACACTGTACTCTAAAATAAACGCCTCAAGAACAAATGCAACGATAATGCTGAAATATAAACAAAAGTTTTGAGATATCGCATTACTTATGTAAATGTGTATAATATAGTTTGTTAGCTTTATTTTATTTTGAATAAAATTAATAACGGTTGTTAAAATAAAAAATGTACTAATTCTAACCTTAACATTAGGTTTACATAAGTCTTGCTTTTAGACTTTGGTTTTACTATAACTATGAAAAATATTAAGTTAAAAAATAACGCAGGCAATGATTTCTTTAAAACTGTTTAAGTCTGCATTTTCAGGTACATAGTTCACTAACTTCATAATAAGTAGTACTACAATCATGTGAAAAATGACAAAAAACACTCTTGCCCATTCTGATGTCACAAGGGTATAACCAAGCGTAATAATGTGCCACTGATTCACAACTGTTAGCTCTATTTCAAGAACTAATGAGTGAAGTAAGTCATTGAAGTTGTTGTTGCAATATCCTATTATAAGCTTTATTATATTAAAGTTTTTGATAAGATTATTAAGTTTTAAAAAGTTAAAAAACTGTTAATTCTGTTTTATCATATTTTGTGGTGTTTTTTTTTTGTTTTTTTTTCACAGTTATAACTTTAAATAATAGTTTTAGTTATAAAAAAAACATAAAAATGGTAAAACAAACTGAACAAATTAGTTGTTTCTAAAATTTAAAAAAGAATAGATAAAAATTGCTATTTATTTATCAAAATTTTTAATAGTCTTTTAATTCTCTTTTTTAGCCTTAATGATCATCAAATTAGAATTGGTTTTTCTAAACGTTTTCACATACTTTCAAAAGTTAATTAACGCATATTGAAAAAATAACCGATTCTGACAAACTCTGATCCTTTTAGTTTGTTGTTGTAACAGTCACTTTGTTCTGCATCGTCCGAACCACCTTCAAACAGAATTTTGTTAGCAAATGCCTCCATTCCAATGATTGAAAACACGTAGTAAACTGCCTAGTAAAAGAATTTGTTACTAACATAAGACCTAATCACATTCATTAAGTTATTGCAATTAAAAACGAAGTAAAAAATACGTAAGAAAATTTATAGACAACTTCAGAGTTCAGACTATTAATATTTAAAAAAACTGTTTTAATTATACTTTTAAAGCTTTATGTCATTACAGTTTGTCCGAAACAATATTTTTCAAAACACTTTAAGCAGCTTTTTCTATTAATTGTGATGCTTACACTCATCATAAACATAAAAACACTAAATAGACTGCAATAAAAATGTAATTAACACAATTTAATTTTAAATATAACTCAAACCACTAAACACTTTTAAGATTTTACATTGTCTAAATTTTTCACAGAAATCGTAACAACAAATAAACATTTATAGTTTTTTATAAACTTTTATTATTTAAAATAAAAGAAACATATTCCATTACATTCATAAAAAATTACTAAAACTGTTTTTTTTTTCAAAAATGATACAAATTGTTTCAAGGTATATTCTTAAACTTGTTTATTCTAACAGGTCAAAATGAACTAACTAAAGTTGCAGAGTTGTTTAAGTTAAAGCTATCGATTTTGTATATTAAAGCAAACCTAAAGATTATTGTAAGAGAAAATTCCGAAACATCAAAGTTAATAAAATTGAATCGTTGTTAAAAAGTAAAAATCTTATTATGCGTTTGTAAGTACTACTAATATATTAAATGATTTCCAATACCTCAAGTATTTTAGTTTTTTTTTTTTTTTTGAAAAAAAGGAAAGTTAAAAAAAAATTTAAGTATTCAATTTTAAACCAGTTCATTCATTTAAAAAATGTTAGTAGCTTTCTCTTTGTTACTTATGATAAAAGTTCGGTCTACTAAAGCATAATAACTGTCTTTACTTTTAAAACCATATTAATATATCGTTTGTAACAAACTTATCAAAATGCAGAAAAATTAAGGAAGATAAAAGTAAAATAAGCTAAACAGAACTTTGGACAAAACTGTTTTTATAAAAACTCACGAGCAAAACAGCGCCGTAGATAGCCATGGATGGAAGAATATTAAATATTGTCATTACAATTGTGCGAAAAGACTCATTGCTAGCAATTATTCTTAAAACTCTGAGACATCTGAGAACCATTAAAAGATCTAAAACTTCCTGAGGAAAGACTTCTTCGTCTTGTTCGTTCACTAAAAAATATAGAGAAACTTATAAAACTGATAACTAAAGTTTTGTTTCATTCCTTATTTTTACTTTACACTTAACGAATTAAAGTAGGGTAGTGTTTATTTTAATGTATATACAGTTTTCTAAATGTTGTAATAAATAAATGAAAAAACTAATAAAAAAATAATTTAACAGTGTCAGTTTAACAGTGTCATTTAAAAGTGAACACTTTACGATCCATTATGTTTTACAGGAGTAAAATGCATACTAAAAGGATGTTTGAAATAAATTTTGAATTTTCTTAAAGTTTTTAGATAATGGTTTGTTTTATGCTTTTAAAACAACTAAATTATAAAAGTTATAATTTTTCTAAAATTTCTGGTACTTTTAAATAAATAAAATCTATAATTTTGTTTAGTATGGTAAAATTATACACTTAAAAATGGTATGCTATAATAAAACAAGTCATTGTTTTTGAATAAACACTATTTATTTTATATTGAAATAAAACAGCTTATTTTATTAAGCGTAAATGATTAAATGTAGTATTTTTTTTAAACTTTAAACTTCTATGTATAAAGTAAATAACAACTTAACTTTTAACATGATTTTCTTTTTATCTAGTAGAGAGCTTTTTTTTACAAAACTAAACTACTATTTGGACGTATAAAAAAATTTTTATTTAACAGTTTTATTTAAATGGTTCCGTTCAGTATCACTAATTAAAGAAATAGCTTTGTTTTAATCTCAAAACAATCAACAACAAAACTTACGGTCATTAAGAATAGCTTCGGCTATGGTAGCAATTAATGCAGCTGTGATTATGAAGAAATCAAACCTAAAAGTTATATCTATAACTACTTAGTTGAAAATATAAAATATGTGCAAATAAGAAATTATGTTGTCTTACAAACAAACAAAATATACTTTTAGTGGCTCAGCTAAATATGTATGTGATAAAAGATTATTAGAAAATAAAATTCGTCAATAAAATAATACGGAAAGTAATTAAAATGTAAAAGTCTTATTCGTTATTTCATTAAGGTTATTTTTCCAAACTACCAACTTAGTCAAAACAATCATGATAAAGTTATTAAATTCTCTATTTAAGTTTGAGTTGATTTTTTTCTTTATTTAATACTTAATTTTATGCTTTAAAAACATTAGTAAAATATATTTCAATAAAATTATACAACGCTATTTTTCAAAGTTACAAGTTTACTACTAAAAACTTTTAAATAATAAGTTTTTTTAAATTCATTAAAAAAGAGCAATAAGTGCTTCAATCTGTGAAAAGTCTTGTTTTATAGTTTCTAAATTAGTACGTTAAAAGTATGAAATAACTAAATTTTATAAGTAATATACTATAAATTGGACAATATGATTAAAAAAAATAATAATAAAAGCCCAAACATAGAAACAACATTACAAACAAGTATGTATATTAGAGTGCATCTGTTGCCGCTCAAAAATAAAAACTTTTGAGTAGAGCATTGTTTAAGTTTTTGTGCGTGGCAAGTCACTTAAATAAACAACATAAATAAATTATCTTCCTAGCTTTTACCACCGTCGCGCTATTTAGATTTTTCTGAAAACAACCCCTATGTAGATTGAATGGAACCTTAAAAGTTCGACGTTCAAATTTTAGTCTGAAAGTTTTTATACATGTAGCAATCATCACAAAAACAAACTCTACCCGTTTTTAGACTATCCGGTGAAAGTTTTATTAAGGAATATTTCGATTTTCTAACAAAAACTTAAATAACAAAAACTGATAACAAAGTGCAGGAAATTAAAAAATTCTCAATATAACTTTCTTCAAATCGTCAGAAAACGCGTAGAATGTGTTTTTGTGATGATTTGCAGACGTACAAAAAATTTCAACCTAAAACTTGAAGGTTAAATTTTAGAGGTCCCATACAACTTATATGAGGTGTTGTTTTCAGAAAAATGTAAATAGCACGACGGTGGTAAAAGCTAGGGATCTAATTTATTCTGTGGTGTTTATTTTTGTAATTTTCCACGCAAAAAAAAGTTAAACTAAGCTTAACTTCGAGGTCAGGGTTACGTAGGTAAATGATGCACCCTAAAATATATAAGTAAAAATGTCTTACCCAAAATATAAACACTTTTATTAGTGGACAGCTTTAGATCAACTGTCGCAATATTTATTTTAAACCTAACTTTCAATAAACTATTATCCTATTAGTCTAGTTATTTTCAAAATGTATATCTAAAACTATTTATGTTTTTAAGTCTGTATAAAAGTTTTATTATAAAAATTAAATAACAAAAACAGCAATACATTGTTAAACTTATATGATATAGTTAAAAAATGGTTTAGTTTTTTCAAATAATATGTTTAAGAATACTAACAAATTCCATTTTTTGGACCATTGAAAATACTCTTGAGGTCCGACTGTGTATACTCTTAAAAATATTTCGACAATAAAAATTGCCAAGAAGAACCACTCAGATTTCTCTAAATCAAGACCAATGCAAACTGCGTTTACAACTATCAGCAGGTCGTAAAACCGTACAAAATACCTGAAGTGTATATATCGTCAAAGTTAAATTAAATATAAGAATTTAAACAATTATAAATGTTCTTACCAACTCTTTACAGCTTTTCTAACAAATATGCTAGCACTCGACATGTATAAACTCGGTAAGTTTCGCTGAAACCAATTAGCTTGAGATCGCTTCTCGCGAACAGCAACGCTGAAGAGATTAGAAAGTTGCAAGAAATCTGTTCTGCTGATACCATCTGGCTCGCGACTTTCTTCTGAAGGTAAATTTTCAACATTTAAGTTTTCTTGATTTTCTTGTTTTGTCTTTAGGACTTCCCAGTACAGTTTTGCCTAAAATAGTACTCTCTAAGTCGGCTCAAAACAAATTGATTTAAGATTGTAATTTTTTTATTAAAAACCAGTTTTAATGTTTATTTTAATACTTTTGAAATAACTTTCAAAAACGCACTTTAAAGAATCTTCAAGTCTTTAAGTGTGAAAATTATCTTTTCAGTTTTTTTGTTATAAACATATATTTTGAATAAAAGTTCTTAACAAAAAAAAACATATTTTCGGTAAATTAAATCGCTTTGACAAATAAAAAATACTTACTAATGATTTTGTTGGAGGATTAAAGATATTTTCCATTAGTTTCATCCAAGTTTCGTGTTTTATAGCTTCTAGTTTTCTCTCTTTTAATAAACTAAATGCAAGATCAAGTTTCTTGTTTTTCCAATAATATGATGTTCTTATTTCCTTCTAAGGACAATTTTATCTTTTAAGTTTAAATATTTTAATAAGTTGTTACATAATTTGATTATAACTAACAACTAAGGTTTTAATAAATATGAAACTCGCATACATTATTTTTTTCTAACTTTAAAGCAGTATACAATACAATTTTAATGCTACAAAAATTAATTAAAGAAAGCCTAGTTATTAGTAACTTTTTGCTTAAAGTTATAGTAAATGATGATTTACCTTTAAGTTTGACCGGTAACTGTTGTAAATAACTGCAAGAAATAGATTCATCATAATGTAGGTGTTCACAATTATATATATTATAAAGAAGATTGTAAACCAAGCACTTGAATCATAAGCTGGCATCCTTCATAATGTACATTAGAACTAAACTCAATTAAAGCACAAAATGTACACAACTTATTAATTGTAGTATATAAACTAATAATTTTTTTTATTAAACTTTATTTATATTATGATAACAGTTTAAAACAATTTTGATAATTAAATAAATTATGTATTGCATACTTTTTGTATACTTTTCATTTTGAATAAAATTTTGTATAATTGGAGATATCTAACAGAGCTAAACACTATTTCTGAACGGAGTTCATTGGTATAAAGCAGGGGTCGGCAGGCAATTGGTGGTCGCGGGCCTAATTTCAAGTTTCCAAAGTCTTCGCGGGCCGCAGTTTTAGTTTTAGTGACATTTGAAAAATCTTTTGGTTTTAGTTTTAGTCACACTAGAGAAAAGTTTTACTTCCATTCACCTTATTATTTTAAAAGACTTTTAGCTATACATAGAATGCCTATTTAAGTTAATATTTTTTAAGAATTTACGTTGACTAATATATGTACATAAGTGTTAATAAACCATGTACTTTCATAAGCACTTAATAAGTTAAACTTAATATTTATTCAATTTTTTTTACAATCTAACTTTCTATAAAAACCTAACTTGAAAGACAATTTATGGGTTACTTTTGTACATTTGTTATATTAGTTATTTTTCATAGATCTAAGAATATTTACTTCAAAAAAACTTTTTGCGTGTTAAATAATTTACACTCATTAAAAAATTTAGTAATTAGTTAACTTAATAAAACTAATACCTTTTTGTATTCCAGAAAGCTAAAACAAATTCTCGAATACTTTAATAAAATATTTTATTAGTCTTTTACTTGGTTGCCACTTAAAAAGCAAAAATTTCTGAGTTGTATCAAACCAGCCTAAGTTTGTTAAAAGTTCATAAGCTAATAAATAGTTGTTAATCAAGCTTAAATACCTAGTTAAAATATCGTCATTATCAAAAAGTACACAAATAGTAAGAAAACAAGAAAAAACTACAATTAGTATACTACACTACAGTCATAAAAACTATTCTGAGAATTGGAACATTTCTTTAAAGTGTTTCAAATAAAAGTTTCACACACACCTGAGTTTTCAAGCTTTTAAAATAGCTTGTTTGTGTAGCAACCCAGTTAAAATAAAGTTCACAACATAAAGAAATTACGAAGGTTAATAACAGTAAGTAAATTACATGCCAAAAAATATAAGTCAGCTAGATTGGACAATTAAGTTTCTTAAAGAAATTTAACAAAAGTATAAAACTTTATTGGGTCATTAGTGAAGTAGAAAAACTTATTTTTTATAAAGCATTATAGCAATTCTTTACCTGCAATAAGAGTATTGCATTTAAAAAAAGTGCTAGTAAAATATAGGACGAGCTACAAGAATAAAAAGACATTAGTTAGGAGTTATTGCGAGAAACGATAAAAAAACAAATCACCAAAGTCAGTTCCAACAAAGCACATGATTATCTTCAGTAACTACAGAATGATCAGAAAAAATTATTAAGGCAAGTTATAAAGTAGCAAAATTTGTTACTTAAAATGAGATACCGTTTATAATTGAAAACTTTTTTAAAGAATTTATGTTGGCGGTAATGAAAAACTTTTGTTTATTTCTTCAATGACAACAAGAAGTCGTGTTTAGGAAATTCATTAAGGTTATAAAGTCGAATAAATCAAATTAAGACTTTAATTAGTCTGTTAATATGAAAGCACTGATAGAAAAACCTTTGCTCATCTGAGAATTTTTATTAGAGATTTTTTTTAACTTTGACATTTTAATAGAATTTCTTGGTTTAGTTCCAACGCGAAGCACAACAACCGGTGAAATTTTACAAGTAAAGGTGCAATGCACCAATACAAAGTTTTTGGAAGTACATTCCTTCTTTTATTTTTAGTATAAAGTTTGATTAAAGTTAAAAAAATGTCTTAAAAAATATATCAATATTAAAAAATACTGTTAAGCTACTTTAATATATTTTTTAATAAAAAAAAAATTTTTTGGTAAACTTTGTTTTCATAAAAAATATTTTGGAAACTTCATTACTTTACATGTAAAAATTGTTTGAAGTTCAGGTTTATAAAAAATTCTCAAATACAAGTTTTTTTCCTGATTTTTTAAGCATAAATTTTCAAATTCAAAGCTTTTACGGGATTCAAGTTTTTTGGCTTCACTGATTGTTCACACTTAAATGTACACAATATTATAAATAATATTTTGAATTATATCAGCTGCAAAACTTAAAACTTAAGATATATCAAAACTCAAACTAACACTGTGGATTGAGCAAAACATACATTATAAGTTTAATTTGCCACTCATTCAAGCGAAAAAGCCAGTCTGAGTCAACAAAAACATTTCTTTTATTTTTGTATACAAAAATCAATTCTAGCCAAAAACTTAAAAAATGACTTAGTTGGCCTGAGATTTGAAGTCTTCAAGTAGTGATAGTCTGAGTGTGTGGTAATGTTTAGTTGTTTATTTGCTTGAATTTGAACTGTTTTGAACAATGTGCAAACTTAATAAATTTACCATCCTTAAATCTAGTTTATATTATATAGGTAACTCCAAAAAACAGCAATTATGTGTATTGGTATGTAAGTCATTAAAATTAACTTAGTTTGACAAAAACAATGTTTGAAAAATAAAAATGTATACCTAACAAAAATTGTATAACTTTATGTCATATATATTGTTTTAAATGTGTCTGTACAAATTTAGGTATTACATGTAGAAACAACAATGATAGAAAGTTATGCATAAACTAAACTTAAACTAACTAAAGTATTAAATAAAAAGTGGTTTAAAATATGAGCATCTTTTTAAGTTGGTGTGCGTAGAAATTAATTTAAAGAGCAAAGAAAACTTCTAAAAATTTAAAATGTGTCAAAACAAAAATCAAACAAACCTTATTTCTTATTACTATGTTATTTTAAATAATTTTACACCAAAATAAAACATTTACAAATAAAAAATCTATAAAAGAAACTTAGGTATAAAAATTATTGGAAAAAATATCTAAGCTATAAAGAAATGATACTTTAGTTAATTACTGTGCAATACTTTTGCACAAATGGAAAACATTTGCATTTAGTTATTTAATAAATAGGTATCATGTAACTAACTTATTAAATCCAAGCACTCTTTACACTCTTTTTTTTCAGATAATTACTTGCTGTTCTTAAAAAGAAGTTATTATGAAACTGAGAAAAATATCCTGTCAGAATGATAATCTGTCTTATTCACATTTTTAAACTAAATCAGTAATTTCTTCTAATTATTTAAAAATGTTATACAGAGATTTAAAACCAAACTAATCAAATTAAATCGAATTACTAAAAAAACTTAAGTTGAAATATATTTTTGCTTAGCGGGCCACATTTACATGCTCGCGGGCCACAAAATTTTCTTTCGCGGGCCGCATTACATTCAAAAAAATAATGTGCTCGCGGGCCGCAGATTTACCCTTCGCGGGCCGCAATTGGCCCGCGGGCCGCAGTTTGCCGACCCCTGGTATAAAGTATAAAAATAGGTATAAAAACTTTCAAAAGTACAATTTTTTTATAGCTGTTTAAACAAACATTATATCCGGGGAGTTTGCAGTTGTGACCAGCACGTACAAGCTGAAAAAGCTGTCTAAATAATCAACAAAATAAGGATTTCCGTCCCTGTCTGTCAGTCCACGATGCTGAAACAACTTGAATCCAAGCAAAGTAAACAGAGCTATGGAGAAAAGTAAGAGCAACAAGACATTGATGACGTCAACAACAGTTGATCGAATGTTGCGAAATGCCCGCCGAATCTTGGAGTATTGTTACCGTTTAATAATAAGTTTGATCATCTATACTTATTTGGAATATAATCGTTAAAAAGTGATAGCATTTGTTTTTGTTTATGCAAAAACAAAATAAAAAACCTAATGTATTTAAAAACCAAAAAAAAACTCAAAATCATAGAAATTTACTCACAAACGGTGTTGAAAGGTGATCTTTGTTTAATAAATTTTATTTTTCACGTTTAAAAGTGATAAAAAGTATAACTAATTTGATTAAAATAAATAAGTTAGTTATTAACTACAGTTAAAAACGTTACAAACTTTTTTATTTTCCTAACAAATGTATTATGCTTAGAAATTTATCTATAGATTTGTGTAAAAGTTTTGTTTATACCTGTTTGCTTTCATTCATGTTTACTAAGAATAGCGGTCTTAAAACTCTTGAAACTCTTATTCCATTTCCATTGGCTGTTTGAGTACCGATGTAAACAATCATGTCTATTACTGTAAACTAAAAATAAAAAAACGTTTTTTTATAAAATATATAAATGTGTTAACTCATTTTTGTACAATTTATTTTGTACTAAATTATAGGCAGTCTTATTTTAAAATTAGAATAAATAAAATTAATTACATAAAATAAACTTTGTAAATACTACGTATGATAAAACAAATATTCTTTCAGCAACTTAAAGATAAGAAATTCAAATTAGTTTAACTAAATGAAATGTACATTAAAAGAGTTTTGTAATAAGATTTAACAAACTAGAAAAGTTATAACTACTAAATATGTACCTACATTTTTTAATTCCATTTAGTATCTTTCATAAATTTACGTAAAATAAAGTTTATAAAACTGTAGTTAGAATAAAGGTTTATTAATCATAATAACCTTTTAAGAGCCTAAATAACCTAGCTTTTTATACTTACTCATTGACGTTTGTAATTATTTAGGTAGGCATTTCTTTATCTAATAAAATTGGTTTTATATAAACAGCTATTTTCAACTTAAAATAAATAAGGCACATGTACGTCTCATTAACAACAATATATTCAACTAGATAATGTTGCCTTACCAATATACAGCAGCAAACAACGATGTTTTTCGCATCTCTTAAAAACTCTTGCCTTTGAACGAACGACCAAATTTGCTTCATACGAAACATTATAAAAGAAAGACAAAAAGCTTCCATGATCATCGTTGCCCAAAATGGTAAGGTTAACCCGGGAACGCTCGGAGCTTCAAATAAGGCGAGAGACATTAAAAACCATATAACAAATATTGTGCACCATCTGTTAAATAAATATTCCGTAAAATTTAGACTCATTAGAAAGGATATTTATTGCATTCAAGAGTGTATTTTGAATAGAAAATTAAAGAAAATTTGCATAACATAGTATATATTTTTTTATTTTAGTTGTTAGTAAAAAAACTTATAACTTAAGCTAGGTATTTAGTTCTAAACTTTCTAAACGTTGTACAGGTTCGCCTAAATCAGTTATTTATTACGAACATAATTCTTTAACTTTATATGAAGCACTTAATAGTATATAAAAACTTTAACTTTTTTTTCGTTGACAAAAAACTAAGTTAATTTACGTGCAACTTTTTTGTTAACTTTTTAATAGTAAAGTATACGTTAAAACACGTTTTTGTTAGTAAATTTTCTAACAAAGCAGAAAATTTTAGTAAGATGTTTTAATGAAAAAAAGGTGTAAGTTAAATGTAAAGTAAAAGATTAACAATTTAAGATTACTATATTTATGGTTCACTTAAAAGAACTGATGATAGAAGTTTATTAGAAAAAAAACGAAAATGTTCAAAAAAAAAAAAACAGATCTAAAAACCTAGTGTACACAAAGACTTCTCGGTCAATGAATCATACACCACATAAAAAATGTGAGTATACTTCAATAACTTATCAATATCTTTTAATATTACATAATTCGTACCTCAAATATCTACTGCTATAAGTTTTGTAAAGATGTAACGATTTATCATCTGTGTTGTATTGCAGTGTTCTACCTAAAACTGCATCGTCTACGTATGTAGCAGCCAAAAGAAAATCCTGTTTTTGAATTTAAAATATTAACTTTATTATTGAGAAATCTTGTTAAAATTCATCTATATAGGTCAGTAATTTGAGTAACTTGTAAGTATATAAACTTATATTTACTAAATTAAACAGCTAATTTAACTTTAAGTAAACTTTAGGTTTAGTTAAACAAACAACTATTGTTTATATAAACGGCTGACTTTTTTAAATTTTATTTATATCTGTATTTTAATCAAGCAAAAACGTTTACAACTATATCTAATATATACTTTAGTTACTTATAAACTTTTTATATAAACACTTATTATAACTAAGCCTTAGAACAGTAGTTGTTGTAAACTTAATTGATATAAAACATAGTTTGCAAGTTTTTCAACAAACTTTTTAAGTTTAAACGATAACTTTTCGCTGAAAAGCTGTTTTAGATCTTTTTTTATTTAAAAAATAAACAATTTTTGCAGAACTAACATATAAATTTGTTATTTAAAACATAATTGTTTTTTACTATTTGAGAACAAAATATAAAGTTTCCCAAAAAAAACTTTGTTAATACAAGCTTTGTCTAAACACAAAAATATTTTAAGAAATTGTTTATATTCTTCATAATAAAAAGCAAAATTTATATATTTTTTTTTACTAACTCTATGTCGAGTTAAACAACCAAAGAAGTATAATAAAACTACTAAAATAAATAATAACTCAAAGTAAAAGTAACAGTACCTTAAAATTTTGACATAGTAAATTGATTAGTTTTATGAACTCATAACACACTGAAATAAGTAAGTTAACAAAACAAATTCTTACTTTGTCATCTATAACTTTAATACTTTCTTCATTTTTTACTATCGTAGCTTTTATAAGACTATGCTTATCAATTGAAATGTTATTAGCAGTAGCTTTTTCGTATTGCTTTGTTTTAGTTTTATCTTTTTCAATTAAAACGGTTGGTATCTCGTCATTGTTTTTATAAAATGCATTGTTAACTTCACTATTTGAAAACTCTTTAACCCCATTTATTTCTAATTGATCTAACTTCACATTTTCTACACCTGCCATAATATAAAATGAAAGGTTTTGATTTAGTTAATGTTTATTTGTTTAACTGCAGCAGAAGCATTATCATTGCCATAAAATAGCCAAGTTAAACATTAATTTAAAGAAAAAACAAACAAAATATTTTTAGCTTTATAAAACAATTGAAAAATACCTTACGCTATGAGCTTTTGTAGTTAATAGTCAAAAGTTTAACCTACTGATTAGTGATTACTTAGTTAAAAAAGTTAAGCTGTAAAAATTAAAATAAATAGTTTTTTTGCCATTTTAACTACGAACACTTTATGTTAGTATGGACTTATTCTTTCTGTTTTGACATAAAAGTAAATAAAGTTAATTTATTTTTTAAACAAAGATTTAAATTTAAAAAAAATTATCAAACTAAGTTTGGTTTAAAGCTTAAAGAAAAATTAGTTTTAGTTTGCAAGTCGCTGTATTAAATTATCAAATGTGCACATCTTTTTTTACTTAGGTATTTACTAGAGCAAAAATAATAATATTCTAAGCTAGTTACTCGAGAAAACGTTTTCAGACTTTTGCAAAAGCTTCTTTTTACAAATTTTCCGCGTATGAACTGAAAACGTTTGAACTTTTCCTAAAATGCTAGCTTGAGTTTTCTCAAAATTATAATCTACAAAACTGGTGTTTACATTAGGTTGTAAACTAATTAATATGTAATTGAAATCCATATATCTGATTTTGAAGAAAGAATACTTTAGGAATTTATTTTAATTTCTATTTCAATATTATTCAAATACTGTTTTATAAGTTTACTCCAGATTTACACGATTCATTAAATTATAAATAACGCTTTCATCAGAAAACTTTGAACTAATGTTAAAGGAAGTAAATTAAATCAAGCACCGACTTAAAACAAATGTAAATAAAATATACCAAGTACTTTTTTTGTGGTTTTTACCTGTGTTGTTTCTTTTTTTTATTAGTTGTTTAAGCTTTGAAACTTTTTCACGTTTTCTTAGTAACAAAACAAAAGAAGTCCAAACTGTAATAATTTTTTGATTAATAAAAATTTTATAAACTTGTCAATAAAAGATAAAAAAGTAAAAGATAGTTAATTGTCAGATATATTTTAACCCAATAAAATACGTTTATTAGTGATACAGTTTGTCCATGCTATAAAGATAAAAGTAACCAATGATAATTAGTACTAATAATTTCATTATAGATGCTTTTACGTATTTCACATTTAATAACATACATTGATAAAACTTGTTATTTCTAGTCCTTTCTAAATAACAATTTTCTACGAAAACCTCTAAAGATAGCTTACTTCTTTTTGACATAATACTGTAAAGTAAGATCTATAAAAAACATATAATTAATATAAAACAAGTACTTTGTGACTGTTTAAAATAGCAATTGGCAGTTCTCACATATATTTTATCATTATTATTGTGATTTTTTCAACAACATTGGATTAAGGTAAAAAAACCCGTGCCACCTAAGAACGAAGCTCATGAAGAAAAAAAGATAGACATAAACATAAAATAAAGAAAAATCAATAAAAAGCTGAAAAAAAAAACAATAAAACTTATAAATTTTTTTAGAAAATCTTGAACTTAAAAACTGACTAGTTTTGTACTTATTACGCTGACTTTCAGTTAAAAAAGTATTTTGTAACAAATTATCTGAAGGTGAGTCACACACAAAACCGCTTAATTAGAAGCAATAATATCTACAAAAATTAGAAAATAAATTAGTGTTTCTATTTGCTTGGTTACAAAAAAGTCTAATAGTTTACTTGAGTTCAAACCTTCAATTAAAGTGTATGTACAAAAAGTTGCAGCTACTTAATCTAAATTTATAACTTTTAATTAATAAATTTCAAAAAAGAATATACAATAAACCATGTTTAAAATTGATGGTATTTGAAAACCTTTTCTAATTTCGTAATAATTTTGTAAATATTTAAGGCTAGTTAACTATGCTAAAATAGCTAAATTAAAAGTTTTAATAGAAATTTTTTTAAATGAATTTAAAAAAAAGTACATTGTAGCTACTATCTATAAGTTTTTTTTATTGTTAGGAGCTACAATACATATTTTTTTTTAAATACTATTCTTTTTTTATAGGTTAGTTTAGACCTAGATTTAAATTATACTCAAGCACTAAAAGCATTTATATTTATACATAAAAAGCATACAATAAATTTTATTCAGTGTATGCTACATTGTAATACAGTTTATATTTATTTAAGTTTCACTAACTTCCCGTACTTCTGATTTTTGATATTTACTTTATACTTTAAGAACGTTTACAAAAAAAGTTTATCTATATTAAGTTTACTGTACAACTTAAAATCTTAAAAATATTTTTTTAAACTTTTTTTTTCTATAAATTATCAAATAAAGTATAACCGACATGTATATCTAAAATACGGGTAGCCATCTAAATTGAACGAAGATACTTTTGAACGAGGGGATAAAATTGCACGAAGATAAAATTGCACTTAGATCCGTTTGCACAAAGGGTCACTTTTGCACGAAGACACTTTTGCACGAGCAGACAATTTTGCACGGAGACAATTTTGCGCGGGTTATTTTTTTTTAGTTTTATATATATATATATATATATATATATTACTTTCACTGTTACCCCTAACCCTCGGTCGGTAGCTTTTTTTTTAATTATTTTTTCTTTTTTAAATTTTTAAATCATTTTTGTTAGCTGTTTTTTTTTTTCTGTATTTTTTACTCTCGTGCAAAAATGTAACTCGTGCAAAATTGACCCTTGGTGCAAAATCATCTTTGTGCAATTTTGTTCCCGCGTGCAATTTAGTAACCTCGTGCAATTTTTTCTTCGTACAATTTAGACCCGTTACCCTAAAATATATATCAGAAGCTTTTATTGATGAAGTTTAAAAAAACATATTAAAGCCCTCCATTTTTATTAAAAAAGTTTTGAAAATAAAAAAAATTTAATTGAAACTATATAATATTGTAGATAAATTTAAACAAGACCAACAATATAAACTGTTTCAGAAAAAAAAATTAAATCCTTTTTCAATTATATAAATTTGATAAAATAAAACATAAAAACTGGGTGTTTTTTAAATGTTTAAGTATTGTTATGTTTGCTTTTCAGTACAGTAAAAGTACAAATTACCATTAAAAAAAAACAAGAAATAACTAATTAATACAAAAGTATTTTTACATATTTTAAACAATACTCGAATACAGAGTTTGTTAGTTTTAATTAGTACAAACTTGTCTTATCTAAACAAAACTTGTTATATTTTTAGGCTAAATGCATTAAATTGTTGGTAAAAATGAAAATTAAAAGTGTTAAAAAAGAGTTATAAGTTTAAAATGGATACAAAGCTGATATTTAAATTAATTAATCAAATAAATCATCGGCGAAAGTTATCACAGCCGTGAGACAAGCTTAAGTTAAAAAAAAAGTTTTGATCGTATCACTAGAGTCATCAGACCAATAGATTTTGATATACCGAAATTTTGTGGTCTAGTGGTCTAAGTGAAATGATCTTGTTATTTAGTATGTTTAGTAAAAAGTTGTTTTATTTCGAATTACTATTATTATTAAAAAGTTTTGTAACTTATATAGTTTTGGGAAATTAAATTAATAACAATACTTAACTTTCGTTTTTATTAAAATATATGGTTACCTTTATAAACTATGGTGTTATTTTTGGCAGAAATGCAAAATCATTACAAAACATGAACAACAAAAAGAAAGTTGTAGCTAATACATGTCATATTGTATTTTGCTACAATTTTAATGTCTCTTTCTCTTCTTCGTGTATAACTATCTTTTTTAAATAAAAGTTATTAATTTCAACTTTTTTTTTATAACACAAAAGAGATAAAGTAAATAGCTGGTGTGTAGGTAGACGACTGAAAGGTTTTCTATACACCAGGTACTTTGATAAAAATTATCTTTTATGGTGTTTTTTTAAATTCTATGATTTTCTCAATAAAAACCTACACATTTCAACTAACAATGTTGCAAAAATTATTTAATGACGGTCAAAAAAGTCTAGTTTTCTAAAAAATATTTTACAGTAATGCAAATTTTTTGATTGTATTATGTTTAAAAAAGTTTAAAAGATTTTTAGAATCTTTGATCTTCAACTTTTTGAGTTCAAAAGCAACTTTAACGTGTTTATTTTAGTTTTGAACGTTAAATTAAGAATATGTGATTTGTATTCTTTAAAGACTCTTACTTTTTACAAATAAAAAAATTACGAACTATTTCAAACAAATCGACAATCACTTGAAATGTTTTATAGTCTTTTACTGATACTGTACAATCTTAAGTATAATACTAAACATAAAACAGTATTAGTTTTTTTGCCAATTGCTTTCTATATCTCTTTAAGATGTTACGTTAAAGAAACTAGCTACTTTATTGTATAAAAATCTGAGTTCTCTAATGCTTTCTTTCAAACTTTGTGTTCTTGTTAAGTTTGTACTCTGTTGCTTACTCCATTTTTAGTATTAAACTTACGTACTGCTAAACAAAAGTGCTCTACTTTGAAAGTACAGTTTACTTTTTAGATGCTAAAATAACTAGCTGATTTTTTTTCTTCACATTCTTGGTCTTTCTTATTATAAAATAGTTTTTATTAATAATACAATAACGCTTTAAATTATTTAATAAACTTAAATTTACATACAATAATGATTATATTTAATAATAGTATAATAATAGTATAAATGCTTTTACGTTATTACTAAGTTTAAAATTTAAACAAATTGTTTATTTCTTTAACTTTTTCACTATACTTAAATAGCTTTTTTTTTTTGAGTAATTGTAAAATTAACTTTTATCTTTACAATTTCAATAATGTTTACAACAGTTTAATGGTGTAAGTAAAACAAACCTTTTCTTTCAAGTCATCAAATTATCGGATAAAAATTCAAATGTTATTTTTGTGCCTTATTTTAGTACTAGCACTTACCAATACTAAACATTTATTATAATACGATTTTTTCCTTAAAAATTACTTTTTAAATTATATTTATGTAAGCTATGATAATACATTTTAAGTATTAATACAAAAACACTTAGTATTTTTGGTTTAATATTATCAAAAACTCAAAACTAAATATTTTCTTTTAAAATATTAATTTGTAAGATTAGTAATTAGTTTTTTTATCTAGCATATACGACAACAAAAATCAACTTCAACTGTTTATTTGGCTCATTAAAACTTTATAAATTTTATACAATTTAAAGAAGTACATTTAAAAATATTTGAATGTATTTCTATGCCCAAGCAACAAACTTTTTAGTATTTATGTTTTTACTTAATGGAACATCTGATGACTTCTTAAAATAATCACTGTTGTATTTCAAAAGATCAACTTCAAAATGTGACATTCCTTTTAGTTCTTGTTCTTTAAATTTTCTCCTCATGTTAGGCAGCATTTTTGGTTCAGGAGGTCTATAGTTCTGTAAAATTGGCGCGACTTGTAACTTTTTGTTTCTTTTTTCAACGGCTTGTTTTTTCTTGATGACAACTTGATTAACTTTTCTATTAAAATTTAAGTTCTTCACGAAATTGTATGCAAAGTTTTATGTCTCATTTAAGTAAGTATTAGGTAAACATCTGCTTAATTTGTACTTTTAGTTTAAACAATTTTTGTTATAAGTTACTAAGAATTTTATTATAAAACATTAGGTTAGTATGTATGTACAGGATGTAATTAATTAAAGAGTTTAATTTTTTCCATTATAGTGCATAAAAAATTCATATTCATCAAGTAAACTAACTTGTTTTCATTCCTACAACTAAGTAAGCGGGTTTTAGAGTTGAGCGAGGTCGATAGCGACGAAGAATCTGAACAACTTAAGCTACTTGCTGATGGCAAGCTTGTCATCGAAGTTCCAATCGTTGACAATGTAGTGGTTTCGTCCTATCGTTAAATTAGTACAGTCTAATAAAAAAATTAAGCTATCTTACCATCAATCAGTTTTCTAAACAAAACTGATTGATGTGGTGTACGTACATAATAATTTAAACTAGTGATAAATTTTAACGATAGAACCCACCTTACTTTTCAAGTTACTTTCTTGACAATCTATATTTTTCTTATTAGCATCTTTCCCAAGTCGTTTTCGTAATGTTTTAGGTTTGCAACAACTTGATACTGCTAGCGATAGAAAGTTTCTACTTCGAGAACTCAAAAAACTGTTATCTGTTGAAAACAAGCAAGCTTAATTTGCGGTTTTTATAAAAACATTTATATATTTAAGGGTAGCGGCAATTAATTTCTTTCTAAATAGTCTTTTAATTAATAATTAAAAACAAAAATTTTATAAGGAATAAATGTGTACAGTTTAATAGCTGTTAAAATTACAATACAATGTTTATGTTGAATGTAAAATACGTTCTTTAAACAGTATAATGTATGTGGAATGTTTTTAAATTTTATCTACCTCATACTTTGTAAATTTTATCGCTTATGGTCGTTGTAAATTATAAAAAATACTAATATGGTAACTTACTAGGCGGTGTTGGTATTCTATATACATTTGCTAAATACAGGCTTATGTTATTTTATAGAGCAGTGCTTCTGAACCTTTTTCTAGTGGCGGAACCCTTTTCTAAAGTTCAACTTTTCCGCGGAACCCCTAATTTTAATTTTACATAAAATTTTTAATGATTTTTTTTAAATTTCGAAATGCTTCGCGGAACCCCTGAGAGGCGTTGCGGAACCCTAGGGTTCCGCGGAACCCTATTTCAGAAGCACTGTTATAGAGAACTATACAAAAAGTAATCATAAAATAAAATAACTACAACTAAACTTATTCACTAACTTAAGTTAGTACTACTATAAACTAGTTTAATGAAAGAACTAGTTCATAAACTTAGAGTACATTAAACACACTGTTTGCAAAAAAAACTTTGATAAATTTTATTTTCAACCCAGTTTCTGTTTACAATCTACAAATAATACAGTTACGCAGTATGCTTTAGTACTGTTTCAAATGATTAAATAAAGGTTATAAAACAGTATTTATCAAAGTAAAAGTGTTCTTTAGACTAAGCTTTAAAATGGTCATGTTACTTAAAATTTAAATAGTTTGTTTTCATACAATAAACAAAAGTACTCACGCTCAGTTTTGTTTGAACTTTTGTCTGTACCACTTTTTTCGTTCCAAGCTTCTTTAATAAACTTTCTGAAAAAAAAACACTAGTACATATAAACAGTTAAATGATTCGAGTAGAAAAAATGAACATTAGTTTTAAATTTTATGTTTAAACAACAGTTTAAAACATTTTGTATCATTTTTTAAACAACTTCACGAACTTTATATGAAACTGGTCAATTTTCAAAATAACTAATAAAACTGAAATCATGAAAACTTTAAAAGAGTATTTTAAAGAAATTTACCTAAAATATGAATAAACTTTTAAAACAAAACTAATCATTTTACATGTGGTTATTTAACGTGTACAGTATTTAATTTTATTTTAATTTGTAGTTAACACTAAATTTTACATTACATAAGACAACTTTAAATCGAGGCTAGATAAAACTTAAGAAGACAACATCCAGGTTTAGAGTTTTAAACAATGCGTGAACTTGAAAATTGTCATAAATACTTTAAGCACATTTTTTTTACTTAAAGAGTTTTTATTTTGAAATCATATTTAATACTTGTAAATAACAGTTGTTAGACTATAATCAAGTTAAGATTTTTTTCGCATATTTAAGAAAATAAACAAATAATTAAACAAATAACTTTTTGGAACTTTCTTTGCTTGATTTACTAGATAAAGTTGAAGAAGAGATAGTTCTAGTAAATTTGTGTATTGAAAAACTTTTTTGAAACTCTTTGGATATGTACGGTTTTAATTTTTCGTAAACAGTATTTGTTGTAGATAAATGGCATCTAGAATATGGTCTTGAGCTTTTTTCATTTATGTTTTTCATTTCACTACTTTTACTTTTAGAAAAGATACTATTATTAATTTTTGTTTTAGAGGAACTGTCAAGTTTTCTAGTTGAAGGTGCAGTTTTGGGTCTTTGTACAGAAGAAACCTTTGCTGATCTAATTAGAGATGTACACCTTGTACTTTTTTTAAAGAGATCTTTTTTTGAATAACCAGCACTAGATTCAAGATTGTTCAGTTGTTTTGGAAAGTCAAACAAGCTTCTTCTAAATATTAAATTTAAATTAGTAAAGAATAATATTAATGAATTTTCAAAACTGTAAAAAACAGAACAATATGTTTAGAACAAACAATAGTGTAAAAGTTATAAAAATTTTTGAAAAAATTGTTTCTACATTTTGAAAGTTTTGTCTTATTTACTAGTAAGCTAATTACTCTTTTTACAGAAAGTGGACAAACAAATAAAACAACAACAAATAAGCATCTAGTAGTTGAACATAGTAAAGTCTGTTTTATAACAATTAAAAAACTTTTTAAGGTAGTTATATAAGTTATCTATTCATTTAAATAAAGTTATATACAAAAAAGAAGCTAAAATAATGTTCATTTGAAACAATTTAATTAAATAGCTTTAACCTAATATATAAAAGTAAACTTTTTCATTTTACTGAGCTCTTTTGATTTGGAAGAAAGTTTCACAGTGTGGAAGTATTCTACTTCTTTTTCTAAAGTTAAAAGATCATTAGAGCTGATAATTTCCAGGTACCTTGACGGAAATTTTATCGCAAACACAAACTCATCGATCTCAATTTTTCTTATTTGCTTCCATTCTATACAAAGCATTCTTGCTTGTTGTAAAGTAAAGTCATTCTCATCGGCTATTCCACACTCCTGGAAAAGTAAATAAAAATGCGCAGAACTTATAAAGTAGAAGTAAGTTTTAAATGAATTAAAAAAGTTAACTAAAACAAAAACATTTACAACGCATAGTAATTAATTTTATTTTATTTTTTAGTAACAAACTAACTAAAACTAGTGTTAAGTTGTTTGATTGGTAGTTTATAATATTTGAATCTTTAGCAAAATTAAATCTAAAAGAAAATTTTTAAAAGAATTTATTAAAAAAGTTAAAATGCCAACCTTGACAGCTTTATACAGCTCAAGCTCTTTTAATCGTTTCTTTTGAGCTTGACCTAATTCAGCAAGTAAGGGAAGAAGTATTTTCAATTGATCCATTCCTATAACTTCGCGGAAATCTCGCCTTCCTTCGTTAGCTGGCGACTAAAAAAAGTTACAGCTGACGTTTGTTCATAAAAATCTAGTATATTTGGTTAAAACTCATATAAACTGAACATTTTTTTGTTATAAGTGAAAAAGATTTAACTCATAGTAAACAGAGTTTTAGATTCGAAAAGGATTTTAGGTATGTTAAGTGAGTTTTAAAACGTTTATTACTAACATATTTCTGTGTTCCTCGATTACCATTAATTGGTGGTTTGTTGGTCCTAAGGCAAACATGCTGCTAAAAAATACTTAATTCTAAATCATGTTTGCAATGGGTTATACTTTTTTCTATACGTAATTTTTATTATTAAAACGTATCAGCACTTCATAAAAAACAAGAACTGCAATATGACTTTAGCTTTTAGGTAGTTTAATCACAAAAGACATATTCTCAAAATCGTATAATTTTTTATATCCTTTAACGAAAACTAGCATTTATTACAATATTTTGTTAGAAAACCTTTTGTACTTTGCCTTGTTCGTTTAGGGTTCCATTAGTGATTGAACTTAGTTCTTTTGGTTCCGGTTTCGTTTTCTTGCCACCAGAGTTTTTAAGCTCACTAGGTCCCTAATTTGTTTTGTCATTTAAATCTGATTGAAACGTCTTAGTAGCCTTAAAACATACTCTAACTTTATAATCATGAAAAAGGCTTTTGCAATAAGCAATAGTAACGACATACTTTTAGTAAGTTTTCAGTAACTTTCTTTATGTAATTTTGTCTAGACTTTTTTTCGTTTTCTTTCTTTTCACTTAAACATTTGTATATTAGCTTGTTTAAATCATTTTATCTAAGCTGTTTTGTATATTAGTACAAAAAAAAAGGTAACTAATAAATCATAAAATTAAGCTGTTTACTTTTGCATACATAGATTTGTTTAAAACTTTAACTACCAAAAACTACTTTTATTGTAGTTTTTTTAATATAAGAAATAAAAATGTTTTAAAGGAAAATATCACAAAATAACTAGTTTTTTGAACTAGATTTCTTAAAAATAATTAATTTAAAAATTATTAAAACTAACGAGCGGGTGATTATTTTTTTATTTTCCCAAAAGAAATGTTCCTTTTTGTACTTTTTCTTTTTTGACTTGTTGACTGGTGCTATTTCTAAATGCATGTATGTTTTATGAGAATTTTTTGCAGTTAAAATTCTTTTTACTTTAATTTATACGGCAAATATTTAGCTATAGTTTAATTAAAGAAAAACATAACAAGCTATATAATTATAAAATTAAAAATATTTAATTTAATTAGTCATTCATTTGCATTAATATAAGTATTTTTTAAGTTCAACTGTTGTAAAACAGCATCTTGAATTTTCAAAATAAACTGAGTAATATACAAGAATTTAGAAATCTATGATTAAACTTTTAAATAGTTTCAGTAATACCTCCAATATTTTTATCAACTTCTGTGTAATCTTCTAAGCCGTCCTATAAAAAAGTTATTCACATTTGAAATATTATGCAGCACAAATAAATTAACATGTACTTAAAATGTGCAGTTTTACTAGAAACTATTCAAATATACTTTTATGTAGATAAAAAATAATCTTAAATATTTTTGAAAAACTTATCTTTTTAGAATTTGTATTAATAAAATTTTATTACTTATCAAAAATTAAACAAATTAAAAACTATACCGTTTTTTCGTCCTTCGGTTCATTTTCCTAAATAATAGTTTTTATTAAATTAAAAAACTTTTACTTTTAACTTTTTAAAAACGTGTATGAGTTTTATGATTTACAATCGAATAGTAAAGTTGTTATGCTAATAAGAATTTGCAACTATCTTTACTAGTTTATGTAAGGCAGATTACGTGAAACAAAACTTATTATGTATCAAAATTAATTTGCGAAAACCTATCTTATCATGTAAAAATTATAATTTAGATTTAAACATTGCTTATTAAACGTTATTGCCAAGCCAACAACAATTTAAAAAAGAGGTGGGTAATTTATTTAGTTGGTAAACAGAGTTTAGCAGAAAAAGTCTTTTGAGGGCTGAACTTGTTAAAAAAAATTCGATTGCGCGTAAATTTCAAAACAATACTAAATACTTTAAAAGTTTAATTTTAACTAAATAATTCTTCATCAAGCACTACTTTTCACTTAAAGGCTAGTGAGGAACACTTTTTACAATATTTGAAAATAAAAAAAAACAATTTCGTTTGTTTTGCATTAACCGTTTTCGGGCAAAAAATCAACGTAAGCCAAAAATTTTTGCTTGGCGTGTCGTACGTTGCTCACCCTTTACTTTAAACCATCATTAAACATTTTAATGCTGAAGCTTACTGCATTTTAGAGTTTTACAAACTAAATTTTTTTGATAGTTATGTTGGTAAAAAAAAAAAAATTTAAATAGCAAAATATTTCGTAAAAGTAGTATATTTACAGTAATAACTAACATCTATAATGTTTGCCATTCTTACGAGTCCCTGTTAAATTAAAGTGATACTTTTAATTCAGTTGAAATTCAAAAAGAGTTATAACAAATTTTCTAACGAACATCTAAAGGTAGATGATCAACCAGTTTTTCAAAATCTTTCTGGAGCTGAAAAATAAGTTATATGATTCAAATTACTGTAAACAAACATAAAACTTCACAAATTTAAAAAGAAAAACCTGTTTGAGTACTTCAGCCGTACCGCAACCAGTTTTCTGAAAGTTATAACTTATTATATATATTTTTTGAATTGAACAAAACTAATCGACTTGATAAGTTTAAATTCAAAGAAGAGTAGCTCTTATCCTACTTAAAATTGAGCCTGTTATTTTAACAACAAAACGAGATAAGTTTCACAACAAATAGACATTCTAAGTTTCAAAATTATTGTCTGTTAAAATAAAATTAAAACAACATGAAAATCAAGAAAGAAGGAAATGCTTTAAAGATACTTTAAAGTCAACTTTATATCTTTTAGAAACAGCTGTGAACATGTTTTAAACATAATTTGATATAATTTTAGACATATGTGTAATTAATTTTAAATTTAAAAAAAAATTATTATGAAATGCTTAACTTATTCTTTAAAGCTATATAACACATACAAATTTGGAATTTATAAATAAAACAAAAAACTTTTGGCTTTGATTTGAATTTGTCTTGTAATTCTTTAACTTCTGGTAAGGATACGTCAGATATGCAATGTCCGAGGCTGTGCTAACAAAAATTAAAACTATAAGGTTAATTACTTGTTTACCCTTTTTAGAAAAATATTGTGATATTTATAAAAAATCAAACCAAATTATCTTGTTTAAAATTGTTTCAGTTGTATGTTTTTAAACTCACTTTCTTTAATAAAGCTTCAAACTTTCTTTTTGAGCTTATATACTGTAAAAATAAGTGTGTTTAAAACTTGGAACATAATAATTTAAATCAATTTATCAGAAAAATGTGGACCTACAAATATAAAGTCACATGTACAAATGTTATAAATGGTAAATGAACATTACATGTAATTTTTTTACATAGATGATACAAAAACAAAATCTTACACTTATAGTCTGATGAATGAGAGGAAATATTAATGGGATTTTTTACTTAAAAATATTTTATATCTCTTAAATAAATAAATTTAGTGTGTTTTTATAATCTTTTTGAGTTTAATTTGTTTTAACCAATAGTATGAACATCCTGTTTTAAGGTTTACAAGCATTCGTGAAAAATAACCCAACACGACTTATAAAGAACTATAATTGTATGTATGTATTATCATCTTATATTTTTAAATAAACTTTATAAATCCATAAAAAAGGTCTACTATTGTGAAAGATAATATTTTTGAAGTATTTTTTAGGCTTTATTTAATGTAAAAAATGGTTTAAAGTCTCAGCAGTCAAAAGAGATTTGATCAGAAACAAAACTGTAATTCAAGTTTTGATTTTAAACAAATCAACAATAATTAAAGCTGCTAAAACAGTATAAACTACGAGCAAATTAAAATAGCCTCTTTTAATAAGCAAGCCGCAGTAAAAATGTAAATTAAAGTTTTTATAATTCATGTATAAACATTACGATATAACTTATGAAACATCATTGAACCCGGTAGCAGGTATCTTGTTTAGCGGGTAGAGAAATTGTTAAGTATAGATTATTCAAGGAAAAATAACGTACACTTTCAATTAAGATTTTCAACAACAAAACAGCATTAAAAGACATTATTCAACCTTTAATATTTTTAAAATACAAAGATTTAAACGCTCTATGAATTTATTGATTAAGTTTTTGATGTTAACATGGATAGTAACGTTTTAATAAGTAATTTTTAACTTATCTGCTTAACTGATGCAGAACTTTATTAGAATATAATTCCTTAAATCAAATATTCAAATTGACTCAATTAAAAAATTGCATGTTATTTTAATAAAAAACTAAGCAAAAGTATATAAACAAAGACAGTTGACAAAGTGTCGTTTTGATAACTACAGTCTACAAAAAATAGAAGTTCCTTTTTGCCCTTGTATTAAATCATAACAACTTACGTTTTTGTATTCATCCGAGTAAACCAACTCTGCTTCATTCAACTGTTAAAGTGTAGTTATGATATTTAGTGAGCATTGAAACTATAAAATACTAACTACCGAAAAAACTTCACGTATATGGAAGCTAACACGTCAGGAAAAAGAACTAAAAAGCTAACGTTTAATATACATTAATATAAGAACTTTATACAACATATACTAAAATATAAAACTAATAATACAGTAAAAATTACCTATTGATTTTATAAAATATTTACGGCAGGTTTTTATATAAAGTCTTTACAAAGATTGTAATGTTCATCATTATAATTCAACTATAAATAGACTATTTTGTTAAAAAAAAGTAAACGGCTATTAAAAGGTATACTTTATTGATCTAAGTTACATAGTATAAAATAGTAAATAACGAAGAAGTATAAAAAACTTACTTGTTTTTGCTGATTTTTTGTCAGGGCACCTTGTTCGCGTTTAATATTTTGTATCTAAACAGTTTAAAATGTATACTATATACTTTATTTCTTATTTAAGTTTGAGTATTTAATGCCAAAAACATAACTTACAAGCTCAGTTGTTTTATCAAGAGCCTCTCTAGCCTTTCCTGTCTATAACGTTTACTTAATTATATCTATAATAAACTATTATAAGTTAAAACATACTTGTTCTATTGCGACTTGATATTCCTCTTTTGCTTTGAAAAGCTGATAAAAAAACAAGATTATATATATTTGTTTATAATACAAAAAAAAACAACTAATTTTCAAACTGTTTTTGGCTGTTTCAATGTGTTTAGCATATTATCTAAACAATAATAAATTTTGTTGAAAAATTATATATATATAAATAAATATAATATATATTTGTTCAAAAACATAAATTTAAGCGTTTGTTAACAAAGATCCGAGCAAAACAAGTTCACTGGAATATGTAATAATAACAAATAAAACAGTACTACTTATTTACTACACTAACACATTACATTAACCCGTTAACACACAGAAACATGTGTTAGGGTAATAAAAAAGAATACTGTTTAAATTTGTACTAAATAAATATGTATATATAACATGGATTAACTGAATAAATTTGTTTAAATACTACATTTAGTATGAACTAATTTCTAAAAACGTTTCTGCATAATTTAATTCAACATTTTATAAGAATCTCTGGTACAAAGTTTTTGTTTTAAAGTGAATGTTTACTTTAAAAAGTTTAGCTTTGAAGTAATTTGTTACAAAAACAAGATACTAACTTCTGGGAAACTTTGAAAATATTTCGTTCTTTCCTAAAAAAGAATTCTGTAGTTATAAAGAATTTTAAAATTAATTATAGTCTTACTTTTATTTGTTTCAACGTTCTTTTAGATTTTACTTTTTTCTTAATTGGTATTTTTCGGTCTTTTCCCATGCTTTCTAAAGCCTGAAAGTAATAAATTATGTTTATTGAATTTATTACAATTCAAAATAATAGATAACAATGCTTTATTATAAAAATATACAACAAACTTAATATTTTTTTATTGTGTTCAAATTTAAAACATGATACTTTAGTGGTGCACGCAAATGTAAAACATTTTTTTGAGTTTTATATTTAAATTTAAATTTAGTTTTATGTATCGGTTTTGATTTAAGAAATTTTATGTAAATCTAAGTCAATTCAGCTAGGGTTAATGTCTTTGTATTTGGGTAATTGTTTGTTGACATATGTAGTTGATCGTGAAGGTTTTAAAATATTTTAGAACAATAATTAGTGAGGTACTTGTGTTTTAAATTTTGAAAGGTTTATTTCAAGAACGACTTTTAAAGATGCGTGTTTAATTTAAGAATATTCTTATTATATATTCATATTTTCAGAAAACAAACAAAGAGATTTCAACTACTAAAGGTTAAGTATATCCTTTTAAACAAGTTGAAACCAAACAAAATTTGTTAGTAGAAGCGAAAATACTTGTGAGCTAGATAGGTTGCTAATACTTTGAAGTTCACACGAACTAAGACTTTTGACATCATTCTCCAATTTGCTTTCACAGCTATAAACATGTTTCTTTTTAAAATCTACATAGGCTTCATATTCTTCAATATTTCCTGAAAAATTGCTTAAACAAGTCAAGTTTTCATTTGACATTGACTTTTGGCTTATTTTACTAAAGTTTTCTTTAACATTCAATTGAGATGGAACTTTATTTGAACTATTTTTGTTGAACTCTGTAGTTTTTTCTGCTAACTCGTTACCAGAAATAGAGTGCTTTGAATTGGATTTTCCAAGCTTTTCATGACTAACCGAATTACTATCATTCTCCTCGGATTTATCGTCAAACTTTAGCTGCGGTGCTACATTTGATCTATTAAAAAAGCGTTTTTGTTTTTCATGTGCTTTTTCAATCTCTGATAGTGACTCTGTTGATTCGTTACTTTCACAGCACTCAAAATTTGATTTAGTCTGTGATAAAAAAACAACTAATAAATTGTGAATTAAGAAAAAAAAAATGTATACAGTATTCTTTTTTGTATAACAAAATTTTAGTTGTAGTTTTTAAAAGTACAAAAAACTTTTTAGTTAGTTAAAGTAAATGAAATAGTTTTATTTAGTTTTTCTAAGTAAACTTATTTAGCTTACTGTAATTAAATAAACCACACAACTCTATCTATGCTGATATTAAATTTATTTGCTCTGTTTTCTAAGGTAACAAAACTAACAAAGCATGGATATGGATAAAACGGAGCTGCGTATGGGTAGAATATCTGTAAAGAAAGTTTAATTAGCAATAGATTACGCAGTAGAGCTTTACTATTAAACTTATATACTAGCGCTTTTTGTTGGAAGGTATTGAAATATTTGATCAGATTATCTCTTTTTTTTAGAATAATTACACTACTATTAGGTTATGATCTTATTGAATTTGTCCCGGACAATACGCAAAACTGCATCCAATCGGTGTACGATTCGATAACCGAAAGGTTTTTGCGAACACCAAGTCCTACGACCAATTATTTTAAGCGATTTTTTGTTTGTCGTTCAATAATCTATAATATAATAAATAGATGTAAAAACTTTAGTCATAAAGTAAAAATTATACATGATTTTATTTTATATGTTATTTTTGTTATTATATTTATAGCTTATTAACACAAAAAAGAAGTCGACGCTCAAAAATATGATCAAAGGACTTTGTGTATAAAAATGTCTCTAGGTAATCGTGACTGATAAAAATAGTGGAAAGACTACCATGCTTCAGAAGTTTTAAACAGCTAAAATAGGAACATTCATAAGGTACGAAGCTTGAACCCAGGCGAAAATGCGTACCTTACTTAAATGCGTTTAGCTTTGAAAAAGATTTACACTTTTCACCCAAGTAATAGATAATATGTACTAATTTAAAAAAAGATACGATTTGTTCTAGTTTATAACTTACTTAAAATAAATAAACTGAAAATACTTTTTTAACAATATTTCTCTTTTTCTGGTTGTTTGTAATTCAATGATCTTAAAGATTTTTACAAAAATGTTTCTTAAAATACAAAGAAAAAGTTAGAGAAGTCTACGAAAAGCCAGCGACGCTTTCAGATTTGATTTTTCTATAAAAATCATGGGAATCTGTGACAGAGCATTAAAACTGCTTAAATAAAAATGACTTGGTTATGAAAACAGAAAATTGTTCAGAATGACAACTACAACAACAAATATAAAAAATAGTATCTAAACGATGTGACTGATCTTCAAAACATCTTCAGTGGCCTTGCCAATTGAGTTAAGGAGCATCTTTTGAAATATTCTGCTGGACTTTTTCATAAAAATAAAAGGTGTGTTATATTTTTGGTAATCATAATACCATGTTTCCTTTGTTAACTCAGTTTGTTAAATAGTATATGAAGTAATCGTTTCAAAAAATGCTGATGCATCTTATTTTCGACATTCAGTGGATATTTTACGCACTTGCGTACCCCTTTAAGTGCGTACCTTTATCGATGTCCATACTTAATTTATATAAAAAACACTTACTGGCATTCTTAACATTTGATCTTTAATCTCATAATTTTCCTGGACATCTTTAAGATTTGTTCTATCGCAAGTTTGACCATAAGTGAAATCTTTCCAATCTTGTAAACATTTTTCATACTGTTCATTATACTTGCTCGAGCATGAACATTCAGCAATCTATAACAAAAATATTTAGTAAAACAATCTTTTAATTTTGAAATCTTAGTATTGAATAAAATTTGTGTAAATTTATTATGATTTTTAAAGATGCTTTTATGAAATGAATATTTTTTTCGATTAAAAATTTCATCAGTAAAATAAACTTATATATGGGTGGCAGAGAACTAATCAATTTTTAGTTGAATATTACATCACAGGTGTAGTAACTTTTTAGTTGATGAGTACTCTAAAATACTTTTGTTATCTTTGAATATAAACTTTTTGATGATTTTAAAAGTTTTAAATATTTAATAACAGTCTAAAAAACGCATTAAATTGAAAATTAATTATTTACGATATCGAATATGCTTTTTATAATTAAGCTTTTAGCTATATACCACAAATATTTAAACTAACATTTTTGTTTCTTTGGCAGCAACCTCCCATTGAAACATAAGGTACATTTTTCAAACTATCAGAACTTGAAAACGATTCTAAAGACTCAGTTGTTTCACTCTGTTTAAGTAGAAAAGCATAAAAGTAAAGCAAAACTACATACGAACCGTACATAATATAGAACTATTTTACAGCTATCATCACCACTAATCTTCATCATGTGTTACAAGTTTTAGGTTAAGTATTTTAAACTTGATAATAAAGTTTTCAAACCTCAAAGCTAGTATCACATTGGTAACCTGAACTTGAACTTGTTAATTTTGGTATTGGTGTTACTGCACTAACTTCCATCTTAGTTAATTGGAAATTATTAAAACGATATCAAAAATATGCAAAGCTTCTTTACTGAAAAATAAAACTACTATTTACAAATTTTTGTAAGATTCTCAAATAAAAACTAAAAAACTAGCATTTTGACTGCACTAGTAGAAGCTGAAAACATGTGAAACTGTATGATTTATTATATTTTATCTAATTTGACTAAATCTACTATAATATACAATAAAACTAAAGTAAATTGTTAATTAAAAACTAAAAATTTTCAATATCTATTACCACATTATACACATATATTTCATATGTTTTCAATACTTGATTGTATGTATTATCATTTAAATCTATTGTGCAAATATTATTAATGATTTCTGTATTTATCAAAATTTAAAAATATATATATAATGACGTAATAATAATAGAGCTTTTGTACACATAACTTAAACATCAAAAGTTTAAACTTTTACTTTAAGTTTATTATACTGTAAATTGCTTTAAATTAAATAATAGAAGGTTCTCAATTTTTGTAGACGAACTATTTTTTTTCACAGATTATTACACTTTTATATTATTATATAGTTTACTTAAAGTAAAAAACACTGTTTTGTTTGTAACAGTCTGTGAAAATAAAGACTTTAAATGATAATAAGTGTATAATAAGTAAAAATTAAATATAGTTGGAAATTTCATGAAACTTTATTTTTGACAGGATTCGATAGCACTAGAAATGAACTTTTAAGGAGCACATACTATAAATAATAAGCTGCATATAAAGTACCAATCTAATCTACCATTGGTTTATGCCATAAACCATAGTTGTGTTAATACCATAAACTTTATGGTATTAACACAAGAATCAGTACTTTAAAAATGACATGTCAAAAAAATGCTTATTAAAAAATTTCACAACTAAGCTGTTTTTAGGCTTTAAAAGTGTCACAAAAGTATAAATTATTTCTAAAAAAAAGGTTAACTGGGAGCAATATTTCAACAATTTTCTGTGAAGCTGAGATATTTTTGTCATCATATATAAAGTTTTTGATTGAACCGCACCGACCATCAGCAACAGTTTTCCACTAAACCCTCGACCGGTTTCGTCTTTGTTACTTACAGTCGAAAGCAATTTCTCGCCACTATTTCTGCCTGACGAGACCTACTAAGGTCGAAATGGATCGTAGATTATCTCGGAAACTGTTGTTGATGGTTGTGCGGTGCATTCCAATAGTTATTGAAAAAAATTACACATTAATGATGTGTGCATTCATATTCAAAATTGTAATAATATTTAATTAGAAGGGTTTATGCTTTAAACTTTACAATTCAACATAAATTTTCAGTAAAAGTAAAAAACTAGTTACTCATATCATGTTTCTAACTATTTTGTCTTTTTGTCATTACATAGTTATAAATACTGGGTAAATATTGAAAAAAATACTAGTAATAAGTATAGCTTTTTTTAACGTTTGTACTTATTAAATTTCAATTGAACTTTAGCAAAGAGACTTTTTTTACAAAAAGCTTTATCTAAATTTACCTTGAAAAAAAATTTGATATTAAAGAAAATATTTAAGTTCGAATTAACTTTAATATTTTTAAAAGTACTTAGATACAGTTTTTAAATAGTTATTTGTAAACCATGCTTTTAAGAACTTTTATTACTAATATGGTTGACTTTTGACTATTTATCTTAAACAGAAATTTTGTATTAGGAAAGCAAGGATAGCAATAGTGTTTCAACAAAAAAAAAACTTCCGGTTCATTATGTGCTGTCAAATCAAACTAAAAAAGATTTTCATGAAACAAAAAACAGAATAAGTTGTTTGTAACAATAGTATCACGCTGCAAAAATTACAGCAATATTTAGTATTCATTTCATTTTTGTAAAAGGTGTATACTATTTAAGAATTTAAATTTCAAAGTGTTATAAATAAAGTTAAAATATTTCCAGTTGCAGCTTCGAAATTAGCATTTACTAAAAGCAAAATAAGTGGTACACTCTTTAATGTATAGATATTAAAAATACATAACTTTATTACTTTTTACAAAACTTAGCTAGTTATATAGTATATAGTTTACAAATTTAAGATGTTAAAGATGCTGTACTTAAAAAATTGTCAGTTATTGTGTTATGAAACCAAAAAACTCTTAAAACTTAAACAAGCTAAGATTTAATCAATATCTCTTAATTAACTAACAATAGTTTAACGAAAACCTATGTTGAACCTTATTTGGTTCTGCTTTTGCATTTTGATATATACTTTTGACATAAAACATACTAATCAAGTTAGAAACACACTTTAAACTTAAGCTTAAATATTTCAAAAATGGTATAAAAAACTTGAAATAAATTAAACTTTAAATATACATTTTTTTAATTCGAGTTTTGCAAATGCATATACTTTATTTTTTTAAACAAAAATTAAAGTATTTATTTTTTAGTTCAACAAATAAATTTTATGAAAAAGTAACAATAACTTCAGAAAATACTAAATTGTTTTTGTCTTTATTTTCAACAATTTTTTTCATTTTTGCAATTCTATGGTAAAACTTCTTTAACAATCAAAAAACTATTACTGTGCTATACTAATTGGTTCTGGATATTCTAGCATGATTCTAAAATCTTTTACTACAGAGTTGAGAAAAAATTTAAAAAGTAAAGTATTATTTTAAAATTTTATAATTTCTAAAACTATACTAACAAAACATTTTTCGTTTTTTTTATTTAAATACATTTTTGGATGCCAATTCTGATAATTTTATTGACAGAATTTATTTCTGCTTTTTTATTCTTATAAAGTAAACATTGGCAGAAAATATTTTGCTAATGGAGAGGCTGTAAACTCATATAATTAGATTAGTTCTCGTTTAAATTTAATCATAAATAAACAATCAAGTTTACACCCATTCGGTCTTGTAACCTAACACACTATTTATTTGTCTTAGAGTTATATTTAGCTGTTTGATTTTTATTACAATTGAACAATTATTGATGAAAAATTGTCCTGGACAATCCGTGGTGTGCAACTCGATAACCGAAAGGTTTTTTTGTGCACTAGGTCCTACGACCAAATATTTTGAGCGCTTTTTTTTGTCGTTCAATAACGATATAATTAATTTAACACTAAGAACTTTATTTGTTAGACAGTTAGACTTAGACTTAGAACTACACTGTTAGTTCAGTAGAATTTTTTGATAACTAATTTTTACGCCATTCATCTTAATTGTAGTTTAATTTAAACAGTTTATAATAAAAAAAACTGGTAAAAAGCGAGTTCTTGTGTTCTACAAAGCTTAAAAGTAATAAACTTTGCAAAAAGGCTAGAGCGTAAGTCAAATAAGATTAAAAACTAGGCAATCAATACCTAATAGTAAATTGCCCATAGCTATGTTGGATAGCAATATGGCTAATATCTACCTAAGTTAACAAAAACAATTGCCATGCCAGAACGGACTATTTTCAAATATAAACTAGGATGTTAAACAGTAAATTTAAGAAACTTTAGCATTCACAAACGCTAGATTTAAGCCATATTTAAACTCTGGCAAAATACAGAATTGTACATTGGTAATTGTACTTTGGTTTGGTATGGTACATGTTACAAGAGCAGCGGTGAAAGAGATAGCTTCTGAATCTAGAAAAGATTTTTTATCTACTACTACTACTTTTGAAATAAAGCTATTTCAGTCTTCAACGGCTTGTATGTATTATTTTTAAAGGTCGTAACTTGTGTTTTAAATTTAGTTTTGTTTTTATACATTAAACTTATTGTTTACAAATTTATAAGACTTTCTTTAAACCTAATCGTTTTCTGTCTAATTTTATAAATTTAATGGTTAATTTAAAATTTTTTAGTTTTGGCATTTTACACGGTTTTAACTATTTGGTATTTAAATTATTAAATATTTGTTTTAAAATAATTGTAAGTAGGTGAAAAAAATTTATGTTTATAGATTTATATTATAAGTTAACTTTTTTAATTTTTTACTTTATTTACTTTAAATTTTGTAAGAGTGTTTCTTACTTTTATATAAATATTTAAATTAGTTTAAAATTATTTTTTTATAGTTATAGAAACAAATTAAAAACCCTCCAATTTGTTTTAATAGGTTGCGTTTTTCTTAAAAACAACTGTTAATCTTATCAGACGATACTCATCTATGCTAAAAACAGATCATTTCAAAATAAAACAATAATGTTGTAAATACTATTAATTATTAATCTAATTACCATCTTTGACTGAGATAAAAAATATTTCATTTTTTTTGTAAATAAAAAATTTGTAACAAATAATTTTTGAACAATTGTGATTTTATTATGTAAAGACTTGTTGAAAAAACAAAAGATTTGTTTAACAGAAGTAAAAATTAAATTATTTTAAAGAAAAAACATAACAAAAAGTTTTAACTAAAAAAAAAAACAACTTGAAAGATCTTAGAATTTCTATTAATTGATTTAATTAGTAGTTAGTCGATCAAAACTGTTTATCCACTTAAAAGGAGCTAATCTTTGTTTAAAAAAAAAAGAAAAATCATTACACAAATCTTAAGCTAAGTATTTAAAAAAATATTTAAGATTTTTTTTGTTCATCTGTCAAAAACAAAGTAAAAGCACAACGTTCATATCCTGGACAAGACGTTAAAAGGTATCCGTGATGTGCGACTCGATAACAAAAAGGTTCTTCGTGCACCAGGTCCTAGGACCAATTATTTTGAGCGCTTTTTTTGTTGTTCAATAAACTATAAACTTCAGTTAATTTTTCTTTAGTTACTCTTTATAATTTTTTTTTTTTGAACAGTTAATTTTAAATGTGTGAGATAATTTTACTTAGTTAGATACCAACCTTTATACTACAAAAACTACCAAACATATTATTTTTGTGCTTAATAGACCATAACCAACCCATGTTTGCTATCTTATGTTGATTTTAATATAAGCTTTTTAGTTTTATTGATGTTGAATTTATGTTGGTCTTTGTGAACTTCACCCAGTTTACTTAATTATTTTTAAGGCAGAAGATTGTTAAGAGTTTAAATTTGGTTATTAATTTAATCCCTCAGCAAACTTTTATTGTTGCAAGGGATAGAGTTTGAGACTGATGTTTTCTTACAATAAAAAAAATTACATTAGTTAAAAAGTCAATTTGGATAATGCAAGATCTAAACCATTAATGGACAAGACATTAAAGTATCCAAGTGGTGTGTCACTCAACAACCAAAAAATTTTTTTGTACACATTGTCATAGGACCAAACATTTTGAGCTCTTGATTTGTCATTTAATAAACAATAGTGATCAACACACATACAAAAAAAAACTTTTTCAGATATTTGAGTCCTAAATTTTAATGAAAATTTCAAAAAAAATTGAAAAAGTTTTTTAAAATGTACAGTTAAACTTCGCAAAAAAGTTAATACCCAAATAAAAATATTTTAAACAACTTCTTAAAAGATTTTGTTAAACTGTAATAGTTAAATGTGTTGTCAGATGACTTAGTAAACCTAAAGGAAAACAAAAAAAAAATTCATTTAAAAAATATAGAAATTTACTTAATAGAGTTATAGAATTAGCCAAAAGATTTTTTTTTTAACAAATAGTTAAGTACAATAAAGGTAACAGTAAAAATTTATGGAAAATTGTAAATAATATTGTCTCTACTAAATCTACTTCAAGCTGTAAAATAATTGGTGCGCTTGACGAGAGTGGTAAGATTGTGAGTGACCTGAAAGAAGTAACTTATTTAATGAATAAAATTTTGTTAATATACCAGACAAGTTGTTAAATGAAGGAAAGAATGCTTTTCATAATAATCTTGAGTTTTGTTTTAGTTCAGTATGTAATGATTTTGTATTCAAAGAATTCTTTAATAGTGAAATTGAGATGTACATTAGGAATATGAGACCAAATAAAAGTGTGCGATCTGATGTGCCAAGTATACAATTTGTAAAACTAAGTGTAAAAGTTATTGCTCCTTATTTATGTAAACTGTTTAACAAGTGTGTATAGTATGGTGTGTTTACCAAATCGCTTAAATATGCTGAAGTGGTACCATTTTACAAGTCTGGTAAAAAAACAATGTCAATAACTATATTTCCCTTTTATCTCCTTTTTCAAAAATTTTTGAGTCCTTGATGTGTGAGAGGTTGAATAATTTTTTTTGTCAAATAATGTTTTTCATAAAAAGTAATATGGTTTTAGAAAAAATAGTACAACTGAGCTGGCTGTGAATCAAGTTGTGGATGAGTCGACTAAGGCTGGTGAGAAAAAGTTAGTTAATTGTTCTGTTTTTTTAGATTTAGCAAAAGCATTCAATACAGTTAATCATGAAATACTCTTGTCAAAATTAAAATGTTATAAAGTTAAAGGATCTATGTTAAATTTACTACAAAGCTATTTAAATAGTAGAAGCCAATCGACTGTTATCAATAATGTTGTGTCTGAGCGTGAAATTGTGAATGTTGGAATACCGCAAGGTTCTTGTTTAAATCCTCTTTTGTTTCTTGTGTATATAAATGATATTTTTTCTTCTACTGAGATTAATATCAGATTGTTTGCTGATGATGCCTGCTTAAGCTACCAACATAGTGATCCTGCTTGTGTGAACAGTGTTATTAATGAAGAGCTGAGATAAGTTGATGTATGGTTGCGTGCTAATAAACTTTTTATTAACTATTCTAAAACTAAATTCTTGCTTTTTAACAATACTTGTAAAAAATGTGGTTTTAAAATAAGTATTAATGGATTTGCTATTGAACAGCCAGATAGTATAAAGTATTTAGGTGTGGTTTTGGATGAAAAACTGAATTGGAGGGCTCACTTAAGATCTCTCAAATCAAAGCTGTCTAAAAGTTGTTTTGTGTTGTCAAAATTGAGGTACTACTTGGATGTGAGTACACTTAAAATGGTGTATTATAGTTTGTTTTACCTGCAAATTCAATACTGTATATCTGCTTGGGGTGGTGCTGCTGAATGTTATTTGAAACACATTGTTACTATGCAAAAAAGGATAGCAAGGTATGTTTGCTGTGTGCCTGCTTTGACTCAAACAAACCCACTGTTTGTGAAAACTGGTCTGCTGAAATTAAATGATGTTTTTAAATTGCAAGTTTGTTTAATTGATGCAGAATAGTATGACTGGATTTGATGTTGAGCATAAAAGTTTTTCTCTTGCTAGTTCTCTTCACTCACACAATACAAGGTTTTCCAAAAAAATTAAATTTCATAACTGAAAGACCTAGAACAAGACTTAGCCTAAACTCATTTAGGTATTTGGGTCCAAGGTTTTGGTCTAGTGTAAGTTTGAATGCGGTTATAAAAATTTCCTATTAACTTGCTACAAGAAGTGAAACTGGAGTGCTTATAATCATATGCCTGAGTATATTGTTTTATTGTGCATTTTTGTATAAACTAGATTAATTATATATTTTGTTTTCCCTGTTGATTTCTGTATAAATTCAAGTTTAATTTTTTGTGTTGGTTATCTTATTTTTATTATATAAAGGAACATTTCTGTTGAGATGTTCTACTTTTTCTAGTATAAGTTTGTTATGAGATAAATTATTTGTCAATGTTTAAATATTGATCAAGATTTTTTTCACTTAATGCTAACAATAAATTACATTAGTTTTTTTTTTCTTTTGTGTTTTGTAGTTGTTTGTTTTTAATTTATACTTATGGTATATTGCTACTTAAATTTTCAACGGCTAATTGTGGAATCACTTGGTGGCAGTGATATCATAATTGGATTGTTGCGATTGTTGTTTTGTTCTGAACGTTGGCAACACTTGCTTGGGGATTGGAGCTTCAGGAATTTTCCACACTTTGTGGTTTTTAATGTTGAGATTTTAACCTTGTGACTGTTTGCCAAACAACGTGCCACCAGGTTTTTTTTTCAATAAAGGGTTAGGATTAGTTTTTTTAATTTTATTTTGGTTAGTTAAAAGTTCTTTTTTTTGTTTATAGTTAGATTTAGTTTTATTTTTTTCATTAAAAGGAAGTTTTTTAATTGATAAATTTGAAGATAGGGCAGGTGGAGTAACACATGATGATCTCTAACTAATTCACTTAACCTTCAAAAAATGTGTATTGTTGCAGAGGGGAGAGTGTGTTCTCTGATGTTTCCCTACCTTAAAAAAAAAATTAAAAAACTCACCTAGTTGAATGTTGCAAGATAGAAACATAGTTGTTAAAACAATGAAAAAAAAACAAGAAGATTTTAAGATTTAAACCTCCTACTCAAATTATATTCAAAAAATTAATAATCAATATTATATAGTTCCTACTTAGCTTTTGCAACATATTTTATTTTTTACTGTATTATAATATGATTCAACTTTTTTTTTAACAGATAAAAAGATTGATTGGTTAAGGGCATAGGGGGTAAACACCTTTTTTTGAAATTTGATCTTATTTTTTATAGTTTTTACTAAGCTACAAGATGCTTTTTACAGATTTTAAAAATTCAAAATAATTTTTGAGATATAGCCGGTCAAAGTCAGAGGCAACAGTAGGATCCTTATGGAAAGCTCAAACTAAAACGGCTAATAACTTGAAAGCACTAAAAATCTATTTCCTCCTACGTTTTTTGAGATACCTCAAATTTTTAAGAATTTTATAAATATTGCAAGGAACATTTCCTGAAAATTTGAGGTAGTTATCTCAAAAAACGTAGGAGGAGATTGATTTTTAGTGATATGGACTCCCATAAGGATCCTATTGTTGCCTCCGACTTTAGCTATATCTCAAAATTGTTTTGAAATTTTAAAATCTGCAAAAAGTATCTTGTAGCTTACTAAAAACTAAATAAAATAAGATCAAATTTCAAAAATAGGTGTTCACTCCCTATACCCTTAAATTAATTAAGTTGATTCTTTTGTTTGGTTTAACTTGTTTTTAGAATAGTTTTTATTATTTTTCTTTTCCAAAAGTAAGTATAAAAACTGAGAAACTTATCTAACAAAATAGGTGGCACTATAAGTTTTAAAACAAAACACAACATTTGTAAAATAATATTTTCACTGGTGTTTAAAAGTAGACCTGATTGTCAGTAAATTGATTAAAAAAAGCATAAAAAAGATCATAAATAAGTACACAAATTTTTAGCTAAAAAATTGTAAGCATTAATGTACTGTTTATTTAATGGAAAAAAAAGCATTCAAAATAGTTAATTCTAAGACCTAGTGTACCTGAAAACCTTTTTGTTATGGAGTAGTACAAATTTGAATACATATTTTAACATCTCGTCCAGGACTAGTTAATAGGTCTTTAAATTAATTAGCTTTGAAGCAGATACATGAGAGTTGTATAAAAGTTCAAAATTGTATAAAATAACATTAAGAAAACTTTGATTGCTATAAAAGAATTCCTTTCTTTGATTTAAAACAAATTTAGATTTAATTTGTATTCTCATTTTTAAATTACTTACAAACAATACATTTTAATTTAAATTAAAAAATTATTTACTATCATATAAAGGCTTTTAAACGTATTTATGTATTATTTACAACTAAGTATGTAGAGGTTACTCATTTTATTTCACAAACATTTCCAAAACTGTACTAGTTTAATTTTCAAGTGGTTAATGTTAAAAAAATTTCAAGGAGTTTTTGGTTAGTAAAACAGTTTAAAAAATAAATTAAAATTATGACATATGAATAAATTGAAATAAATACAAATTTTTAGAGTTTAGCAAATAAAACTTAAGTAAAGCTCTTTTAATTAATAACTTGTTAATAATTTTACATTTCCGTTTAATGCTGTTTGCATATTTAATTTAGATTGTTTTGAAGGAGTGTGCAATTTAAAAGATAGTAAAATATTACGCTGGTTTTATCTGTTCCGCATTGGAAACTTCAGTGAAACATCATGACAACTCTTAACAAATTACAGACCACTGTAGCATAGATAAAAACAGCACAACATTCAACCACCTTTTCAATTGCACATACTGTCAAAACTCTGACATAATTCAAAACTTTAAAGTTTTGAAACCATGTGAACAAAGCGAAATCTACAGCCTGTAATCAATATTGATTGAGGAAAAATTACATAAGTTAAATACGCAAGTAGCATTAAATGAAAAAGAAAAACTATTAACAATTAATTAACTAAAATATCTTTATTTAAGTTTTATTTGCTAAACTTGAACGTTTGTATTTATTTGAACTTGTTCATACGTTATAATTTAAATTTATTTTTTAATTTTTTACAAATCAAAATATTTTTGAAATTTTTTAAACATTTACCACTTGAGAATGAAACTATTTAGTCTGAAAACGTTTGTTAAATCAAATATAAAATAAAGTGAGTAACCTCTACATACTTAGTTGCAAATGGTATATATATAAAATATAAATAAAATATAATTAATATAAAAGTCCACAGTTTTATCTTTTAAATTCTAAAATATTTTAAAAGTGTGGTTTTAAGCTTGCATTTACTGTTTTTAAATAAAAATTTATACTAAGCATAATAATTCAAAATTTAAAATTAATCATTTGTTAAAAGATATCCTCGGGAAGTAAATTCACTGGAATATATAATAACATATTATCATTGTACAAATGTTTGTTTAATAAAGAAAGAGTACTGTGAAAATTTGTTATTACTTATTATAACTACATCAAAAAATTTAGACATAAAACTAATTACCCAACCTCTTGCTTAATGTTTTATGCTGTTGCTTTATAGATTTTTTTAGTAAACAGTTGCCATTTTGCTACATTTTTCGTTTACTTAGTTTTATTTTACTGATTTATCCTTTAAAATTTTTGAGTTGTGACATTTATTTGAGCTAGACTCTTATGCAATTGATTTATATATTTGGTTCATCTTTAGAAATACTTGTAAGGGAAGGCTTTAAAGGGTTAGCCCCTGATTGATATTAATGCAGTTTAACTTTAACAGTGTTACCAAAAAAAAACTGTGTGTATATGAAGTAGTCAAATGTTTTGCCACTAGTAATACTACTAAACATTAATAAGTTAATGCTAAGCAGCTAACACTTCAAAGCCTCCCCTTGTATGAATATTAGTAGATGAACTATGATGATAAATTTGGTAATTTAGATAAGTTAAGACTTGCACCTATACATAAATCAGTCTGAAGTACGTTTTCTCCTTGTCTATTTCAAGTAGTTTCGTTACCTGTTATAGTTTTTTTGTTCGTCTACAGTTACCTTATTTATATGTAGGGAGTTTCTGTTCTATATTTATTATCCCTGCCTTAGTAACTAAGTTAGCTTGTGTTATAACATAAATAACTGAGTGTCTGAAATTATTTTTTATAGTTATGTACTGTATTCAAATGCGAAAACTTTTTAGGTTTATAAAAGTGGTTGTATTAAGTACCTAGTTATCAAGTTATATTTATTTAAAAATATTTGTATAAAGACAACTATGAAGATTAACTAAATAAGATTACATAGTATAAAAGTATTAGTTTTAAATATGGAAAATAGCTTATTATAGGAAAAAAAATATTGTGTGAAAGAAAAGCTAATAATGATTTTAATTACGAAAAATTGTCTTGTTATTAAACTTTGAAAACGATATAACTATATTAAAAATCAACTAAATTCTTCAAAGATATAAACTTAAAAAATTGAACATGTTTTTACAGAAACTATAAATATGAGATTAATGTATTTTGCATGCAAGATACTTGTTTTGATGTTAGTTATTAATTTAATTGAAGCAACCAAAACAAATCATCATAAAATTAAAAGTTAGTTAAGTTTGTATAGATTGTAAATTTTATAAAAAGATTGCTGTGCAATAAGTTTTGTAATTCTAACAATTTTGCATTATGAAAAAGTAACTTATAGTAAATTGTGTTTAAGTTTTACTTTTACTTCTTCATGTTATAATTATCAGTTCATTATTAATGTTATTTAGAATTAAAAGGTACAAAATATAAGCAACCCATCAATAGTAAAAAAAGTGATATAATGTACTACTTGTTTTGAAACAAACATAACTCATTTTTATTTTGTTTAGACTCATATACATTTTATTTAGCCATATCCATATCTTTATTTATTTAGTTTTGCTCTATTGTTTTAACTGGACTAAGTTATTATTTTTGACAGTTTTTGTAATATAAAATTTATTTTTATTTGTGTTTTAATTTTTTTATTTAATCCAATTAAAAATTAACTCTTTTATAACTATGTTTTTATTTGATGTTTTTTTTTTGTGTTTGCATGCAATCATTTTGCTAAATTGACCAGGATATGATGGTGATCTTTCACTTCATACCATGGCAACTATTTCTCCGACCACCACCCCAAATTTCAACTTATCAGATGAGACAACGATTTCAACGATTATAATGCATACGTTTGACAATACCAGTTTGAGTGATTTTGCTAATAATTTAACTCAAGGTTTCTTTTTGTTATGAATTAAGAGTGTGTGTTTTGTAATGCTGTTTAAAGAAAACAATTATTAAAAATCAGTAATTTGTAATCTAATTATGCTTGTAAATCTAATTTTATGAATTAAAGAAATTGAAATGAAGTATGAAAAGAAATTTAAAGCTCTGATTTCATTTCAATAACTAGTTCTGAAACTAAAAGATATTTTTTTCATTGTTTCTTGAGCATAGGTTTTTTAAACAGATTAGTTTTTGGTTATTCTCTAAAAATTAATTAATATAATTAAAAGTGAGATTAACTAGAACTCAAAAGTATTTGAATTCAAATAGTAAAATCTTGCTTATCATACTTTATTATTGAAGTAACTTTTTGTGTATTTAAAGTATATATAAATATAGTGTATGTATAAACTTTAATAAAAATATTATTTAGAAAACCGATCTGGTGAAAAAGTTGCTCAAATTCCTATAAAAGTTGAAAACCACAAAGTAAATTCCACAAAAGATGCACTACACAAGCAAAATGGTGCTAAAATTACTAATAAAGACAAGACTGTCAAAGCTGAAGAGGAAAAAAGTATTGAGTTGCAAGTGAAAGTTCTAGGCAACACAACAGTTCAGCTTCCTCAAAATGTTGTTCAACTTGAAGCTGTGGTATCGCTTAATAATTCCACATTAAGTTAGACATATACTTCAATATAAATTTTCATCTAAACTTTTGTTTAAAATATTTCAATAGTTTAAAATTTTACTTCTAATTGTTAAACTGATTAGATAAAACTTTATTTATCTAAGTTTACTGCATAAATACAAAAATAAAATTATAAACTTGATAACTTTTTTATAACAAAAAGTGTTTTTATATAGTTTTTGTTTTAGTCCTTATTTGGTTTCTCATTTTTGACATGCATTCCTAGCAATACCTTCTATGACTTGAATTATTTCTTTTGATTTTCAAATTTATTTAAGTATAAAATAACCATTCTTATTGCTTAGTATATAAAACACATGTAGAATTAAAATAATTAAAACTTTATAAAACAAAAATAAAATATTTTATTTAATCCATAAAAACATTTAAACAGCTTGTTTTTTTGAAAAGCTCATTAAGTCGGAAATTGGTTTTAATGTTTTTTATTTTTATTTTTTCAAATTTTATTTGATAAGACTTTAGACTAGAGTTAAATAGCATTTTTTAATCTTTAGGTCAGATTAAACAGAAAAAGTCTTTTACGGTCGGATTGTACTGTTATGTTTAGAAAAAAAAAGCAATTAAAAATACTTGTTATAAAAAATCTCAGTTTCGTTTGTTTTTCATAAGAAATCAAGATAAATTTGTATCAGTAGTAGATCATTGAGATCTAAGTTCATATTGTATCTTAAAGAGAATATTTTCTTATGACTAATTTCTATACTTCTTTTATTTATAGTAGGAATTTTTCCTATGGTTATTTCGTTCTAACCTGTCATGTTTTTTTTTAAATAAAGATCCTAAAGTTAATGAAATATATTAATTATTAGTTTTTATTTAAATATACAGAAAAGGAGTATTTAGATGATCTAAGCTATGAGTGGGTTCTTGTAAGTCAACCAAAAAATTCAAAAGCACAGATGGAAAAGAAAGAGAATAAAATTGAAAGCTCTCAACTAATAGCTGGATTGTATCAGTTTGAGGTAAGTGTCTTTGGATTATTTCAATATTTAAATATAAATTATACTTGTTGTTTATTTAAAATACCGTTTTTTTTTTGTTTATACAACAGCGAAAAAATGAAAATAAACGTACAACTGGCTTTTATTTAAAGAATAAAATACATATATATATATATTTTTTTTAATGATCTAAAAACTAACAAAAAAATAATTGTTTAATTTGTATAAACAAACTTTTATATATTAATATATTGCGGCTCCCAGAAAATTCATAAAATGAAGTTTAGAAAGTTTTGCTACTTATATTTATTACTAAAGCTGAATATTTTTTTTAAGTTAATAAGTTTGATATCAGTTTATTTCGTGTTAAAACAGACTTATTTATTTTAAACCATCTTACTTGATATATAAATATTCTAGTTTTTAACTTCTCTAAAATTTAAACCAATATATGTTTTTGAACAGCTTTTTAGATATTGTAATGGCAATTCATTTTTCTTAAATATAATTTTTTTTAAAGCTTACACTGAGAGAGTCTCAAAAAGTTCACAAAATTTGTAGGAGAAAGACTATTAATGATTTTTTGTGCCTTTTTAGTTTGTGTCTTCCATGATAAACCTCTGAAAGTTGACATATTGATAAGCTTATATCTTAAAGCCACTCTTAATTTTTTTAAATGATAAAAGGTAACTGATAGGTTATTTATTTTTGCAAAAGTAATGATAAATATATTTTCCCTCTATGTCCTTGATATACTTTGAATTATTCACTTAAATGATCTTTTTTGTTTTAGATGCCTTAAGAATACTTACATTTTATAAAGAGTATTTCAATAAAGCTCTATATTTTGTAACTTTAATTTTCCAGCAACAAATGTTATTAGCTTGCTGAGTTATTTAAGTATTTAGCTAAATTTAAATTAAATAAAACTTAAAAGACAAAATCAACAAGTTTACGCTAAATTCAAGTTTTAAATCTACGAAAGTTTCAAACACACTGTCTTTTTCAATCCTAAATAAAAACTTCTTATATCGTACGCATACAAATTTTAATTAAATGTATTGTTGCCACTACTACTTAAAATTAGTAATTTGCAACATGCTTTTATTAAAATTCTTAAAGTAACTTGTATATACTAGTCCAAGGTTTAACTTTCAATTAATAAAAACTTAAAATAGCGGTATTAAACAAATATATAAAAAAATTCATGCTTAGTATAAATTTGTCAAATAAACATGATTAAACGCCATTTTTTGTAAATACTAATTTTTATACATTGGTTTTTTTAGCTTGTCACATTTTGACAATTTTTTCATTTTTAAGTTTTTTGTATGATTTGAAATATCATAGTAATCTTGAGCATTTTTCAATAATTTTTTGTAAAAGAAAATTAAGACAAAAGCTAAAAATCGTCCAAGGTGCAAAATATATGATCAATATTAAAGACATGATCCATTTATAGTTTTTGACGAATTAATCTTTGTTTTACTTAATTTGTTTTCAAGCTTATTCGTAACAATTTTTAATGACTTATATTATAAGCTTTTGCCATGTTATTAAACTTTTTTTTTTTTTTTAATGCTTGAAAGTGTATTTTTTGTCTAATTATTATGCCCTTAAAATGTTTGACTGGATCACTGGTAAAGTTCAGTGTATTGTTCACCAAAAAAGAATAATAGACTAAATTACACAAAAAAATTTTTTTTTTATTTTATAAGACAATAAGAAAAGTCCAAGTCTTTAAATAAATTTTTATTAGGTAAAAGTGACCAATCAAAAAAGGCTTAAAGGAGAATCCTCCGTCAATGTGACCGTGTTAAAAATACCCAGAATAAACACCCCACCAATAGCCAATGTAGACCCCATACGACAAATCATCACACTTCCAACTAACCAGGCTATAATCGATGCTTCTGGTTTGTTATTTCTGTATTATTGTCTGTTCTATAGTATTTTATTAAAACCAATTAGTACTTAAAATAAAATCTAGATCAATACAATTTTAGATTATGCTGTATTATTTGTTTTTATTCGTCATTTTCAAAGTAAAAGTATTTAAAAATTACATAACATTTATAGTACAAAACATTTAAAAATTTAGTAGTTTTAGAATACTAAATTGTGTAATTGTAAGGTTTACATAACAATTCAAATTCTGAAAATTCTGTTATTACAAATAAAGATTAATGGGCCACATCTCAAAAGCTAATATATATTTGAAAAAAAAAGCTTATGTAGGTCTAGCTAACAACATTGTGATTGTATTTTATAATATACTATTAAGTATGATATATACACTAAGGTGAATGAGATTAGTAAACTTTTTTTGTTTTAATTTATGTGCAGAAGAAGTTTTTTTATAAGTTGTTTTTTAATAGCAAGCTTATACTCAAATTAAATTGTTTTTTTTTTGTTTTTATAAAAAAAAAACTGTGAAAGACTATTATAAATATTTTTTTATTTTTGTAAATTTAATGACTTTCAAAAGCTCTTTTAATAAATAATATTTAACTTTAAAAAAGTAATTGAATTTATATTTTGTTAATAATATTTTTTAATATGCTAAAAATTTTTTCAATAGTTTTCAAAAGTGTACAACTGACCTGATTTACTTTTAAATGTCAGTCAAATGTTGTATCATAAGAAAGGTAGTTTTTTATCAAAAATATGTAGTTTATTTTAAAACCTTAAAAAAAGAGATATTTATAAGTAGAGTTTTATTGTGTAATTTATGCTTTAATTGTAGGAAGTTGTAAAACACGATAAGGAAAGCAATAAACTAAATGAATTTTGTGTGAGCAGTAAAGTTTATATTTTAGCATAGCATTGTGTTATGAGAAAAACTTATTTACTGTTTTAAGAATTTTTTGTGCTAAATTGTAATAATTTTATCTTTGTGTTTAAATGAATTTTTGCTATTTATACTTCAATTTTAATCAAAATGATTGTTTAATGTTTTTTGAAGTAATATTTTGAATAATGGAAAACTATAACTTTTATTAAAATGTTATAATAATTGTTTTATTAGTTTATAAAGTTTTAAAGCAATGACTTTTTTGCACCCATTTTAAATAAATTATAATGCCTTAAGTCTGGTTTATTAGTCCTCATTTGTTGTACTTATTATAAAAGAGTTTTACTGGTTTTTAAAATAACTTTAGTTTACTTATTTTTTGAGCAGTTTAACAAAATCATGTTATGATCAAAAAAACGGCTTGACAAAAACGCCTCGTAAACATTCGTAAGTGTTTAGCAACTTTTGAGTTCTAAAAATAGTTTAATGTATGTGTTGTCTTACTCAACGATTTGTTTTTGTTTTCCAGGTTCAACGGATGACGACGGTATTGAGAGTTTTGATTGGGAGCTTGTCACTGGCCCGCTACAAGACAGCAGCTACAATAATGCTGGTCACGATAAGGTTTTTGACTGCATGATGTAATAAACTCATTATGATACAAAATGTTTAATGTAAACTTATTTTATACATAAGTTTGATATTTTTAAGTAAGCATGTAAAATTTCTTTGTTAAGGTAATTTGTTTAAAAAAAGTAAACTTAGGAATATAAAAAAGGCTAAACTTTGTGTACAGTTTGTCGAATGATTAACTAAAAAATAATTTTGAACTTAAAATATATGCTAATAAAATAGTAATTTAAAAGAAGGAAAATAATTTTACTTACATTGAACAGATATTGAGGTTGAAAAACTTGACAGTAGGAAATTATACTTACAAACTAACAATCACTGATACGGATGGAGAAACTGACTCTGAAATTGCTTATATCAGAGTTGATGAAAGTTAGTTTTTTTGTTTAGCAAAGTCTTAATTTGCAACAATAATATCAAAATTAATTTTATGTATTTAAATAAGCAGAGGTTAAATATAAGATTAGTATTCAAAACAGTATTTTCTGTTTTTATCATATTTCGTTTTATCAATTAAAAGACAGTTTTATTATTAAACTTTTTAAACAAAGCATCAGCTCATTATTATAACTTTTTAAAGTATATTAAATTATTTTAAATACTTTTTTTTTCTGTTTTAACCTTTGATTCTAGATTTATACAATTTTATAGCTAGTATATTTTCTTATAAAAAAATAATTGATAAAAAAGTATTAAATCAGTAAATATGCTTATAGTTTTTTGATTTTTGTGTAACAGAACTTAAAATAGTTACATAAATTTAAAAAATGATTCACTCAAACTTAATTTAAGTTGGATTTGAAATGTTAAACGTGCAAATATTTAAATAACTTAATCGTTAAAGTATAATTCCTATATTTAAAAATTTCAATCTTTAACTTTCATAACTTTAGTTTTTGTATCGATTTTAAACAACAAAACAACTACAGAGATAGACCACCAACCAGTAGCCATTGTAGTTGCGTCTGACCAGGCGATAACATTACCCGTAGACTCAATATATTTGTTCGGTAATCAATCAACAGACGACTGGGGTATCGCTTCTTATCAATGGAGTATTGCTGCTGAAAGCAAAATGGCTGTTGCTGATCTTGATGTTAGCTTTTTTTTTGTGATAATTCGTAAAAATAATACATATTTTTTCTAAAAATTTTGTGCTTTAGAGTCACATAAATTATAGTAAATACAAAACAAAATGACGATGCAAATTTTTATATAACTATGAGCAATTTTAGCTCACTAACTACAAAAAAGTTAAAGTATTTGTACTCGCTTTATAAATTTAAAACAAGTGGCTTGACTTTAATTTTTTGTAACAGGGATCAAGTACAAAAGTTCTGCATGTGACTCAGATGCAGGAAGGGGAATATACATTTCAGCTCGTTGTTACCGACACCAGTGGCCAAAAGGCTGCTGCCAAAATAAACATTATTGTTCAACCTGTGAGTTGATAAAAAAAAGCTTATTTAAAACGTAAATATACATTAGTCTACTTTAAGGTATGTTGTACTTATTACAGTTTATTCTGATTGTAACAATGTTTGCTTAAAATCGATAAAAAAATTGTCTATTTATATTTTCAAGTTGTTAAGTATTTAAAAATATTATGCAAGATCGTGTTTATTCTTTAGTACAGTTTTAAATTGTTAATAAACAAGTATTTAAAGGTTAAAAAGTGAAAGTTTTAGTAGTTTTTGTTTTAATTTTCTTTAAAAAAATGTATTGTTAATTAATGAAAAGTGTTTAAAATTCTTTGATTCTAAAAATATTATTAATTACCTAACATTTTTTAAAAATATTAGTCAACAAAATTTAAAGCATAACATGTGTTAAGTATATAATTAAAATAATTAATCATGAAAATTATTTTATTTAATAATTTTCAATAGAATAGTTAAATTTTTAAAGCATTGCCATCTTTTACTAATTGCTTATACATTTTTAAGTAAGTCAGTCAAACTAGTTTTCAATTATAGTAATGTTGTAAACTAAACTAAAAAGTAAACTTAGTATTTGATATATAGTTTGCTTTTTGTGATACTTTAAAGTTTTTGACAGTTTCTAACTATAACTACCTCAATGCACTAAATGTATCATTTTGTTTTACTAAATATATGAATATTATTTTTAATAAGCAAATTTACAGAATTTCACTACAGCAAAACTTCTTAAGTTATGTTTTGTATATTATTAAAGATGTATTTACCTGATTAATTTTTTTTTCTAGTACATTTTTTTATTATAAAACAACAACTTGTTTAGTTTTTTTAAGTTCAAATTGTTTTCATTTTCTTATTTTGCTAACAGTAAGTCCAAAGTTTAACGTTTGTTATTAACTTTAAAACCTTAGTTTATTTGATTACTTAAACAGTATAATTGAGAAATGAACATTGTCTAAGTTTTTGAGCAATTGTTTTTGAATATATTATCTTATTTTCAAAATTTTATATACATATATATTTTAATGGTTAATATGTAGATATTTTAATACAAATGTAGTAAAGTATATTAAAAAGCAAGCTTCAATTGCAAATTAAATTTTAACACATACAACTTTAATTGCATAGAAAACAAGCTTAATGTATTTAACTTATTTACATAGTTCTTACTTTAAAAAACATTAGAATAAATATGATCAACAGTATTAATTGATCAAAATTAATTAGAAAAATAATAAGTTATTCTTGAATTATTAACTTGAATTTAAGTAAAATAAGTAAAAATAAAATAAACAACATAGTAAAATGCTACGCTTTTTCATCGAATTTTTATTTATTATTAGGTTTAATACTTCGGATTAAGTGAAATATTTAGTTTTTTACTTTTAAAGTTGCCAACTACTGCCATATCTCTATCTTTAAATTTGGTTTATTTTTTCATCTATTTAAATAAAAGTTCGTTATAATGCATATTAGTTTTCTATGTTGTTTAAGTTTATTTTATTAATAAGCTTTGATTGTTGTAATTCTAACAGATATTTCTTGACTAACTTCTGATATTTTTACTAATTAATATATATCTTCAATTTAAAAATTCAAGAAATAAGCACTACTAATGTTTACAATTTTTTTACTTAAATAGCTATGGTTTTAAAATAAAAGCTTTGAATTCCGTTTTGTGTTTTTATAACAGCTCTACCAAATAAGTTTATTTTGATTGTTCATTGTATAATTTTAAAAGTTTTTTCATTTTTAATTATTTACAGAAATCAAACGAGCCTCCAGTGGCGAATGCCGGGGCGGATAGTGAAATATTACTACCGCTAGAGGGACCTGCGTCTGCTGTTTTGAACGGAAATTTATCTAGAGACGACGAGCTCGTCACTTCATACAGCTGGGTACAAGTTGGGTTGGTGCTTTTTTTTATAAAGTTAGTCTGGGTGCTTATATCTAACAGCAAACTTATTTTCTTATTAAGTCTGGTCATTTGATGTGCGTCTAACTGTTAGTAGATGAATTTTATTCGAAAATTGTAATTGAAATTACTAGATGTACCTAAACGAGAGTCTAGTATTTACCATGGTCTACAAAAATTTACGTTCTACTTGATGTGTACTTCTGTAAATAAAACTGAACAACTAAACCTTTATAAATTAAACTTCAAATCTATAAGTAACTGATATTTTGATATAAAACCAATACTGATCACTAAACAGAGAAGTTCCGTCAAAAGTAGAGATATTGCATGCTACAAGCATGATAGCAGAAGTCGAGGGATTGCAAGAACCGGGTATATATCAATTCAAACTGACTGTATTAGATGCTCATGGTAGGCAAGATGAGGACACTGTTGATATTACGCTCAACCCAGGTTAGCTTGTATTTCATGAAAATTATATTTGCTTAAAAAGTTTGTAAGTTAAAAACTAAATGCAAGGTATTCTAGATTAAATCTCATTAAAGTAATTTCATGAACTAAAAAGATAGTCTTTTTTAAGTATTACTGAATGAGTTTTTTTACTAAAAAGATGTTTATTTTTTTTGGTTTTTTTAAATGTCTTTTTAATAAAAAATTGCATCTATTCCATAGTATAAAGTGTTGTTATTAAAAAGGCATTGAATTTTTAAATAAAAATCTTCGATTTTATTTAAAAAACCATTTGCAACTTAAAATTACTACATATTCCATTTGATACGTTTGTTTATATTTTTAAGCTTAACAAATTATACTCAAATCCTTATCAAAAGTAAAAAGAAAAGTAAAACTGTTTAAGAGACTTCTTAAAATTTCAATTGGTTGTAACAAAGTAAACAAAGTTATAAGAAGCAAGCTAGTCAAACAAAATTTAAAACAAAAGCAATCTAATAACTAATCAATAAAGCTTTTCTTTTTGTTGCTACTTGTATGTTTAACTCAGAGTTTTCTTGTGCAACTAGCATCAATTTTATGCAATAAAGCTTACCTCGAGCATATCTCTTTAAAACTTCGAAGTTCTTCTCAATGTTTGAGTTTTGACTCGGTGTTGATGCAAATGATTGAAATAGCACTACGCTTGTCTTGTCCTTTGTGATCAGCAACTCTTCAAAACATTTGACGCGATGTCTCTCCTATGTAGGAGATGATCTGATTTATAACAAAATCCCTACTGACAATAAAACTTCTTTTAAATTTGTTTTTAAATATCGCAAATCAGTGCCTTGTATTTACTAATACTTTAAAATTACTTAACTACCGGTATTTATATTTAGAACGTGCACCTGTTGCTAGGGCGGGCGATGACATCACAATTCAGTTGCCTGACAACAGTGTAGTACTGGATGGAAACAAGTCTAGTGATGACTATGGAATTGTTAAGTTTAACTGGATAATGCAAGATACCTGCCCTCCATTTTGGGTTAGTAAATTAATATTTGTATCAAATAATTGTGCCCACATAAAACTACATTTTACTTCCTAGTAAGTCTATAACGCTGTTTTTATATATTGATTATGATAAAAGGAGTTTATGAATAACAGCGCATAGTGAACAACAGTGACGAAACGAGCAGACTGCTTCTGACAAACTTACAAGCTGGTACTTACAAGTTGACGCTGCAAGTTACCAACAAGAGAAACAGAATTGCCACGGATAACGTGACAGTTCATGTGGAAGCTGACGTGAACATTCCGTACTATGTAAGACTTTTAGCAGTACAAGTTGTTTTCTAAATTTAAATTTTATTCACTTTAGATATTATTAAAAAACTCAAATTATAAATAAACAAAAAATTAATTAACGACTTATTAATTTTTAAACAATAAGTTGATGATACCAAACATTTTTCTTACATGGTGTATTTTTTATTTCTCTTAAAGTATTGATCACACCCTAAAAACTATAGGTTGAGCTTCATTTACCGCAAGGAGCAATCCAGAGCAAAACTGAGTTTAATGACTTTGTGAAATTACTGGAACTTAGTTTGTCGAAGTTTAATGGGGAAATTGTTGTTGTTGAAAAATACGATGATCATAGATACGACACGTGAGAAACTTGTTTTCTTTATGCTTTTTGAGTTTGTGTGTACTTACATGTGGTTTAATTGCAAAGTACTTAAAAATTTTAATTTCACAAAATTCGTAGTCTAATTATTTACTATCATTATTACGTTGGATCATTGTTTGCTCACTTATTACAAGTTTACTCAAACAAAAAAAAATGACAACCAAATGATTATTTGTAAAAGTAGCCAAACTTTTTAAAATTAGACTCATTGACAAAATATATATATATATCTAAGAAATTTATACAAGTTTTTGTAGTAAAGCCGTATGTAAACTATATTATTAAAAAGTGGTTTAAGTAATAAGTGTTTATACTTAAAATGCTTAAATTAGGTAAATTATATTGTTTCAAACTACTTAACCAACAAAAAATAGTTATCATATGGTTAAACTGTTTTCAAATTGTTAACTTTATCTCAATAATGTACTATAGTATAATATTTTAGATATAATTCTTTTATAAACAATATTTTTTACTAACTTAATAGGAGTACTAATAGTTTTATCACTCCTGCTTAGTTATATTTCTAAACTTTTAACCTAACTTGATTTAGTTGTAATTAATGCTAAGCTTTAACAACAGAATGGTTCTAGTTTTTTACATGAAATCCAAAGAGTTTTCAGTTAAACCAATCAATAACATTCAAGCTTCACTAATTGTAGATGAAATAGGTGCTAATCTAGAAACAACAAGCACATTACTTGGTGTGGAAGTAAAAGCTGTTGAAACTTATGGTAAGTTTGTTGAATTTAAATTTTCTAGAATTTGAACTACTTTATGTTTTAAATTAAACAACTGTGTTATCTTTTTTGATTTTGTTTTGATTATCGTCTTTTATTTATATGTGTTCTATTTAAAAAAAAAACTTCTTGTTTATTGTTATACCTAAGTACTTTAATACATCTTAAAAGCATTCAATTTTAATCGTATTTCCGGATAGTTTCACCACACTAACAGTTTAATGTAAATAATTAATCTAAGCGCACTAATTTGTTAAAGCTTGGACTCAAGAGCACAAACACACAAAAGCTTTATTGATTTTCTATCTAAATAAGTTAATTGCCCTTTATATTTTATTTAAGTAATTATTATGTCTAAAGTTAAACTTTGAAATACAATTCCTTTTAGATTGAATATTTTTTTATATTGAAAAAACATATGATGATTCTTTTATATACATTTAACTTTTTAAAATTATAAATTAATTCATAAACTTTTGAATTTTTAAAATTAGCTTCTTAAATACAAATATTAAATTGCTATAATAAAAAATAAAATTTCATGATAAAAATAAACAATTCAATACGTCTTATATTTTTTAACTTTTAAAGTTTTATGTATTATTTATAATTCAAAAAAATTTTTTTTTGGGTTATGAGTACTTTTGAATTTGTTATCAATTCAAATCATTAAGTGTAAAGTTGTGTTTAAGGCCAAAGAGGGGAGTCTAAATTTTCTTTTTTACAAAAATTAACATTGGCTATTATTAGAAATCTTATAAGAGTGACTAGAAATATACTTTTTATAGAACAAAAAAATTTTAACTAATTTTTGAGGTATAACCAACTAAAAAGTATGATACATACAACTGTATGGAATAAAAAAAATTCATGGCCAATTTTTTCTGAAATTTGAAAAGTTCACTAAATTTCTGAAATAAAATCTATATCCGCCTTAATTTTTAAAGAAATTTAATAATCTTTCTAGATAATGTTCTTTTAAGTATAACAAGCAACTTGTAGAAAGCAGATTTACGAAAAAAAAACATGACTATTATTATAAAAATAAATCAGTTTTTTGTTTATTAAAAAAAAAAATAATTCCTACAAACTGTTTTAAATTTATCAAAGATTTGACTGAAAAACTTTTAAGTCAACTGCCTAAAACTGAAGAAAGAGATAGATTTTTAGTAAAGTAGTTATTTTTGCTTTTTTGTTTGCTCCTTCTATAAAGAACCTACTACACTCTCACTTTGAATGTTTATATCTCAAGTGTTACTGTGATCTTTTAAATCGGTAAAAAATAACTAACAGGTTACTTTTTTATGTAAAAAATAAGATTAACTTTTATAAAAAGTATTTTTCCCCTATTGCCTCAAACAAAAAAAGAACAGCAATTTTTTAACTTTTCCAATTATTTTAGTATCCTTAATGTGTTATATATCACAATATCTACAAATACTAGCCACTAACAAGTATACAGCCCGTAACTTTTAACCCTCAAACATAGTGCAATAAGTCACCATATGTATAAAGGCGATTGGTGTCATTTTGAAATAAAAGTCAAAAAGAATTATTTACGCATGCTACTTGAGAGACTTTTTTTTCAAGATTGATACTCACTACAACTGTGACTTGTTTTCAATCTATTCCAAAAAACTCTGAACCAATTGTATTTATGTTCACTATTTTAAACACTTTAGTACGGTACAGTCTGTGCAAAATTTTTATCATCACTGACAGAGTGCCGTAATACGTGTAGCGGTCGTGGTAGATGTCATTACAAGTATTGTGAATGCGACACGTTTTGGATGGAAAACTTTCTCAGAGTCTACGCTGGAGATGGTGTCAGAAATTGCGGTTTGTTTTTGTTTAAAGTAATTTTAAAAGCTTTGAAATTTAATTTTTATACATCACCATGTTTATATAGTTTTTTTGCCGGTTTAGTTTAATATTTTAGTTATCTTTGTTAAGTGACTTTAATAGAATTTTTTTATTAATAAGAAAGTTGCAAAAAATTACGCATGATATGTAATTAGTAGATATTGGCAAATATTAACTTTGTACATAAAAACCGTTTAAAACCCAAACAAAGAGTTTTAAAGTTTACTTCGTAAGGTTATTTTGACCATGTGATACATCAAATACATCAAAATCATTTTCAAGCATATAAAAAACTGCGGTTAAACAAAACTATATTAAAATAAAATGTGAAAATTACAAACTTTACTGTGATTGACAGGGTTCTTACTTAATTTGGTTTTTCATGGATAATCGCAATTTTACAAAAAAAAACAGGATTTTACTTTTTCTTGTAAGCACTGGACCAGTTTTTAACTTTTTTTTTGTGACTAGAAATGAGAATAAGACTTTTAAAAGACTTATATAAGATTTCCTATTATGTTGATTTACTAGGTGTCTGCTGCTGCACTTAACTTAATTATGGTAAACCATTACTTTTCATTGTGTTATTATAGATGTACTATAAACTATATACATTTTAACAATAAGTTTTTAAAACAAGCTTTTCTATAAAAGTCTTTTGAAATTAAATAATATATAAACTTAAATCATATTAGTTTATTGAACACGATAAAAAGTTAATGCTCTAATATTTTGGTCAAAGGACCCGGTGTATAGAAAGACCGTTTGGTCATCGAGATACACATCGACTATTTAGTTTATATATTTTTTTGTTATATAACAAACATAGAATAACAATAATAATAAACTTCTACAAAAAGTAATTTTCTATATAAAACGAATGGTTTTATACAAACAAGTTTTATACAAAATAAATTATGAATATTAACGTAGTTTAAGTCCATGGTTCTCTAACTCTTAAAATTATGTGCACAAATGCAAATAAGTAAAGGAAAATTTATGTGCATATGAGATAGTAAAGTAAGTAAATTCATTATAAAGTTATTTTTTCTAGTAGTAATTTACTATTTTTTGTAAGTTTTTTAAATGTGTCAAAAAAAAAAAACTGAAAATACGTAAAGATTAAAAAAAATCTTAAATAAAGAAGGACTTTCTGCGGATAAAGTTTAATTCAAAACATTTACACTTAATTTTTTCTTGAATTTTTAGAGGAAACCCTAAACAGTATTAATAATTAAAGACTATTTAGTTTAAATAAAATAAAGATAGCTGAAATAAGAAAATGAAATAAGATATTATTTTTCTTTGTAATTTTGTTCAATGTAAGCTAATTAATTATAGTGCCAGACGGAAACTCATATTATCATACCCTTAGTATAATTTATACTTAATCAAAAGTTATCAAAATATGTGCAAATTTGGATAGAAGTTTTTATCAGCTCAATTGCTTCAGATATACATATTTCTAATTTTTATGACACTGTTTTAGAATTTTGAAGTCATTAACTATTATCCTTGTTTGTTTGTATTATTGAGTCTAATTTTTAAACTGAGATTTTTGTACTAATAACATTATATTTTTATCAGTGTTTTTTAAACTGGTATTGAAGAATGAAATTGTTCCCTTTAAGTTGTATTTTATTTACTAATAAATTATAATAACAGTTTCTCTTTTCCTACGTTTGAAAAAAACAAATACCTTATAAACTTTTTATTGTTTTATTTTATTACAAGTTTCGAATTACAAAATTGATTAAAAGCCAAAAAACATGCATTTATGAAAAATTTTCTTAATTTATATTTCTTCAATGACTTTAGTTTTTGAAATACTAAATTTAATGGACGTAAATTAATTTAGATTAGAGCAACATGTTAAGTTTTGTAAACTCTTGGCTTATAAATGTAAAAAGTATAGATATCCATGGTTAAGTAACCTTTAAATAAAGTTCTAGTTTGTCACTTTAATTTAAAATATAATTTATTTCTCTTAAAACTTGTTTTTAAAATATGTACAGTTTTAGTCTAAAAATTTTAAAGAATTAAAACAACCGAATAAATGTTGCAATAATTTTTAAAGTAGGTTGATCGTCTGTTTTGCATTAGAAAAATAACCCTAGGTTTAGGGGTCGGAAGCCAAATTTTGTCGGAAGCCAAATAAAAAAAAAGTTTTAGGTTTTATTCTTCTTAATTAACCAGAAATATGAAGTGTAAGTCTTTAATATTTCCCAAATTTACCTGAGATTTTGTTGCTCATCTTTTTTATGTTATAGTTTATATAATTACTAGAACCAAAATATCTATCGTAAGTTTCAAAATTTAATTTTGCTGGCCAAATTTGCATATTTGTAGTTCGCAGTTTTATCTTTTATGGACTTCAGACCAAATATAATAAAAATATGCTTGTATGCCGCAGTTTGCTGACCCCTGCCCTAGGCTTATCTTTAATATTGATGGCAATAGTCAAACTTGATAATAAAAGTATTAAAATTTTCAAGCTAAAATGGGACTTGTATTATAAATTCTAATTTTTTATTCTTGTTTTTAAATGTTAGTTTAGCTTTTTTTGCAACGTTACTATTTTGCAGATTGGAGCGTTTTATACGTGATCATAATCAGCTTTATCTTGTCGTTAATGCTTCTCATGTTTCTTTCCTGCTTCACCTTTTACGTTTGCAAGAAAAAGGAAAAGATAATGGATGCTGTGAAAAAAAGAAAAAACAAAAAATATTTCAAGCTGAACGGCAGAATGCACGGGCGTAAAAGTATACAAATTTTCTTTTTTTTTTTTGTAAAACTGTTGCAAATATAAAATGTTAAAAAACTGCTCGATTACAACCGCATTTACCTTTCTTACATCACAACAGATGGTTTCCGTGGAAGCCAAACGAGCTCTCTCATGCGTAGCATGACGTCATCGTCTGAAAGCTCCTGTGAAGATAATGACGAAATACAGTTGATGACATCAAGTCTGCAAGAGAAACGCAAGTTTATGCATGGAAGCGTCACTAACGCTAACAACAGGTTTGTGTACAACTAAGTTTAAATGATTATTACTCAAAGTTGTTTTTCTCACTTGTACTGTTTATTAAGGTTTTTGTTAATCGTATCAGGTCAAATTCCTGATACATTTTTAATAATTTAATTTAGAATATACTTAAACACTAAAAGTTATACAGTCACCTCTCGCGAATCTACGCACATTATGTCCACAGCAAAAGTTCGTTACAAAACGAGAGAACGTAACTAAACGAGAGGTAGCAAATAATATACCTACCATTTTCGCTGTTTTCTTATAATGCATTCGATAAAATACAGTTTGTTGACTTTTCAACTTTACAGGGTTGCCACTAAACCTGGAATTTGACAATTTAGGCTAAAAAAACCTGGAATTTGAGAAGTTTTAAAAAAAGGCTGGAAAAAACTGGAATTATGAATAAAAATCACTAAGAAAACTGAAATTTTTAACATTTTTTACATGTTACGTAGTAAAATTTTGATTTGACACGAAAAATCTATTATATAGATAAACTTTTTTTATCATAATCATTTTTTTTTTACTAAAACCATATTTAGAGTAGCTTTACAGTTTCTTTTCAATGTTGTTATACTACTTAACATAGTTTTAAACCTTAAACTTAAGTTTAAATTAAAAATAGATCCAAAAATGTGTACTTTTAAAAACCTGGAAGAAATTTCTCAAAAACCAGTGGCAACCCTGACTTTATATCTTTACAACAATAGTTTTCATTAAAGATTTTCATAAATGCATAATGTTTTTAATAAAAATTGTTAATGTGTTATTATTTTATTTTTCTACTTTGTTCCTTGGCCACCTAAAATTAAACTTGTCTTGCATGGTATTAGAGAAAGATCTTGAGACATGTTCAAGTATAAGTAGGCAAGGAACAAATTAGCTAAAAATAAGAGATTTATTGAGTTAAAATAAAACTTTGTGTCATACATATTGTGAGGATCTAAACATTGTAACTTATTTGATAAAAGTTGTATAAAGGGGCGGTAAGACATCTAAATATACAGAGCAGTTTACTTATTTTAAATTCGTTTGAAATTTTCCTTTCGTTATTGTTCTAAAAAACCTGTTCTATAAAAACCTTTAAATTTTTTATTTTATTGTTGTTTTAAATGCGTATCTAAATAAGTGCGTAGATTCGCGAAAGGTGACTGTATTTTTTATTTTTTGTCTGATTTTTTCTGTGAGCTTCAAAAATTTCGGCTTTCAATTTCTAAAAAAAAAATCTACCAAATTTCGTGTCAACCAGTTTTTACGCTCTAAAAAATTTAATTTTCATCCTTAAACATGGTTTCCACTAAACTGAGTTTCCCAAGACTTCGTAAGTTTACAAAAAGAAATCACCAGGTTTATCCATAATTTAATTTTTTTTGCTTGGCGCTGGATCAAGTTTTTATTATATAGACAATTTTTGATTATTTAATTTATTTATCGTATTTAAAATTATACTGATATTAAGGAGTTAAATTGTTTATAGACTATAAATTTCTATACTTAATCATGTTTATTTAACAAATTAAAATATATTAGAAGAAAACGCAAGAAGTTAGCGGGTAAAAGAGTGAAAAATGGCCTTAAAAATTCCATTGCTGAAGAAGAAACCACGCTTGTTGCTATTGACAACGGTGACGTAGTATCTGATGGGTCAGCGTTTGATGGTTACGGGTTGGATCATAAAGCTGATGAAAAAATAAATTTCGCTCAAGGTGTTTAAGTTGTATGAACTGGCAGTGACTGTAATGCGGCTGGCGCAGGGTTTGCGTTTTTCTTAAAGACAAAAGTTGTATTTGATTAACGTACTTTACTACGTTTTAGAAATTATTTTACTGTGTCCGTTTATATACATCTGTAAATTTTATTTTAAATGTCTACCAAATACTAAAAAATTTAACTCTTTTTTAAAATTTTTGTAATTATTGCAAGTTAAATCGTGTTTTTTTTCAAGTTGTTTTACTTTTACTAATATTGTTTCTGCTGATATCTTGCTAGATTTTTGTAGCAATATGTTTCAATGATCATATTTTTATGTATTTTTTCTCTTTGTTTTACGTTTGCGAATTTTGAAAGCCCGTATTAAACAACAAACTTGCCCTATATGATCGCAGTTAATAAAAATCCAAAGTATTTCAAAATCAAATAAGACGACAGAAAAAAATAGTTGTTTACCGAAATTTTATCATATTTAACAGTGTATTAGTATACAGACTTGGAATGTTTTCAATTTATACAATTAGTTAAAACAAAAATGAGATTTGTATTTCTGTAAATATTTTTCTACTCTTTCATTCTTTTTCTTCTAGTCCCAGTACTGCTGTATGTTAAAGGGTATTATTGTGTCATAACTTTTTTACTTACAATAACATGTCTTGAAGCTAATAATTTTTTATGGCTTAAAATTAACATTAGGCTGTAGTTTTAAAACAATCTTTGACTCATTAATATGTTTACTAAATTGACGTTGTATTTTTTTGCTTTTATCAAAAATCTATGTAATTAAACTAATTTTATTCTTTTAATTTTAAAAGTAAATTTTTATTAACAATCTAATAACAAAATATAACATAAATTAAACGTACATTTACTATAAAACGATACTTTTATGTTTAAAGTAATTTGATGCATTGAGTTTTTTATAGTTTACGTATGATAAAAAAAGAAATTTATAGAAAAGTTGTATAACTAAAAGCTATCTTACAATTTTTATACGCGTGATAAAATGTTTTTAAATAAACTCGAACTACAGTAAAGTTAAAACTATATAAGCTAGACTTTTTTTTTATCTATTATGTCACATTTGGTTCTGCACTTGAAGAATATAAATTTTATTACTAATAAGTTTTTCATTTAATCACTTGAAAATTATATCTAAAGTAAAATACTTGAGCTAAAGTTATATCACGTTAATGCTAAATGAGTCAGAAGTTATTCATAAATATTAGTGAAACTTTGTTTGATGATCTGTTAATGTAGTCTGAATCTTTTAAAAAATACTCCAATTCAGTTAACTAAAATTTTAAGAATACAAAATAGATACATGTCAGACGTATGTAACGTAGTTTGTCTGATTTTCTTACACCTTTTAAATATATAAAACAGTTTAAAATATAACAATGCTAAGTAAATTACAAATATGGTTTCTACCATTTGAATTTAGTTTAGTGAGGTCGTTTTTTGGCTGATTTCGTTTGTTGAATCCAAATCATAAGTGCGAAAATAAACAGCAGGTGCGAAGAATTGTGGCAGCTTCAAATTAAAGTTCAGTTTTGATTTATTATTTACTCACAGCCACAGTTGATAAATCAATAGTTTTAAGATTATGCAATCCAAGTCGGCGAGCTCAGTAAACTGGTCATTGAAGGCGCAAACCAAAAATTAAAACCACTAAAAATCCGTCTTCTTAATTTTTGAACCTTTACTAATACTTAAGAAGGTAACTTAAGAAAAAAAATAGTCCACCATCCTTTTTTTTCGTTATTTTTTAAATATTTTTTTTTTAGTTTTGATTAGAAATTCAAACCTGATTATTCTTTTAAAATAAAAATCTAAAACATTGTCAGTTATTGCTCAAATACAAAAAAAGTCATATATTTTAAGTAAACGTTCTAATTGACGATGAATAAATTGTGGTCCATGCGGAGACGTTTTACAAAAATGACTATATCACAAGAGTTAATTTAAAGTTTCATACTCAATAGAATGTGATTTATATTATGTACATTAAACTTTCAGATATGATTCAATATTACTTAATTAAAATCTTTGCTCTTATTTTACTTTAATAATTTACGTTAACAGTAATCAGTATTAAATACTTTTTATTTCAAACAATTTCTTATTTAAAAAATATATCATCATGAAAAATAGCAACACTTATATACAAATATTTTCAAGTTTAAAAAATCGTGAGAAATATTTTACTTTAGCTAATATAAGTCTTCCATGTAGGAAAACAAGATTTTTGAGTGAATTATTTAACCTCAGATTTTTTAAATATAAATTTTTGCAAGTTTAAGTCACAAGTTAGGTAAATAAAAGTATTTTTGCAAAAGGATATTTCAATAAGTAAACATAAAGTACAACTTAACATACATAAAGTACAACTTGAAATAAATTCTTTAGTTTATGTTTTAAATGATAAACTTACTCTTTTTATAAGAACACTTACTTTTGTCATGCTAAATGTAACAAGAACTTGTTTTTAGCAATAAAGACAGCGCATAAACTGTTAACAATATAATTATATTTTTTTATAAATTTGTGTGCTAAAATTAACTAAATCAAAGTATTTTAGTTTACGGGATTTGAATTCAACTGTTGAATAAACATCATGATTAGCTGATAGTTGGCTAAACTCATGAAACAGAAATTACAAACAGTTCAATAAAAACTAAACAAAATAAAATTGTTAATTCCCGAAAACGTAGACATTTTCAGCTTTGAGTAGTAAATACCGTCTAAAATCAATGTTCAAAAATGTTTTTTTAAAGCAACAAGTTAGCTCGACTGTAGATCGCTAATGAATATCCGTTAATTGTTATAAGTATAAAAAGTTAACTAAATTAAGTAGTCACAAATTTTAGACAAAAAATAAAACTTAAAAAGTCAAAAGTTTGTTCTAAAACCTTTTCAGCTACCGTTTTTACAACAAATCTGCTAGTAATCAACTTAAGTTTTTGGGTTGCTACACCAAAACATATGAAAAACTTTGTTCTGTTTCTATCAGTTACAATGTTGGACAAACTAGTGTAAAAATTTTTGGTAAACACTATGTTCTGTCAAATCATCAGAGGAACCTTGCAAATTAACATTTTTTAGTATAAACAGACCAGTTTAAAAACATAATATCAATTTGTTTATTGAGCGATAAAAAAACGCTCAAAGTTTGATCCTCAGACCTAGTGTACGAAAAAACATTTCGGTTATCGAGTCGTACACCACATGGATACAGTTTAACGTCAAAAAGTAAAAGTTAGCAACATAAAAGTTTTGAAGTTATACACTATTAATTGTGGAAATAAGAAATTATACCACCTATACTTTTTTTTTATTACACCTTAGTTTAACCTCAACATCTCAGCGGAATAGATTTTACTAAGAAATCTCAGACATCCCTTAATGTACCTGATAATTTAAAACTACTTATTTTACTATAGCTCTTTTGTATTATAAAAAAATAAAAATAAAAGTATTTGCAAAATTTCAAGTCTTACTAATTAATTACGTTTCAAAAAGTTTATTTTTGATTTAAGTCTATATTTTAGAGTTTATGCTAAATGTTATTTAATTATTTTTTCTGTTTTTTTATAAATAATATAATTTTTTCTAATGCTAACGATTTTTTTTTAAGTTAGTAAAAAAAAACTAAAACAATTTGCTAATTATACATAACTATTTTATGAGAAAATCATCTTTATTGACCGATCAACACAGGCGAAAGTCTGCAGAGCAGAAGCCTGGACTTTCGTATGCCGTATGCCTTTTCGTATGCCGAGACAAGCTCAAGTTTAACAAAAGGGTTGATCACACCAATTCGGTCATCAGACCACAATACTTCACATAACTTTTTGCTCTTACAATTAGACTAATAACTTTTACCATATAGCTTTTTGTAGATCTAGTTAAAAAAATAAATAGTCTAGTAAACAATAAAACTAGTAAATTTACTGGTTATGACAAAACTTGAAAGCATTTATAAAAGAGGTTGAAATAAGTAAAATATAGAAAAAAATTAACCAAAGACTTAACTTTTTTTTTTTAATAATTGTGAGACATCAAATTACCAGTCATCAGTCATTTAATTTTTTTTTGTACTAGTTATAGCTAAAAACAAAAACTATTAGCAACAGGTTATACGGATATTTCAAAAGAAATGTTTTTTTTTATTTATCAAAAGATAGTAATTCGTGCTTCAAAAATCAAAAGCAATAATTGTTAAAGCATAAACTTTATTTTTAAAACAGGCATAATCTCGAAAAGGCAATTAAGATCTTGTCATGTGTTTCTTACATAAAGAAGTAAGCGTTTTAATTCTGAGGATATTTTTATTGTTTCTAGTTTATCATCTAGGTTGTAAAAGTCAGCTTTCTCTAAATAACGATTCTTTTGCTTTAAACTTCCTACATAAATTCCGTCTCTAGAAATATTTATCAATTATTTTTTTTTAGGAACAATTAGTTTTGTCTCCAATGGTTATAAAAATAACTCTTTATTTACAACCTTCTGTAAAACATTTTTTTGATAACGTAAACTATTGGTTACGGTAGACTACCGCTTAAGTACGCAAATTGAACCCGACCAAAAAGTGCGTACTTAGCACGGGTAGTGCGTACTTTTTGACGACATAGTATAATATGAAATTTAGTTGTTTGTTTTCTTTCTTACAACTAGCCACCAAATAATTAAGCCAAATAAACAAGTCTTTTTATTTTAAATAACATTTGATACATAGTTCTACTCTGCAAAATTTTTTAATAGATTTTAAAATTATTTATTTTTTCTATAAAAAGTTTCTACATAATGCTAGTCAAGCTAAGTTTAGTTAATACATTTATTATAATTTTCCATTAGCTAAAAAGTGTTTGATTTTTTTTATTTGAAAGAAAAACGTTTCAGGACTGTTTTTGTAAGAAAGTTTATATCAGTAGAAATATTTATAGTATAAGTGCACAATAATAAGATGCTCATTATTTTTTATTCAACTTTAGTTTTTTGTTGTTGTTGCTTCTTTTTATATGTTTATTTTGACTTTATAAAAATTTTAACTAGTTTTTGTATTTAACTAGTTTTGTATTATCTTACATTAAAACTAGCCTTTCTTTTGCAGATTTTCTGAAAGTTTTTGAATAAAAATGTTTAGAAATTTTAGAAAAATTTAGAGAAATTTAGAACTATGGATGGAAAGCGTCAGAAAATGACTCTAAGGATCAAGTTTTTAGAAAAAATCTAAGTCTAAGAAAATTTAGATTTTTTTTGTCTTTCTAGGTAAGTGCGTACTTAAGACGAGGTGCGTACCAAAAAAGTGCGTAATTAAGCGGTAGTCTACTGTATCTAAATTCTAAACTAATAAGGCGAAACGTTTTATAAGAGCAAAACATAAACGGTTTTTTAATACTTTGTCAAAAACAGTTTATAATAATTTTTGGTCAATGAAAACAAGTTTAATTATGAAATAAACTAATAATTTTATATAGTGTAAAACAAGGTATAATTTAAACAGACTTTCAGTTATTTTCATCATTTTTACAAATTTAAAATGTTATTTTTAGATTGTCTCTAAATTATAAGTACATAATAATTAATAGCTTGTTTATTTAATACTACTTTTTATTTTTGTATAAAAAAAAAAGTTTGTATACTTTTTTACTGCGTATCCTGGTGCATATTAGTTTAGTTAAATTAGAATAAAGTTTAAGATAGTATTGCAATTGTTTTTTGTTTTTAGTAGTTGAAGTTTGTAACTAATTTTAAACTATTAACTAGTAAACGAGAGAGATTAAAAGTTCATTATTTGTTTTGTTATATAACCTGTAAGTGATAAACAAAACGAACGGTTTAAAGTAGGACTACATGATTGAGATAAAAAAAATAGTTTTTCATATAATTATAACATTAAAGAAACAAAACTAAATATTCTAGTATGAAAAGCTTCTTTGGTGTCCATTTAAAAGGCATTAAGTCGCATATCTGTAGTCTATTTAACATATAAAAATAGAACTTTTACATAAGTTTAACAAAATAAAACATTCTTAAATTTTATATTAATAACTTTTAGGCTTAAAATATATTCATTATAAAATTTCTTTAAAAGAAGAAACTTTTCATCAAAGTTTTTTTTTACTATCATACAATAAACACTGGACTGCACTACACAACCGTCATCAAAAAAATTTCTTAAAAAGAAATAAAACAAATTAGTTTAGAAGTAATTATGTTATCAATCATTTTTCTTTTATTTTTGAAAAATAAAACTTTAGTTTTTTAAATTAGACCAGAAATAAAATTATTGTTAGTTCATATTGTTATAAGTACAAACAATAAATATTATAAGAAAAAAACTAACATCGTACTTTCATTGCAAATAATTCTGTTACCAACTGCACAGAAGCAAATAAATATTTTTCTATCCACGGAAACTGTTTCCTTCCAACTTAAATCATCTACTTCTTTAAAGTCGTTCATGTCAACCTCTTCTCGTGATTTAGGATCAAAACCAGTAAGAAGTAGTATTCGTTTTAGGAGTGGCGTTGAAAATTTTTCAAACAGTTTGTTCATTGCATTGCTCGTTTCTTCGTAGTTTAGTGTGCTGTTGTTTTATTATTAAAACTTCACATTATCATTAAATGTAAATAATAAACTTTTTTTTTTGTAATGAAAACAGTGTCATTTTAAAATATTTACTTTTCAGTTATTGAAATTTTTAGTGTCATATAAAGGATAAGAAATTAATGAAATGCAACTTATGTTTTTTTTTTTCTGATTCATCGTATAATAACAACCCTAATCTACTTTTAATCATTTAAATCTTAGACTTAACTTTACAAAAAAGAAAAATTAATGTAGATAAGTGGTGCAGTTAAATCAAAACTAATTTTCTTGTATTTGGTAAATGCACTAAAAACTTAAAATATTTTTAATGATTTTTTTGCAATTTAAATTCCATTAAATTTATATTTGGTCGCGTAAAAGTTCTTGAATAATCAATTGAAATTTGAGGTGGATACAAACTTTTTTTTTCCTTTCAAATAGCTCTTGAAAACTCCAGAAAAATAGTCATTCCAAGCAGTTTCGACAGAGCTGTATCTAATCAAGTAGTTCATGGGACTCATAAATTCTAACTCTTTAAAGTTTAAAGGTAGTGTGAACTTTGAAGCGTACCTGCTAAAGCTCGCCTCTTTTCTCTTTGAAAATGAATCACCCTGTAAAATTTTCGTTAAAACAAAAGTTGAATTAAAATTTTTAATTTCTATAACTAGAAAAAAAAAATAATTGCTTACTTCTTTGGTAGCTTGTTTAATATTGCTACCATTTAGCCTGTTAAGAAAAAAAGTCAATTCTTGTTTTGTAAATCTATTTTGGTATTCGAAGTTATATAAATAGCTTTACGAACGACTTTTTATAAAACAAACTTTTTCTTTAAAACTGACAATTTTAGTTTTATTTTACTTGAAATAAAAATTCAATGTTTATTCACAATACATCAGCAGTAATTTAATTACTACTAAAATTAATACTTAATTTCCTCTTCAATGGTGAAAACTGCATAAAACTCATTTTTTAAATATTGTACTAAAGCAAATACAAGTAAGATCTATACTTTTTTTTTGTCCTGGACATGATATTAAACTGATTTAATGTGCGACTCGATAACCGAAAGGTTTTTTTGTACACCAGGTCCTTGGACGAAACTTTTTGAGCGTATTTTTTTGTCGTTCAATAAATAGTAATACTACCATGCTGTATTTTCATTAAAGCTAAAGCTTTGAAAAAGTTATACTTCATTTTAAAAATCTGTTTTCTTAAAGTTTCTTTTAAGTAGTTAATACATAAATAAAAAATATCTATCAGAATTATTAAAGTTTTTTTCTGACCCCAGTTTAAGAGCTTTAAATGATAATAATTTAAATGTTTATTAACTATATCAATAAGCTTAAAAAAAAATTTTCTTTGTTTAAGTCTAGTTCTAATAAGAAATGTTGTTTTTTTTCTCTTGCAGGGTTTCCCAAAGTTGGCAATATTAAACCCCTTGGAAATAGTAACTGGTAAGGGGCAAAACTAAATAGGTAAATAAAAATTAAAGGGACGATTTCTAACTAAATAGGGGCGTTTATATTTTAGATACTTGCTAAATGGACGGTTATAAAAATGACTTTTGGTAATCCTTGATTTTGTTTAAGTCATTTACTATTGTCTAAACTTTATTGTAGTTTATTGAAGGACAAAAAAAGACGATGAAAACTTTTGGTTTTAGAACCTGTGCAAAAAGAACCTTTCGATTATCGAATGTACTGAATGGGTGGGTGTCACTTTTGCACGAGGTGACACTTGTGCACAAGGGGACACTTTTACACGGTATCACTTTTGCACGGAGGGTCACTTTTACACGAAGACGCTTTTGCACAGGTTGAAATACTTTTTTTATTATCTAATTTTTTTTAGTTATCACTATTACCCCTAACCATATTAATTAATTTTATATTTTTGGTTTATATAATTTATTTTTTATATATTTTTTTCCTGTTATTTTTTTTGATGGTACATTTTTGTTTCTATCACTCTTACCCCTAACCCTTACCCTCGGTCGGTAACTTTTTTTTTTCCTTTTTGGTTTTTTTATTAGTTGTTTTTTTTTTTTAATGTTCTTTTTCATTTTTATTTTTACTATCACTGTCACCACTAACCGTTACCCTCGGTCGGTAACTTTTTTTCTATATATATTTTTTACTATCGTGCAAAAATGACCCTTCGTAATAAATTAACGCTCGTAAAAAAAACACCCGTTTCCATACTGTGTAGTTATTATGATTTTTACAAACAATAAAGTTATGATTAAGCATATGTACTTGAAAAATTATGTTTTATATTAGTTTATTTGTTTTCTTCTTATAACAGCTAACTTTAAAGCATCATACTTGGCATAACTTAAAATAAAAACACTTTTTAGCACTATAATGCTAGTTACCTAAAGGAACACAAATATTTAACTAGACCTAAATTTTTCAATCTTATAAAACAAACCTCATCAATGATCTCACAGGTAAAAGAAACTGATGGAAATTTAGACAGAGCTACCCCGGCCGTGGTTGCTTCTAAGGGCCATAGTTTACTACCAATTGAAAGCATAAGTTGGCAAGATGGCTCTATTACTTCTTTAGTCATTAACTCTGTCTTTATCCACGTGTATACGTCCTGTTGTAATCGATTGTTTTCGTTTAGTGTACATTATAAATTTGTGTACAAACAAATTAAACTTTCAAATTGTTGTTTACTAAAATATTTCCTTATTAGTTGAGCAGCCTAGACATATTAGTGCAATTAAGAGTTGTTTGATAAGTACAATTTATTTTAAGATTATTTGTTGTTCATTCATTACACTGTCAAAAAGTTTTATTTTAAAAATAACTTAAAACTATTTATGATTTTTTTTTTAATGTAGTTTAAAGTGATTTAGTTCAAAATTGTTATTTAAGTACTGTGTAAATTTTACATATATAATTTTGTATAATAAATTACATATAACATAATTCGAGAACAAAGTTTTAGTCATACTTTAATATTATAAATTCATAAAGTATAACATATGCTATTTTTTTTAGTTGAAACTAGTAATTTTTAAAGTTCTTTAGAAAACAAAACTAAAACTAGATAAACTCAACAAATTTGTGTATTTAAGTTTTTTTTAAATCAAACAAAGCAGTTTTTTTAGTATTCATGTAACTGAATAAAATAATAAAAACAAATTATACAGTAATCTTCCTTTATTCTACCAACATATGTTTCTGTGTGTCAACGAATCAACACACTTCAACTGGGTTGTTAATAGGAAAGAAACAGTGAAGTTACTTCACTAAAATCTTTTGTTAGCAAACAATTAAACCTAAATTTTGAACAGTTAGTGAATAAAATAATATAAATTTTTTCTGGGGCACGCAGTTATAAACTTTTTTTACTTTATGCTAAAAAAAAACTTCTTCATGTAACCATAACCTTATTTAGATAAAAAAAATCTATTCACAATAATTCATACAGACTTATACTTTGATGCATAGAACTTACTTGAAGAGTTTTACATTCAAGAAAGTTCTCGTAGTAAACCTCTCCTTCAAACCTAACTTCTACACAAACTTCATCCCAACCAGGGAAGTTGTATCCACCTCCTCTTGACTTTAGCTTGGGCGGCGGTGGTCTCTATGTTAAATTTTCTTTTAATCAGAAACTAAAACTATGAGTCTATTTTTTTTTAATGAGAATACTTGTAATTTTTATTTTAAATTTCTTAATACTTGTAGAAAAAAACACAAACTCTGTTTATAGTACATACTACAAATTTCCGAATTTTATTTCAAACGCATAGATTAAACAAAGTCTAAACAATTTTTGAAATAAGATTAGTACTTCTTTAATTTAAAATTTGCATAAACCTTCCAAAGTATACAACATATTTATAGCTGAAAAGTTAATAAAAAAGTATAAATATACAATAAATTAATGTTTTAAAACTCTGTAGTGAAAAAGTTTTGTTCCGAATAAAAAAGTTATACTTACTCTTCTACTATTAGGAGCTGATATGAGATTTATTGCAGTGCTTTGTCTGTATATAAAAATCAAACTAGTTCAATTTTGGTAAACTAAACTATATAATTACTTTGAAAAAATCTTCAAAATTAAGAAGCTTTTTTCATTAAATAAAAAATAATACAGAAGTTAAGCGCTAAACATGTTTACAAAACACAGTAAGAGTTAAATTTTGAACAATTTTCGGTTGATGATTTATGAAGCAATACTGCAATAACTTTATTATAAAAAGTATTTGTACTATATATCTTTAAAATTTAATCAGTAAAAAGTATAAATAGAGTTTATTTATTATCTATTATTATTATATTATTTATTAAAAAAATATCAAATTTTGAAGAAATTTAGTACAACCAAAAACTAATTTGATAGTTTACATACCAGTCCGAAAATAAATAAAGTCACGAATTGTATGCAAATGTTTTAGAACTTTTATAAAAGCTGTAGCAACGTTACCTTCTTCTTGATCTTGATTTTTTTTGAAGATCTTTCAGCAAAAGTCTAGGAGGCGGACAAGATGCAGCAGATTTTGGAGGTAACGCATCTTCCTCCTCTTCTTCCTCAAATACTTCAATATCGTCTTCCTAGTTTAGTAAACAATTTAGACAATTTACAAAACAGTTTGTTTAGGCTAAGCTACAAAAAAAATGCATAATTTCAATAATTTTATGAATTAAATTTGCTGTTTTGTTATTTTGGTAACTATATTAGTTTATTGAACGACAGAAAAAGACGCTCAAAATATTTTGTCCTAGTGTCTGGTGCACGTAAAACTCTTTGGTTATCGAGTTCATACGTTTTAACGACATGCCCAGGACAGTAGAGTCATGTGGTTGTAGACTAAAATTAGTCAAAAACACCCGCACAAAAAATGATTTTCTATAGTGTTCAATTTAATCGAGCATCAGCTAATTTTTATTTTCTGTTTGTAATAGTAATTTTTTTTAATTGTGCAATAAGAATATAGTTTCGTTTATAGTTATGTATTAGATATTATATTATTTATAACTAAAGTACTAGTATGCTACCTAAAAAAATTAAAATTTTTGGTAATTGTTTATAAGTTTGATAGGCTGATCACAAAAACAGATTAATAATAAATCTTTAAACTACATAACATTGATAATTTCTAAAGACATTTTTGATGCATACAAATTTTGTTTTTTATAACATGTATTAATTGTAGTTTTCAGTAGTTTATCTATGTCAACTATATTTATTTGTTTTAAATATTTGCATCAATGTTTACTCAAACTTCTAGATAAATTTTTTTAGTTTTTTTTTTAGTTTTTGTATAAAACATTAAAATAAAGTTTTATACAGTACAACTTTAGAATCTATAAACATTACAAATTAGTATTCATAAAGTAATATAAAGGTAACTAACTATTTATTTACCAAGTAAATTTGGTTAAACTAATTACTACCATTTGAAAAGTGTAAAAGATTCATGTAGTACAAGTAACACTTTTTAAGTAATTACTTTGGTAGAATACAGTAAGCGTCTTTGAAATTAACAAAACAAATGACTTATCAATCAACTTATTTAAAAATAAATCGCTAAGTTTATTTAAAAATTAGTTTATGCATGCATTTTGATTTTAAAACACTAAAGTCAATTATTTTATAAATAATTGACATCCATTGCAAGCTATATTTGTGCTTGTTAATCTCACCGAATCCTGTGTAGATGACTTAAAACTTTTCGAACAGTTTTCCATTAAAACAACTTGTTTTTTTATTTTTATTCGTTTTCTTAATGGTTGTCTTTTGTGAGAATTACACTTACTTTTTGTTTTTGTGTCCTTTTTAGTCTAATATTTAAGTAGAAATAGAGCTTTACTAAAATACACATTATAAAGTTAATATATATATAACAGTATAAACAGTAAAACTAAAATGGTACATCACAAGTATTAACATCAACAGTATTTTATAGCTAAAACCATATTAAACAAAAAGTATTTAAAAATAAACTTCATTTGCTAATAATTAAACTTTAAGATTATTTAAAAAGTAATAAGGTATACATTCTAAAACTTTTAATATAGTAAAGTCCACGGTCAAGAAATAGACTAAAGTAAGTACTTTTTTGGTATATTTTTTTATATAACTTACTGTATAAAATGAGTAAAAATATTCTGTCTGGGTTGCTAAGACTTAAAATACTTATGCTTTTCTTCTAAAATTTTTTAAAAATGTTAAAAATAATCCTATTTTATATTCAAACAATAACTTTTTTGCTAAGAAATATAAATTTGTACGACTTAAAAACAAATATCTAAAAATTTAAATGACAAAAATAGACAAACTTATATACTATGTATATCAAACAATTGATGTTTTTTTTTTAGTAAAGTAATAAAAACACACTTTTTTTTCATTACTGTTTATTTCATCAACAATCCCGGAGTCATTTGAATCATTTGAATGTTTGTTTTCGTTCGCAAATAGCAAAAACTTCTTACCTTTCTTCCTCCTACTGCTTGTATCTGACTAAAATTACAACTAGTTAAAGTTCTAAAAACATGGCATTATGTACTACTTTAATTTTAAATAAATTGTATTTTTAGAATTACAACAGCTTTGTTAAACTTTTAGTTAACAAAAATATAACACCTGTTTTTTTATGTTATTTAAACACGAAAAAATCTAAGATAACTTATTAAATTAAAAAAAAAGATTAAAATTCTTAAGGTATTAAGTATAACGTCATTTTATTTAAATGCCTGAAACAATAAATCTCTTTGTAAGATAAGATCTAAATTTTGACGTGTAAAATAAGAAATTATACATCGTTTGTTTACTTAACTTCATCACATTTGAAGAAAGTTGACAAAATTAATTACATGTAAAACACACCAGAAAACTAAACTTGCTATCCTTGGACAAACAATTTTTTGTTTACTGATATTTTAATTTAACACCAAAACTAACTGTTATTAAAAGATTTTGTTTTTTCAAAACAAATAATCAGGTAGTTCAAAGACTGCTTATTTGCCAAAAACAAACTTAGCTTTTTATAGAGCTAGTGAATTACTTCTCTAATTTTATACATTAATAAACATTTTTACTGAAAATCTATAGATGACTAAAAAATGAAAAGTATTACTGAGCATGTTTATATTTTTAAAAGATTAATATTAAATGTCTCAGAGTTTATTGCTTTTAAACATAAACGAAAATTTATTGTTAATTTTTGTTTTAAACTAACATTTTTTTCTGATCCATCGTCTTGTTTAACAACCTCAGGGGTCAAATTTACATTTGCTCCGTTTTTAGAGGAAGTCCTTGAGGATGCTGATTGAAACCGTTTTTGGTATAGTGTTTTATTACCCTTTTTAATAGTATAAAATTGAAGAAATTTTTTTTTTTCAATTATACTTTGTTTAAGTTAGTAAAAAAATTAACAATTGTTTTAAGTGTTTAAGTACAAAAGTAGAGTTTACAAACCTAATTGTTATTTTATTTACTGTTAAAATAAAAATACAAAACGTAAACTCTTAGTGTTTAAACTAAAAGATTGATAGTTTATAAGACCTTTAATTAGTCCAGAGCTTTTTACTGCATACTAATACATTTTAGTATAAAAAACTAATTTTGCTTACTTTTGGAGGAAATTCTAATTCATCAACCAGCGCATCATCTTGTTTTTGTTGAGCTTTCCTGAGCCTTCTCAATGCTGCTTGCGGATCTAAGTGCGAGCAAAAGTAGACTTCTTTTCTGCCTGTTTTTTTTAGTTAATATTCATAACATTATAATATTTTGTTTTAGATATTTAATTTTCTTTTTAGATTTCTATTTTTCGTTTAGTTAAAATAAGTCACTGATAATGTTCAGTGCTTAATGTTTAACAAATTTTCAACATAATTTTTTTTGATTAATTTTTGTGTTAAAAAAACTAAACCTTATCAAAATATTTGGTAGTGGAATCAACTCTACAACTACTATTTTTCTCTAAAAATTTACCTAAATTATAGTTCTTGTTTTAATCTTAGAAAAAAGTATACTTATTATTTTTAATTTTTAGCGTCTTTCAAAATTCTACACTTTAAAACATTAAAGAGTTGTTTTTTTTTTTTGCTTCAAACATAAAACCTTTTCGAGTAGTTTTAACATAAAAATCGTCTAAATATATAGTAAAAAAAACAAGGTTAAAAATGTTAAGGTGCTTTGTTTTAATGTTTACACATATTAAACATTACTTTAAAAACAAATATTCTTATAGCGAACATTTTTATTATAGAGTTAGTAAGAACTCTTTGGCATCCGACAAAACTAAAGTATAGCTTATTTAAAATTCAAACTTCTTACATAAACAGTTATGTAAAAAATTCTATCTTGTAATAAATGATGAAAGAGTTTTTATATCTAAGCATTAATCCCTATATCCTAAATTTACTGCAGAACTATTTTTTAATTATATTGTTTTTATTAACACTATTGTTATTGTGGTGTCAAAAAGAAAATGTTACATAATTTTTAAACGAAATTTTGTAAAATTTTATGTAGTGGGACAGTTAAAGATTTAAACAGAAAAAATTAATAACAAAACTTTACATAGAGGTTTATCTAGTTCTATTGTAATCAAATACCAGTCAGATGCTTGTCTTCTCTTAGTACTGGTCCTTTTGGAGAAAACAGAAGCTCAACTTCATAACTTTCTTCTAAAACTTCCTCTCTCGATTTGTTTAAAAACTCCTTAAGTATTTATTAAGTTTATACGATTTATTTAGCACTAGTATCATAAAACGTAGGTTAATACTTGTTAAGTACCTAACATAAAGTATTTTAACAATTAAAAATTTACTTTTTTTTGTTTAATAATGTTTTAGCTTCTGTTGTATAAGTAGTTTACTTAATACATAACTTTTTAAACATGCTATTATTAGACAAAAATACACGGTTTCACAGTAATAAAATATCTTATTTAGTAATTATGATTAGTAAAAATAAATGATAAAATTTTATTGTACTTTGCAACATATGTCTTCCACGTGTGTAACAGTTCTAATTTCTGGTGGACAGTAGACCACTTTTTGTTTTTCTGTCTTCTTGTACCACATTTTACCACCTTGGTCCTTAACTTTCTCCAAGTGTTTCATCGATATCCACTAGGAAAATATCGCAAAATTTGTTTTAATAAGTTTCAATTCGATTATTTTTAACATTTTATCAACAACAAACTGCAATGTCAAATCTTTATATCATATTTACTAAACCTTAAGCAAATATTAGTAAAAGACATTTATTGTTTTTAATAGAAAGTTACTTACGTCTCTGTCTATTTCATCTTTTGGTGTTTTTTCCACTGAAACTGAAAAAAAAAACAAGTTATAAGTTTTATAAAAATTAAAAAACGTTTTAAGTAATATTAACTAAAATGTTTTTATATAAACTTAAAGACAACAATGTGATACTTGCTATATTTTTTTCATTTTTAAAGTATATTATATAAAATTTACATGTATAACTTTAATACATCAATTAAAAATTTTAGATTTTGTTGTCAAAACAACGTTTACTCGTTTTAAATAACTTGACTGAGGATTTCGTTCGAATTATTTCAAAGAAGTTAAACATTGTTTTGACAATAAAATACAAAACATTCAAGTGATAATATTCTGCTTTATTCTGAGTCGAGATTTTTTATTGTATATTCTAAAGTAAAAAGTATATAACTTTATAATATAACAAAACATTTTTTGGAGTTAATTACTCTGTATAGCGATTTTATAAATGTCATTTTTAACGTATATATGAAAGCGTTTAATGAATAATGTATTTGCTTTTTTTAACTTACTTGTAGTAGCTGGAATTTGATTTATAAAGTTAACAAAATTTCTTCGCTTTTGTAAAGCTGAAGTGGATCGATATTGTCGGATTCCGCTCAGACCGGTGAGCTATATGTTTTTAATTTTTTATAAACAATGTTGTTATTGCATTATTTTTAGTTTTAAGATCAACAATAAACTTCATTTTAAGCGATACATTTTCTATATGTTAATTTTTATACAAAATACGTGTACAGACGACTATGTTAAAAGTTCTTCGCTGCGAATTTGCGAAAAAAAAAAGAAAAGCAATAAGTCTTTAAATAGGTGTAAACTTAAAACAAAATTTAAAGTTTGTATGAAAATTTTTCAAAATGTTTTTATTTTCTAAAACGAAAGTATTTGCACGAACGCGCTGTGTAAGAAATTGGTAATAAATTGCTCTTTCTTTTTCACTAATATTGGGAGCTGCAGTCGTAGTTAGACTGCTACTAAGAGCTGATGTAGGTTTGACATCCGTTCCAATGTAGAACTTGTCATAGTTTGTATAAATGTAGTTGTTTTTTATTGCGTTGTAGTTTTTCATACTAGCTGTGGCTGTTGGTAATGGAGTCTGTTCGTGGAATGTTTTTATTGTAAATATTAGAAGTAAATAGATTGCTTTTAAAAATTAACAACGCTTGCAAAAGGTTTGTGATAAAAAAGCATTCAACTATACGGGTTCGTTGGAATATATCAACAACAATCTTCAAAATGCCAAGTTTATAAACATTTACGACGTTTCCCTGTGGTTATTCTTTAACACATTTTTAAACTGCTGTACTAAAGTGCTTGAAACAGGCACTCACAAAATATTCATCAGCTGTGCACAGCGTAAAATTCCGAAAAGTTTCTATGGAATCTTGATAATTTTGTATATACCTTTTTAATACTCAACTTAGTACTATTATAGCAGAACTGTTTTAATTTGTTAATAACACGTTAAAACTTTAAAAGAACTAAATAAAATAGATATTTCGAAAAATTATTAAGGTACTATATAAACTTATTTTGGAAAAATTAAACCACTCATCAAAATATATGTATAGAAAAGTACTTTCTATGTTCACTACTGTGCACAAGTGCAAACTATGAGAAACAGTGCCTTTGAAAAATGTTGTTAGTACATAAATATAAAAGTTTTTAACACTATTATAACAGTATTGTTTTAGGTACACACTTTAAAACAAAATACAATAAAAGAACATTATTAAATAGAAAGAAAAGGTTTGTTTATTGATTGTAGTCCAGAAAGTACTATTTGTGTTAGAAATAAGTCCTAAGGAAATGATTATCTAAATTTATTAACTTTTAAGCTTCATATTTTTATACATTTTTTATTAATAAAATAAAGTACTATGAAAAAAGTATATTTTGAAATATTTTAGAAAGTTTATTTAATCTATTTTATTTTGTTGCTACTTTTTTTGAACTTAGTTAAACCTTTTAAAAAAAACCAACTCATAGTATTTCAGATGTAAACAACAAACTTACCTTGTCATTAGAAAATCTGCAACATCTAGTTTTAACTCTAATGGAATTTGAAATTTTTGGTTTAATTCTTTTTGGTACTCGATACGAAAGTTTTCTATTTGGTTCCATTTTTTCTGCAATATAAAACTTAAATAATCCTCAAAATACGTATACGGTATTTATGGGCAATTATAATTAAAGGTCAGTCTGATTTGCATATTTGCTTAGGTAGAAAAAAATTAATTTTTTTTATCGTTATTTTTAACTTTAGTTATTAAATTTTAATTTTTTGATAAACTTTTAATATGTATGGGGAAGGTGAGTAAGGGATCGGAGTATAAATCTAAAAAATAATAAAATAAAGCTTTTAAAAAAAAATGCTGTCCAAGAAGTATGTTAATCAGTTAGACCTTTAAGTATACTTTTCGTATTTATGTACACACAAAGTTTACTAAGGTTTTTTTTTAAAGCAAGGACTTAAGTTAAACCTAATTTTAGTTTATATCCTTTTGATAAGTTATACTATTTAAAAAATTAAAAGCAAACTGCTTTTTTTTTGTATAAAAATTTTGGTCTTATATTTATCACATATTTTTAATTTAGTTACGTTTAGCATATAGTTTTAAATATTTAAATAGTTTAAGCCTACCAAAAATGTTTGTTGTTTCAAAAATACTTAATTAAATAATAGAATGTTAAGTTTGCTAAAAATTTATATACTTTAAAGAATTAACAAATTATCTTTTAAAACTAAAATAATGCATACTTGGTTTCTTTTTGTTTTAAATCGGTATAGTAAATTTATAAATAATAAGCAAATAAAAATTACATCTCAAAACTAGTTTGTTTTGTCACTTAAAATTATAACTTTTTTAAATTTTTTAAGATAATCATACGAAGTTCAAGGATTACAAAAAAATAACGGAATTAAGTTTAGTCTTTAAGAATTTATTTTTAAGGTTTTTTTTTTCAAATTTTTTCAACTCAACTAAATCAAACTAAATGAATGTAGTTAGATGATGCTTATACTAAACAACTTCACTACCTTGTTCACTTTTTTCTACCACTTTTGTGCTCAGCTTAACAGGTAACATTTTGTTGCTGTTGTTAGAAAATGCAGGAGAAGCACAAGGCACGTGAATAATCGGTTTATCGTCATCCTCGAATTCATTTTTAACCGGCAAATCACAAGCTTTTGTTTGAACACCGATATTCCTGATGTTCATTATTATGATATAAATTTGTGATTTCGATTAATAATACCTAAAAAACTACTTTAATATATTATAAAAAAGTTTTGAAGCATTTAACATATTTTGAGATTATAATGTAGTCAATAACTTTCTTTAAATAAAAACTCTAGTAAAGCATAAATTGAAATATTTATAAAGAACAGACAAATTTCTTAAATAAAGTTAAAGTCTCCTGAAAAAAACAGGTTCATATTATATTTTATTTTTCACATAAAGTACTAACATACAAAAAACGTATTTTGACTTTTTTTTTGCGATTATAAACACGTTTCTTTCATTTGAATTTAACATAATTACTCAAAATTGAAATTTTAAGACACTTTATTATAAATGTTTATATTGTTTAAAAATACTAATCTGTCTTATAGATATGCTTGTAACTAATGTTTTACAAAAATTTTAAATTAAACTACTAACAAATATCAAAAAATTTAGCTTTACTTTTATCATACTTGATAATATAACATAACACCATGTAAATTTACTTTCGAAATGACCAGTAAGTTAACAAGCATCGCATAAAAATAAACCACTTGAGCTTACAAAGCCTACTTTTCTGTTCAGCGGAAAGCCGTATTTCGATAGTATTTGACTTATTAATATAAAGAAAACAAAAGCATTTAAGCTGACCAAATTCTACTTGTTTTCTCAGTACACAAAAACAGGCTGAACTGACGGCTTTACAAAAGTCTTACTTCATGCAAACATATATCATACTGTGCCAATTAAAGATATTTACGTAAATAAAAGCTTTTCTTTCATTTCTACAAAATTTTTTTTTGTAGAAACATATTTAGACAACAGTCTTTCGCTGATAAAAAATATCATCAGGTCTTACAATAGAGCTATAAAGAAAAGTTTGATTAAGTGTGATAAACGAAATTCAATTATAAAGTTACATAAATATACTTAAAAAAACAATAACTAAACAATTAAAAATATATAAAAAAGGAGGATTAAAAATATATAAAATGGAGGATTAAAAATTATAAAACGACCAACAATTTTTTTTTTGAGTCATAAAATTTACAACAGTCATTTTTACACTTTTCAAAAGCACACAATTTTAAAGCTAGTATCTAAAATAAAACTTTTTAAGCTAAATTAAATTAAAGTAATTTATCTTTGCAGCAACTTTTAATATACTATTTGATTTTTTTTTATGAAAGTGAATTTTACAGTCTCAATGACTTCTTAAAAACTAGTCAACTAAAAAGTTTTCAAGTTAACCAAACTTGACATTGAGAAAAAGTACTTGTTAGAGTTTTTAAAAGCTTGTCAAAAAGTGAAATCCACTTAAAGGTACTGCATACTTGTGTCTACATGCAATACTTGAGCGACATGATTAATTAGTATGAGCGAACTAAAATTTAGTCTAAACCCGTTCAAAAAAATCAGCTAAATATATTTTGTTAAATGATAAGAAGACTTCTAACAAATTTTTCTTTTTAATTTAACCTCTAGCTTAATGTGTTTTATATTAGTTTTTTTATGATAAATAACACTATTATGTAATCTCAAATTCACTAAAACTTAGTAATTTTTATTTAATTTTTAAACTTTACTTTTACTACATCAAAAAAATATATTGTAACTAGTAGTCCTTAAAGATGATTTCTACTTTTTAGTACAAAACTTTTTTTATATATTTCTAAAACTTTACGAAATAGACTAGTAAACACAAGTTTACTTTTAAAGCTTAAAAACAGCACTAACATAAGGACTTTTTGGTGAAATGTTTTATTACAGAAAATTTATACGTATAATTAAAAATAATTTAATAATCCCCTCTAAATCACCCTAGTACAAAATGTTTAAAAATTAAGTTGTATTTGTTATTAAAAGATATAAAATTATGAGAGCGAAACTGCCCTGCCCACTTCAATAAACTTTGTAAAAATCATTTGGAAATAGAACATGGTAAATTTTTACGTTAATGAAAAAATTCTGACTATTGATTTTTTAAAAAGCTCTTCTGTTGACATTTAATAGTACTTTCTTTATTTTATCTGATAAAAAACTTACACTGTAGTTTATATCTTTACTTAAGTATTGCACAAATAAACATAAGTGTCAATAAGTAGTAGCAAGTTTATCTGTAACTAATAAGTTTTAAAATATTTATTATATATTTTTTTCAAACAATTTATTCTAGAATCAGTATATAAACGTTTAAATTTTTATTTGTAAATAAAATTTATAGTTTAAATTAAATTATAAAGTGAAAGGACGTAAACTTTAGAAAAATGAAACTGTTTAGTAACTGAGACTTACGAAAAATTTGGACAGACATTAAATATAAAACTTAATTTGAGCAGTCTCTATTAATAACTAATATTACTTTTTTTAGCATTTTTAGGTTTCAACGATGAATTGTTTTTTTTAATACTAATACTACTTTCATCATGTTTAAAATTTCTTATAAAACTTTTTTTTTTCTATTTCAATAAAAAGATTCTCCATTATTTTCGTTTTAAAAAGGTATACACGTCAAGTTTTAAGGTTTGAAAATTACAATAAAAGCAAGTAGAACTTCAGAAAAAATTATTAATGTTTATTTATTTAAAAATAAAAATGTTTCGTTTTAAAAGTTTGGAATAAATTAAGCTATGGAAAATAATTAAGTGATATAAAGCATAATTTTTTAAATTGAAGTTTTTGAAAATAAAATTGTTGTTCTCACTAATATTATCGTGTTTTTAGTCAAATGTAGGTTTTCTTTGCTGATTAACACCGTAATTTTGAATATTTACGGCTCGCGGGCAGCAGAAAATTGGCCTGTTTTTTGCCTAGTAAAATTAAATCCAGACTTTAAATAATGCACATTTTAGTACCGGAACTACTTTTTATAGTGGTAACTGATTTATGCCCATTAAATCTACTTTTGTACGAGTTAAAACAATTGACACTCAATAAAATTTTAGTTTTTTGAAGCTGTAAAATAAACAGTTAAACAATAAAATAATTTTTAGTACTGTAGAACATAGTTCTTTTTAATGAAACTTAAAGTTAATACTTATGCTTATTTTATTATACTCTCGATCTAAACTACTTTTGTTTGTCGATTTATAAATATTTTTAATAACTACAGCCAGCAAGCAGCTTTTTCTAGGATAATTGGCCAGTTTCTTGTATAAGGCTTTTACAGCTACTTTTATGAATTCTAGATAAGGTTTTAAGCAAAATCAAGTTATTTAGTATCCCAAATATTTTTCATAGTAAAATGTTCTATGGTATAGATTTTGTCCGAATAAATCTACTTTTGTAACAAATATAGATATTATAATTTACAGAATAATTTTCTTATGGCAAGTTTTGTAAACTTAAATTTTTATTATTGCTTCCGTTTTTTTTTTTTAAACAGTATTTCTTTTGTTGATTTTAACATTGATTTTGAATGATCTATGTCCACGATCAGCTTTTATAGAAAAAATGGTATTTTACTAGTAAAAGGCTACCATTGTTACTAAAGTTTAATCCAGATCAAGCAAAAAAAATATTTGTTATTCAGAAAAGCATTTCTTTAAGTCATAGCTTTAAAACCAAATAACTATCATATATATTTAGCAAAGTATAAGCTTAGTTTTTTTTTTTTAAACACAAAGAATGTTTTTTTAAAACATTACTTTTATTTAAGTAAAAATATAGGATGTTTAAAATAAATTTTCAACAACTAATAATAACTTACAGTTACACAAAGACTGTTGTTGTAGGTGGTTTAATAATAAAAGTACAATGACACTTGTGTGTCGTCTTACTGTATGATTTAAAATCGATAAAACCTAAAAGATCTAAATTTTGTATAAATGAATATTTATTGATTGCCTCCCATGCTAATTTTAAACGTCTACTAAAAACTAATTTAACTCAATATACCTTTATGGAACTTTAAAATCTAATTTTATAAATATGTATATTTCAAAGTATTACCAATTAAGTTATCAACTTAATAATGTAGTTTACAGACAAATTAACCACAGACTTATAACTATAGAAGTTATTAACATATTTCAGAAATTAATGAATTTTATAACGAACAAAAACGAAAACCGATAGAGAAATTGATAAGTTGAAAGTAAGAACTGAAACAAGTTTTATAGAAATAGATTTAAGTTAGATAATACTACTAAAAAACTTATTAAGGTTCGGGAGTAACATTTTCAGCTGTTCTTCTTGTTCGTCTACTTAACTGTTTTAAAGCGTTTCTGCTTGGAAGTTGCATACCACAGTTTTTCCCAGCAACCTCCAGCGATCGATTGACACAGCTTTCTGTACTTACCATACCAGTCCTGCTAAGGTTTTTTAACTTTTCAACTGCTTCACGTACCTGTTGATTAATTTTGTAAAACTTAGCATTATGTAATGAGTTATTTTATGTAAATATTCTTAATCAATTAAGTATAAATGAATTGAACTACCTTTTTCTTTGTTGGGTTTGGTATATGCGAGTGGGAACCTACTCTCTTTACTATCACACTTTCTTTGATGTGTACCTAAGATTAACGACAATTATAAGAGTCTACTTAAAGAACTTGTAAAATACAAAATAGTAAACTGTTTATATACTTATGATTATCAAATATAATTACTATATAAATAATTTGGTATTGATTTCGAAAAGCTCTTTAATAGTATTGATTAAACTACTTAAAAAATATTGTTTTTATAATTAAAAACAGCGGGAAACTAAATTAATAAAGATTTTTTTACCTAGACTATTTACAAAATTGTCATTCTTTGACACAAAATAACTGTTCTGGATGACCAAAAACTATCCTTAGTGACCTTAAACTGTCCTGAGTCATCCTTTAGTTTTTTGATTAATAAAAAGACTAAGTAAGTGTTTAAATAAACTTGTTTCAATATATATCTAGTTCTTTAACAAAAGTAATTATATAATAAAAAAATTTGGATCTAGATCAACAAAATCACACCTAAGATTTATGTAAAAAATGTCTGAATTTTTTTCAAATATAAAAGTATCTTGAGATTTTTATAATAAAAGCTAACTGTTTTGAGTCAGCCATAGTTTTATTTTTAACTTAATTCTATCATGAGTTAGCTTGAGTTGTCCTAAGTCATCCTGAGCTTTTTTTTTTATTTCAATTTGTTCTGAGTTACCCTGGTCTACTGAGTGTCTTGAGTGTATTGCAACCTAGGAGTGAAAAATAAACAGCTTTATTAAACATTAAAATTTCAACAGCTATCATAAAAACTTTACACTAGTGAATGATACATTCAAAGGATAGAAAATAATTTAAAAACAGTTTACATTAACTGTTAAAATATGTCAAAAAAACTATAATTTAAGTACTAGTTTTATTAACTAAAATCCAGATTTAAGTTATTATTAACCTTAAACTTTTTAAAGAGAAACATTGTGGTTTTTCATTTTCTTTTAATAAAAGTATTTAGACTAGACCTTATTACAGGTGGCCATTGATTTTATAGAAATATATCCAAATTTTCTGATTTTCATCCAGGCTTTTTAAAGTGTTAAACAAATGTATTTTAATTAGACCTTATTACAGGGTGGCTACTGGCTTGATAGAAATAAATCCAGGTTTTTTAAATTTCTTCCAGGTTCATTTAAATACAAGTTTTTATGTTTCTTTTTAGAAGAAAACACATTTAATGGTTAAAAAATGTATTTTATACAATAAAGTTATAAAAATAAGCTCTATTGCTATTTTAAAGGAGTTTTATAAAACGCAAGTTTTAAATGGAATATACAAGGTTGGTGAAGGTTAAAAAATCAGGTTATTAAAAGTATAAGTTTATATGTCCATTTTTAGTACAAAATTAAATTTTAGGTAAAACACTGCCTTAGATGGTACTAAATTTTGAAAAATTTTTTAAGTATTTTGATGCAAAAAATTCTTAACAATAGATAATAAAATCCTCGTTTTCAGGGTTGCCTATATTTTAGTAAAACAATGTCATGAGTGACCTTAAACTAACTTGAGTCAACCTAAGTTTTTTTAAATCCATAATTATTTTTTTGATTTTTTAAAAGCTATGGAAATCTATTTTTTGTTTAAAATTGACTATAAGTTATCGCAATATCAAGTAAAACAAACAAACATTATTCAAACCAAGAAAAAAACAAGTCTGAGATTCTTGAAAACCTTAAAACTATAAGAAGACTAACTGTTCAATAAAAATAGCTTAGCTCGCCTGATTCATCTTGATTTTTTAAAATTTATAATATCCTGAGCTATCCGAAAGTCCTGAGTATCCCGAGTGTATGGCAAACCTAAATTTCAAGGTTTTTATTGATTTTAGTTTACTATCCCAGTTTTTCAAGGTACTATTTGTCAAAAATTGTTAATTTTTAGGATTTTGTAGGTTATTTAACCTAAATTTTACAAATCCAGGTTACTCCAGAGTTTTTCCTAGATTACAAGGTAAATGACCTCCCTGTTATTTGAATTTTTATATTGTACTTGGACTAAATAACTGTTTAAACTATTTAGCTAAAAACAATTTATAACCTTAAAGTCATATTGACTTAAATTTTAATAATTATACATTATTAGTAAGTACTTTATTTCAGGTGAATTTATAAGTAGAAATTATTTATATAACGTTAGCATTACTTTAATTAAAAATTTATTTCCTAACAGTGTTTGCTTTTATAAACAATACTTTTACAAGAATTAAATAATAAAGATAACAATTATCATAAACTTCACACCAAACTAGTAGAAATGTGGATTAATCATTAAAACTCGCTATTAGTCATTAGTTTTATAATATGTTTTGATAAAATTTTGTATTCTTAACATACATCTTTATAATTATGTATAAATATCAAAATTCATTAAATAAGTATTTAACACCTAAGTTCATTGAGATACTTTTATGTCAGGGTTGCTATTTTTTGAGATAGAAATCACTTCTGAGTGATCAAAAATAGCTAAGTTACATCTAGTAAGCCTGAGTTGGACTGAGTTTGTGAAATAAAGGTTTTACGAGCCCAAAACTGAATATAATACTAGCTTTAGTATCTAAAAGGCAATGGAACAGTAGTTAAGTTAGGTTTTGCTTCTCACCAAAATTGTAGGTTTACTTTATTATGATATTTAGACTATGTTATTATATGAAAAAACTAGTATATGCAAGAGTCTATTGAATAGAAACTTTGGTTCTTTCACCTTGAAAAAAAAAAAAACGTAATCAATTTTTTCGTAGAAAAAACTTAAAATACTTTAGATGTGTTAAACTTTGTAAAATAAAATAATTAATTTTTTTTTATATATGTATAAAATTTACCTTAGCAAGGCATTTAAAATCCTTGTCCCAATACTTTTCACAGGTATAGAAGCTAACACTAGGATCTTTTTTTGATTTTTTCACAAAGAAATATGAATAACCTCCATTACAAGCAACAGAGTTATTTCTCTGGTTTTTTGTAAACTCAACTGACATATTTGTACAATTTTTATGAAAATAAATTAAGATTATTGAATCAAGGTTTTGTTACATTAATGGTGTTTCTAAAAAAAAACTTATAAATCCTAAATTTTATAGCTCTAGCTCTAACTTCTTTTAAAAGTAGAAGGTATATCATATAATTACTCTGTGTTTCCAGAAAAGATAACTTTAAAAAACTACAAATTGTTGACTTCATTAACATTAGTTATATAAGTTTTGCCTGCAAGACAACAAACCGTACCTTATGTGACTTATGAAAAGTGAAATTTTAATTGTCTATAACTTTTTGTCGTTTAAAAACTGCCTAGTTTTGTTAAAAACACGAATTGTCTTTGATAAATTACTTTCTACCAGTGTTGCAAAAATTGTACATTTCTTATACCCTTTGAAAACTAAGTACCTGAAAAATGTTTGCCTAAATGTTTGTTTAAGTTAAAATTGCACGCTTAGTTAGCTAAATTGTAAATTTAGCATTTTGTTTCAACAAGTATGCTCTTTATCATTTTAATATGTTCTGACCAGTATATCTTGTTATCTATCATTTCTCTAAAATACTTAATCATTTTAAAAACAGTTTTATCTATTTTGATAACAAAAGTTTTATTTTTCTATAAAATTATTTCAACTGCTGAAATAATTTACTTATAATTTAATTATTTTTATAGTATTTGGTTGTTAAAGCATTTTTATACTTGTTTTATAAACATTTACAATTTTGGAAAGAAAACACAAGCAAATCTACTAAAACAAGTAAATATGAGTAAACAACGTTTTTAGTAAATAAAACCTTCCGTTTTCGGCTTTTTTTTCAGCGTCGCACAGACTCCAAAAAAACAGTCTAAACAAACCCCTGAGGTTGAGTACAGATTATCGAAGATATTACAAATAAAAATTATTTAATTAATATTTATTCTTTTTCTAAGTTATTATAAAAAACATTTAAAAATTGTTAAACGGTATCAAACAAAACTTTTTGATCGAAAAATAGAATGTGAATGAACTGATATAAAAGTTTTAATTTAAAATACAGTAATCTGCCAACTAGGTACGCACTTTGAACACTGCGCAGAAGTGCGTACTGAATCGGCAGTGCGTACCTAGGAAATTTTAGTTTTTAGTTACTTATGTTAAGCCTAATACAGATATGTTAAAGGCCACTAAAGTTTAAAAGTAACTATTAAAGCAAAACCCCACAAATCAAAAACTTTCATCATAAAAACAAAACATATTTGCTGAAAATTTATTAGAAGTCTTAAATACTTATTTAGTATTTGTACTTGTGTTTATATTAAACCCATAAAGTATGTTATTTATCTTATATTTTCTTAAACGTTGAAAAATTTACATAGTACATTTAACTATTTACGAATTTTAAACAAATAGAGATTTATCAAAACTTCGATCATGCTTTTAATAAATTGTGTTTATTCAAAAAACTAGTTTAAGGTTATAAAACTTTACCTCTGCTTACTTATTATTTAGTTTTTTTTTTTTTTACTTTTTTCACTTTTATGTTGCAACCATAGGGTAAGTAATTAAACGGTATCCGTGGTGTACGACTCGATAACCGAATGGTTCCTCGTCTCCAAGTCCTAGGATAGGACTAAACATTTTGAACGTTTTTTTTACCGTTCAATAAACTATAGTATAGTAAATATAAATTGCACTGTTCATTATGTTTTTGTCTAAGTTTTATTAAACCTCTGTGTTTTAATCATCGGATATTTAAATTTTAATTGCACTAGTAATTTTTTTTGTTTATCTAAAATTTGTATTATTTTTTAAGATGTAATGTTAAAAGGCGTTAAATCCTGGAGATCCTGATAAGCTAAGCTTATCGGAATTTATACAACAGATGTTTTTGTGTTAAAACTTTATTCCGACTAACGGCGTTTCACTGCTCTCAAATAAATTTAAGAACAGATCTACGGGAGTCTATAAAATATTAACACACATTATTGAATTTGCCCAACTTGCAGCAGAAGATAAAGACCTACTCCTGAACAAGCGGCAAGATTTATCGAATATTTGTCCCCACATCCGACGATTCTACTTTAAATAACTCTGTCTACTTATGCACTTATTTATTTCACAACATTTACAATCACAAACTCTTGCAAATTTAATACTTCATGTTTTTAAGCTGCATAAGTTATTGATCAATTTGTTAAATTTATCATGACATAACATTTCTGCACAACTCACTTTAATTTTCATTTTTAAAAACTTGCCTATACTTAGAGCTTTTTTGAGGTTAGTGTTTGCTTTTATTAAATTTGTATTTTTTGCAGACAATTTTATAATTTTATGTTTTTATTCCAAACTTTATTTTTAAACCATAAAGTTCGTTTATAGTTACTACTCACAAAAACACTATACATAATTATACATGCTTTTTTTCTTATGTGTGTTAATATTTTATAGACACCGTAGATCTGTTCTTAAATTTATTTGAGAGCAGTGAAACGCCGTTAGTCGGTATAAAGTTTTAACACAAAAACATCTGTGGTACTATTTTTTAAGTATTTTTTATTTCAATCTTTTAATTATAGCGTATGTAAATTTAAATTGCACTGTTCATAAACTGCACTTGTTTAGTTTTAGCTTATTTAGTATTATACAGTTAATTTTTTTTTTAATAGAATAATTTTGTATTACTACATTTTCTTTTAAGTTTTAATGTTGAACATAGCGTTTTTAGGCTAAAAAAAGCGTAACATACTGGCAGTTCGTACCTATGAAGTGCGTACCTAGTTGGCAGGTTACTGTATATATAACTTGACTTAGAATTGAAATTAATCTTTTTCAAAAACTTTACATGTACAAAAATTTAACGCATTAGAAATAATGCGTAAACTATTGATTTGAATAAACGGATAACATATAAAAAGGTTGAAAGTGATTTGATTTGGAATTGATTCGAGTTCGAACTGATTCAAGTGGAAATTGATTCAGGTGGGAATTGATTCGGGTGGGAATTGATCGGGTGAGAATTAATTAGGTGGGAATTGATTCAGGTGGGAATTGATCGGGTGGGATTTGATTCGGGTGGGTTTTGATTCGGGTGGTAATTGTGCGGGTAGTATTTGATCAGATGGGAATTTTTTTTTTATCGTTTAAATTTTTTTTAAGTTTTACCGTAAAATAATTAATTTTTATAAACTAACTTAAAATTCTTGAAATAACTAACAAAATTAACAAAACATGTTTAAATATAAAAGATTTTAAACTTCATTTTTGAAAAAAAATTCAAAGGACATTTTAATAATATCTAAAAACTAACAACAGCTAACAGTTAGTTAATAGACAATTGTAACGGTTTCAAGTATAATCTCTTAAATAAATGGATAAAATTTTACAATATTGACTTGTTAATCTTAATATCTGTATCAGTTGAACAAATTAAAACCACTTTCTTTTAAAAATTTCTTTGTGAAAGAAACTTCTATAACTAAATTAAAAGGAAGGGCTATTCCAAAATTTTTAGCAATAGTTTTATGAAAAAATAATTTCATTTGCATTATAACAGTCACTTACTTCATTTTCTAAAGTGATTTACTAAAGGCCAATTTATAAAAAAAACTTAATTAATGAACAGAAAAAAATTGTGCTAGCCACTTGAAAAAGCCTAAACACGCCTCTAGTTTGGTTATTTAGTTGTGTCCTTAGTTTAAATAAAATAAAATTGTTAGAAGCTTTTAATTACATATAAAAAAAAAGCACACTTAAAACTTAAAAAACTCCATTATTTTCATTATTCTCAACCTAGGAGTCGGCAAACTGCGGCCCTTAAAGCAAAAATCTGCGGCTCGCAAGGTACTTCAGCACAAAACATGCTTTTTCAAACATTAAAAGAATAACTTTTGATGGTTGAAGCTTATAGTTATGAATTTTATTTAGTAATTATTTTATACTTTTGTTCTACTATTGTAAATTTGTTATCTCGTTTTCGGTTTAAAATATATTGAATAATACAATTAATTCAAAATGCCGAAGACTTTTATCTATAAAGTGCCAACCGACCGCGAGCAACTTTTATTATAAAACTTGGACTTATAATTGTATAATTATTAAATCTAAAATCACTAAGGCTTTAATTGACAAGTTTTACATTTAAACTAGGCGTCAGCAAACAACAGCCTGCGAAGGGTAATATGTTTTTAATTAATATGTAATATGTTAATATGGGCACGGGATTATGTTTTTATTTTAAATGAAATGCATCCTGCAAACATGGAAATTTTGCCTGCGAATAAACATTTTGAAACTTACACTAGATATTATTGAATTTAAATCAAAACAAAATGAAAAGTTCTTGGGTGGTTTTTGTTAGAAATTTAAAACTTACACTAAATGTTCTTGTATTTGAAATGAAGAACAAAATAATCTTTAGTACACTTTTATTCAAAACTTACACTAGATACTTCGGGTTTTTTATGTTATTTCAGTAAATACTAAAGCTTAAACTTCGTCCGCAAATATTTTTATTTATGAAAGTAGGCCCGCAACCACAAAATGTCTGTCGACCTCTACCATAGCTACATATCTTTTTTAATAACTTATAATCTTTATCGTTTATAAATTAACCAAGGTGTTAAGCTTTAATATTTATAAATATAAGCTCGTTTATGTATCTAACATATATAATTTAAATTAAACGATAAAGTTACAAAAACTAGCTTAGCCAGAAAGGTATGTTGTGCTGCTTATAGATTGTAAACTGTAAAAGTGTAATGTAATTATAAGTTGTCTTTTCTATGACCACTAAAGACTCAAGTTGTTAAAATGTTATTCAAGTAACTTTAATTTGCAACACACTTTATTGACAGATTTTTTGTAGTTAAGATATATAAAGCTTTATGGCTATAACTTAAATCAACCTTGTATTTTATTTAAATTAACTCCACACTTTAGTTGCTTAGTTTAGTATAATTAAAATTTGTTAAAATGTTATAACTATAAATACTAGTTGATTTTATGCGTGCTTGTTTTATGTATCTTTGATATATTTATTGCTTTAAATATTTAAATTTTATAGTCACTTGATTAATTAATTGTTTATTTGAACTCTAAAATGTGAAACAACCACAGTCAACCCATTTTAAAGTAAAAAATTATTTATAATGCATAAAAAAAAAAAGAAAAAAAAAAGTGTGATATGTGGGCTGCTGTAAAGCAAGTACTAGTTGTTAACCCACGTTAAATCAAGCACACTAATTTTGACTCTATGTTTTGACTAGTTTATTTACAGTTCGTTATTTTCTAAATTAAAGTAGATTTTAAAAAAGTTATTGTGCTAAAGTTTGGAAGCATTTATTCAAGTTTACACTTAGATTAGTTTTAGTTTAAAAAATTATCATATAATTAAGTTTTAGCTTGATTAGAATTTCTTAACATTGCGATTTTTGTAACTAATAAAGTAGTATTTAAAAGAAAAACTTCAAAAAAAAGTTTGTTACAAACAAAGTAAAACACATCTTTAAAATATATTTATTAATAAAACCATATATTTGATTTTCATAATAAAATACATGAAATTATATGTTTTGTTTTTTAGAAAACTAATTAAAAGATCTCAATTACTAGAGGAGATATAATATATTTTTTCTTCTAAGACTTTATTATGCAAACTAAGTTTAGGTCAAAGACCTCGTCAGTGCTTTTATTTAAAACCTTATTCAAATAGTACAGAATAAAATATATGTTTTAGATTTTGTTTCAAGATTTAGAATAAATATTTTGCACATTTGTTTAATTTTAATGAAATTCGAATAGTGTAGTTTTTTTTGTGGTTTTTAATCATTTTTTGATTAACTACCGTGCTTTTTAATTTTAAAAGTAAAAAACTTCTAAAAAGCAGATTACATATCAGAAAGAACAATATTTGTAATACAAATCTATAAACATTTCAAATAAACCTATTCATATAGTAAAGATGAACAATAAAGTTTAAAGCATTATTACACACATTATTACGACCAACTTAAAACATACTAAATATTTTACATATTTATTAAGTAACTGAGAAAGAAAAACAAAACAAAAAAAATTTTAACTGATTGTTCAACTTACAAAATTTTTATTATAAACTTGTTTTTAAAAATGAAGTTTTTTTCAACTGAATGTAGTTTTTTTGATTAATAAGTTTTAAATTTGAAACTAATTTTGTTTTAATTTTTTTATCTTAAATGTATTCATAGTTGTTTGTAATCTCAATTTTTAAATAACTTTATGTCTTGTCCTGAACATGACATTACACTGTTCTGGTGTAAGACTCGATAACCGAAAGGTTTTTTCGTACACCAGGTCCTTGGACCAAACTTTTTGAGCAATTTTTTTTATGAGCTTAAAACAAAAAGAATATAGTTGGATAAAAAGCGTATTAAGTCTTTATCTTTTTCAACAGACAAAAAAAAATTAGCAAAGTTAACCTATTTCTATAAAATACTGTTGTATGAAACTAAAATTTAGTTTAAATTTATAAAATGCTATATCTATTACTGTTCAAACCAAAATGTTTTACAAGTTAGTAGCAATCTAAAATTCAACTAACTGATCAAAAATAATTATAAACGGTAGTACTACTACGGTCAGTAAGAATATGTCGGAAGAAAAATTATATTTTTTTAAGTAGAAGATATGTTAATAGAAAACAATCAACAAAATAAAAGTAATATATTTGACAATTTATTTAAGTTAAAAGAATGGAAGTTTTAGTTTTGTATGAAAACAGATTAAAAGCGTAAAGTAGTGTTGTTACACTACCAATTTTATTTAGCAGTGACTATTATACAATGCTTTATACTTTAATATAGAGTTTAAATTGTAGATGATTTCAAACTTTCCTTTAAATCTTTTTTTTTTTATACTAATCAAGTGCATAATTAGATAATTAAGAAAAATTAAAACTATACTTTTTTAATAGATCAAATATAGTGAAAATAAAAAATTTTATAAAAGTTACCTATTATTTTTTTGTTTTTACCCTAAAATATTAAGAAACTTTTAAAGTTTAAAGTTTCTACCATACTAATTGCTTATAAATCTAATCAAGTTAAAAAAAAATGTTTTTTAAATGAGCAGCTAACAAAAAAGTTAATTCCAGAGTGTTTTTTAGTTAAATACTCAATACTTTTTGTTAAAAATACATCAATTTGTGGGAATTCTTTCCAAAACTAACGTAAACAGTGTCAGCCATGATTCAAAAAGCACTGACTTGGATTACAGCAGTCTTAGAAAACTTGTTTTTCGCGGGAATAATCTTTGGATGGGCGAATATCGAACCTGTGCTTGTAAAAGAAGGGTACTTCAGCGAGGGCTGCGTCAATGCTTCCACGACCAAGAACGTAACCATAGTAACGAAAGTAGCTTTTGACTGCAAGTCCCAGCAGAAGCAACTTTCGCTTGTGTTCACATTGTCTACATCGATCGGTCTTTTGTGCATCCTTTTAGTCGGGCCAGCACTGGACTTCTTTGGAAATTGGGTAGTCAGAACAGTTCTTGTTAACATGGGAGTACTGGCTTTACTAGCAACTGGAGGAGCGAAATCTTGGATGTTGTACTTTACTTTTCCTGCAATGTACATTTCTGGCCTCGGGCTTCACGTTACCAATCTTCAGATGTCAAAAATGTTTACTAATAACAAGAATTTTTATGTATCTTCCATCTCAGGAGCTCTTATGTCGGCGTCTTTGACTTTTCTAATATTTTCCTTGTTGTATGATAAATACGGCGTCGGGTATCAGACTCTTTTCACAGTTTACGCAGTCATTTACGCTTTGCTGAACCTAAGAACCTTTCTTTTCACTCCAAAAATGCGTGCTCCCGAAAACATTCCAGACGATTTCAAGTACGGGTACAAGCAACTGAGGTGCTCAAAAGGAACAGAAATTGATTCTGAAATACTAATCCAAAACGACGATGGAGACACCAAACCTAAGTTTAAAGCTTTTGCCTGTTCTTTACTCAACATCACTACAGTTTTATCAATCAACGTAGCAAATTACTTGTACGTGGATTACATGTCCACACTCAACTTGTTCATTTCTACCTTGTTCGAAAACGAGCACAAGGAAGTAGTGGAAAATACTCTTTTCTACGGAAATGTGATGGGAAGCCTAATGTTTGTGGCCTTTCCAATTTGTCTTTTGCATGGCGCAATGGCGAACTTTTTCATGATCAAACTTTCGCCCGATAGGACGGTAGGACAAATAAAGTACTGCCTGATCGGATTGTTTGCGGGCTGCGCGTGCACAATCGGCATGCAGGCGTGCACGATTGTCAGCTCAACAAGGCTGCAATACTTGTCAATGGCCTTGTACATTGGTGGAAGGGCACTCCTCATCAGCGCCAGCAACACGTTTTTGAGCGTAATTTTTCCCGCCAAAATATTCGGCCGGTTGTACTGCGTTCTGTCGGTGAGCCGATCCCTGCTGTTTCTGACGACGTACCCTCTCCAGCTTTTCTTGTACGATGTTTTGAACAAGAATTTTGTCGTCTTCAACTCGCTGCTGACGGTTCTTGCCACTTTGACGCTTGTCCAGCCGTTGTACGTGCTCTATTGGCTCAAAAATGGTAAGTATGAAACTAACCCGGTCGAATAAGTAACTTTAGTTTCATAATTTTAAAAAGTTGTAAAAAAAAAGTTATGTTTTAAAAATTTTTGCGAAATACTTCGTGAGATGAGAACTTTCAAATGTTAAAAAAGCGTTTTTGGAAAAAAGAACAAGCTATATTTTTACTATAGGCTTGTAAAGTTTTCATTTTCTTTTATGATTCAAATTTGTCTTAATTATATATTTGTACATAAGGCTTGTAAAGAATAATATACTTATTTAGTTTTATTAAAATACTTTTCTTCTGTTTTAGATTTTTCTTAACTGTGAGCATTGAAAATGTATAATTGTTTTAATAAAAACATTTTTCTAAGTACTTATTTGACTTGTTAAAAAAAAATGTTGGTATTTGTTAAATGCCATTCTGCTAAGTTTTGTAAATTCATGTGGTAATATTAGTTATAACTTTTGATAGTTTAAACATAATAATCAAAGTTTAAATTAATATATAAAACATTTTTAGTTACAATTGTGTACTTATTAAGTTAATAAGTACTTTGTACCAAAATCCATTTCTGTTTGTAAATTGATCGTTTTTTAGTTACTTTGTTTATCGTTAATTTATTACCGAGTCTAAATTGTTATTATTACTCTCGTTAATTTAATAATATAAAGTACTCTGAATAAAAAATATTATACTTAATTACTAATGAAAATTAGATATATTGTTTATTATTTATTGAACAACAAACGAATACGCTCGAAAATTTTAGTCCAAGGACCTGGTGCACGAAAAAACCTTTCGTTTATCGAGTCATACACCAGAACAGTTTAACGTCATGTCCAGGGCAGAACATGATTGCAACTTTTACTTGTACACCAACATTAGGTATCGAAGTGATCTTAAGGCTAGAGTTATTAAAACTGCAAGTTACAAAAAATACTAATTTCTGATGTTAGTTTATTAAATTTTTCAATTATGTTTACAAAAGTTTGAAATAAATGTATAGTTTGCTGGTACAGTTAGCACTATTTAGCCATAAAATTGTGCTATAAAAGCTTTTTTTTTCTAATATTTCACCTAAAGCTGAGTAATACAAAAAAATTTTTATGAAATTGAACTTTATTTAGTGTACATAAAATACTTAAGAAACAGTGTAAAAATAAAGAGCAAAACGTAAATACTAAATGTGATACGATTGAGTATGTCAACATTGCCTATACACTCTATGATTAGATATAAATGCGTCCACATATTTTGAATCTTTAATAATAAAACAGAAGAAATTCATTATATAAATAAAAGCTTTGATGGTGAGTAGGGAAAGCAAAATGAATTAATAATTGCATCTTGTCTACGTGACAACGTACACAGGTTTATCTTTGAAAAAATAAGCTTATTTCCTTTAAAGATAGAATATTTTCAACTTTTAATATCACTGGTGTTGTTGTTTAAAGCTTTTTAATTTATTTAATATTTATATAATAGTAATAATACAATTAAATATTTAATAATAATATTTTAGTTATGTAAGTTTACACTTTTTGTTAAGGATTGAATTGGTATTACTACTGAAAAAATAGCGTAAGTTATATACACTCAAACTTTATTAAAACAATACTTATCAAGCATAGACTTAACAAAATGATAAGAAAATAGTTCATTTTTTATTGATGCATAGAACTAAATACAGTCACTTACTGCTTAACTTGGTAAATTAAAAAAATATTAACAATTAAGTTTTACTGCTTAGCACAACAAACCTTAACTGAAGTCTATAAAAAACTGTTATTGACTTGAAGTAATAACTTTTTGAATGTCTTGCAACTGCTTATGTTAAAAAGCTAATTATAATTAATTTAATGCTTTAATAATTAAATCTGTTTCTTGCTTATTATATTTAACTTTTATAACAAAATTGTACATTTTGAAATTAAGGAAGTAAAATTAAATCAGTAGATATAAAAAATTGGTGTATTGAAAATCAGCTATGAACATATATTTAAAGCTGACGTTCATCTTATAATTTTGACTCAAGATTCAACAGGATAATTTACGCGATAGGTTGCTGTGTTGAGATACTTTTTTACAACTACTAAACACTAATACAACGATCGGCAGCCTTTTGTAAATCGCAGGCCAATTTCTTTGATAGATTTGCTTGTTGGCCGCTCTTTATAGAAAATAGTCTTCTGCGGGCCGTAGTTATAAAAATAATTGTATAAATCGGTAAAAAAATTGTTTAAACCGAAAATGTGACAAGTTTCTACTAGTTATGAGTTTAAGAGCCTCGCTTGTAAGTTTTAAACATACTTTTTTATTGTGTCAAAAAGTAAATATCGAGCTGGAGAGTTTTGTCATGAGGGCCATATTTGGTCTGCAGTTTGCTGATCCTTGCATTATTACAAAGAAACAATATCACAAAAATATACTAAGGATTGCATTGAAAAGTTTCTTTTACAAAATTTTGTAGGTAAAACTATACTACCATTACTATACTCTACTACATAAAATGTTTTTAATTGAATTAATGAGACACTTTTTTAATAACTTAATTAATTAGAAAAGACAATAAATAAAATTAAAATTAACATGGGTAGCTTTAATTTTTTAGTATTGATGGTAACACTCATATTTTCGAAAAATTATCAATTTCGACATGGGTTGTTTAAATAATGTAAAATTAATTAAGTAAATTTTATAATTCATAGATTTTTATGACAATTATAATACTAAAATGAGCGCTTAGAAAACATCCCCAGAAAGTCATTATTTGCTGACTTAAAAAAATGTGAAAGCATTGAAAACGTTTAGTCAATTTATTTTTGTAAAGAATATCAATGTATATAAAAAATAAAACATCTATCTAATAAATAAATCAATAACACTAAAATTGTCAAAATATAAACATTAGTAAAATACTTTCATAACGCTACAAATAATCTTTATACATTATTCAGAATACTTAAAACCAGATTGAAGTTATGCATGGAAAAGTAAAAAACTGGACAATTTAGCTTTTTTTAGGAGAATTGTTAAACTTTGTGAATAAAATTCAATTAATCTAAAAGTAAACAAATTATAACAATTGTTAGGATACTATCCTTCAAAAAATTTACTACTAATTTTTTAAGTACTAAAAATAAATTTTGGTAGGAAATTTTTATAAAAATTATAATTCAAATTTTAAAGTAAAACTAAAAGGAAATGTTAGATGAAAGTATCAAGTTCTTAAACAAAACGAAATCAATGCAGAGGTAATAAATTAAAGTTGATTCAAAACACAGAATGACATAACTGAAATACTGCTGATAATGATGTCTTTATGTAGTTTTTTAAACAGAATAGTGATATATAATTCTTTTGTAAACCATCAGTTATAAAGATTTATGTTTCTTTCAACTAATTTGATAAAACACGCTTGAAGATCTTAGTGTAACAAACCATAGCATTTACAACTAACACTGATTAAAAAACTTAGAAAATAGCAATTATACGGCTAACAAAGGTCTTTTTCATACACTGATTTAATTTTTAACAAAAAGCACTTTTATAAAATTTTAAAAACTATAAATCTTTTGAGGCAACAATACGCACAAATGATCATAAAATGAGCTTAAAATAATATGATTATTTTTCAATTTTTTTCATTTTTGTTTGAAAACAAATGGTTTTCTACACGTAAACAAGCAATGCAATATAATGCAAAGTGAAGATTTATTGTGCAAAAATACAACCTATACTGCAAAAATTTAAGTTTGACTAAAATAATAAAATTTGAGAAATATTAACTATACTTAGTAAACTAGTATAAATTAAAAATAATTAGCTATGTATTCTAGTCTAGTTTGAAAGAACTAATTACATTAGTTACAGATAAAACAGCTTTGTTTGATTAAAGGGAGTTTAAATGCTTAAATAAAAATTCAGCTTCTTTATCAGGGCTATGAAACTCTCTAATAGCACTCATACCATTTTCAATAACTTTAATTCTTAAACTTGTAATGTGCATTAATTTAAAAGCATTATCTATAAAATCTTCAGTTGAGTTAAACAAAAGTCCATTGACTCCATGCGAAATGACACTTGAATTTCCAGGAATGTTTCTTGCAATTACAGGCAGTCCAACTGCCATTCCTTCGAGAATAGAAGAAGCCATGCCTTCACTCTCTGAGGAATTTAGAAGGGCACACAACTTTCCTGAACTCATCAATTGCAAAATTGATTTAGATTCTAGAGGTGACATGTATTGAATGAAAGGGGCGCCTGGATCATTTATCCAAATTTCAACTTCAGCTAACGTTGTTTTACAATCTTTTGTAGAACAGTACTTATTAATGCTCATTTCAGTGCATGTTCCATCTGACTTTACTGCTATTTTAACTTGATTTAGAAAATTTTCAAAATATGCTTCATCTACTTTAGGCCCAATAATAAGCAGTCTAACATTGTACTGTAAATGACACTTCATTTTTATAAATGATTCAATGAGAAAAGAAGGATCTTTTACAGAACGAATACTTGTAGGCAATAAAAATATATAAGGAGCAGAAGAAGTGTAATTTTTTTTATTTCCTAAACTGCTGTACAAAATCGGAGCTACTGCTTGAGGATGAACAAAGCTAAACTTGGAGCACAAACTTGGACATTGACTCAGTGACTTTGTAAAGCACCAAACAAAACAACTGTTTTCTACACAACTTTTCATTACTTCTAGTTTTTTGGGTTCATTTGTATCAACATTTATATCAGTTCCTCCATATATAACACAGTACTTAAAGTTAGGAACTTGTTTTGTTTTACATGCACATACTAATATGCTTCCACTTTTGTAAGCATGAACAAGTAAAATAGCTTTTATTTTTTCTTTTATGACGAGTTCATTTAACATGCATAATGAACAATTTGTTTTAGAAATAAAGTCATTTGGACTTTTGGCAACAAGATCAATACTGCTTTTTGCAAAATGCCCTTTTAAACGATTAAGAGTGGTGAGATTTCCAGTTGAATATGCATCAGGGGACACAATCAAGTACATCAAAATATTTAAAACAATTCTAAAAATATTACAGCTGTATATATTGAACTTATTTATTGTACATACATGTATTATATCTAAGCAAATAATTCTTTTTTTAAATAAGTACAACAGTTTGCATAAAAACTTTTGTTATGTACAGAAAATAGTCATGGATATAAAAATTAACTCCGTTTAACTACATATTATTAAATCTCAAAATATATTTTAAATATTACTTTCCAGATTTATATAGAAAACTGTAACTAAACATTAATATAAAAATACATATATTGTTTAAAATAACCCATTTTTTAATTTTATCAAGAATTATACATAGACTTAATAAACTAGAGTCATAATTCTGTAACCAGCTATTTAACGTGCACAATAGACGTTTAAAAAAATTATATGTTTGTACACATTAAATTTGCAAACATTTACTTTTAATAATTCATCATCTTTTTTTAATCAAAGAACTAAGTGCAATTGCAGTTTTATGAGTCTTTTATTATTTTTTTATTGTTTTGTTAGTTTGATTCATTAGTTTTATTAGTTTTTTTATTGTCATTTAAAAAAAATAAATATGTTTTTATAACAATTTTTTTATGAGTTAGATTTTAACTGCTTTGTTAGTAAATATCAAAACTTAAACTTAAATAAAATAAACTAATTTGAAAAAATTCAACAAGATCTTAAATAAAAAATGTTCACTAACTTATATGTGATTAGCAACAATAACTTCATAAACAACTTAAAAAAATAGGTTATAGTTATGTAGTTTACACTTTTTGTTTTGTATCTTAAAGTTCAAGGTTTGTAAAAATATGCAAAACTTTTATAATGAATTTTTATGATCAATCTTTCAATGTAACAGGTGTTCATTAAGGCCATAGAGGGATAATTCAATACTTGTAAACAAAAATAAATTTAGCTTTAATTTAAGGGTTTTTAGTAAAACTGTAAAATAAATTTTATAGAACATAAAAAGTGAAATACTTTTTAGATATAGTCAGTTTTAGAAGTTTGTATGACTTATTTTCTTTTAAATTAGTAAAAAAATGCAAAAATCTATCTTTAGATTTTTAAATCAATTTAGCTCAAACTAAATACATATTTTCCTTGCAATATTTAGAAGTTTTTCTCAAATCAAATAAAAATTAAGTTTTAAAGATCTTATTACCAAAACAAAAAACTGTACATACTAACTTAAACATTTTATTTCAAGCATTTCTTAACTTTTTTAAGAACCATACTTTAAGCTCATAAATGATTGTTGAAAAACTGTAAAACAAAAATAGTAAAATTGTATAGAAATAGTGTATTTTCTTTTTAGCTTGTGTTTATCATAAGTCACCAATTGAAATTTCCAAATTGGATCTTTTATATCTCTTAAAAATTTACAAGCAGTAAAGTCAACTGGTAGTTTAATTTAAAATAAATGAAAAAATAACTTTTTAAGTAGTATTTTAACCTTATTTGATTTTTTTTTTAATTTATGGATGTGGTCATAAAACACTTGTTAAATATATAAGCAGCAATCTGGTTCAGCCAGCTATGCAGAGGTTTCAAATCAGTTTAATAAAAGAAGCAATACCACCACTCATGGGAACAGATCAGTTCCAACTGGCAATCAATTTTCACCCGCGCACAATTCCTTCATGATCAAATTCCAGAACCGCTTACCAACTAAGGGTAAGAGTTAAGGGTAACAGTGATAGTAAAAAATAAATAAATAGAAAACATTTAAAAAAAATAAAGTTAAAAATAAATTTAAAAGATGTTTAAAAAAAAATTGGTTGAGAAACAATCGCAAGTGAGAATTGTAAATATGCCATCACTCATACATGTAAGCAAAAACCAAGGACACATAAAAAGTTCAGTGGGCTGTCAGGCAGAAATTGACTTTTTTGGGTGACTAAAATACCAAATTAAAAGTATATTTACTTGTGTGGAAGTAAGTTCTTTTTTTTCAAAACTTTGTTTTTTATTTTTTGCTGCAAGTGTTTTAGAAGTTATGTAAATTTAAATACAGCAATTCTTTATTACTTTTTGCATTAAAATTTATCTAAATTTTCATAAAGTAGAAGTGCAATTAACGCAATAAATTCAAGGTCACGTATCTCAAAAGTCCACAAGTAAACAACCCTATGCTTTTAGTGCGAACAACATGGAAGCAAAAGTAAGTTTACATACGATTCTGTCTTAAGAAGTAAACTTTTATTTTTAGTTTTTCCAAAAAATATTTTGAAAGTTGTATGTTTTTTTCAGAAGTTATTATAACAAAAAAAAAATCTAACATTTTTAATTTACATGCTACTTATCTTATTTGCAATAGACACTATGCCATGTTTAAGAAAAATAGAAAAAATATTATTCATTAATAAACACTTCAGATAATTTTGTTTAGCTTTTGCAATTAATTTTTTGACATAATCTATTAAGAATTTTTTGGTAGTTTTTAAGCTGAAAATAGTGAAAACTGGTAAAATAGTAACTCAAATTTTGAAAGCACAACAATTATTATTAATAATTTCATAGAATTATAGAATTATAAAAAACTAAGTAAATAAATTTTAAGGCCATAGGAGGGTTAACCAGGTTTTTACAAGTTGATCTTATTTTATAAAGCTTTTTCTAAGCTTCAAGATACTTTTTATCATTTTTAAAAATTTGAATTATTTTTTGAGATATGACCAGTCAAAGTCAGGCCTCATAATAGGTTCCCTATGGGAAGGGAAAACTAAAAGAGCAAAAAAAGACTATTTTATTTAAAATCTATCTCCTCCTACATTTTTCAAGCAATCTTCTTCAAACTTTCAGTCTAATCTTTATACAATAACAAAAAAACGTTACTTTGGGATTTTAAAAAAAATTGTGAAAATAAATTTTAAAAAAAAAAAAACACTTTTTTTTTTAATTTTTGTGAAAAATTTTTATTTTCTTTAATTATTAAAACTTAAAAGTTAAGTTTTTTTCTTTTTAATATAAGAAACCTTTCCTGAAAATTTGAAGATAATTGCTTAAAAAATGAAGGAGGAGATAGATTTTTAGTGAATTTTAAAATTTCTAATAAAATTGACCCTGAAAAATATGCGGTCACCACTACGTTTGTATGGAAACTTTTTACAAAATATTAAATATCTCAAAAGTTAAATGATATTTTTTAATTCTATAAAAACTGGCTTGTAGTTTGTATTTAAAGCTTTCATATAAAAGCCAAAATTAATTTTTGTAAAAAAAAAGTGTTGGAACTCCCCTATTGCCTTAAAAAATAAATTTAACTAGCATTGTCACTCTTTATTGGAAATAAGCCAACCTAGGTGTGTAAGAAAAAAAAATCAAATAAAATTATACTATAACTAAGTTACTAACTAATAACTAAGTAAAATATCTAAAAATATCAGGTAGGTGTCAAATATTCACAAAGTGATTTTTGCACAAGGAGACACTTTTGCACAAAGTTTTTCTTTTGCTTTGATGGAGAAAATATTAGTGTTTTAATCTTTAATTTTTATTTATTTGTTAATAAAATAAAAAATGTTACCTCTAACCCATACCCTCAGTTGGTAACATTTTTTCATCTTTTTAGTCTTTTTATTAAATAATTTATTAATAATAAGTTCTTCAGTTGTTTAAAATCTTATTCAAATAGAATTCTATTTGAATAAGATTTCAAACAACTGAAGATCTTGTCTTAAAATGAGTGAAACATTGTTTTGTTTAATAAAATTTAAAATTTTATTATTGTCAATCTCCTTTTATTTTATTTAAGTTGAGAACTTTAATTGCCACCTTTAAAGTACTAAGAACAAAATAATTTATTTTCAATCTTTTTAATTTTCTTGTTTTTTTAATAGTTACTTTTTGTTTTTTATTTTTTAATTTAATTATCACTCTTACCTTTTGTTAAAAAGTGACCCACTGTGCAAAAGTGACCCTTTGTGCAAAAATGTCTTTTTGCAAAAGTGTCCCTTCATGCATATTTGACCCTTCGTGCAAAAATACGTTTGTGCATATTTGACCCCTTCCCAAAAATATCAAAACACTAAGAATAAATAAAAACAGAACTTAAGGTCAACAAAACTAGCCTGATATTTAGAAAGAATGTCCAATTTAGCATGACTTTTACAAAATCAAAATCAAACAATTTTCAGCTTTTCTAAAAATTTCAAACTCACCTGAATTAGTCTGAATCAGCCGAGTATGTAGCAACCCACTTCACAAAGTTCAACATCAACATTGTTTACAACTTTTTTATTATTATCAACTTTAAAACTGATTCTAAATTAATGCATTTAACTGCTTAATGTTAACAAGGAAAATTTTGCAATTAGATTTTATATGCAAGTAAACAAACAGTTTTTTTTTTTTTTTGTATGACCATCTAAAATTATTTTTAATCAAGTTGTCAAATGTAAACAATTACTTTTTTTATTTTATCAATATTTTTAAGCCTTAACAACCTACAATTTTAAGTTATGGTTCCCAAATGTTTAGTAATTTTTTGACTAAAATTATTAAGTGTTTATAGATATTGGTAGTGTGTTAAATTAGAAGTTATTTAACATTATCTTTATTTTAATAATTAAAAAGCACAATAAGTAATTTGATTTAATTTAAAGATCATGTCAATAAACTTTTGTAATCTCTAAATGATTTTACAATAAAAATGCTAACATTGTTCAGGGGTTCCATTTAGGTTCTGCTACTTTTCAGAAGTTTTGTTTGAATCAGCTGATACGCATGATTAGATAGAGAATTATTTTTATTAAAAACATAGCCCATAGGGATAGGATAAACTTTCCTGTGCCTCGTCTAAATTAAGGCTAGTTGAGCGATACTGATAACTGACTTTAGGGAATGATAATACTAAAAAAAATCAGAAAACTATTTTTTACTCTTTGTTAATCTTTTAACTTATACTTACTTTTTTGATAGCTATAAATAATTATAACGCCAATTAAAAAGTTGTTAAAATTTAAGAAAAAAGTTTTCTTAAGTAAGTTAAATCACGAGTAATTACATGAATGAAGCAATTAAAAAAAAAACAACCCTACTGTAAAGTAAACTATACAGTTTATGTTTAACTGTGTTTCATTTTAATATAAATAAAACACAGTTAAACATAAACTGTATAGTTTACTTTACAGTATTAACTTTACTTTAAACAGTATTAACTGAACAAAATTAATTAGATGTTAACAACTTCTGACTACTAAACAAACATTAGATTGTTCTAAATAAACATGTAATGCTCAAGTAGTTATGTGACGATTTGCTGATAGAAGTCTGGCAAGTGGCAACTATGCTGGAAAGCAAAAACAAGTTTTTAAAAGCATAATTTTTAGTTAAACACGATTTTATGTCTGGCCCTTCTCACAAAACTTCGTTTATTTGTAATGTTTATTTAACGACAAAAAAAAGACGCTCAAGTCCTATGACCTGGTGCACGAAAAAACCTTTCGATAATCGAGTCGCACACCGCTTATATACCTTTTAACGTCTTGTCCAAGCTAGATTTAAAAATAACACTTTAAATTATTTGTATCTAACTTATCAGTACAACCCTTTAAAACAAACTTTTCTCAGGAAATATTTATTACTTAAGTCAAAAATCAGTCTTTTAAGCAATATTAAAAACTTTAAATTTAACTTTTTTATACCCTAGTTTATCTCTACTTGTCTTTTTCATCTTACTTTTAGAAAAAAATTTATTTGTATCAAATAAATAGGTATTTTTGTTATTCGCTGCTTAACATTTATTTTGCTAAGATTAAATTAATAAATATTAAAAAGTAAAGTGTTCAAAATCATAAATGGTCTATTTATTTTAATATTTTCTTAGTCTTTAATTTTAATTGCTGTACTGTGCTCCCATGTGTAAAGTAAACCATATTAAGGTATTGTAAGTTATTATTAAATTACTAAACTAAACAACTTGACATATTGCTATGATTTGTTTATACTTGTATTTTTTGATATTTATAACATAGTTGTCATTGATTTTATGTTTTTGTACTAAAATTTGTTTAATAATCGTTTTTTGTTTAATAGTTTAAATTGAAAATCTACCAAAAACCTGTTAGAAATGTTATCTTACTCTTTATTTTTTCTAAACTACTTGTTACACTTTTAAACTTTCCTTTTATCATTTTCAACTTTTTTACATTAAAACTGTTAAATTAAATTACAAGTCTTTACCAATTATTTGTTAATTAAATATAAAACTTTTATAAGAAATTAGTGGAACCAATGCAAAACTAAGATCTTAAGTTTTTGTACATTATAAACATATTATAAGTTATATTGTAAATAAACAATAACTTCATTATTGCTACGTCATAATAATTATAAAGTTTTCAAATTTTAAATTTCTGTTTAATCTTGTAAATAAACTTTAGCTTACTGATAAGTATATGAGCTTATACATCTCATTTACGAAACGGTCGTATAAACTGTTGTTTTTTATATAATCAAATAAATAAATAATTGAACACCCGCTTTAAAACTTTGGGAACTTAGTACTTAACGTTTACATTAAATTAAAAAAAAAAAAAACAAGTTTAAAAGTCATTAATTTCAAAAAGTATAATGTTTTTACCATAGTGATATTTTTCGTGTTAGTTAAAAAAACAATTAATTGACAATATTGTTTTATTTTCTAATATAACTCGAATAAAAAGCCTAGTTTTAAATACTAATTTACAATTTACAATTAATTTAAAAATGTAATTATAACCATTTAGAATATTAATTTTAGCGTTTGCTAATAAAGATCTTAGCGAAACAAGTAACCAAATACATAATGATAACAAATTTAAAGAGTACTCTTTTCTTTATTACACTAACACGTGTTTCTTTTACGGGATACTTCAATAAACACATATATACATATATACCTACTTTAGCTTATAAATATCTAGTTATATTGTATAGCTATTTTCACAAACCTATTTCACAACAACAACAATAACAACAAAAAAAAATCATTTTTTTATTTTTTGTAGAATTCAATTTATAAAAACTTTGTCTTATTTTTTTCTCATCTAAATCCATAAAAAAAAAGTCTTATTAAAGGTTAACAAAATAACTTTTCTCTTAATACTTTTTAAGAAATCAACGTATTTACAAAACTATAAAAGCGAAGTTGAAGAGTTTAGGTTTTTTTTTGCATTGTTCTAATAATCATGAAGCTTCATAATAAAAACTTTTCTTTTTTTTTTGGATTTTAGAACAAAATAAACTTTTTTCCATCTGCAACCAAGTTCCATCCAAACTGTTTTCTATCCGTTTACTTTCCATCTAAATTGTTTTTCACCACTAAAATTCGAATCTAGTAATTTTCTTTTTTTCTCATTCCATTCCGAACTATTTTTCAAATCTCTTAAACCAATTTCTACCCTGTCAATTCCCGTCTAAATTAAATACGACTTGTTAATTTTCTATCTTAGTTATTTTTAACATATTTATGTCTCTTTTATGATTTATTCTTATATAAACTATTCCGCTTGTGAAAATTAGAAAATTATTAAACTAAACATAAAGTTTATACATCATTTACATATCTAACTGTTTTAATAAGTTAGTAATCACTTTACACAGTCTACCAAAATTACGTTAACTCGAATGAGGTGGTGAAATTTCGTGTATAAGAAATGTTTGTAAATATTTCTAAATTTTAATTGAAATGCAGTATAAGACTTTATCAATTGAGTTTTTTAAACAAAGTAAAAAAATACTAATAATAAAAAATTGTCATCAGACTTAAAATAGTAGCTTCCTAAAATGTATTAGTGTATTATTATATACATAAAAAAATATGTTTATTTTAAACTTTAAAACAAGGTAAGGTTTAAAGTAAATTGGATCTTTTACCCGATAGCCATAAGTTAACTTTAAAACGTTGCGTTTCAAAACTTTAATATCAAATTAATAGTTACATTAAAATTAATATCAAGAAAAATAAACCTACTTTTTTTAAAATAAAGTCATACTTATTTAAAACTTCAGCGATTAAAAATATTAAATTGGGTGGGAACTTTTCAAATGGGACACAATTCGGATGTTACTGAAAAGATGAAAGCTAACATTAATTAAAAATTTTCGAATTGGTTTCAATAGGTCTTTGTTTAGATGAGAGTGCATTTGATTAAAGTTACTTCTATCGAATTTTAATTGGTTTACAGTTGGTTGTTTAATGATTATGTCAAAAATTTAAAACAGCTAAATTTTACTAAAAATAAATAAAAATTTAATGAAATACTATGCACAGAAGTTTTGATAAACTAATTTATAGTAAAGTTTTGAGAACTAGTTCTAAACTATCTTAGCTACTTAAAAATAAATTAGTTTTAAATCACAGCAAAATTAAGTAAAATATTTTAAATAGTTTCTAAGTTTAATTTAAAACAATCGAATAGTTTTCATATCATTTTTTTTTGATTTTTCATAAATCTTTATCTTCTAAATTCAGACCTATGAAACCAATACTTTTTTTGACAGAAAATAATTTTTTAGCTGCTAGCTAATAAGTTAGAATAAAATAAGTAAATTTCCTGATTAGTTCTTTTTAACACTTGATTCAAACTATTTACACGCTGACGTTTCATTTATTATAAAGAAACAATTATTTAGGGAATATTTATTGTAAAGTGTAGTTAAGATTTGTAAAAAGGAAAATATCTGCTAAACATAACTTTGTTGATTGCAGAAAAAAAAATTCACAAGTTTAAACCAAACTTAAAATTTTCAACGTTTAATTTATATCTTGGAATAAACCAAAAACTATACATCGAAAAGACTAAAAGTATTTTGAATCCGTGCCTTAGCATGACTATTAAGTCAAAATAAAAACAATTATAACGATTTTTTCAGATAAGCTGAATTAGGTAAACAAAAGTAACTTGATACTCAAGTAGCTTAATATAATTAAAATGTAATTTTAACAAATTCAAGTTTTGTATCTGTTTTTTTTAAGTAGTGATAAGTCATTTAGTTAGTTTTTTGTCTCTCGTTAACTACTTTAAATTACAGTTTGAACTGGCTTTGCTGTTTTGTGTAAAAATATTTTTCTTTTGCCTTATATCTCTGACAAAAAATAGTCGAAATGTATTAGAAATCATACAAGTTTTTAGAATTTTATATTTCGATACAAACCTATATTTTTATTAGAATTTAATTTTTATTAGAAATATTTGTGATATAAAAAGAAAAATTGATTAAATATGTTATCAAAAATACTAAAAGTTATATATATATATATCATTTATTAAAAGATGTAGTTAAAAAATAACAGTACACTGTTTTTTTTTGTGTTTACGTTAACGTTAATATTAGCTCTATTGTTAAACGTTTACTAAAGTTGCTATAGTCTGTTTAATTTATGATACAAACTATCTTTTTCTTTACTAAAACTTAATTTAAAACGATAATTTTCACAAACTTATGTATTCAAGTTTTACAAAGGGTTCAAAACTTTACTTTTTTTATCTAGTCAACAACCGCCTCAAGTCCTAAAAAAGTAACGCTTGAGTGATTTCTCTCGTATCATCCTCTCTTCACTGCCGCTTCTACTTTCTCAACATCGTACGATGTTTAGTGCGTCTTTTTGAAAAACCTGAGCAAATTAGTTCTGCGTTACAAATGAACTTTTTCACTGCTTGATTCTTATATGAACAAGCACGGAATTTTTGTTATTTTTTTTCAGTTTTTTAAGATGGGCGTTTTCTTGATTTAAGTTCCGAAGTTTCCTTTATTTTAAATTTGTATGTTGCTTTTATGGTTTATAGTTGCAATAAATTGAAAAGTAGATCAAATGTTTAACAGCTATTATAAGTTTAAACGATTTTATTTAGAATTAAATCAAATTTTTAACCGAAGAGTTTAAAAAATCTAAAGTAAAGTTATGCTACAACTATATGTTTAATGTTTTTCAATATATTTATTTTCTACTTTCACTACTTCTATTATTCAGAAAGTCATAAAATTTATGATAGAACTTGAAGACTAATCAATTGTAAGGTCTTGAATTTTTATCATTTTACATAAGACGTTTAGTAGCACAAGTTATAAGTTTTTAGGTGTTAAAAAAGTAACAATTTAACTTTTCGACTAAGTTGTAAATAAAAATTTACCAGTTAGAAAAAATACTACAAAGCTTTTTATTGTCAGGATAAAATTAAAAAGCAAAAAGCTGTTGTTTGCACATATTGCTTTTAGTTCATTAACTTAAAAAATGTTTAAACATTAAAGATTAAATACTTACTTTCATTTATACAACTTTATATAAACAAAGTATTGTAAAATGAATTAACTTATCTAAATGGTTTATAGCGATTGTATTACAAAACAACACTAAATACAGATGCAACGAGTTTTTTGTGCTTTAGTTTTGTTGAAAATTGTGGCTTGTAATGTAAACGAATCAATATGGACCGAACCAATTACTAACACAAGCTTGAAGACGTTTGAAGGTAAAAATTTTCTTTATTATTACATAAATTAATTGTTTATCTATCACAGTCATAAAATAAAATGTATCCAACAACGTTTAAATGCACAATACTAGTTTAAAAAGAAATTAAAACTTAGAAACATACCAATTATTGATGTAAAATGTAATTTAATGAGTTCAAATTATTTTTATTAAATGAAAAATAAATAAGTTCTATTGAAAAAATTTAACAACTCATTATCAAAAACATTCAATTAAAAAATAAACTCACTAATCTTTTTCACTACAATGCAAAATTTTCTATTATGTTTGTTATGAAATGTGAATAAAAACAACTCATATAAATAAAATTACCTTTAACTTAACTTGATTAGCTTTTAACTATACCTTTTATCAACAGAATACCCAACAATTCGTTTTTTTAATGGAACATCAAAGTACAGCAATAAGCATGGTCTCGCACGAACAAATATTGTGAAAATTATTCCACTTGCTGCAACTAATCACTTAGTAATTGCTGGACAGTAAGTTTTTGTTGTATTTGAGTGAGTTTTTGCTTTTATTTTTTAAATATTACATTATTGCTAGCTAGCATTTTAAGCATATTTAGCATTTAAAAATTATATTAAAAGTAATGACTAATCAGTATTGCAATGTAAAACAAAAGTTATAGCAGATAATTAATTAGTTTTATTTTACGCTTAATGTTTTTCTATTGCTAGCAATACAACTTATTATTCTTACTAATTTGTTTTTTATTCCATAGGGAAGTGCTTTACTTTTTCTCAGTGGAGAAATTAAAAATGAGTACATGGACTTCTGATAATATAACAGAAATGAAAATAATTCCCGATGAAGTAAGTAGTTAATGAAAAAAAATTCAACATTACAACTACATTTAAGCTATTTTATTGATTAACTAGTTTTAAGTTAAAACTTTTAACTATACAACTTAAAATAGTTTCACACACTGCCATCAGACAACAAGCGACCTGATAAAGCATTTTGCAGAAACAGAAAAGATTTAGAAGGAACACATGTTAGTTACAAACTATTAATAGAAAAAACTTGTTTTCTACTTTTAAAGCTGTTCTTTTGTAGGAATATGAAAATATGTGCAAAAATTACGCTATGGTTTTCACAAATCTGGACAATTCTGGATCAAACGTTTTGTTCTGTACTACTGACGACGAACATGGAAAATGCGCTGTTTTAGAAGATGTTTGTTTTTAAAAAAGTTTATCTTATAAGTTTAGATACGAAATATAAAATTGAAGTATACTTTTTTATCTCTAGGAAATTAAAAAAATGCTTAACACGTTTTGTTTTTTAATCTTTACTTAATTAAATCTTAGTCGTGAACACAAAATTATAAAAAGTTAATAATTTTTAAAACTGTTTACGCGAAAGTATAATGTTATAACAATTAAAGTATCAAACATGTGTATCATTTTAAAGTTTGAGCTTTTAAACTTTTTTTTAACTCTAGATAAAAATGGAATATAGTATGTTACGTTTACCGCAACCAAAACAAGAATTAGATCCTATTATATCTTCAATACTAAACCATAGAAACGCTCAACAAATTTTTGGATCAGGTATTGCTTGCATTATTTTTTTTGATTTTTTATAAAGTTTATGCAAGTAAGTATTTATATATCTTTCTTTTTACTTTTCTTAAAAGTAGTTGCTTCATAACTAAGAACTTATTAAATTTTACAAATCTCTTTAAAAAAAAGTATAAATAGTTAAAGTTGAAATCATATTCAACAATTAATAATAAATAAGAAATTATAGCAAAGTATTTTAGTAAGTTCAGCGCTTATAATGAGTTTTTAAATAATCTGTCTTAATTCTGAACTAAATCTATTTACAATCGAATATTTCACAAAATGTAGAAGCACAACTATTGTAATAAATATTTTTTTTTTTACTTAAAATAGATTATCTTATTTTAATGATTTATTATAAAATTATATAGTTAAACTTTTAATTAATCAGTTGTAAAATAAAATACTTATTCTTCAGATGCATTTTGGTCGAGAAATTTCGATAAAAATTTTACCAAAAATGGAAAAGTAGACATTGATAGTATTAATGAATTGATAAATCTACCATTAAAAAAGTATTTTATCGGTAAGTTAGTAAAAAATGCTTTAAAAGTGTTACTTTAGTTTACTTTGTTTATATTAGGTTGTTATAAGTTTGTTTATATATGTATATGATTGAGGAAATATATATTTTGTAAACATAAAGAAATTGGAATATTTAATAGAAGTTGTATGCTTTTTAAAACATAGATGAAAGCGAAAAAGATATAGTTGGTATGAAGCAAATGAGTGACAGAAGTTGGATTTTCTTCAATGAATACGAGGCTACCAATAGACGTTCACCTGATGAAATAAAACTGAGAAAGGGCTTTGTTGCTCAAGTTGGTGGTGTTGTTTAAGTCTTAAAAAAAAAAATAATAGTTTACTAGAAGTTATAACAAGTTATTAATAGTGTAAATTATTAAGCAATGATGTCAAAATCAAAAAAGTTTCTTTATCAGTAGTATTCATGTGTTTAAAAACTTCAAAGGTATGTTCAAGTAAACTACAAAGTACGTCAACAAAAATAAAACAAGATGTATTAACAATGAAAATAGAGTTAAGTTGTAAAGTGGGCAAAGATATAATACTCAAAGAAATAAAACAAGTTAAACACTTTTTCCTGTCTGCGGAAATATCTGATAAACTTGAACAGACTATCTTAATTCTTTTTACAAGTAGAAAGTAAGTTTCAATCTAGTTTTTTTTATTACTAAGGTACTATCATATTTAAATAAAGTATTAAAAGTAAAATATTACTTTATTTAAACTTGTAGTTTTTTTTTTTGGACAAAAAACTTGAGTAATATACATAACAGTTTTTTATTTAGTAGAAAACTTGTTTTTCTAAAGAACACTTAAACCACAGTGATCAAAACTTATCTGGAATATGTGCTTATGAGACCTCTCAGATTCGTCAAGCTTTTGAAGGAAGCATTGGAGACGATAGGGACTTGAGAAAAATAGGAATAGCAGCTAAAAGTATATGGAAAAACTTGTTAGAAAGAAAAATACATCCTGGCTTCTGCCCTCAACCTAGTTTTGAATCTGAAACCTATGACGGAGTTAACTTAAAACACTTGTTTAGGTTATACAACAAAATGTCTGATAAAGTAAGTTTGAATTTTTTTTGTGCTATTTTTTTAAAATAATCAAAATATTTTTTTTTTATTGGTTTATTAGAAATTTGTGCTATTTATCTTGAAACACTTACATATAGCTTATTTTGAAAGTTTTTTTAACAAAAAAAAAAATATTTAAATTTATAGTATCTGAACATAGAGTCTACTTAACGTTATTCTTAAATTTTGCTTTTAGTAGAAAATTTAATAACATTAAACTCATATTTTATAATCAATAAAAAGTCAAATAAAAAATTTATAAAACACATTCTACAGGTAAGCTCAACAGCCGTTTTAAGTCTGGGTTCAGTTAGGTTTACAACATTTCAAATGAGATTGGATACAGGACCATACAAAAATTACACCATGATGTACATAGGCTCTGAAGATGGGTATGTATACAAAAGTTACTCTGGTGAATCTACTAATAATTTCAAGATGATTGATAGAATCAAAGTGTACGACGTAGAAAAGTAATAGTTTATTAAAATGATCAAACAATGTTGTTTAAAAACATAATTTTTGTTCTATAAAAGCATTTGATATTACTTATGACAATTAATTTAAAAAAAAATTTAGATTATGATTCGTAATTGTTTAGAAAACTTAAATATAACTGTAGTTTGTGAAAAAACAAACCTTAAAACTAATGAATCAAAAAAATGAAATTCTAAAATGATAAAACACATAATTGACTGAATAATTTTCCAATTAAAAAATCTTATTTGTGGTAAAAAAAGTTTTAACTAGTAATTTTTACTAGATGTAGTTCATACAACAAAAAAGAGCTGACTTACGATAGAACAGTTAGAGATATAAGTATTGATGAAGAAAAAAACTTATTAAGAGTCACATTTTCGAGATGCGTGCTTTGGAAAAAACTCGATGACTGTAGTGTTCATAAATGTAGAAAGTAAATTCAGTATTTTACATAAAATTTGTTGCAACTGGCTTACAGTGTAAATTACCTAAATAAAAAATACGGATTTACATATTTTTTATAATACTCAATATACTAAAAATATCTTTTTCTAACCTTCAAATTTATTGTAGAAAATATTTTATAGCGGCACAAAAACTTATTAGATTATATTTTTTTTTATCATAGGTTTAAAGACTGTATGAGCTTTAAATTAAAAACTCTCTTAAAGTTACTTTTTAAATGAAAAAATTAAAACAACGCTAATTAAAATATTTTTTTATTGTAATTTTTTTAACTTACTGACAAACTTACAGCTCATGTTTTGGTTCGAGCGACCCGAATTGCGGCTGGTCCTTCTTTAATAATCGCTGCCAGAGATTTGAAAAACCATCTCAAAGGTTGCATCAGATTTTAGGTAGGGTTGATTCCGACTGTGACGCGGGAGCTTCAACTACCGCTCCTCCAACAACTGAAGTCATGACCACCTCAAACCACGAAGTCACAATGTTATATAACACAACAGCAAGTTTAAACGATGTTACCATTTCAGCTGAAATTACTACGAGGAGAATGAATATCACAATCGGGACTCTTATAGCTATGGTTATTTTATCATTAGTCGTTTGCTACTGCAGGTTTTGCAAAACAAAGGATGATAAAATTTCAATGACGAACTTAAACACGCAAAGTGAACGTGAAAAACTGTTCTCAGGTACATTTTTACGACTTGTAATCACTTATAAATAAAAGATTTGTAAACAACCGTTTATAGGAAAACTAAAAACATTTTCATACATATACATTTTAAAACATAATTAAACATTTATAGCGTTTAGTTTACTTTTAGAGATATTTTTCTACACGTACATAGTATCATTATTAAAAATTACTTTAAGTTTTATGATTTGTATTTGTTTTCAGTCGCTATTTGTTATTCAAATACTTATAAATTTTTTTTGTTTAACAGAACTACCAAAAAGACATACTCAATCGCTTATAGAAACCAACGAGAATCCTAACAATAAGCAAGAAAACGCAAGTCAAATACCAATTAAAGATCTAAAAAGAACAAGTTCAACAAAAAGTAGCTCGAGTTCAGAAAAGCATTACAGTGTCGTACCGACAAAGAAAATATTCAGAGATAGAATGCAATCTGATGACTCTGGCAGAGGAAAAAGCCTCAGGAACTCTTACGAAGACGATGTTAGCTATATCTAATTTTTAGCTTAGTTTGAATGGTTTTTATAACTCCTAAAGGTACCTTTTAAATCCACCAGTTGAATTGATCTATTAAGTTTAAACAAATTAAAATATAATAAAACTGTTATAAAATTTATTTTTATGAGTTTCATATATTTTAACTTTTTTAACTATAAGTTCTACTAAATACATTTGGAAAAAAGTGTGGTTGTATACTAATAACATTAAAATACTTTTTTAAATAGTATAGAATCAAAATTTAAACATACTTATTTTTATGGTTATCATAGAAATACTTTACTTATAAATTTTATTTCTGCTAAAATATAAAGCTGTACAGTTCTAACATGTCTTTATTTGAAAATTTTCAAACAAATAAAAAAAAACAGGAATACGTTTCATTTCACCCGGTATTTGATCAGCCAGAGCTCAGTCGTAAATTATCAAACAAGACTTTCGAACGCAGTGGGAGAGAAAAACGAAATCGTCTTATTTCCGAGCCCGCGTACAAGCAACATCCCGTACTCCGAACCACCAGCCTTGCTTCTTATGACTACCAAAGAAAGCCCCTGCGGATCGTACGCCCTTCTCCCTACCACCACCTTGTGTTGAGTTCGAAACCTCCCTCTCCACACCGCACAGTCATGGTGTCTCAACCCACCACTCCGATGAATTGCAGTGTTTTCACTTTCCCGGAAAATGTGGCTGAAGCTGCAAAGTACGCATCGCTGACGAAGCAGCATGACGTCGTCGTGCAACCTAAAAGGCGACGTCATGCCAGCTGCAATCCGGAAATGACGTCGAATTACACTGTGCTGTCGAGAGTGCCAGCTACGAACTTTCAGGGACGTCAAAGACACATAAGCGTCTCTGAAGTTCCAAGTTACGATTTTATGAGGCAAAGTGTGAAAGATAACCAGGTGACGACGAGTTCAAAAGCTCCGTTGCCCACGTATGAGCAGCATTCGCTTGGAAAAACATCGAAAAACCAAGTAGTGTAAGTGCTGAGCCAAACAAATTAAACTTTTGGGTCGAAAGTTCTGAATAACAATAGAAATAAACTAAAGTTTGTACCAACTCTGCTATATTAGTTTATGTTTTTTTTAAGTTCTGCTTTTTTACAATTCTTACTACTGTATTTTTATAGTTTTTATGTACGTACACTGTTTTTTGTAATCATGATTTTACAATAAATTGTATTAGTTAAAATTTTTGTACGAATATTTTTTAGATTAACAATTGTTTTATGAAAAACTTTATTGTTTTGATATGATATATATTTAGTTTTTATATGAATTTTAAGTTTCCTTACGCATATTTAGACAGATTTAAAGTTAATTTTCAGTTAAAACTTAATAAGTTTTTCTATGAAAATTTAACTATAAATTTATAAGACTGTAGCTTAAACAGAAAAGTAATTTCCTTTATTATAACTCAACATAACAGTCATTTGACCTAAGTTCATAAAATAACTAAGCAGAACAATATTTATAAAATTAAGATGGCTAAACTTTTATTACTCATGAATTGAATAAATCTATAAGTTTTGTTTTCTATAATTTTGTTATTTTAGCTTTGTATGAATGATAGTTTACTTTATAATAAAGTAGAGCTTAGTTTGTTTGTTTTGAGTATATATTAAAAATAAGTCTACAAAATACAACAATACTGTTTGCATTTAACTGACTGTTGTTATAACAAAAACAGTTATACTTTAAAATTATCCTACCTTAAAAGTTTAACAAGAATCAAACTTTTTAATTTGTTCGCAAACAGCACTGCGAAGAGTATGCACACAAGTTCTCAAATTTCAAGGTTCATCAGTTTTTATACGGTTCAATAAGCACGCGCGCGCGCGTTCACATTTAAACTTTTCGTCTCGCGAGTTGTTTACATGAACCATTGCCCCGAGCGACTCGTGATTATAATTGTTGACAGCCGGCGCCGATAACAACGAGCTTTTTGTTTTGAGCTTGTATATTTGCAACTTTTTGCTGGTATTGCAGACAAGTTTGGTAATTAAATTTTAAAAAGACTAGTATTCAGTGGTTTATTAATACTAAAAATTTTGTAGGATGTTGATAATAACTATTTGGTTTATGTTTTGGACTAAATATATCAGCTTTAAAAAACACTTTCTACAACTTTTTTTAATGGCTTAAACTTATTATATATAGTTATGTAATAATTTATTTATGAATAAAAGTCGACTTTCATAAAAATACGTTTTTTATTTATGAATTAAAGTTTTATTAAACTATAATTTCAGACAAAATCAGAATACATACAAAAAATATTTTATATTTAATTTAATTAAAGAAGAACTGTGCTTGATAAGAAATCAAAGTTTAAGCAAAAATAAAAGAACTTCTCGTGAAAAATGTATTTAAAAAAAGAAACATTTCTTACTTGAGTACTAGATCTTTCAGTAGACCAATATTGATGCAATTCAGAAACAAGTACAATACTATAAATTTATTAAATTAAATATCAATAACTTTAGCAAGTTATTAGTAATAATTTAAATTACTAAGATTTATTAAAAAAATTCTATAATGTAGTAGTTGTTCACAAAGTTTGGACTGTTTTAAATATCATGTTAGAAGCAAACACTATTGTGAAAAATTATCTAGTAAAAAAACGAATAAAAATCTTTAAAATTATATATACGCTAAAACATTTTGAGTCTCATGCAAAAAAAATCTAAGTTAAATTATGCACATACAAGAGCTTTATTTGATTTAATTATGTTAATAAACTTATTACTGTTCAAGTGTTTTTTGTCATTTAATTAAGAGTTAGCTTTATTGGTATTTCTCAAGAGATTTGTATTTTAGACTTTTAACAACTGGAATTTGAGTTTTATTAAATATTAAAAGTGAACAGATTTAATTTGTACTTTAAAGTATTATTATTTTTAGTAGAAAGTCATCTGTATTCTAAATTGTCAGTTCTTAACTATATAAATTAAATACTAATATGAAAAACAACAGACTATAATTTATTAAGTTTACATGATAATTCACATTCGGACAACTCAGATTCTTTGATGTATATTCAATAGACTATATAACAAAAAGTAATATACATTATTTAAAATAAAATAGGGGTTGTAGGTCTAACCAAGTATTTATAAAAAGAGAAATTTAAAATCTACTGAAAAATACTATATTTTATTATTTTTTATAGCCATAAACCAAAAAATATTTTATATTTTGTAAAATAAAAAAACTGTCTGTAGATAATTAACAAACTTTCGACCCATTCTTTTTTTTTTCGAACATCAATTACTTTTAGAGATAGATTCTTAATTTTTTTCAGAATTTCAATTGTCGTGCATCCATTATTTAATTTTTAGCTTATAGAAGTAAGCTTTTGCTTGTCGTATAGGTCACAAGTTTTCTTTTTGTTTATATATTTTTATCATTAATAGTTGCTTAAAGTCATTTGAGTACATTTGTTGTGTAAAATATCATTTTGTATTTAGTTTTATAAGTTTAATTATATTTCAAAGTAATTCTTTTTAAGTGGCAAAAAATTACTGAAGTTTAATGTAATATATGATAATACTAGCAATTAATTGCAAATAAGTTAATAAATACAGTAGCATAATGCAGTTACTTTTCATAGGATAGCCTTTGTATTTAGTTGTTTATAAGCTAAAACTCGGTTTAGAAAATTGATTGCTTTTTACAAAGCTAAATAGGTCGGGATATTGTTTATAAGCAAAATCTTATTTTGAAAAAAGTTGAAACTATAACTTATCACAAAATCAAGACAAGTTTTTTGTTTTTATTAAAAAATAATTTTCGGGAATATAAGTTTTCATGCCAATGTTTGTTTCAAAAATATATACAGCTGTTCGTTGTAAAATAGAACTTTTTTAGGTGAAGTAAGTTATAATGACCTAAAATTACAAAAATAAAATAAAATGTTTATAATTATTTTAAATTTCCCAAAATTCAAAAATCTAGCAACCTTAATTTCAGTTGAATGAATACTTTAAAGAATTTAGCACATTTTCTTTTTGAGCATAAAAAAAAAGTGAATGTTAAATTGCACTTTCTTTATATCAAAAAGTACATGTTTAACACAGAATGGCCATTGGTGTCGGCGTCGCAACAATTTAAAACTTATTTGATCTGGAGTGGCCTCTGTAGCTAGAGTCTCCATATCCCTTATTACTTGATTTTGTTTAGGGCGTGCTGAACGTTTAATATGCGCTACCACCATTCATGGTGACTTGTTTTACTATACAACCTAAATGTGTACAAATCTTTAAATATATAGTAACTTGAACATTAGCTAATACTACCTAACTTAATAAATAACAATACAGACAATTAAGTGAGATTCTATTAACAAATTAAACGTAAATATAGATACAAAATAATTTTAAGTAGTACTTAAAATAGCAGTAAGAAAACTTACTACCAATTTAAGACAATTACTGAGTAACTAAACACACTCTAATAAAATATTCTTATCTTTTAGGTTTCAAATGCATGACTAAACACTTAATAGAAGGTTTGTAAAAAAATTAACTAACCAAAAAAACTTTAAAATTCAACACGACCAACGTCCTTACATGCTTAAACACTCAAGTTATTTCTAGATCGGAGTTGGCTTTGCAACTTTGTTTGCACAAGTTGATCTGCACTCCAACTTTTTTTTCTAGTTGTTAAAAGCACTTGTTGTATGCTTGAACAAAATTTATAACTGTGCTTTGCCTCAAATAAGTCATTTATCTTATACTAGTTTGCTCGCCCAGGCGAGAATTTACGAAATTTATCTAATTTAGTTGCTCGCCCTAGCAAGAATATAGGTTTTTAAGCTTGAACATTTGAATACAGTTTGAAAATTTTTGACACAGAGATCGACAAATTGCGACCCGCGTAACAAACCTGGTCCGTCAAGTCTTTTTCTGTGACCGCGAAGTATGTCTAAGCTTAAAAGCAACATGTGCAAAGTGAAGAAATTTTAAATGTTTTGATGTGCTTTAAACTTAATTATGAGTAAACATTAGGGCTTATTTAACTACAAACTTAGTTTTAAAAAGTTTTTCTCCTTTTTTTTATTGTACCTTTCGAAATTGTGGTTTCCCGCAAAGATACTTTTATTAAAAATGATGCCTGTCACTTGTAAATGGAAAGGGTCATTTTAGTACAGCGTCACTTTAGCACAGCGTCCCTTTTACACACTGTGACACTTTAGCACGGTGTGTAATTTTTGCATGTAGCTAAATCAGAATTGTTGCTTTTTAGTTAATTAATCAAATAATAATTTAGATTATATTGAGGAAAATGTTTAAAATTGAACTTAATTTAGTCAGCAACCTTTTGAGTAGGCATGTTAGGCATTTCTAAGAGTAGACTCAAAGGGAAGAATACTTACCAAAGTTATTTTCATTTAAAATTATAATAAAGAAATGAGGAAATAGTAAGACGAAGTTCGGTAGCCTGTTTAACTAAGTTACAAATTGTACTAATAGAAATCACTCGCACTTAGCAATAAGCTAGAAAATTTTAGGCTCTATTTTTAGAGAAGAACTATACTTATTGATAAAAATAACTACTATAAAGCAATAAGTTGGTAAGTTAATTGGAATTTAACTACTAGATACTTAATTAAGTTTTCTTAAATTTTATGTTATTTAAACTCATATAATAAAAAATATTACTAATAATTTACCTACAATTTATTTAATCATTTAACCAGGCTGATATAGTAAATAATTGTTACTTTATATGGGAACTGGTCTAAATTGCACGAAGACAAAATTGCACGAGGTTACTAAATTGCACGAGAACAAAGTTGCACGAGTGCACAAAATTGCACGAAGCCAAATTTGCACGAAGACGATTTTGCACCAAGGGTCAATTTTTCACGAGTTACATTTTTGCACAAATAATAAATAAACAAAAAATAAACCTAAAAATAATTTGATAAAAAAAAAGTTACTGACCGAGGGTAAGGGTTAGAGGTAACAGTGATAGTAAAAATAAAATTAAAAAATAACTAATTAAAATTAAAACAAAAAAAATTAAAAAAAAAGCTACCGACCGAGGGTAGGGGTAACAGTGATAATAAAAAAAATTAAATTAAAAAAAAAAATTAAAAAACCAATAAAAAAAAATTAAAAACAAAACAATAAATTAAAAACAAAACAAAAAAATAACTTACCAACTGAGGGTAAGGGTTACGAGTAACAGTGATAATAATTAAAAGAATAAAAAATAATTAATAAAATTAATATAGAAATTAAAAAGAAAAAAATTCAACCCATACAAAATTATCTCCGTGCAAAATTCTCTGCTCGTGCAAAAGTGTCTTCATGCAAAAGTGAACCTTCGTGCAAAAGTATCTTTGTGCAATTTTGTACGCTCGTGCAATTTAGACAGCTACCCACTTTATATATGTCAAACACAAACGAAGACTTTATTATAAAATTCCAAAATTCGTTTATTTCTAAATAAGAAGAAATTAAATCTATATGTACTACAATTTTCAAAGCTATATATATATATATATCTTTAAAATGAGCTAAATAAACTTTTAATAGTCTAACAAGTTATCAGAGCTTTTAAAAAATAAAAGTAAATTGTTTATCATTATCTATTTACATTTATATCTTACACCTTTTATTTATCTAACTTATTTTATATTAGAAAAAACGAATCGTGCAAAATAATTTCCATGCTAAATTGAAGCCGTGCTAAAGTATCACTATGTGTTAAAGTATCACTCTGTGTTAAAGTTTCACTCCGTGCTAAAGTGTCACTCTGTGCTAAAGTGACGCCGTGTTTTCTGACCCGTTCCCCTTGTAAAAGGCTGCCGACACTTGTTTCGCGTACCTTCATCTTGCAATTTCATTTTGTCAAGTAAATATAATTTTAAGTTAACAAAACCACCATATTTCAGTAACAGTAGTGTATCAATTTCATTAATACATTTTACTACCCTACCACAGTTTTTAAATTAAGTTAATGATTAAAAGTTTAGTTTTAGATGTAACTTTTTTAGCAAGTAGATCTAAAAATTTTTAAAAGATGTAACTTAAGTTTAATGACCGAAAATTTTTCAAAAACCTTGAATTATACTTTAAAATAAAATTTTAACTTAAACATTTGTATAGTTTAGAAAAAATATTCTTGTAATACTTATCTAAAAGAATTCATTATATATGTATGTAAATGAGTGCACAACTATTCACATTCAGATAATTCAAACTCTTTAAAAAATAGTTTAACAAGATACTACTCAATAAATACTACATATTTTGCTAGATTAAAAAAAATTTTTATACGTTTAATTTATACCAAGAAATAATTTTTTTATTTTAGCCAAATTATAAATATTTTTGAGATATGGCTAAAAAGTTTTAAAATATAGTAGTTTTTTAAATACTATTTTAATATTTCTTTTACTATTATAAACTCTTTAATTAGACCTAAAACCGCTTTTTCATTTTTTCAAAGTATAAAATACTTTTTCAGGGTTACATAACAATTCAACTACATTAAAAAAATGTTTTAAAGGCCACAACTTCAAATGTATTAAAAAAAAAACGGTTCTAGGTCTCTTTAATAAGATTATGGTTGTAACAAAAGACTGAAAAAATTCTTAAAGGAGAATTTTTATATTTCTAAAAATTACTATAATTTTAAACTTATTTTAAAAATATCTCAAAAAATTTTAAAATTTAAAAAACAAAGTTTGTTGTAACTAATTAGACCTACAAGCTTTTTTTTCTTGAATTTTGACCCTTTAAATAGTTTTTAAACAACTTGTATTGTCGGAATATGAATTATCATAAATTTGAATTGTCATGTAACCATGTAAATAAGCGGAAAGCAGAGTTTTAAGAGTCTAAGTAATAAATACTTAATAAATAATTGTTTTTAGCTTAAAATATCAAACCGGAGTAAATTTGGGTCAATACGCTCATCATCATACTAGCAACTATTGCGTAAAATATAACGAGGTTTTATTCTATACAGATACGTTTGGATTTTAAAAAATATATGCAAAACAGTCATGTACAAAAACTTTTAACAAATGACGTTTAGATGTCAGTATAAATATATTAAACAAAAAACCTAAAACCACTAAAACTGTCCGAACAGTTTAATTTTGTCTCACAAAATAATTTTTACGACAATAATTTGTTTAAAATATTTGTTTAGATTAAAAGTTAGTTGGTCTTCTGCAACGCTGGACTATTTTTGTAGGTTTCTAAAAATCTGAAAAAAACACTATCATTTATCCATGCAGGTTGTTGTTTGGAATGATATTCTACCTGATCTAACGTGTAGCAATAAACTTTATAGCTTTACATTTTAAAGTTTCGTATAGTATATAAATACAGAAAGTTTATACGTAAATCAATAGTAAAGTTAATTTCAATCTAATTTTAGTTTATTTAAAAAAACGTGTCCTGAGAAATTTATAAAAATTTGTTTATAAAAAAAAATCACATAGGATCCTTAAATGGTTTTTATTTACTCAGTAGCTTCATTTAATTTTTAGAACAAAGTGTAGAGAAAAAATGTTTAGCTACAAAAAATGTTTATTGTACTTTTTACATATGCATGCTATCTTTTGTGGTTTTATAGTTAAAATTGTTATGATAGAAATAGTTAGTTTAGAATTTTGATATTTTTTAAACAAATTGGGCAAAAAATTATTTTAATAAAAACAAAACAGTTAAAACTTAACTTATTATAGCTATTTGTAGAGTGTTTTATAAACATTAAAAAAAAGTTATGTTTTTATCTTGATTAATATTTAATATAAAAGAAAAAAAAACTTCATTCGAAATAACCTTAATTGAATGAACTATAATAAAAATAATAAGAACTTTTTAAACAATTACATCAAGCAATAGTTTAAATAAAACACAAACAACTAAGTTTAAAACTGTTAAAAACAAAACTTTGCTTTTTTTTTTTTTTATTCTTTGTTATAACTAAACTATTTGCCAGTTTAAAGTTAAAAATTCCTAAATCTTATAATAAATTTTTTTTAGTATGTAATATGTATGTATAAACCACTTATTTAATAAGATTTTTTTTTATAAGCACAAAACTATAAAGTAGACCTCTAGGATGGGAACAGGTCAAATATTCACGAAGACACTTTTGCACAAAGGGTCAAATATGCACGAAGACACTTTTGCACAAAGGGTCAAATATGCACGAAGATACACTTTTGCACGAAGGGTACTTTTGCACGAAGACACTTTTGCATGGATGGTCACTTTTGCACGAAGGGTGATTTTTGCACGAGAGTAAAAAAAAACAAAACATTATAAAAAAATCAAGAAAAAAAACAAAGAAGAAAAAATAAGTTACCGACCGAGGGTAAGGGTTAGGAGGGGTAACAGTAATAGTTAAAATAAAAAGCAAACAATGACTAATAAAAATTATAGATAAAATTAAAAAATCAAAATTCAAAAAACAAAAGTAATAAAAAACAAAAAAAAGAAAAAACTTCACCAACTGAGGGTAAGAAGGACTAGGGGTAACAATAATTGTAAAAAGAAAAAAAGATAAAAATTTTAAATAATAAAAAAATAAAACTAATAAAAAATTTAATTAATAAAAAAATAAATATATGAAAAAATTAACCCAGGCAAAATTGTCTCCGTGCAAAAGTGACTCCTCGTGCAAAATCGTCTTTGTAGAAAAGTGTCGTCGTGCAAAAAAGACCCTTTGTTAAAAAGTTTCCCTTCGTGCATATTTGACTCTTACTCCTCTTGGATAGGAGTTGGCAGACTTTTATAAATAATGGTCAGAATTACTTTAAAAATCTTTCATAGGCCGGATTTTTAGAACTTTTCCAAAAAAAATTTCTAAAATATTAAAATAAAGTTTCTTTTAAGTAAACTTGTAACGAAATTATCATTTAATAAGCAATACTGGTTGCTCGAAATCATATTAAGAGCATTTTGATAACTATATATCATAATACGGATCAAATTTGTTTTTTCTGCATAAATTATTTTCAAGCTAAAAAATTACACCGCTGGCCATATCTAACCCGCGAACCTTGGTTTGTAGATCCTGTATTAAATAAGTAAGCTATCTAATTCCTTATAATCCTCGACAAAACATTAAACTGTATCCAAGCGGTGTACGACTCGTTAACCAAAAGGTTTTATCTTACACCAAATTTTAGGACCAGTTATTTTAAGCGTTTGTTTTTTTGTCAAAATTACTTCTATTAAGTTTCATATATAATTATTGAATAGTAACTGCACAGTTTTTAGAATTTTAAAAACTGCTAAACGATACATAATTATTCTAGCTGTAATCAACCACTTACTTAGAAATATTAAAAGTTTTTTTGTTTATCAGTAAACTAGAGGGTTTCGATCTTACAATAAAATGTTTATTACAGTTTAAAATGTTATTATTAACACCCCTATGCCACCGAGAAACAATCTACTATATAAAAGCTACTTTTTATTAAACTTATTTGGAGCTAAATGTTAAAAAAAACTAAGTATAAAGTAATTTGTAATAAATACTTACTTTTCTGCTTTTAGTTTAATTTGTACATAATGACTTTTCCTTACAAAAAAAAAATCTTCAAAATATTGTGTGAAAACTATTAAGAATAAGTCACGGTTTAGAAGTTAACAAAAATATATTGTAGAATAACAATTATACCATACTAGTTTTTCTAATCCGTATGAATTCTTGAAGACAACATTACTAAGTTCAAAAATTTTTAAAGCGTAATACTAAATCTAACAAAAAATTGTTGTAGCATATAATTACAGTCAGAAGCTGCCGCCCAATCACTTAGAACAGGGTTTAGCAGCCTTGTGTATGTCGCAAGCCAATTCTAGAAAGTCTAAGGGGTGCTAGTTTTTTTAAAGTGAAGTAATTAATAAAAAGTACAATTTTGTACGGGTTAGCTTCAGGTTTTTATCAAAATTCCTTCAGGATTTTTTCTTTTGTTTTAAGGGTTATAAAAGTACAAGTTTTTTTTTATATAATTATAAATGAAGACTAAATTTAAGGCAAAAAACTGTTTCGAATATTATGAAATATTAAAATGAAAATTTAAACGCGTTTTATAACACTTTACTTTAAAGTAATAATAATAAAAAATTGTTATGTGGTAAACATTTTGTATCCAACTTAAATTTACTTAACATGTAAGTTGTTTATAGTTTCTCTTTTTGTTTTAATAAATACAAACCTCCAGATTATTTTTTACCCAAATTTTTAAACTTTAGTTAAATTACCAATCTGTTTATACCACAAATCTAATAAATCAAGCAATAATACTTCTAATTGTTAAACTGAGAGCCTTATACTGATTTCTTTTACTAATTTAAAAACTTTGATTGTTTTATAAAGGTTTAGTTTTAGCTGACAAGTACATTAAGGACCCTAGATTAGTGCTTTGCTAGCCGCATTTGCCCAGACGTCGGAGTTTGAACCCTGACTTAGAAGTACAGTAACATGCCAACTAGGTAAGCATTTCCTAGGTACGAACTGCCGGTATGGTACGCACCCTTTTAGCCAAAAAACGATGTGTTCAAAATGCTTTTAATTTTTTGTTAAAAAAAATAACTTAAAATAGTATTACAAAAGTATTTTATTTTTAAAGTAATTGCACTGTATTGAATTTAAACTAAAACCTAAGAAACAATAAAATAAGTCATGAAATCCAGATTGTATATCAAATCCAATATTTAAAAGAAACTATGAATTTATTTACGAAAATGACAAACATTGCTATTTAAATTTGTACACCCCATTATTAAAACATAGGAAAAAAATGTTTAAAAAATCATACAAAATTTATTTAAGCTAAAACTAATGTACAGTGCAACTGACTTTACTTACTCTATGATCGCAACATAAATGTAAAAAGTTTATAGAAAAGAAAAAAATGCAACGTAAGCAGGAACGAAGTTTTATAACCCTAAAATAGCTTTTTAAAATAAACACAATTTAGTAAAAGCATGATTAAAGTTTTCATTAATCTTTACATATATATAGTAAATGATTATATAAACTATGTTAACTTTAAACGTAAAAGGAAATAAAAGATATATTAAAAAACTTTGTGGTTTAAACATAATTATATATATTAATTAAAGACTTTATACTATTCTATATTTTTCCAACAAATATGTTTTTCTTTTATGCTGAAAGTTTTTTTTTTTGCGGGATTTTACTTTAGTAGTCATTTTTAAACTTAAGCTGCTTTTAACATGTTTGTATAAGGCCTAGTGTAGACAATTTAAGATCAAAATTTCCTAGGTACGCACTTTTGCGGTGCATTTAGAGTGCGTACCAGTTGGCAGGTTACTGTATAACTTATATAGAAACATTCTAATTAAGTAAATGTTTACTGTATAAGTTTCTTGTATTAAGCCTCATGAAAGTCAAAAAAATACATCTAATGTATAAAACTTATTAAAAGTGATTTTTACAAATTTTTTTTTTCTAAATTTTTAACAGTTTTTTTCAAAAAAAAAATTAGGAACTTAAATGGTATAATCAAATATTATAGAATCTATAATCTGTTTCTTTGATGTTTAGGAAAAAAATGTGACATTTAAAACTTCAATGATTACTTCTAAATCTACGAATCGTCAGTATAATTTTATAAAAAATTTGCAACATTTTACTACTTTTTAGACATTCTCTAACCTCTGTGGTTTCTATAACTTTTGAAATTACAGGGTTTCCAAAAGATTTTGGTAATTTTTTTCTAGATTAAAAAAAAATTTTGTATAAAATTAAATTTAAGGTAAATAAAAAGACTTAAATAGTATAAAAACATTGAAAAGATACTGTTAAGATACCTTAATTAAGTATGTTAAAGAAAAAAATAATTCAAAACTTTTTTAATCTTAATGATAAATTTTTCGTATCCAATTGAAAATTTGTTACTTTACATGTAAAAAAAGTTTAGAACTCCAGGTGTTCTCAAATTCCAGGTTTTTCGAGTTACTTTTTTTTTGCCTAAATTGTCAAAATTTGGTTCTTCTAGTATTCCAGTTTTTTCGGCAACCCATAAATAAACTAAGACTTTGGAATTTTAAAATATAACAATGGACTTTATGAAAAAACGTAAAAAGTGTGGAATAAATAGTTTTTACTATTAAAGATAGCCATTTATAGTTGTCTTAATTTGATCATTTTTAATTAAATTTAATAAGATAAGTATTTTCACAAAAATTTGTAGTTTAAGAAGCTAATTACAACAAACATTGATACATAATATAAAAACTTTAAAAAATATTTTTTACATTAAGATCCTTTAAAACACAATACTTTGATTAGACCATATTACAAATAGCCCGAGTAAAACTGTTTTAGTTACAACATTATAAGTCGTATATATAACAAAGTATAACTTGTTTTTATTATTAAGATTGTTCAAAATAAACATTTAAACTTAATTAGACCATATTACATTATACCGAATAATAATTTTTTACTTGGCTTAAAATAGTTACAACATTACAAATGGTTGTATACATAATAAATATAACTGATTTTTATTATTAAGATTGCTCAAAATACACATTCTATCTTAATTAGACCACATTACAAATATTCCGAATAATATTTTTTAATTAGCTTAAAATAGTTACAATATTATAGAAACTACACCCTTTGTACAAGTGAACTTGAATTTGTATTATGAATTTGTATTATCATTACTCTTAAGCTGATTGCTGGCTTTAGATAAAAAACACAAATCTATAAGAAAAAAAGCTAAAAACATCAATTTATAGTGGCAGTATAATTGAAAATAAATAACAGTCTCTTTACAAAGGATGTCCAGTTGTTGAAGCTGGTGTAAAAGCTAGTTTTTTTTTTCTTCCACTTGCATCTACCTTATAAAACTTTTCTTTCCCTATAAAACTACTTGAATTTCAGATTTTTCCATAATAGTAGTATGTTTGATCGTTAAGATCATATTGTGAAAGTCGAGGCCCAAACATTTCAATGACGTAATTAGACCCATCAGCTGGTATTACCACCTAAATCAGAATTATTCAGTTTGATAAAAACTAAATCAAAAATAACTATAAGTAACAAAAACTGTAACAACCTTTTAATCATTAACTCTGAATCTATTTCATTTAGTATATTACGTTTAATGTTAAATGTTAAGTTAACATTATAAACTATAAGCACTAGGTTTAATCTTGCATGGCCAATTAAATAGTGTTTGTCGTGCAAAAACTAAAAAAGGAAATTAAAAAAAAAAATATGATAAAAACAGCTAAAACATTTTTGAAATAAAAAAGATTTTAGTTCATCTGAAACCGAAGCAGAAATAAAATTCGACAACATGATACATTTGACCAGTCAAAATTGGTCTGATTTATTTTAATCTTAAAATTATCATTCGGAGGTAGCAGCTCAGACATTTATGAGATTATTTTGGTTTTAGGTGATAGTTAAAAATATAGTAAATATATTAGTCAGGGTTGCCACTGGTTTTTGGCAAGCTTTTTCCAGGTTTTTAAAAGTACACGTTTTGAGGTCTATTTTTAGTTTAAAATTAAGGTTAAGGTAAAATACTGTGTTAAATAGTATAAAAACATTGAGAAGATACTGTAGAGCAACTTTGAATGTGTTTTTTAATAAAAAAACATTTTTGATGATGACTAACTTTTACCTATATGATAGATTTTTAGTGCCAAATCATTATTTTACTACTAAACATGTAAAAGTTGTTTAAAATTCTAGACTTTTAGTGATTTTTGTTCAAAATTTCTTAAATTCTAGTTTTTTTAGTCTAATTTTTTTAATTTCAGGTTTTTCCAGGATTCCAGGTTTTGTGGCAACCCTGATTTGTATTATGAAATAAAATATATCTAACATTTTTATACAATTATGTATCTTAAATTGAAAAAAATTTAAATAGATAACACATTTCTAATTGATAAACTTAACTATAATGATTTTTAAAATTAATTAAAGTTAAATCCAATATGTATTACCGTGCAAACAATATAGTTTATTATTAAACATTGTTATAAGTTAAAACTTAAATGATACAGTGAATTAGTATACTACGTGAATTATTATCCAGTTAAAAAATTAATGAATGCAATTATTAAAAGCCAAGGTTTAAAATTAAAACGTATATATTAAAATACTCTAAAAAAACTAACTAAAACTATATACATTTGAAACTGTTTTAAGAATTAACTGTAAGTATTTATTTATTTATTTTTTTAAAGCTTCAAAATAAATATTACACGATTAAAAAACTTTTACAATTATTAGGTTATTAATAACTAGTTCAAAATCAGTTTTGACTTACACAATTAAAATAAGAAAAACAGTAATTATCATTTGTTTTGGTCACATGAATTCTAATTAAAAATACAGTTTTTACATAAAATTCGATAAAAATGTTTACACTAACTATCATTGTTTATATATACATTAAAAAAAAAGTATCATCCTCGAAAACATTTATTTAGTTTCTCACTACATTAAATGTTTCAGAAAACAACGCAACAACTTTTTCATTCAATATAAAACTTATCCCATCTGTTGTGTGTCATTCCTAAATAAAAATAATTTACCTTGTAATAAAACTTTATTATTAAATTTTAATTAACCTGCAAACCAATTAGCATGAAGTCAATAAACCATCCAAATCCACATAAGCCAAACGTAGATAATTTCAACAACCCTAATGCTGGATAGCCCAAGTAAAATCTGTTTTAATATTACAAGTTTATTAAATACAAAAAGACACAATTGAATGGTTATAAAAAAAAATTATTAGACATTAAGCTTCTATTTCTAAAAACTTTTTTACAAGCAAACTTTATACAAGCTATAAAGAAAGTAAATGGCCTTAATAACCTGTCAACACCAAGCCAACCAAGAAATATGGAAAGGATGACAGCAGTACTGTAATGCGTTCCATTGGTCCATCTGCATTCTACTTGCTTGGTAAACTAAAAAATCATATAAGTGTAAAAAACTTTTTAAAAGGTAAAACTAATAAAAAACTATTACAACTACTTATCTAGCGGTCAGAAAACTATCGCCCTCAAAGTAAAAATATTTTGGTTGTAGTTAATAACCATTAGGCTCTTAATTTAATATTTTGTAGTTACCAGTGCTTTATTGTTGCTTATTTTTACCATTTTTAGTTTAAAGTAGTAGTTTTTTAGATATAATAATTATTTAAACGGCATAGAGGGGTCTACCTTGTTTTTTTATTAGTTGAATGTACTTGGAGGAGTTTTATCTTGGCTATAAAATGCACAGAAACGGGTCGAATATGCACAAAGGTACAATTTTGGACACAAAGGGTCATTTTTGCATGTGAGTAAAAAAATAACAAATATATTAAATGATTAAAAAAATACAACAGAAAAAAGTAAATAAATTTATAAAAAACAAAAAAAAAAGTTATTGACCAAGGGTTAGGGATAACAGTCATAGTAAAAATTAAAATTCTGTTTATTTTAATAAAAAAGTAAAACATATAATAAAAAAAAAATCTGTTCAAAAGTGACTTTGTGCAAAAGTTTCTTTGTGCAAAAGTGTTCCTTTGTGCATATTTGACACCTAACCAAAATACACAAACGAAAAATGCAAAAAAAAACCTATTTTACTAAAATCAGATTTCACTTCCATTTTAACAAATTTTCTTCAAAAAATTTACACCAAGTCTATTACTAATATTTCAATCTTATAAACGTAGGGATCTTTTTAGTATAAAAAATAATATTTATTTTTACAAAAACTGCCTTTAAAATCTTTTTTTTTTTAACTACAATATTAAAAATTTCTTCAACTATATGAGGAATGTTTTATAAAAATTTGAGGTCTGTAGCTCAAAAAAATTAAGAAAGATGGATTAATTAACAATATTTTAAACTTCAAAGAATATTGAGAATGAAAAATTTAAGGTTCATATGTTTTTATTAAAATTTTTTTTTTTAATTTATATAAATCAATAATTAAACAAAGCTTTGGTTTTCCATAAAATCTAAATAGCAATTTATACTGAAAGCTTTCATATAAAAGCCAATGCTTGTTTTTGTATAAAATAAATCCTCTCACTATATCGTTAAAAGTTGTCACTTGTAGAAAACTTTTTTCTTTACAGACATTCCGCAAGCAATTTTTTATAAAAAATAGACTCACTAATTACAACAGGCTACCCATCCCTGTACTAATTTTTATTTTTTTTACCAAGAAAGAAGAAGCTGTTCTTATATTTCTACAGTTGAAGACATTAGATTGGTTTAATTAGTTTACATACTTTAAAAAGCTAAACTCATCCACTTAAAAATCTGTAAAAACTTGATAAGAATATAAGAAGGAAAATAACTAATTTCAAACATATTTTATACTTCAAAATATTTATTACTTTTTTTTGTTAACAATAAGTAGACTTTTAAAACTTGGATATTAAGTAATCTAAAATCAAACCATATAACAAATTGTTGGAAACATACTTGACTTATATTGTTTCCATTGCCTCCTTTAACTTTACAAGTAATACCTGGTGAGGTTGAGCAATTGACAAATGTTTTACCATACTGGCTGCAATTTCTAAAAACATATTATATTGAATTCGTAAAATTTATTTTTAGTTTCACCTATAGGTATTATAAAATTATAAGTAGCTATGATTTACTTTACTAATTTAAGTTCAATAGAATGAAATTTATGGTGCATCATATGGTAAATACTATTCAAAAGTTTGTTACCTATCTAATGATAACTTTTATTTAGAATTTGTTATTCTTCACAGTGTACATAGAAACTATTTTACTGTGAACAGGAAATTTAGTAAAGTATAATAGAAATAAAACACTTTTTTGTGTTTTAAGAAAAAAATTAATTTTGATTAATTCTTTTTGTTTTTGACTTCAATATTTTTTTTATTGATCCAGATTAACCCAGTAAAATGTTTAATCACTCAGGCTGGCTTTTATGTCTCAAGAGTAGCAAGCCAATTAATAGAAAAAAATTCCATTGTACAAATGCTTTTAACTATAGTATAAAAACTAATCTGTTTGCTAATCTCAAAAAAAAATATTTTTGAAAGCTGTTGTAAATCAACTTCCTAAATTTTAACTGACCATCAATTAATTATTACTACATACATTTTTTTCAAGCTAAGAACCTTATTTTTGGCTAAGTTACTGAATATGAAATTTTTAATAAGTACTATTTAAAGACTTTTTGTGAAACACTTTCTAAGTTAAGTTGATTAATTAAGTAATTTTGGAATGCAACAAAAATTTATGTGTTTAACTAAAACTAAAAAAAAAAATTAGTAGCAATTATAAAATCACTAAGTTGATCAACTTAAAGGTAAAAGGTGGATTAAGAAAGGTTCTCAATAGTACATTCACAAGGTTTCACAAGTATGTGTGCAGTAAAATAGCTAAAAGGAATTTAAAAGCTAAAAAAATCTTATGTCATACTTATTGCATTGACTAAAAATTAGGATTTTTTTAATGTTTAGTAGTATCAAGGTTGCCAAAAAGTTTTTTAAAATTTCTTTCAGTTTTTTATAAAACAAGTTTTTTGCTTCACTTTTAGTATAAAATCAAACTCAAGCTAAAAAACTGTCTTAAAACGTAAAAAACATTTAAAAAAAAACTAATTAACTACTTTAAATATGTTTGTTAATAAAAAAATTAAATGATACGAAATTTATTTTATCTTTCTGATATTATTTTTGTATCTAATGAATTTTTACTATGAATGTAAAAATAGCTTAAAATTCCAAGTTTTTTAGTGAATTTTGTTTGGTATTCTAGGTTTTTACAAAAAACTATTTTCTTTTTTTTTTTGCCTAAATTGTCAAGTTTTAGGTTTTTTTGCAACTCTGTAATATGAAGACCTATTTTAACTAAACGTGTGGTAACTTTGCCAAAATTGTTTTCTTATTCTTAAATTCGTTCTAACTTAACTCCAAAAAGTGTATCCACCCTTATATTATATTTGATGTTTTTTAATCATAACTTTAGGCTAAAAACCAATGTTTTAAGACTAATATACTTAATTTTAAAAGATACTTTGTTTTAAACAAGCTATATAAAGACATAGTAAGTACTAAATTAATTTATTTTAATTTTATGTACTTAATTGATATTATTTTACAATATTGTAATAGGTATAAATTATTTTATTGATATACTTTATATTGTAAAAGAAAAGCAATTAAATATTTAAGTTTTATTACTTTATGATAAGCAAGTTTGATTTTGTTTATGCATTTATAATATTATTTTTATGTTGTAAGATGTAAGTTATGGTTAAAAAAGACATTGAATATAATATAAATTGACTTTGATATTGGTGCAACATCATCCTAGGTAATTACCAAAAACCTTTTGATTATCAAGTTGCACACCATGGATACCTTTTAACGTCTTGTCCAGGACATACATAAAGTAATTAGTAACTACTTAGCATAATGTCACACTGATATCAAACAGAACTTACAGAATATTCAATGTCTTTTTAAACTGTAAATTTAGGCCGAAAATCAATGTTTTTAGCGTAATATGTTAGGTATAAAAAGATATTTTGTTTTGAACAAGCTATATAAATACATAAACAGATTAACTTTTTAGTAAGATATGTTGTATTTGTATATTATATACTTATAAACTGAACTAAAAAGTGTTATTAGATACTTCTAACTATTTTTAAGTTAAAATTAAATATAAAACTTAAAGATAATAAATTTCATAATATTATATTAATAAAAAAACATTGTACTTTTAATCTAAAATTATTTTCAAAAAAGACATCAAACACTATATAATTTCAGCTTGTTATTATTCCAACATCATGCTAGTTAATTACCATATAGTTTATTTATTTTCAACTAATAAAACTTAAATAATTAATTGCTTTTATTTTATAATATAAATGTATTTTATACTGATTTAATTTTATAAGTATTAAGCTTTTTCTTACTAAAACTGAACATCAAATAAATTGTCCTAAAACATTGATTTTTAGCCTAAAGTTATGAGTAAAAAAGACATTGAATATAAATATAAGGCTAACTAAATAACTTCAGCACAATACTAATGTGATATTATGCTGGGTAATTATCTTGGAAACTTTGAATAGTAGCTGTTACTAAGAAGGTGTATAAAACACTTAATTCATAGTTTAATACAAATTGTATAAACTTCAAAATAATATAAAACAAAAAACTACTTTAGCTCTTGAGTTTTTGGGTCAATGTTTTGATAATCACAATCAAACTGTCCAACCAAAAGGGTATCACAAAATGGAACAGATTCAATCTTCCTAAAACAAAAGATACTCAATATCGAAAATACTAACCATATTTTCTTAGATATGTAACACATGTTTTTTCTATTAAAATTGATGGTAGCTTTTATCATTATGGGTGACTTGGCTGAAATTCAACAAATCTTACGCTCTACTTGACACTGAATGGGTCTTATTAGAAGGAAGCAAAACTACCCAACTTTCTTCAGTATTAGAATTTATAATCGTATGTACTCTAACCGAGATGCTAAATAAATTTTTGCTACATAAAATTTAGCACAATTATAAGTTATTAACCACTCAGAAGTTTAGGAAATTTTTTAAACTAATATTTCGTTTATTTTTCAAATAACAAAATACTTTTAGTACTGTAATGACAAAACCGATATTTTTAAGTCTTTTATACGCAGTTTCAGTTGTGATTAAAGTTAATTAAACTATCAAAATTCAAAAAAAGTAAAGCAATTTTTCTTTATTATATTTTCATTAATTTTAACTAAAATTTAGAAAGATTTTATGTTTTTAAATCTTAATGTAATAATATTAATGAAACCTTACTGTTTTTATAACTGTTCAATTTTAGTTCAGTTTAGTTTAATATTATTTCTTAAATATCTAGAAAACTAAACGAAGTATTGTTTAAAAAGTTTTTCTTCAACTCAAAAGGTGTAAAATATCACAATTTACGAATGTTTTTTAAATTTAAAAAACTATACTTCAAAAAATTCAAAAATGCTTTCATTTTAAACATATTATTGGTTTAAGTAGTACTAAAAACTTTAAGCAATATTAACTCAGTCGGTTGCAGTTATGAGATTTGTAATTTTTTTCATTCATAACATTATGCGAATTAAGTAAAGTAATAATACAGCAGTATATTTATAACATCCTTACCCCAATCCTTTACCATTTATACCCATTTTTTAAATTTATACACTTTTTCGTAACCGAGCTAACACAATGTTATAAAAAACAAATTAAAAATTGTTATATTACTTAAAACTTATAGTAATACAAGTAGAATAATGCCAATCAGAAACATCTTAAATTTGCAGCTGACAGATAATAAAGAGTTGAAATAAAAGTTTTATAAGTTTTTTAAAAGTATATATTTATTTTACTTTCATGGATGATAAGAACAAAAAATCACAAAGAACAGTTGACATAACAAAACGGTTCGAGAAACTTGAATATTATAATACTACAAATTTAAACATTTTAAGTTTTACAAAAAATAGTTTAAAAACATTTTCTTTTGAAATGCCCCGTATGGGTCCTTTTTTTTTAACTATGCCGAGCAGACATCTAATTTAAGACTATCGAAGTATACCTAAACTTTGTGGTGCTTTACTAGATTGTATCAGGGATCGGCAAACTTTTCCCATAAATGGTCAATATCTGGCCTGCGAACATGCAAACTTGGCACGCGAAAGAAATTTTAAAGCTTACACTAGATGATCTGTTATTTAAATTGAGAACAAAAATCAAAAAAAAAAACGAAAGTCTTAGGTACATTTACAGGATAATTTATAATGTATAGTAACCAAGTATAATGAAGGTATTGTGCTTTTTTTAAGGCTTTCGTTTATAAAATTTTACTTATATATTATTTCTAAGTTATGCTTTATTATATAATGTAAAATTTCAGTTCAGATACAAAAAGTATACATTTCTTAGATCATGATAATAGTTTTTTTATCCTTAAAAGTTTATTTGTGATAATCCCTAGAACAATTCTTTGTTAAAGTCTCAAGCTGTGATTCTAAGTTTAAGCCAGGTTGAAAAGTAAAAGTAACAGTATTTTATAATCCTACTGTTTTATACATAATTTAACATTGTTAGATTTGTTATACATAAATGTCATTAAAAAATTATCAGCAATAAGAAAACATTTAAAAGTGTACATTTTAAAAGTATTCTTTATCTTTGATGCAAATCAAGAACTTTGACTTTTCCTCTTAAAAAATAGTTTGTTGAAAAAGATTACAAAGGGTTTTTTATTTACACTGATTTAATTTATATGCAAATTTAAAAAAAGAGTTGGTCTGATATAGTGTTCTTCTTTCAAATAAACGAACAGTGAAAAACCAAATTAAAATGAAGTTAACAAAGTTTTTTAACAAAAATACTGTTACTAATGTTTATTCTGTATTTGTTATTATTATTTTTTATCTTTAGATGTGCAAAATTTTTATTAGATAATAGCGTTATAAAACAAACAAGTTTAATTTATTACCGTATATAGAAAAAACTTCAGACTGTAGTTTAGTATTAACATTTTTAATATCTTTCCTTGACAAGATATTAAAAGGTATCCGTGGTGTGCGACTCAAGAACCGAAAGGTACTTCGAGCACCAGGCACTTTGAGCGTCTTATTTTGTCATTAAGTAAACTATAATTTAAGCACTTAACTCGCTTAAGTTCAATATAAGGTTCGTTTCATACCAGAAAAAAAATTATTGAAAGTAGAGTGAAACAGGAAGTTTAATCTGACAATCTGCTTAAACCAAAAAGTTGTTAAGTTGGTGAAGTAATATTTGTCTATGATCGATTTGATATCTTTTTTTAAATCTTAGCAGATCAAAATTTCAAAATATACAAACTAACGCAACACAAATTTTAACACTGTCCATCTTTCACATGTAGTTATAAGAAACAATCTAAAGATTTAATATTTGTGTTGAATTATTTTATAAAATATGGATAAGATTGATTTTATCGACAAAACCGTGAACAAAACGCTGTAGGATCACTAAAAGCAAAAAGTTATGATTACTTAATAAAATGTTATTTAAAATAAAATATTTTATTAGAGTAATTTTGGGCAATATGCTAATCACTACAACGGCAGCTAATAAACAGAGTATACACCTTAAAGAAAACATATGAAATTTTAGAAATGCCGTTATAAAGTGTTAATTTGAATTAATTTATATTGCAAGGTCATAAATAAGCTATGAATATAAGCAATTTTATTCCAAATCAACAAATATTGCTCTTCCAATTTAAAAGCTGTGATAAAAATGTGTTAAAGTATGGCTTACAACAACAAGTACTTGTTTGCCTAATTTATATATTAACATTTCCGTAATTTTATTATAAAATGCTTTTCTAACACATATTATATATGTAAATTAAACGACTTTTTTCTAAAACTCAACCAAAAGCGTTTAGGTAAAGCAAACATTTTTGTTAATGCAAAGCAACTTTAATGTTGTTTTATATTTAAACTTGTCAATAGCTTTCTAAATACACATTGAAGCCTTCTTTTAATCGGACACAGTTAAGATAAAAAATCAACACTTCTATTGTAGGCCTATCTAGAATGCATTAATGGTACTTTCTATGAATTTTAAATAACTATTTTACACAGTTTTAGAAACTTCCTAGTAATTCAACGGTCACAACTCGACTTATTCAAAATTCATTAGTCCACACAGTTTCTTGATTGAAACTACTTAGTAAAGTTCAATTTGCAAACTAAGTTGCAAATATTATTGCGACTATAGTTATGAAAAACTTTTAAACTTGGAATAGTAGTATTCTAAAAGAACTAAAACCAATTTAAATATATCCTAAAATTACATAACAAATAAAATTAGAAGTAAATTCAATATTATTTTAAATACATTAGTACTTGTAATATAATTATTGGAAAGTACTGTACTGTGATATTCTATTTTTAAATGTATGGTTAAAGCAGATTTAACACAGAAAAGAAATTGAAAATTATATTTATTACAAAATCAGGCAGTTACTCGGATTGTCACTTTAAATTTTTTTTTATTGCAGAATTGCAGTTTGATAATCCGTTGAGCGATGAAACTGAGTAACTGTCTAGTGTTGTAATAAATTTAATTTTTGGTGTTTTATTTTGTTAGAAGAAGTAATATGAAGCGAATACAGAGTTCCAAATAAGGACATCAAGTATCAATTTAGTAGATAAAATTGCGTTATAAGCAGTAGTGGAGTAATCATAAAAATAAACTAATATAATGTATTGAAAGTTTAGTGAAATGCAAAATAAATTTTGTATTGAAGTACATGCTTTAATACGTTTGGAGCTAGAAAAATGCTAATTAAATATTTTAACAAAGCTAGTTGAGTAGCAACATTATGAAAAAAGCGGACTTGGGTTGAAAAGCTGCGAAAACTTAAAAACTTAAATACTATTTACTGTGTCGTCATAATACAATCATCATGATAAATACTATTTAACTTATTTATTGTTATTTACTTGAATAACAAGTAATATTAATAATATATGTTTAACGTGCATGAATAATAATTCTAGCTAATGAAAACTTATATAATTATATTGTTGAATTTTTACTTTAAAAAAACATTATAATAAATCAAAACATATAATTATTTAAGTTATAGACATAACTGTTACATTTTGAATTTATGTTTTCATTTAAGTAGTAATGTAGTTAAATAAAAATTAAGGTAACTTGTTTTAAAAATAAGTTTAATTACAACTTTAGATTTTAAAATAAGGGATTATGATATAGTTTAAAAACTTTCTGGGCTAGTTAAACTTAATTTTGAAAAACAATTTACCATTAACCCTATCAATGAAACTTAATAACACATGTATTTATTTCATAACTTTAAATAAAAAACAATTATACAATATTTGTAAAATCAGGCTTTATTTTTCAATTATAGAATTTCCTATAAATTAAAAGAACAAACTTTTGTACAACTAGAAGTTGCACCGTCTTTTAAAATACTTATCAAAAATAAAACTCAAAAATTGACACTTAAACAGAACATATAAAACACAAAAATTAAGTGAACATATTTAACTAATTTTAATTCGTCTATAAATACACATCTTTAATATTTTCAAAAAGATAAATACTTGAAATAACATCACAAGTTGTGACAAAGCTAATCTTAAAGTTCAATATTTTCATAATGAATGTAGTCTGATAGTTTCACTCATAATCTTCCACTTTTGGTCCATGTTGACAATGGTGAAAGTCTGATGGAAGCCTTTTAGTTTTTCTCTTTCATACTTGACAGTCCCAGTGACCACAACCAGAATTGTCTTCTTGCCTTGTGTGTATTTGAGTCCTACCTCTTGGCAATCTACAGTGTCAATAGAGTGGGAAGAAGGGGGTGTGTTTTGAATTAACTTGATGATTTCTGCTTTGTTTTTGTACGAATTTCCTGCATAAAGCAGGTTGGCGTTGTCGTGGTACAACTTTTCTATGTTGTGTCTGCCGTGCTGAATCATCTTGTAGTAGTGGCCAGTAAACTGGCTGACAGACTCCATTGCCTCCTTGGCTGTTGCTACATTACTTTCAGTCATTGTTTTTAATGCTGAAATTAATAGTATATATAGATTAGATTATTATCAATTATAAGCTTGTAGAATAACATATAGTTAGTTGAAGCACAGCAAGATTTAAACATAGTCTTGACTAGATATTTTTGAACATAAAACAGAACGTAATTAAAAAAACTTTATTATAGAAATACTCTATTAACATCAAAGTTTAAAAAGTAAAAAAAAAACACACTTTTTATATATACTACAATAGAAGTTACTTTGAAATGCTGATTTGTTTGGTCATATAACCTTTTTGTTAACGTGGTAGATTACTTGTAAAAAGCTAAGGCATCAATGTAAAACAAGACTATTTTAAAAACAAGTGAAAAAACCGTTACCATAGTCTTAACATATATTTACTCTTTGCAGAACATAAATAGGGATACTATTCTTAAATTAAGAGATGACAAATTTTCGTACTAAATATTTAACAAAAAACATGTGTTTATGACAGTACAAACCTCAGTGTAAAACTTTATTAAGTTTAAGATAGGCTGAGAGTTAACAAACTTATATAAAGTTTTGACAAAACTGTATAAGTATTTACCTAGCTTTCATTATGTTTTCTTGTACAGATTTTATCATTCTTTTAAATTAGTTTGTAAATAAACTCAACAAAGAAAGATATATTTATTTATGATAAAATCTTGCTGAATTGAATCTACAATGCCTGTGATTAAATGCCCTCTTGAGTGTTGCACATATGAAACACCAGACGTTGATGCTTCTGTAGCTGCTTCTTTACTTATCATTCACAACAACGTTCACATTAATGCAAATTCTTCAAAACCAAAGCCTCCAAAAATGGACCGTCCTCGAATAGGGAGAGACTGCAATGAAGAGGGTTGGAACATATTTTTGCAAAAGTGGACTATTTTTAAAGATAGTATGGAAATGACAGAAGTAGAAAAGCATCGTCAACTGTACCAGTGCTGTGAGGAAGATCTAGGCGATGCTATTTTGAAGGGACATAATGATGTAGTAAATTTAAGTGAGCAAGAGCTTTTAAGGATGATCAAGCAGCTTGCAGTTATTCCTGTTTCAGTTGTTGTACGACGATCAGACTTTCTTAGTACAAGACAGGATTTGACTGAAAACACGAGATCATTTGCTGCCCGTTTAAAGGGAAAAGCTAGTACATGCTCGTACTCATGTAAATGCCCAAAGGATGGCTGTAACCAAATGATAGATTTCACAGACATTATCCTTAAAGATGTCATGGTAACCGGTTTAGCTGATGAGGATATACGCAAAGAGGTGTTAGGATGGGGTAGTTTAGACGAGAAAGATGTCAATGAGACAATTGGTTTTATTGAAGCAAAAGAGATGGCACGTGATGCAATGACACAACCTGCTGTTACTGCCTCAGTTTCCTCGTACATATCCTTTAGGAAAATTACAAAACGACCAAGTGGTAAAATAACTTGTAATATATGTAGTAAAACATCTACAAAATTTATTTGGAGCAGGAAAAATAACAAGTATATTGAGTGTTCTACATGTAAGCAATGCTGGATTAAATCCAGGAAAAAAGTTTATCATGGTGACAACAATTGTGCAGATGAGACAAATGCACTTCTAGTTGGTGGATCATATACACAAAATTTTGATCAGTCAGTTGATGTTAATGATAGTGTAGTAAAACTTGATCATTACGTCTTTGATTGTTTGAATGGATGGAAAGCATCAGTGTCACTGAAACATCCAACAATTCAATTAAAAGCTTCTATTGATGAACAAGCATACACTCAGATGAATATAAAATGCCCTAGACAAAATTATTGCAAAATTAATGTCGTTACAGATACGGGTGCTCAGTCATGCTTATGGGACCTTAATAGTTACCTCAAACATGGTTTTAAGAACTCAAGTCTTATACCAGTTAAAAGGAAAATGTTAGCGGCCAACAGAGAACAGATCAAAATAACTGGTGCTATATTTATGGAATTAATGGCTAAAGATGTACAAGGTAAAGTTCATGTTGCAAAAGAAATGGTATATATAAGCCCATGTACTGACAGGTTTTTCCTTTCAAGAAATGCCTGCATAACACTTGGAATAATAAATCATGATTTTCCTCGTATTGGTGCTACCATTGAATCCTGCACTGTCCATGAAGAACTGCAAACTTGTGATTGTATACCTAGAACTCCTCCCCCTGATAGGCCAAAGGAGTTGCCATTTGCTTGCATTCCTGCAAACAATCAAAAGATGAGAGAATGGCTTTTAGATAGGTACGCATCATCTACATTTAATAAATGTACTCACCAATTGATTCCAGAAATGACAGGTCCACCTTTGAAAATTCATATTGACCCAGATGCCATTCCAAAAGCAATATCAACTGCTTCCCCAATTCCAAAACATTGGGAAAATGAAGTAAAAGAAACTTTGGATAGGGATACTCGATTAGGTGTGCTTGGTAAGACTCCAGTTGGTGTTCCGTCTACTTGGGTACATCGTATGGTTGTGGTTGCTAAAGCTGATGGTAGCTGTAGAAGAGTTGTTGACCTTTCACCTTTAAATAAGTATTGTGTACGAGAAACACATCATGTAAAGCCTCCATTCATTCAAGTATGTGAAATTCCTGCAAACACCTGGAAAAGTGTGACCGATGCATGGAATGGGTTTCATTCAGTACCACTTCGTCCAGAAGATCATCATCTCACAACATTTCTCACTCCATGGGGGAGGTACTACTACAAAGTAGCACCACAAGGTTATTTGGCAAGTGGAGATGCATATACGCGCAGGTATGATGAAATCATAATAGATATACCTAGAAAGACAAAATGCGTTGATGACACTGTTTTATGGGATGAGAAGTTGGCTGATCATTGGTGGCGTATGATTGACTATTTAGATTTAATGGGAAAAAATGGAGTTGTACTCAATCCTGAAAAGTTTCAATTTGCACAAAAAGAAATAGACTTTGCTGGCTTTACTATTACGAAATCTGAAATTAAGCCACAAGAAAAGTTCATAAATGCTATTAGAGATTTTCCTATACCAAAGTCAATAACAGATGTGCGATCATGGTTTGGTTTAGTGCACCAAGTTTCACACTACAACCAATTGACTTCTTTGATGATTGTGTTTAAGCCATTATTAAGTCCAAAAACTAAATTTTACTGGAATGATGAGCTAGATGATACATTCTACAAATCAAGAGAAGCTATAGTTGCAGCCATAACAAAGGGAATACAAATTTTTGATTTGGGAAAGCCCACTTGTATACAGCCAGACTGGTCTACAACTGGTATTGGTTACTTTTTGTCGCAGAAACATTGCTCTTGTAAGTCTGCTGTGCCAGGATGTTGTCAAACCGGATGGCGTATTGTTTTAGCAGGCTCTCGCTTTCTTAGACCTTCTGAATCACGTTATGCTGCGGTAGAGGGAGAAAGCCTTGCAATTGTATGGGCACTTGAGCAATCACGGTATTTCACACAAGGATGTGATAATTTGTTGGTTCTGACTGATCACAAACCACTGGTTAAATTATTTGGAGACAGAACACTTGATGAAATTGCAAACCCCCGCCTTTTCCGGTTAAAGCAGAGAAGTCTTTTATGGCGATTCAAGATTCTACATAAACCTGGTAAACTACACCTTGCTCCAGATGCAATGTCACGTCATCCAGTGGTTACCGTACATAAAACAAAAGATGAAGTTGAGATAAGTGCTTCTGAAATTTTAGCTGGAATACGTTTGCCAGACAGTGAGTGTATCATTGCAAGTAATCAAGTAGGTGACAATTTTCAAGCTGTGACTTTTGACCGACTTAAAGAAGAAACTTTAAAAGATAAACAAATGATGAAGCTTATTCATTATGTTCAAGCTGGTTTTCCAGAGACCAAAGACCACCTACCATTAGAATTGCATGAGTTTTGGATAGTTCGCTATTCTTTGTTTATGATGGATGGGGTCATTATGTGTGGTGATCGTAAACGAGAACTTGATCATAATAAGTTTCTATCACCTAGCAGTATACTTAAGGATGATGTGTATAGAATTGTTATTCCTCCATCATTAAGAAAAGAGGTTTTAAGAGTGTTGCATTCTGCTCATCAAGGAGTCACTGCAATGAACTTGTTCTTGTTCTTTTATCTTTTTAAAACACAAAGTTTAATTTTATGAGAGGTAAAAAATAATTAGAAAAATACTAGTTACAAGCATTTATGTATAATAAATGATAGTAATTTTAACTGGTCAGAACTAATGATCTACAAAATTAGGATCAGGATATATTTTCAAAACTATGATCTGGCTGAAAACAGTAGAAAAGTAGTCAGAGCAGGTAGACAATAAATATCTTTAACTTAACAAAAATTTATAGTGCTCAAAAACAGGCGGTTAGGAGGAATATTATCAACACAAGTGTTCATTTATATTTATTTAGAACAGGGTTTTCTAAAGTTAGTTATGACAGAAATTTAGGGGGCCATGAGGAGCAAAGGGGCCATGAGTCATAATCTGAAACTTACACTAAATATTCTGAACTTGATGAGAAAGAGCAAAAAAAAAGGTCAAAGTGTTTTAGTGGTAATTTTGAAACATACACTAGATATTCTGGAGTTGATGATGAACAGCAAAAAAAAGGTTTTTAATTGTAGTATTTTGAGTAATCTTGTTGGAGGGGGCCATAGCTTTTTAAATTTCTATTTAAGGGACCTTTAAAAAAAAATTTGGGGAACCCTGATTTAGAACAACAAAGTTTCACTGCTTAAGTGCAGATTTCCAGGTACAATTAAAAAAAACACTCATCTTAAACACTCTTAAATATACAGATATATTCATAATTACTGATAGTTAGTAGTGGTAGATAATGATAAGAACTTATAAGCTTTTTAGTTTTAGGTTAAATTTCAACTAAATTAAGCCTTCATACAAAAACATATGAAAAACAAACACAATTTAAATAACAAAAAACTAAGGGTTACATAAGGTTTTGTACATGATAGTCCAAAAGATATTAATGCCATCTAGATTATTTTTTTACTTATGCCAACACTAATGTTTGGGGTGAATTTGTGCTGGTCGTATCTTGTCCTGTAAGAGCATGCTACTTTTGAGTTGTATTTCTATGTCAGATTAAGGCTTTATGTATACTTTTTTACAGGCATTAACCATTAAACAAGCATTATGTAGAATTTCTGCAATTGCAGAAATTAGCAGTCAAGTTTAGTTTGTTAGCACTTTTTTATTATGAGTTTGGATTTCTTTTCAGGTTAGTGGAACAGCTATAGGTGATCTTGACAGTATTTTTCATAAACATCTAATGTAGCTTGGAGCATGCAGGAAAATGTATTTTTACTGTGTTATGTGCTGGATGAATTATTTTTCAAATTTGGTTTCGACTGAATTAGAGATGGGGGTGGAATTATATGACCTTTCTTCTTACTTTTTCTTACTGGGTGTATGATACATTTGAATTCAAGTCGTTGGAAACCACTTTATATTAGGGCCTTATTGTAAGATTGTTTAGGAGCATTGAAAATATGTTTGTTGACAGATAATTTACAAAGGCGGTTGTGGACCATGGGGCTGAATGATTTTTTTACAAACTTGGGGTGGTTGGATTGGTTACGGATATTTAAGATTTTTACTGTTATGTTTTTTATAAATTGGTATGAAAATGTCAAGTAAATCAGTTTTAAACATGCCTTTTCCAATATATACTTTTGCATTAAACTTCAAGAAAAAAAAACTGGAGTGGTATTAAAAAAAAAAAAAAACTATCCGGAGTTTTTATAATAATAAAAACCAAACAGGCTAGAGTGATCCTGAGTTAAAAGAAAAATTAAAACTTTCCTGGCTGTTTGACAACATTGAAACTATGTAAAAATAATGACACATCTGGATTGCTAAATAAAATTTTTATTTTTCTAAATTATTCAAATTCATAAGTAATGTTTTTTAAAATATAAGGAACATTTCCTGAAAATTTGAAAAAGATTGCTTGAAAAATGAAGGAGGAGATAGATTTTTAGTAACTTTTAAAATTTTCGATAAAGTTGACCCCAATAAATTAGCAATCCATGCGTTTGTGTCAAAAATTTTTACAAAAAATAAAATATCTCAAAAGTTAAATGATATTTTTGAATTCTATAAAAAAAAACTGGCTTGTAGTTTGAACTTAAAGCTTTTATATAAAAACCAAAATTAATTTTTGTAAAAAATAGTGTTGGACCCCCCTATGGCCTTAACATAATTGTATATCCTAAGTTTTAATATAATTACTTTTATACATGTCACTTTTTGTTCTCCAACATGATTAATGTTTCTTAATCAACATTTTTCATGTTCCTTTATGTGTTTAGTTCCAAGTTTAGTTGGAAACCTGTATTCAAATCACAGATAAACTGTGCTTTTTTTCTACTCAGGGTTGCTAAGTCTCTAGGCTTTCAAAATGTCTTTTAGGTTTTTAAAACTAAATACTATTGGGTCTATTTTTAGTTTAAAATTAATTTTAACGTAAAAAACTATATTAGATATGATAATAACATTGAAAGATATCTTAAAGCTACTTAAAGTGTGTTTTTCAATGTTTTTTTAACCTTTAGATAGATTTTTTCAGTCAAATCTAAATTTTACTTCTTAATACTTAAAATTTGTTTAAAATTTCAGGTTTTTCTAGGTTTTTTGTACAAAGTTTCAGATTTTTTAGTGATTTTTGCTCAAAACTCCAGGTTTTTTTCAAAATTACCCATATTCCAGGTTTTTTAATCCTAAATTGTCAAATTCTAGGTTTTTCAAGAACTCCAGATTTATAGGCAACCCTGTATCTAATTTTAATTATCTAACATATATAAATCTTTGAAAATTTAAAGTTTTTTCAAGTAGTATTATATGCCAGGGTTTTTTGGATTTCCAGGTAATATGGTCACTCTGAAAACAAAAGTTTTGTGACTAAATATGAAAACATAACTAAAAAAACTACAAACTACTTTGCACAAAAAAGTTTGAGTTTTCCTGCATTCTATAAATGAGTGACAAGCCACAAAATTCAAAAAAAAAATATTTATCTGATAAGCAATTGCAATTTTTATTTTTCAGAGATTAAAAAAAATACTTTACTTTTTACTTTTTGAAAAAACCTAATAAGCTAATAAAATTTTGATATTTTGTTTTTGTAATTGTATTGTAACTGACTAAATTTAAGTTTATCCTAGACACTTTAAAAATCTTCACAGGATATTTTTAGGTCCATTTTTGAACTATAAAGATTAGCAGGGCTGCACTTCTGCAAATGTTTAAGAATACTAATTTTCATTTTAAAAATTTATACTGTTAAGTTTTATTGTTTTTTTTATGATTTACCTTGCTCAATTGTTATTGAATTCAAACATCACAATAAAATGAACTAAGGAGTCTCATAAGATTTATTTACACTATATTAGATACTTTACATAACTTTTTTTAACTTGTGTAGTTGTTATAAGTAGACTTATCAAAACTTAATATAAAAATTAATTTGTTACATTTTAAACTCTAATATTGTAAGTTTTTGTATATAATTTACTATAGAATTGCAATAGTTGATTTGAAATATTTAAACTTTCTGTTTTACTTAATTTTCTTTAGGTTTTTAAAATTTCCTCCAGGATTTAGAAGTACACATTTTTGGGTCTATTTTTAGTTTAAAGTTTAAGGTAAGAAACTATGTTAAATAGTATAATAAAATTGACAGATATCTTAAAGCTACTTTAAATGAGTTAAACTTTTTTTTTGATGACAAGTAAAAAAAATTACTTATATGATAGATATTTTGTGTCAATTCGAAATTTGACTACTTAAAATGTTAAAATTTCCAGGTTTTTTTAGCATTTTGCTCAAAATTCAAGTTTTTTTTTGCAACCCTGCCTACTATGCACAGTTGATTGAAGAGGATTTTTTACTGCAGGTTTATACTTTGCACATTTATACTTTTTAAGCCAACTTGTTGTTTTATGTTTTACCATTCATATTAATAAAAAATAGTATTTATTTTATATTTAAAATATCTGTATAAGATCATATTGCAATGTATAGGTAATGAATGCATATGTTTTGTCTTTCGCTTTTCTTGTTTAGTGTTATGTTCTTATCTGATTTATCAATTTCTATTTATTCTAAGTTACAAAGTTTGAAGCCGAATTTAGCATTGAATTATGATTTTGACAAATACATATGCATTCATTACCAAAAATACTTTTTTAGCAAAGTTAAAACTAACTAAATATTAAAACAAAGTAAAGTTTAAGCTGCAAACACGAGAAGTTTAAAAATTTTTTTAATAGTTTAAAACATTTTTCTAAAAGTTAAAAACATTTTTCTAATATAACCTTTTCCAAAATTTCCAAAATGCATAAATTAACAAGTACAGGGTATTTTTCAAATTCAGCTAAATGTACAATAAACTGTATTATTGCTACGTCATAATTATTAAAAAAAATTCAAAATCTAAATTTCTGTTCACTACTGTAATAAACTTTAGCTTACTGAGGAGTACATAACATTTTATAACAGCTGTCTAAACTATTGTTTTTTATATAATTAAATAAATATTTAGCTCCATTTCAATTTGTTGAGCACTATTGACCAGAACTTTTTATAAAATCTTTAATATATATATATATATATATATACCTACTTCAGCTTCTATTCTTTCTTTTCAGTAATTTTTTTACAGAGCTCCCTTGAAGTGTGTTAACTTGTTAACTTACAGATACATGTGTTAGTGTAATAAAGAAAGAGTACTGTTTAAATTTGTTATTATAAGTTTACTTAGTATTTTTTATTGTTTGTTAATGGGAACTAATTGAAATTTTGGATCAGGAATAATTTGGAATCAAAACTGTATTTTAGCAGAAGGCATTCAATAAAATCAGTTTTTTATCTAACAGAGAAAGGAGTAACAGCTTGGGATTTTAAACTATAATCACTTTAAAAATAAAAATAATTAAAAAAAAAAAATTCATTTCAACAATAAAAAGAAATATTTAACTAGAATGCACGTTTCAAAATATTTAAAATAATGATACTAGGTTAAGTAGAATTTATAGGATGATTTTTCTAATTAAAAACCAAAAAATTTCCTAAATAATATATTACATATATACTTTATTCATTGATTTTATTTAAAAGTTGAACCAATCACTACTACTTTATATTTAAAACTAGTAATATATGTTTACAACCTAAAAAACTAGTGAATAAAACTAAAGGCCATAGGAAGGTTCATTTTTTTGAACAGAATAATTAACATAGGCCCTTATTAGAAAGCTCAAATAGTATATACTATAAATATTATTTTATAGAACATATCATTTTAATTAAATTCTGAGACATATTGCAAGCTGGTAATTTAGACATAAAAAGAAAAAAGAAAAAATTCAAAATTTCTCTGATTTTACAAAAAATATATCTTTTTTATTTCAAAAGTATTTAAGGGCACAGAGGGGTGGTAAACCACCTTATTTACTATTTAGACTTATTTTATTGAGTTTTGATTAAGGTAGAAGTTGCTTTTTACAGATTTTAAAAACTTATAATAATTTTTGAGATATAGCCAGTCAAAGTCAGAGACTCAATATTACAATAAAAAAAAAGACAAAAAAAAGTTATTTTTTTTTAATAAAAAAAACAAACAAAAATTTTCAGAATTTTTAAGCATGGAACATTTCCTGAAAGTTTGAGGTATTTATCTTAAAAACGTAGGCAGGGTTGCCAAATGTTTTTGGCAAATTTTCTGTAACTTTTCAAAATTTCTCCCTGGTTTTTAAAATTACATATTTTAGGGTATATTTTAGATTCAAATTAAGTTTAAGGTAAAAACTGTGTTAAATAGTATAACAACATTGAAAAAATATTTAAAATTTCTTTACATGTGTTTTTTAATAAAAAAAATTTTTGATGATGACAAAAACCAAGTAGATTAAATATACTAGATTTTTAGTGTCAAATCAAAATTTTGCTACTTAATTAAAAGTTGTTTAAAATTCAAGGTTTTTTAGTGAATTTTGTTCAAAATCCCAGGTTTTTTCAAATTTCATTAATTCCAAGAAATAGTATTTTTTGCCTTTTAGTTAGCGCCTTCCATAAGGAGCTTAATGTTGCCTCCGGCTTTAACCTGCTATATCTCAAAAGTTATTTTGAATTTTTAAAATAAGTAAATGCATCTTGTAGCTTAGTTAAAACTCTATAGTCTTTTATACTACTTAAAATGTATTTTAAAATAAACATAATTGGATATAATTTACAAACTTTTCTATTGTTTATAACAGTTATACCTTATTTATTACAAACTTCATTTAATTATATTAAAAAGTGTTGATAATTTTTATTTTATCTTCATTAATTCTTGAATTTCAGGCTGTTGTAAGTAATTTACCTTCATGGATGGTATTAGTTTGATGTTGATAAGTAAATCAAATTAAAAAATACCAACTTAATATAGAAAAGTTACAGCAGTTAAGGATAATTTTCATATAAAAGAAAATATATGTTGACATATATTTGTAATAAACAAGAACTAAAACATATCAAAGCTGAAAATAAAACTTACTATTTGATGTTAAAATATCAGTGTAGTAATTTAATATGAAGTTTGAAAACTTAGGCAAAAAAATCATGAAATACCTGATTTTGATACTTTAAAAAAAAAAAAAACTTGAATTTGTGTGCTACAAATTTGCACAAAATTTAGAATTAAAATAACAAAATTGAGATTAGTTACACTTTACCTATTATATACAATAAATATTTTATAGTACTACTTAGAATTATTTTATTTAGAAAAAACGTTTAAAGTAATTTTTGTTTTTACACTATTTAAAACAGACTTTTACCTTAAATTTTAATTTATGCTAAAAATGTACAAAAAACTTGTATATCCAAAAACATAGAAGGAATTTATAAAAAAACAAAGGTCACTGAAATTTTAGTTGGACATTAATAATTGTCTTCGAATTAAAAATATTAGGCATATTATTTATACCAAATATTTTAAAAGACTGTTTAATTTTAAATTATAAAGATCCTAAATGTTAGTAGTACTCAATTTTTAATTAAAATACTTATACCAGTCTATATGATAATAAAATATATTTTTTTAAACAAAAATACTTAACATCATCTCTTAAACAATAAACATTATGCAAATGTAAATAAGTAAAAAAGTGAATAAAACATTATGTAAGTGAATAAAAAATAAAAAAATATTTAAAATAAAATTCAAGATTTAACAAAAACATTATTTCAAAGTTGACAAGCTTTACTTAAAAGCTAAACTAAAACAAATCAATTTAGAAATGTATGTTTTACTTACATTAAGCTTTATCATTTACTTTTATAACAAAAATAAGTTACTAAAAACTATCAAAAATCAGTTTCAGTTTATGGGGATTAATTTTAGTTATGTAAAAAGTTAGAAAATTTAAATGGAAGTTGAGTGCAATACTTTATAATAAACTAAAGCTAAATGAAATTTGTATTTATTCTAAATCTTAATTTGGAACTAATTTAAATGAGAAAATACAAAATTTAACTTAATTTGAAAAAATGTTTTAATTAGAACTTTTCTTAAAACAGGAAATAATAATACACATAACAAACTCTTGGTTTTTTTTTTTTTTTTTGCAATTGCTTTTCAACTTTAAGTTAAATTGAAACCAAACAGCTTATTTTTAAACATGATAAGTATTCTACTATATGTTATATTTACATAATTGTCATTCATAAATTTACTCTCTCATTATAAATAACTACATAAAAATATCTAACCATGAATTTAAAAAAATCAATGATAAAAATATACAATATTGAAGACATTTGAGAACAAGTATAAACATTTACAAAATGTTATTCTAAATCTGTTATAACAATTTTTCTCATAACAAAAAACTTGAGTCTTTTTATTTTTAAGTTACTGTAAATGAATTTATTTTTTTTATATAAAAAAATTTGAAACATATTTGGTCCTTTGTTTGTATTTGTTCCTTGAATTGATTAAACTTTATTTTTAGTTTTCACAAAAAAGCTGGCTAGGCCTACCCAACAGCAAAACATTTTAGGCGCTAAGCTTAATGAACACTTTCGCCATATCAATTTTACCAAACACTTTTAAAAAGTGGAGCTATTTTTAAATTTTAACCAATCATAAAGCTGTATTTAAAAAATCATTCATGTGTAAAGCTCTCTTGCTGAAGCCTATATAAACTGGTGCACACTCAAAATTCTCATTCACTGCTGGTGCTGCTAGTGAACCTGTCTCTCAAGGAAGCAAAACCACGTTTGTTGATTCTTTGAACAGTAGTTGACAGAGGCCAGTTAATAATAAATATGTACATTATACAACTTACTGAGCATATTAAAGACAATTTATTTAATAATTAATAAAAAAAAATATATCTTCTTTAATTAATTTAGTTGATTACACTTGTTTTAGAATTAAATTACTCTCCTGATAAAAAAACTCTTTGTTATATTTATTTTAAATTGAACATAAATTTGTTAAACTCTTAAATTTTGCATTAAAAATATTTTTGAACCATAAGTAGATTAAAAAATTCTTTTTTTTAACATTTGCAATATTTAAACAAAGTTTCTGAAAATAAGAAGTTAAATCTTAGATATGGTTAGCTTAAAACATTGCAATAGCTGTACATTTAAAATTATTGAAATGTTAAACTTTAAGCATTTAAAAAAACTTTAAAACTAAGCTATGTTTTAAAATGCATGCAAAGTTTATCATTTTACACAGTAATAAATTTCTACTAATTACCTAGGATGATGTCTTGCCAATATAAAGTTGAAACTATATTATATTTAATTTCTTTTATAACCATAACTTTAAGCTAAAAACCAATGTTTTAAGCCTAATATGTCTAATCTAAAAGATACTTTGTTTTAAACAAGCTATATAAGATCTCCTAAACAGAGTTAAGTTTGTTTATTTCAAACTAATAAAACTAAAATATTTAAGAGCATGGGGGAAAGGGGTAACTCACCTTTTTCACAATTTAGTCTTAACTTACAGTTTTAATGAAGCTACAAGTTGCTTCTTACAGATTTTTAGAACTCAGAACAACTTTTGAGATATAGCTGCTTGAAGTCAGATACTACAATAGGTTCCCTATGGGAGGCGCAAACAAAAACAGCAAATAACTAGAAATCACTAAAAGTTTGTCTTATACATTTTATGAGATAAATACCCCAAACTTTCAAGATATGTTTCTTGCAATATTTGAAAAATTCCGTTTAAAACATCATTTAAAAAACTAAAGAATAACATTTTTTTTTCTTTAAGTTTTTTTATAATTTTTTTCAGTATAATTTTTATAAATTCCTTCTGACAATTTTTTTAAATATTGCAAGGAATATTTCTGAAAGTTTGAGGCATTTATCTCATAAAACGTAGAAGACAAATTTTTAGTGATTTCTAGTTATTTGCTGTTTTAGTTTGCGCCTCCCATAAGGAACCTATTGTAGTATCTGACTTCAATACATCTCAAAAAAAGAGAGACACTATATTCTTAATGAAATAGTCTTTTTATGCCATTTTAGTTTGTGCTTCCCATAAATTTATTTTGAGATATAGCTGGTCATAGTTGGAGGCAACAATAGGATCCTTATATGGGAGGCGCAAACTAAAATGGCAAATAACTAGAAATCACTAAAAATCTATCTTCTCCTACGTTTTTTGAGATAACTACCTCTGTGGTCACATAATTTAAAATAAACAAAAAAATTTTTTTTTGTTTATTTTTTATTTGAATTTTTTTTTTATCAATTTAAAAAAAATTCTTCCTGACAGAATTTTCTAAATATATCACGGAACATTTCCTGAAAATTTGAGGTAGTTATCTCAAAAAGCGTAGGAGAAGATAGATTTTTAGTGAAATAGTCTATTATTGCTGTTTTAGTTTGCGCCTCCCACAAAGAACCTATTGTTGCCTCAGACTTTGACTGACTATATCTCAAAATAGTTTTTGAGATATAGCAGATCAAAGTTGGAGGCAACAATAGATGCCTTATGGGAAGCACAAATTAAAATGGCATAAAAAGACTATTTCATCAAAAATATAGTGTCTCTCTTTTTTTGAGATGTATTGAAGTCAGATACTACAATAGGTAAACTAATATTTATATGACTTTAAAACAGAGTTCTCAAGTTGGCAATATCACACATTAAAAGTGAAAAAAAAAACTAAGCATAAGGTACATATAATTATAATCAATGATTTTGCCTTTTTACTTTTAAATCTATCTAATTTTTTAGAAAATTTTTAAGAGCAAAAAACACACTTTAACTTGTTTATAAAATTTTTCAAGTGTGACTTGACCAACTCATTAAGTTTTTATTCAGCAAAACGTTTTGACTAATGTAAGCTCACAAAAAAATATTAGAGTCTAAGTTATTTAAACTTATAAAATTAAGCTAAGTCTAAGGCAACCTTTATACAAATAAGAGTCTTTTGTAAAAAAAATTGACTTGAATAGTTTTTGTTCAAGTAATTTTTCTGAAATAAGCATTAGCACATCTTTGTCCTGCTTATGTATAATATATATTTCTTATAATATGTAATTTAAAAAAGATAAAAACCCTTATAATTAAGTTTATTTTTAAGAGCATAGGGGGGTCCACCTTGATTTTTACAAATTGGTCTTATTTTATAGAGTGTTATCTGAGCTATCAGACATTTTTAACCTCTTGAAAAAATTTTAAAAAAATTTCAGATATGGGCAATTAAAGTTGGTGACCTCAATAGGTTCCTTATGGAAGGCGCAAACTAAAAGCGCAAAAAAAGACCATTTCACTAAAAATTTATCTCCTCCTTCATTTTTCAACCAATCTTCTTCAAATTTTCACAGAAAGTGTATTATTAAATTTTGAAAAGATTGAATGCAGGAATTTTTTTAATTTTCAAAAACAAAATTTTTATAAAAAAAAACCACCTATTTTTTTTGTATTTTTTATCTAAATTTTTTATGTTTCAATATTTTTTAAATTCCAACATTCAAAGTCTTTTAAACTATAAAAGGAACATTTCCTGAAAGTTTGCGGTCTCTAGCTCAAAAAATGAAGGAGAAGATAGATTTTTAGTGATTTTTGAAATTTCCAAGAAAGTTGACCCTGAAAAAATTGCTATCCATACGTTTGTATCGGAAAACTTTTATAAAAATTACAATATTTCAAAAGGTAAATAATATTTTTTAATTCTATAAAAACTGGCTTGTAGATTGTACTTCAAGCTTTCATATAAGATCATATGTTATTTTTAGAGAAAAAAATGTCAGACCTCCTCCCTATGCTCTAAACCAGTGCTTCTGAACCTTTTTCTAATGGCGGAACCCTTTTCCAAAGTTCAACTTTACCGCGGAACCCCAAAATGTAACTTTACATAAAATGTTTAATTAAATAAATGTTCATTTTAAAATTTCGAAACGCTTTGCGGAACCCCTGAGAGGCGTCGCGGAACCCTAGGGTTCCGCGGAACCCCATTTCAGAAGCACTGCTCTAAACAACAATACAAGTCATATAAGTAGTTTTAATATCTGATAAGTTTGAAATTACACAAACTTAAAGACATATTATTTCAATTTAACATTATTCTATCAATCATAAATGTAGTCTTTAGCTCTTCAATTAAATCATAAACAATAAAATTTTATTTAAATGACACTGATTTGAAATGACACTATAATTAAGAGTTAAGGAGACACTTAAGTTAATTATTATGTTATCATTCAATAGCAATTATGTATTTACATTACTAAGCTCACAGAAACAACAATACTTGTCAATAGAAAATGTTGAAATGACACTAAATTTCAATGACATTATCATCAACTATTGAAGAGACACCTTAGTTCAAAGTTAAAAAAAACATTAAGTAGTATTTTGAAGATTAAGCTTAAAGTATACTTAAAAAGTTAAGTAAAGTAAAGTGTGTGCACAAAATCTTAGGATAACATAAAGTATTTTTGGTTTTATTCAGCCAGCACATAGTTTTTTAAATTTAATTAAAGTACTTAAAGCTTTGTTCTTCATTGTTACTAAGGCCACAAAATACACTTCTTTGCTTTTTCTAAATTCTAGTTTTTTGTTACCACCTCAACATATTTTGATATCATTTTCTGTAACCTCTAAATCAATTTTTTAAATAATGTCATCTTAAACCAAACTTCAGTTTAAAGAAGTTTCTGTGATGCAAGTATGAAGTATTATACTTTTATTATTGTTATAAACAACTAAAAAATCTGGTTTTAAGTCTAAATGATTCTATATTAAAATTATACAATTAAGTTTTAAATCCTGTTAGTGTTTAAGTAACCTTCACAGAAATAAAAATATTTAAATAATAAGTTAAACTTGAAATGTTGTTATAGTAATTTATTATTGATAGTAGCAAGATGATAATCTTAGTGACCAATATCTGTCCTGAGTCATCTTGAACATAGTAAAGAAAATTGGAATACATACTACTGAACTCCATTGATTCATATTATTTGAATTTAAGTAGAAGAAATATTTTGTTGAGTTTTACTTTTTTTTTGTTCTAACTTCAAAATTTCTGAATAGCTTGATTTAAAATGTAGTACGGCATAAAGGTATTCAGTAGTATGCATAAAAGTTTTCATAACTACTTGTGCAGTAAGTTTGATAAAAATAACGTTTTGGTCAAAAACAAGAACTGACCTCAATAAAGAAGTCTATGCAAAATTGCTGGACAGGTGACTGTATTACATAATTTTAGAAGTAGCAGAACACAACAAATTGAGTTATTTTGCAAATAGCATATTTCTCTTAAAAACACACTAAATTTCATTTATATTTGTGTCCATAAATGTTATAAAAAGATCAAAGTTGAACAAAAATTAATGCACTACTTTGTTTGTAAGTTTTTATAATTTAACCATATATGCTGTTATAGTTCAAATTTACACATTAAATAGCAAAAATAATTTTCATCAAAAAACTCTCAAATAATCACATAAATCCTTGATTAGTCACTTTTTCTTTCGATAAATATTTACAAAACTTGTTTTTAAAGACATTTAAGAACTAATATGGTATTTAAATTCTTGTTTTATTAAGATGTTAAATATATTTTTACTAAAATTAACTAAAAGTTACAGAAACATTGTATAAAAATAAAATAAAGTTTTAATACTAGCTATATCTTTTTTCAGTACATACTTATAAAAACTTACTGATAATAGAATAAAATGCCATCCTTACCAGACGCTAACGTCAATTTGAAAAATGTAAAAGGAGTGCAATTTTCTATTGTAAGCCCAGAAGAATGGGTTAGTTTATTAAAACAATTTAAGCTTATAACGTTTTTTTTCAGTTGAGTTAAAATTCAGTTCACTGCTTATAAAATATAAATATTGAAAAACTTCTACAAAGTTGTTTTTTCTTTATTTATTACATTAAAATTAAACTTACCTTTTTTATTAAGCAGCAACAAAAATTTAAAACCTGCAATGAAGAGCTATTTGAAAATAAATTATTATTGACATTTATTACAGAAAAGAATGTCTGTAGTGGATCCATGTGGTCTGATCTATGCAGAAGTTATGGAAGGAGGAAAACCAAAACTAAATGGTTTGATGGATCCTAGGCAAGGAACCATTGATAGATACTCTAGGTAAATATTTATCATTTACTTATTTTTGAATTAACTTTTCAGCTTATTAAACAGCTTTCAAAATAAACTTCAAGGTTTAAAGGATATCTTGTTTTATACTGATTGAAAAATATTGAAATATGTTTTGATATCTTCAAGTATTTAAACAATTTTCAGATGAGTTTTAAACTATTAGTTTTAATATTTTATTCCAATATTAGGTATTTTCTATCAGTAGCTAGCTTTTGAAATTTTTACTGTATGTAAACTTTATACAATGATCAGGTGTCAAACTTGTGCTGGAGATATGAAAGACTGTCCTGGTCACTTTGCTCATATTGTATTGGCAAAACCAGTTTACCACTGCAATTTCATGACAAAAACAATTAAATTGTTGAGATGTGTTTGCTTCTACTGCTCACGCTTACTCATTGACAAGGTTTATTTTGTAAACAGATGATTAATTATTTTTAGACTACAATTCTATAATTGAGTTTATTTATAACTGTCAAGCAAGTTACAAGTTAAGATTACCATTTTTACACCAATTTAAAAATGGTTTAATCAAAAACGGTAGTTTTGCATAACACTATCTGTTTAATAGGATGATCCTAAGTTAAAGATGGTGGTAAATAAAACAAAGAAGCAAATGGTTAAGCGTTTTGCTGGTGTGTATGACTTATGCAAGGGCAAACAAATATGTGAAGGAAGCACAGAGGAATCTAGCGAATATAATCAGGGAGAAGAAACTAGAAAGTTTGTATTTTTACTTTGTTATTTTATGATATGGCACAAACATGACTTCTTAAAAATCTTAATGATAATTTTCAAGCTTAAAGTTAACTTTATCTTTTCAAGTACATAATCAAGCTTAGTATTGATATCTTTATTTAATATATAAAAGTTTAAATGCACTGCAGATTTTAAAAGTTTAAATTTTTCTTAAACATTTTGCTAAAAAATAATATTTTCCAATATTTCATATTTTTTTGAGCTTTACATAACAGCTTTTGCTTCTTTATGACATTTAGTACTATTTTTTTTGTTATTTAGTATAAGTTTTTTTAAAGAAACTGTTATAAGAAAATTAGTGTTTTAGTTAAGTTTTTAAATTATGTTATTATGTGTACAATTATTTACAAACTTCAAATGAAAAAATTCTAAAAATACTTAAACTTTACTGAAATAAAAAATTGTTTAGAAGCATTCTTTAATTTTACATTTTCAATTGATACAGTTTATTAATGTTTAACAAAAGTATTTAGTTTTGTGTTGTCTTTAATTTTAGTCTTCACAGGGAAACAAATACTGGTTGTGGGCGATATCAGCCGAAAAAACTAGTAAAAAATGGATTAGAAGTTACTGCTGAGTGGGCACAAACAAATGATGATACGCAAGACAAGAAAATTATTTTGACTGCTGAGAAAGTCATGGAAATTTTCAAGGTATAACTATTGTAAATTTTTTTTTTAATATATATTACTTGATTAGAAGTATTGCAGCAGTTTTACTTAGAAAATTAGGTAATTTATGAATTTATAAGTACAAATAAAAGATTTAATCTAACATCATCTGTTTAAGAATAATATACTGTTTAAATTTTTACGACAGTCTCAGATCGTCTTGAAATGCCTAAACAAATCCTTTATTTCATAATTAAAAGAAAAATATAAGATAGTTTTTCTGCTAATCACATAGTTGAATTATTGTACTTCGTTTATTTTAATAACACTGTGAATTAAAAGTTAAGTTCTTATTTTTTGAGTTGGCCTTAAGCTTACAACTATCTGGTTTATTATATAATAAACATAATTTAGTTCATCAATATGTAATAACGTATTATTAAAGCAAAGTTAGAGTTATGTGCTTGCTTTATTATCTATTTAGCAAGTAAATTTTTCTAACTGTTATGCATTCTAAAAATATTAAACCTATTTTTGCTACCAGCATTATACTTCATTAATTCTAAACCTAACTATATACTCAAACCAATTACTTGAACTTATATAAAAAAAAATACCAAGTTTGAATTCTGTTTGAATACCAAAATAAAGTTCTGACTTGTTTAAATTTTTACTATAGCGGATATCAAATGAAGATTGTGAAATATTGGGATTTGATCCAAACTTCTGCAGACCAGAGTGGATGATCCTGAGTGTGTTTCCAGTTGCTCCCTTGTGTGTTCGACCATCTGTGGTTATGGGTGGTGGTTCTGCTAGAAGCCAGGTACATAAACTTTGTTTTAATTTTCAAAAGCTTTTGTTTTATCAGTTTGGGAAATAAATAAAAAAAATTTGAATTGTAATAAACACTTGGCTGATTAAGCAATGACAATGTTTCTATATATTTTCTCGCTGCATATTACATATATTTCACAGGATGATCTTACTCACAAGTATGCGGACATTATCAAGTCAAACGAACAATTGAAAAGAAACGAACAGAATGGGACAGCAGCTCATATTCTTCAAGATGATGTTGCTCTACTGCAATATCATTGTTCCACTTTGTTTGATAACGAAATGCCCGGAGTTAACAGGGCATTGCAAAAGAGCGGTAGACCGTTGAAGTCCTTAAAACAACGTCTTAAGGCCAAGGAAGGTCGTATTCGTGGTAATTTAATGGGAAAGCGTGTGGACTTCTCTGCCCGAACTGTAATCACACCAGATCCAAACTTAAAAATTGATCAGGTTCTTAAAAGTTCTAATTATTTATTTGTTAAACTGTCTGAGCTGAATTTTTTGATTGTATTATGAAGTTGTTATAATTAGTATAACTAACTAAAGGTTATAAAATTAGTTTTAATTTTTTTAAAGCTTAGAAACATAAATTTTAGCATTGGAGCTGTTTTAATCACATGAGATGAAAGGTAATATGAGCAATAGGATTTGTAGTCTATTTAACAAAAAATGTACTTGCAATTAAATAAAATTAGTTTATAATATACTTTGAAAAGATATTGAAAAAAATGTAAAATATTAGATATAAATATAACTTAAATACCACAAAATAAAAAGAACTGTTAGGACAAAACTAAAAAAAAAAATTAAATACTATTTTAAATTTACAATCTATACACGTTTAAGCTATATAGTTTTTTGTCAAGTCATTAATGTTATTACAACAAATATTTCTATACAAAATCTATAAGAAAAATAAAGTTTTATGAAAAATGTTATTGATTTACTTAAATAGTTATTCATGTTAACATAGATAAATTTTTCACTAAATATTTTTTCTGTAAGAAGATAAAATTTTTTGATTAAATATTATGAAAAACACTTGTCTATGAAAACAATCAAAACATTTGTTTTCAGTAGGTAAATGTTATATTAGGCTAATAGTTTTTCTTTTGTCCATTAATTTATAAACAAGGTGTTTTATTATCTTTACATCGAAGTAGAACACCATTATTTTTATAATGTATTTAGCCACTGAAAACAGTTTTGTTGGTTTTCCAATAGACCTGGCATATCTGAATCTTAAATTTTGATGTCTTATTTCATTATTAACTTTAAAAAATGTATATTTTTATATAACATATACTCAAAATCATTTTAAGTATTTGTTAAATACAGGTTGGTGTGCCTAGATCTATAGCAAACAATCTTACCTATCCAGAACTTGTTACTCCATTTAACATAGAAAAAATGCAAGAATTAGTTGCTAGGGGTAACACAAGATATCCTGGTGCTAAATACATTATTCGTGATGATGGCAATAGGATCGATCTAAGGCATCATCCCTCTTCAAAAGACATTCATCTTCAAATCGGCTATAAAGTTTTTTTATTATTTTCATTAATAAAATTTTTCTTTAAGAAAGACATTTAAAATTAAAACACAGTACTAGTCTGTATTTATTTTGTTTCATTTATTCAAATTAAATTTATTAGGAAGAAGAAATTTATAGTCTTAAATATTTTGTTTCTTAAGTTTAGTTAATAGTTAATTTATAATCAAATAACTATACCACAATTTAAAGGTCGAACGTCACATAAAAGATGATGACATAATTGTATTCAATCGTCAGCCAACTCTACATAAAATGAGTATGATGGGTCATAGAGTCAAGGTTCTACCCTGGTCTACTTTTAGGTTTGTAGTTTTTATAAATGTGTGATTGTTATTTTTCAATCTTCAAAGTATAAAATACTTATTATTAGACTGTTTTATTGGAACACTGTAATTGATGATTAAAGTTTTTTAACTATGTTATTAGTTTGTTTTTTTTGATGAAAATTGAAAAGAAAAACTTCTCAAAATTTATAATTAAACTCTTCAGGGTACTGCAGCATTTTATGTAACAAGTCGGATTAATAAGGTCTTAGACATAAGAATTTAAAGAAGTAATTAGTTCAAAAGGTGTTTAACAATAGATAAGTATTTAATAAATAATTCATAGTTTTCTACTATTTTCCACTAAAATTTTATTTACTTATTTTCTAACCTTTTTTTTCAAAATTTAGTTAGGAGGCGATAACTAATAAGGCAACATGATAAACCTACACTAGATATTCTTGATTTTCTAATGAATATTTTAGAAAATATATAAGACAATCAGGGGTTTGTAATGAAGAGGAGCGATTTTTTCTACCTTTTTGAAATTTGGGCAATTATGGTAATCAGTTCGGAAAACACTGGTTTGGTGTTTTAGTTACTCAGCTAAAGTAATCTATTATAACAAGTATAACAAATTGATATACTTGATGTCTCTTATTAAATAACAGTATTAAACTATTCAATTTAAATTAATCACAGAATGAACTTGTCTGTAACGACTCCATACAACGCTGATTTTGACGGTGATGAGATGAATTTGCACGTTCCTCAGTCCATGGAAACCAGGGCTGAAATTCAACAGCTTGCAATGACCAACAAACTCATTGTGACGCCCCAGTCTAATCGTCCTGTTATGGGTATTGTGCAGGACACATTGACAGCTGTGAGGAAAATGACGAAAAGAGACACTTTTATTACGAAGGTCTGGTTATTAATTATTTTTCTCAAAGTGTTTTCTTTGAATTTGTAAAATTTGGTTTAATTTAAACATTTTCTGCGTATAGAATAAAGTTTTGTGTTAATAATTTTTTGTACGTAACTGATTTTATAAAGAAACAAATACTAAAATAAAACAAAAGATCAATTTTAATCATACTTTATACTAACCATTTTTTATGTAAAGCCTACAACCATTTAGCTTGAATATACGGATTTTTTTGTGATGGTTTAACAACAAAATTAATTTTTTTTTAAATAAACGCATAATATATATACCTGAACACAAACAAATTTTCTGTTAGTTTTAATATGCAACCTAAACAATAACTATATATAACTAAAAATAACATTTATATAATATCGTGGTTTATAATTAAATAGCCCAAATATGTAAGTAAAACCTAAGTATTTTAATGCAACACACTGAATTTAATAGCAAAATAAATATTAACAGGAAGTTTTTATGAACTTGCTTATGTATTTGGAAGAATGGGACGGAACCATCCCCCAACCAGCTATATTAAAACCCAAACCTTTGTGGACTGGCAAGCAACTGTTTAGCATGATCATTCCTCCAGGTATCAACTGTATCCGCACGCACTCTACACATCCCGATGGTGAAGACAGCGGCCCTTATAAGCACATATCTCCCGGTGATACTAAAGTACGTTTGAGTTGCAGTTTTGGTTGAATTTTTATGTGAATTTTGATAGTATCTTTAAATACTCATTGTAAAGATTTAAAGTTCTAGTCAAAAGCTAGTTTTAAAGAGGCATTTAAAGTAGTATAATGTTAACAAAGACTGAGAAAAATTCTTAAAAAAACAAAAAATTGTTTTCATAAGTTTTAATCAATTTTATACCAGTTTTATTGAATCATTAACTTTTTTTTGTATGGTTGAGTAACGTTACTAAACATTTTGATCAGTTTAGCGTTTAACATTATTGTCTTCAAAGCATTAAAAAAAATCAAATTTAAGAAATTTTAGATATTATTTAATGTTTTATTAGATATTTCTAATACAACTTCTCTTTATTGCAGGTGTTAGTGGAGAGTGGAGTACTTTTAAGTGGAATTATTTGCAAAAAATCACTTGGTACCTCTTCAGGCTCTCTTTGCCATATTGTTGCTTTGGAAAAAAGTTCTGAAGTTAGCCGTCTATTTTACAGCAACATTCAGGTTAGTTGTTGAAAAAAAAAATTTTTACTAACGAAAAAAAATCACCAAGTTATCTAAAAAAATCAATTATAAAATCATTATAGTTAAACAATTTTCCTAAACACTATCATATCTAACAACAGACTGTAGTCAACCAGTGGCTTATGTATGAAGGTCACTCAATTGGTATAGGAGATACAATTGCTGATAAACAAACGTATTTGGACATTCAGAGCCAGATTAAGGGGGCAAAAGAAGAGGTCATCAAGGTAAGGAAATAAGTAATGTATATGAAGTATGCATAAATATGATTTAAGAACGATAATGTACGAATCTAAAGTTAACTTTATTTTTCCTTTTTCAGGAATGTCTGAAAAAGATTTATTTCTGATATATACATGTATATAACGTATAAAAACTTGATTGTTACAAGTTTTTTTGTTGTCTCATTTTAAAACAAACAAAACATTTTAGGTCATTGAAAAAGCCCATAAAGAAGACCTCCAGCCAACTCCTGGTAACTCAATTAGGCAAACTTTTGAAAATCAAGTAAACAGGTAAAACCACTTAAGTTTTAATAATTCCTTTATTTACTAGAACTTATAATATGAGCTTATTTTCGAGGTCTTTCGATTAAAAATAATTTTGTTATAATTTATATTTTACTAAATTATATTTACAATTAAATATTTAATGATTACTTATAATCCTAATTAAAGAATATTGAACGATGCTCGTGACAAGACTGGATCTTCAGCTCAAAAGTCTCTGTCTGACTTCAACAACTTCAAGGCTATGGTGGTTGCCGGATCCAAGGGTTCTAAGATTAACATTTCTCAGGTATTTTGTTAATAAGCTACTTCTACTTGTAATAGCTTAATCCCGTGCTAAACTAAAGCAATTATATAATATGTTGTAAGCACTAAAAGAAAACTTGTTGTTAACTAAATTTACACTGATAACTTGGTCTGTACAACCAGGTTATTGCCGTGGTAGGACAGCAAAACGTTGAAGGTAAACGAATCCCGTTTGGATTTAGACACAGAACTCTACCACATTTCGTCAAGGTTTTGATATGTTTTAAACTTATACAGTTTAATTGTTTTTCTTTGATTTCATTTTTGAGGTCACTTATTATTCAAATATGTTTTTTTGTTATAGAATTAGGAAACAAGCTACAAAGATAAGTAATTAAAACTAAAAAATATAAATTCACAGGACGATTACGGTCCGGAGGCAAGAGGTTTTGTGGAAAATTCCTATTTGGCCGGTTTGACTCCGACAGAGTTCTACTTTCACGCTATGGGAGGAAGAGAAGGTCTTATTGATACTGCTGTAAAAACCGCTGAAACTGGTGAATTATTATTAATATATATTTTTCAATAAATAGCTTAATGCAACTAACTTTACAATAGGTAATTATTCTTTTATTTAAACTATACTTTTATTACGTTTATATAAATTTTGTTACGATAAAAAAAAACACTGTAAATTTTTTCAACTTTTTCTTAAGTAAATAGTTTAATATTTTTCTGTTGATATTTTAAAAGTACACGTTTTATAAAAAAAAACTACAAAAAATATGCTTCTGTAGTGTTTTCAAAAACTCTAAAAAACATAGTTAAAAAATGTTACACCTGAGTGCAAAGTCAAATTAATGAAAATATTTTAAATACTTAGTTTTTGTAACATAAACTTTACACAGTGTAGTTTAATCAACAAAAATAAGTAAAGCGTTTATGTTTCTAACAATAGATAACAATGTAAACACTAAATTATAGTTATTATTATTATTATTATTATATTGTTTATTGTGCAATGTTGGACTCAGGCATCAAAACCTGAGCCACTTAAACAGGACACACAAAAAGAGAAAAAGAAAATAAACTTATATTCAAAACTTTAAGATAAATTATATATATATATACAAACATAATTTAAATGAAAACACAAAGTTAAACACAATATGATAAACAAATGATCTAAATTGAAAATTCAGTTCAAAAAATTCAAATTTATATATTACTTAGTACACACAGTAAAGAAGTTTGTCTAAAATCATGGCTTATAAAACAAAATTCATAACTACAAAATATATAAGTAAACTAATAGTTTGTAGGGGGGAGGCGTAGGGAAACGAATATTTTTTCTTTTGTTACAGTGGAAAATTAGTGAATTTTACTGGTATTTATCGTATTTAAATCAAATCTTTTTAGCTTTAAACGGAATTGTTCTACCCTCTCACAAGATACTATATCCTGAGGTAGTCTGTTCCACATAGCTTTTGCTCTGTGAAAAAATGCGCCTTGCCACTGACTGTTTTGAAAATCATGTTTACATTTTATTTTCAAGTTATTTCCTCTTAGTTGATATTTATTTTTGGAAAAATTAAAACACTGGTTAAAAAAACTTTTATATTTGCCATTGATAATTTTGTAAAGAATTAATAAATCAAATTCCCATCTTCTATAATCCAGTGATTTCAAGCCAAATTTAATCATTCTATCATTATATGACGTGTAAGATATGTTGCAACGACTACAAATATGACGGGTAAAACTCCTTTGCACAGATTCAATTTTGTTAATATCCTTTTTTAAATGGGGTGACCAAATTTGGGTACTAAATTCAAGTTTAGGGCGAACGTATGTTTTAAATAGTTTTGTCAGAATTGAAGCAGAATTAGTTTTAAAACTTTTCAATATTTGACAACATGTATTTTTTGCAATCTTATATAAATAGTTGATATGTTCATTCCATTTCAAATCTTTGGAAATATAAATTCCTAAATCTTTAAAAACTTTAATTTCTTGTAACTTGATGTTATTGATTAAGAGGTCAGTTGGAGAAGATTCTTTTTTGTTAATGGTTAGAATTTTACATTTGCTAGGATTTAAGTTTAGTTTTCTTGTTTTTAACCATATGTAAATATTATCTAAAGATAGTTGTAATGAAGTATTTGACTGAGTTGTTTTTTCTTTTTTATAGTTATTGAAATTAATTTTCAATTTTTTTAACTTCAAGTGAATTTTGTTTTGAAAAAAAGTCTAATATTTAAATAGGGTACATTCAACGTCGTTTAGTCAAAGCTATGGAAGCTGTTATGGTGAGATACGATGGCACAGTGAGACAGTGCAACGACTACATGATTCAATTCACATATGGTGAAGACGGCCTCGCTGGTGAAAAAGTTGAGTTTCAACATCTCGCCACACTAAAACCCAGTAACAATGCTTTTAAAAAGGTTAGTTGTATTATCGTTTTACAAACAATAAAAAAATAATATCCATGAGAAAATTAGAAAGTAGTTTAACTTTTTTTTCTTTGATATTGACAAAACGTATGCTTAACTAAAGTGTTGTCATTTGAGCTTAGTTTTTTTCATTTTAAGTTTATCTAATAAAAAAATGCTTATTTTTAGTGTTTTAAAATCTAACTGTATATAGTTGAAATAATAGTTTTAATAATTCAAGTATATTTTTTACTATTAAACTGTATAAAACTAATTGAACATTTAAAATAATAATGATAGGGCTTATATGCATAATTAAAATTTTTACAGGCTTAATTTTTAAAATAAATCTTTCAAGTAATGAAATGCATATTTAATTACCTAGTTTTATTGTTTTTGTTACTAACACTTCATTTTTGCTCTAAAGACTTCTAAAGTTACTTATTTAGCTGATTTTTATTTTTTCTTACTTAACAAGGTAACGTGTTTTGCAGTCACTTAATTATTATTTAAATTTTTGTTGTCGTTGAAAGACTATATTAAAAACCGTGTTCAGTTTTAGCTATGGTTTAAAACTAAAATAAATTTTTTATACAATTTCTGTAATGAACGAAATGTTTTAAAGTAGACTAAGAAATTTTAGTATTTATATTTTGCGAATTCTAAACAATAATTAGTAATAAATAATGAAAAGTAGTTTAAATAGTTTTTTTTTACTGTATTATAAGTAGTTTTTAAAATTAGTAACGCAAGTTGATTAAAGTTAAAAATTTAAATGGGTAAAACTAATTGGATATAAAAGCATTCAGCCCTGCTACAAAAAACTAATAAGACATAAAATGGTAGAAAGAAAATGTTAAGCACTATTTACAAACTCTTTGCTGCTCTCAATTGGTTTGTACTGGTAATAAAATAGCGCAATTTCAAATGTGTAAATGGAAGAAATATCGAAGTGTTTAAAGTTGCTGTGAACTTTTTTGTGTATTTGTGCTTATATTTTATTTAACTGATTTTGAAGTAAAAATTTACAATACATACATAATTCAGGGTTTATAAAAAACCTGGAGTTTGACCATATTTACATGTTAATATCGTATAGATGAAGTACTTTTGTCATCATCAAATTTTTTTTTATTAAAAAACACATTTAAAGAAGCTTTAAAATATTTTTTCAATGTCGTTATACTATTTAACACAGTTATTTACGTTAAACTTATTTTTAAATTAAAAGTAGACCTAAAACGTGTAATTTTGAAAACCTGGAGAAAATTTGCCAAAAAAATTGGCAACTCTTATAAATAAACGGTACCAAATAAAATTTGCTTAAATTGTATGATTTTTCAACAGAAATTCAAAATGGACCTTACCAATGACAAGAAAATTCGTCGTTGTATGAATGACGACGTAATTAGAAACATTCAGTCAGAACTTTCATACCAGGAAAAACTAGAAGAAGAATTTTTACAAATGGAGAAAGATAGAAATCAAATTCGACATATATTTGCTAATGGTGATAGTAAAGTAAATTAAGTTGATATATTTTGTAAAACTTTTTTAGTTTTTCCAAAATTTATTGATAAAAGTTTTGTTTTAGATGGTATTTCATAGATATATGTAGCTTAGTGTAAGTAAATTTGATGTCAACAATTTGATAAGACTTTGAGTTGTTGAAATGTACTTTTTACAATTTTCTGTATGGTATTAAGTTTTAATGTTTAACACAAAAGTTAATTAATGTTTAACAGTATTCTAACTATAAAATGAACTTTTAAGATTTTTAAACTATTTCTAACTTCCTAATTAATTTTATGTAAGCAATATTTTTGGATATACTTTCTCAAAATATTTGACATTGGACAATAAGGCTATCTATCTGACGTTAAAAAACTAATTTATACTCTAAAAATATGTATTTATTCATTTGTTACTTATGAAAATAATCTAAAATTTATTTAAATTCTTACGTAAAGTAGAAAATATTAGCAATAAAGTTAAAACTCGTATTTTTACTTAAAGAAATGTTATTATTGTATATAGAAAAATTCTCAAGCCACTATTCTTTCAATTATATGTAAAAATAAATAAAGTACTATTTTAAGTCTAAATCTCTAATTAAGTCTCTAAAATCAACAGGTAGTACTTCCAGTGAATTTGCATCGACTCATATGGAACGCTCAGAAAATATTCAACATCAATCTCAGAAAACCTACATCTCTGTCACCTATCGATGTTATTGAAGGAGTGAAAAATTTGAGTAAGAAGCTGATAATCGTGTGCGGAGAAGATCGTTTGAGTAAGGAGGCTCAAGCTAACGCCACACTGCTGTTCAACGTTCATCTAAGGTTTGTGGTATTTTCTGTTAATAAGGGTGTTAGGTATTATAGTTTTTATCATTATAATTTATTAATATAATTATTAAAAAGAAACATTGACAAAGAATTGACATAGAAATTTATGCTCTGTTTAGTTTTTTCAAGGATTTTGAATTAAACTGATTATTTTTACTGACTCACAACAGATCCACTTTATGTTCTCGTCGAGTAGCTGAAGAATTTCGCTTGTCTCCGGAAGCGTTTGAGTGGGTGCTCGGAGAAATTGAATCTAAATTTCAGCAAGCCCAGGCTCATCCAGGAGAAATGGTGGGAGCATTAGCTGCTCAGTCTCTCGGAGAACCAGCCACTCAAATGACCTTAAACACTTTCCATTACGCCGGTGTGTCTGCTAAAAACGTTACATTGGGTGTGCCTCGTTTAAAGGAATTGATCAATGTCTCTAAAAAGCCAAAAACTCCATCTCTGACTGTTTACTTGCTCGGACTTCCGACAAGAGACGCTCAAGCTTGTAAGGACGTGCTTTGCAGGTTTGAAATCCGTAGTGTTTACTTAAAATTTCAATTAATCTAACATAAGAACTACAAATTTATTTATGATTTTTTATAGTTGTTAAAAATACATTTGTTTAAAATTGTGCAAATATTTTTTATTTGATGTAAAAGGAAAAAAGGTTTTCTGTACATTTGTAATTTTCAATTAATATTCATGCGAATTCTTTCGTTTAGATTGGAGCACTCGACCCTCAGGAAAGTAACAGCCAACACCACTATCCACTACGATCCGAAACCTTTGGAAACAGTCATTCCAGAAGATCAGGAATGGGTCAGCGTCTACTACGAGATGCCCGATTTCGACGTGTCGAGAATTTCTTCTTGGCTGCTCAGAATTGAGCTCGACCGCAAGAGAATGACTGACAAGAAACTCACTATGGAACAGATTGCTGAAAAAATTTCAGCCGGCTTCGGTGACGACTTAAACTGCATTTTCAACGATGACAACGCTGAAAAGTTGGTACTTAGAATCAGAATAATGAACAGCGACGAAGGAAAAGATACGGACATTGAAGAACATTCAGACAAAATGGAAGATGATGTTCTTCTCAGGTTTTTATCTGTGCATGTACTTAAAAATCCTTACTCTAGTATCATTTCACTTTAAATAAAATTTATTTGTAAGTTTAGTGTCAATATTAAAAATATAACATATGCTAAACCCTTAACTTATTAAATGTTATTAAGCTTTTTTAATTTTTATATACCACATAATTTTTTTGTATACTACTGAATATATTTAGCTACATGCATAAAGAAGCTTAACCTTTTTTGTTTTAAACAGATACATTGAAAGCAACATGATATCTGGTCTGACCCTGCAAGGTATTCCTGAAATAGCAAAAGTTTACATGCACTTGCCCAAAGAGGAGAGCAAGAAGCGCATTATGTTCAATGCCGCTGGAGAGTTCCGAGCCGTTCAAGACTGGATATTGGAAACTGACGGTACGGCTCTTCAGACTGTGCTCGCGGAGAAAGACATTGATCCACAAAGAACTACTTCTAACGACATTTGTGAAATTTTTAAAGTAATTTTTAAATGCTATTTTTCAATATTAGTTATAACTTAGTTAGTTTGTTGGTCGAATACGAATAGAATTAGCTTAATTCAATGATATGGTAATATAATACATTATAAATTTAGTATTATCCATAATTAAATAATTTTTTAAGCATCCTGTATTTCAATACGTTATAATTTAATTTTAATTAATCATTACAGGTGCTGGGTATTGAAGCAGTACGTAAATCCCTTGAAAAGGAGATAAATCACGTCATCAGTTTTGATGGTTCGTATGTCAACTACAGGCACTTGTCGTTGTTGTGTGACATTATGACTTGCAAAGGACATCTGATGGCAATCACAAGGCACGGTATTAACAGGCAGGAAACTGGGGCTCTTATGAGATGTTCCTTCGAAGAAACCGTTGATATTCTTATGGAAGTTTGTCTAAATTTTGTTTTTCCAAGTTCTAGCTTATGATTTATATAATTAGTAGCTACCTGTTTTTATTCAATACACTTAAACAATGTTCCTTGGTGAAATACATAATTTAGTTTTTTTCGTTTTTTAAGATGGTAGTTTTAAAACTGGTGGAGCTCTAAAGTTAAGAGTTTTTTTTTTCTTTCCTGATAAAGTATTATAGTCATAAAATAATTATTCTTAAAAACACCTAGTGGATATAATCACACTTTAAAAAACAGGCTGCAGCATCAGCGCAATTAGATTTGATGGACGGTGTGTCTCAAAACATAATGCTAGGTCAATTAATACCAGGAGGAACTGGTTGCTTCGGTTTGAGGCTTGATGCTGATAAATGTAAAGAAGCAATGGAAATTCCCAACTTGGCCGGTGTTGGAAGTAAGATATACTTAATAATTTTCGTTACTAACACAAATAAAATAACTTATGACAATTTAAATTTTTACAAGTAAGGTTTTTTCTTAATTCTAGAAGATATGTTTGTATATTTAAAAAAAACACAGAATTTTTGTTTGTTCGAAAATATATTGTTTTTTATTTCTACAGCAACTGGAATGTTCTTTGGATCTGCAGCTTCCCCAAGCGGAATGTCGCCAGCACAGACTCCCTGGTCCGGTGGTGCCACGCCTGGATTCGGAGGCTTCACTCCAAGCTCCGGAATGACGCCCGGCGCTGCTGCCTTCTCACCCAATCCATCCGAAGGTTTCGCTTCACCCGGAGGATACAGCCCTGGTTGGGCGAGTCCCGGAGGAAAGTCTCCAGGACCGATCAGTCCCTCTTCTCCCTATATTCCATCGCCAAAGCACTCAAACGCGATGTCGCCGAGTTACTCCCCAGTGTCACCAGCATACGAGCCTGGAACACCAGGGACTCCAAGCAGTCCCAGTTACAGTCCAAACTTTGGCGGTCCTGCCAGTCCAGGCTACTCGCCCACTTCTCCAAGTGGGTATAGTCCAACTTCTCCGGGATATTCACCAACATCGCCCACTTACTCGCCGAGCAGTCCAAACTACACTCCGACATCACCCAGCTATTCGCCCACTTCTCCCAGTTACAGTCCAACGAGCCCGAGCTATTCGCCAAACAACAATAACCAGTCTTACAGCCCAACGAGTCCAAGCTACAGTCCGACATCGCCTAGTTATTCGCCAACCAGCCCGAGCTATAGTCCGACTAGTCCATCATACAGTCCGACTTCTCCGAGCTACAGTCCGACTTCTCCGAGCTATTCTCCTACATCGCCAAGCTACTCGCCTACAAGTCCGAGCTACTCGCCAACGAGCCCGAGCTATTCTCCATCATCACCATCTTACAGTCCTACTTCACCTAGCTATTCTTCTTTAAGTCCAAAATACTCGCCATCAAGCCCGTCTTACAGCCCAACATCTCCAGAATACAGCCCGTCTAGTCCCAAATTCAACCCGTCAAGTCCAAGCTACTCTCCTTCTTCGCCTAGCTACAGCCCATCGAGTCCCAAGTATTCTCCTTCGAGTCCAAACTATTCGCCATCATCACCCTCATACTCGCCATCTAGCCCCCCGCAGGCAGCTTCAAATTACAGCCCGACTAGTCCGAACTACAGCCCAACCAGCCCGGCTTATTCACCGGCCAGTCCGAACTACTCACCGACGAGTCCAGGATACTCGCCTGCTAGTCCCGATTACTCTCCAGCTTCGCCAGTCTATACACCCGGAAGTCCTGCTTACACTCCGGGCGACAACCCGCCGTCTCCTAGCTACTCTCCCGGGTCACCTAGTGACAACAGCCCTGCGTCTCCAAGCTACAGCCCGTCGAGTCCGAGCTATTCGCCAGCTAGTCCATCCTACAGTCCTGGCAGTCCGGTGTACAGCCCAGCTTCGCCAAGTTACTCGCCAGAGACTTCAGGACCTGCTGAAGGTGGAAACGAAAGTGATGAAGAAGAGGAAGATTAATTATGACGTCGCTATTTAGAATGCTGAAATCCAGCGTTCTTGTGAATATCCTTTTTATTTAATATTTTATGGTTTAGCGTTCAAGCGTTAGACATAAGTTTATGAACATATTTCGAATTATTAGATAATTTAACAGTTTCTAAATTTCCATTTCGTGTCTTATAAGTTTCGCCGCAAATCTATTGGTTTTGCTGTCATTGTTACAAATATGACAGCCTTCAAATAATAGTCTGTTCTGCATTAGCAGTTTCTTTTTCTTTTTTTTTGTCTTAAAAAATTAGGAAATAAGTAGTTTTGTCAAACATTGTTTTTTTAATGTTAATAAAGATTTAAAACTTAGTATTTTAAACTTGTTATTTTCTTTAAGTTTTAGATTTAGCTAGTTTTTTCTTTAAATGAGCTCTAAAATAGACTTATAGAATAAAGATATTTATAGTAAATTTTGATTTATCTAGATTTATGTACTCTTTATAAATTTTGATTGTTCGTATTCACTTTTAATTAAAAAATAACCAAAAATGTTGTCTTGTATTGTTTTTTTTTATTAAATACTTGTGAGCTATGTATTTGCATCACACCATCCACAAAAAAATTAAAGGTGATAATCTATAATGTGATCATCTAAGTGTGCTTTTCTCATCTAGTTAGAAAATGAACTTTACCGCACGATCAACAACATCCTAGACAACCTACGACCGGTTTTGTTTTTGCCAGTATTAATGAGACAGGCGTAGTCGCGAGAAACCGCTCTCGTGATCTAACCAAGCGGGCCTGTGTGCACAAGCACGAAAGCGACCAGTTGTGGGCAAAATCTGATAAATTAACTCAGCCAAATCGTTTACAGCCCAACGTCTAAGACATTGTCAGCTCATTATGAGATTTTGATCAAAACGAGCGTAAAAACTTGAATATCACATTAAGCTAACAATATCTTAGACGTTGGGTGGTTAACGATATGGCTGCGTCTGTTTATCTAACTTTACCCACAAACGGTCGCTTTAGTGATTACGCACTGAAGCCAGCTTGCTTAGATCGAGAGCGGTTTCTCGTGACTATGCCTGACTAATGAGTCCTGACAAGGACGAAACTGGTCGTAGGTTGTTGTTGATCAAGCGGTGAAGCTCATTGTTTATTATTGACGGTGAAAAAGTTTTAATTTGTTGATGATGGCCGAAATAAATACTGGCTTAAACTTATTTATTTAGACAACTGAATGCGTTGAATGAGATAATTCCTACTGACTTTGTATGGTTTTTTAATAGATATTAAAATGTATATATATGTATCAGTTTTAGGCTGCACCATTTAAATAAAAAGTAAACATGGAATATTGGTTACATGACAATTCAAATTCTTAAAGAAATAGTTATAAGGCTATGTCTCCAAAAGTAATATGAATTTGAAAAAAATATATGTAGAATATCTACAAGCCACTTTTTCGCAAAATCTTAAATACATATGAAGATATTTTGAAGTTACTAAAAATAAATATGTTTTTTACTTTACCTAAGCCATATCTCAAAAAGTATTTAATGTTTTGCACAAACAAAAAATGGCTCGTAGATATTAATAGGACTAACATATATATTATTTATTTTTGACTATATATGCATTACTTTTTTAGTTGTGGCCCTTTCAATTTTTTTTTAAGAATTTGAATAGTCGTTCACCCGGAATATTTATCACAATTCTAGGTTTAACAACATTTTGTACACTAGTTATAAATATGAAAATTAATTTATCATGTAAGATGTACACTTTTCTAAATTTTTTCTCCAAAAATTTAACTAAATAGTTCTCACTGTTAATGTAAATATTTAAATCCAAAAAATAATTAATCATGAATAACAAATCAAGTTTTATGTTTTCATATAGAAAATTTCCTATCTTGTCATACAATTTCAACAACACAACTAAATAACTTTATTTTAATAAGTGTGGTAGAAAAACAAAGTTGCCGATTTTTAATATTTTATAAGTTTCTTTTTTTTCGAATGTTTACACATGTTGGTAAATACAATTTTTTAGTTAATGGATCCTAGATTGAGAAGTACTACTAAAACATGTATTTTATTATAGTCTTCAAGCGTTTAATGACCGTTCTGATTATGTTTTACTAGCTACTAAAAAGTTGTTTCTAGTGTTTCATTTGTTTAAAAGTGTAATTACGTCATTTTTTTAATATTTAGTAAGGTATTAAGTACTTATTATCCGTTCATTTTATTCAAAAGTTAATATAAAATTATTTTATTAGTTTTATTCAAGCAATTACTATTTTAAGTTCATACGTAAGGTTTACAAAAAAGGCAATAAATGAGGAATCATATAGAGTGTGAAGCAACATAAACTGCCTTGTATACAGTTGTTTCTCATACTTCAAAATTGCATTTACTTTTTAAGTTTTAAAATAACTGCATACTTTAATATAAAGTACAACAACATTAGAGGTAGTCTAAGTTGCTCTGTACGTCAGTTTAATTATCACGCATGGTTTCTGATGTTTTTATTTAGCAGATTCGTAACTTTTTCAAGCTAACTACGTCTTTAGTTATAGGTAAAACAAATAATTCAATACTACTTCCTTTGATACAAAAAATTTCCAATATAAGCAATTATAGAAGCACATAACTTGAATAAAGCTACAGTATAATTGTAATAAAATTCTTTGTTTTCATAGATAAGGTTTTCTTTTCAAAATTAACATGACTATTAGTTAAACTAAATCAAAAATTTTTAATTTATTTATGTTATAGTTGTTCGACTAATTACTAAGTTTTAAGATGATACTTTTGAAGCATTAAAGAAATGAATAAATTTGTTATAATAAAAATTAAATATCCTTCTAATTATTAAGATTATGAGATTTGATGAATACAAAATTATATTAAAATTATTTTTTTGTATAACTTTGTTCTGTCAAACTTTAGTGCTAGTTTTATAACTTAAAGCTTTTCTTTTTTTTGTAAAAGCACCTAGAAAGTTGGTACTGTTTTAAAAAACTTTAAAACAATTTTTGTTGTAACTTGGTAATATTAAAATTTATGCTGCATATGTGATATGGCTTTGAAGTTTAAAAAAAAATATATTTAAGAAGGATTACGAAAAACACATTCAAAAAATGATACTGAATAACAGCGCATTTTAAATAATATAACACTATGATATTTGTAAATTTTAAACTTTTTTATAAAACAACTAGTATGTAATACAGTGCACTTTTATCTTAAGTTCATTCTTATACTAAAAACGGACAAAAAGTGTTTTCTTTAATAAACCTTAAACAGAATTATAAACCCTGAAAAATTAATTAAACCCGGAAAAAATCATTAAACATTGAAGAAACTAAAATAAAAACATATAACAAAAATATGTTTTCTTATATTTCTGAATATGAGCTTCCGAGTGAGGTATTTATAATTAATGTGTTAATTAAGTATTTTTGTACGTAAAGTGTGAAAGAATGTATTTACAGTTGTGCTTTGAGTAATTCAAAAAATAAATATAATTTATCATTAAGAAGTCTAAAGGATTATTAAGATTAAAATCAGACTAGTCTACGGTGCAGTGACTCAGACTACTTTTTTTGTTTCAAAGGGTGTTAACCTTATTATATGTCATGTCAACCACCATTAGTAAAAAATATACTATTTAACTTGTAAATAATATACAAAATAAAATGGTTTCAGAAGTTTCAAACTATTAAAGCAAAAAATATTAAAAAAGATCTACTATAGTTTGTTAATTTCTATAACTAAATTATTTTGACATTTTTGATGTTAAACTTTCACATCTAAATAATTGTTTATTTTTAACTTTGCATTTTTAACTTGGTAATTCTAAAATTCATCTTTTAAGAGCCTAATTTCGATTTTTTATGTTCATTTTACTTATCTAGTCATTGTTTTATCTTTTTTTAATGCAGGAAAAACTCGTTTAAGATTTTCGTACGGAAACTTTTTTTTTCGGGTATAATTGCTACTTTGTTTTAAATAATAAATTTTAATTTTTTGTCTTACCTTAAACTTTTATACTTAGCATAAATATGAAAAACTTTAAAGCGATTTTTATAAATTTTAATTACGTTTTGACATAACTTTAATATAATCTGAATCTTCTTTTTTACTTTTGCTTATTAAATATTTTTACTTGGTTACTAACTTTGTTTAAGTAAAATCTATAACGTTCAAAAGTGTACTATATAATATTTACTTAAGTTTTTAGACTACTTTTATTTCAACTTTATAAAAAAAAATGTTATACATAATTTTTAAACTTTGTTATAACAAAAAATATTTTTACTTTACTGTTTAAAAAATCTCATTAACAACCAATATTTTAAGTTTAAACTTTCTCGTCCATCGACTCCTAACATAATTGAAATGTTTAAAATTACTTGAAACTAATTAAAAGTAGCCAAAAAAAAATATGTTATAACATTGTAGCATAGTTATTTTTAGAGATGACTGCATTTTAAAAATTAGGGTAGAGTATATAAAGTGAACATGATTAAGAGAAGTCAATTTCTAATGTAAGTTTCCAAGTATATTAGCAGATATCAAAATAAAGAGTTAATAAAATAATCAAAAACTTAAAATAGAAATATCTATAAAAAATATTTTAGTAGAACCGGGTACTTTAATATTAAAGAAACGAGATCACTATGTTGTTGAGTGTAATTTATCAATTAAAGCTTTTCACAATAGTTATTTAAGATAACTATAAAATGGATAACTATAAACATATTTTTTTATTGAACATCAGTATTTAACACAAATAAATTTTTACTTATAAAAACAGTGAACTTTAGTGATTATCTATAACAGTTAACTAACTTTTTAGCTGAAAAACTTAAAGATGTTATTATAAAATATGTTTAAATAAATACTAAGGTTTTATTTTGATGTTTTAAAAACATTGTCAGCTTATTGACAGATTAATCTCACAATAAACTGATAATTTCTGAGACATTTTGCTGTGAATGATTTAGCTGTGTCATTTTTTTAAAATTTAATCACAAACGGTTGCTTAAGTACACTTTGTATTTAAGCCCGCTTGTTATGATCACAACAGCGGTTTCTCGCGACTATTCCTGCCTGATGAGTCCTAATAAGGACAAAACCGGTCGTATGTTGTCTCTGATGCTATTGTTGTTGGTCATGTAAAGTTCATTATATACTATCTCTTTTATGTGTGTACTAAGTTATCGCATTTAATACCAAACAAACAAGCTTAAACTTATTAATTAGTTATTTATGAATTTAACTTTGTTTAATTTTTTGTTATAGTATTTGTTTTAATCTTAAATTGTTGAAATTAATTTAAAAAATTTCTTGTGTCTGCTGTTTGAGTGGCTTAGGTTTTGATGCCTAAATTCAACATTACACACTAAAGAAAATAATAATTATTATTAGTATAGTGATTAGAAAAGAATAGCTTAACAGCTTTTAATATAATAATATTAAGTAAACATTTTAAAGCAGCTAAAACTGTTATTTTATTTTCGTAACATGGTTAATACAAGCGATAAATATTCATACAAAGTTTTTAAATAAAAAGTTTAAGATACGCTTCTAGAAAATTTTAAAATGCTCAAAATTAAAAAAAAAACACAGTAAAACTTTTAGGAAAGGGTTTTTAAATAGTTTGGTGGATAAAAAACTAAAAAACAGCTTTAAGATACGGTTAAAAAACAAAACATTGTTATATTTATAGATAATAAAGTAAAAACACGCTTTAAAATCTTACACAGACAGCAAAATAGACAACTTCTAGAATGTTAGGAGATAATACATTTAAAAAAAATTAACTTATGAAAAAAATTAAGGGGTTAAAATTTATTTTAATGTGAAGAACAGTTTATTTTTTAACTTTGTTACTAATACATATGTTGTAAAGAAATTATTTATTTTCAAACAAAAGTATAACTATAATAATTTTAACAGAGTAGATAAAAAAAATTAACTTCAAAAGAAAAAAAAATGTTATATTTTAAAATTAACAAATTAAATAGCTTGTACTTAACATTTGGTATTAATTAGTTTCTAAACTATGCAATTGTTTTTTAGTCTAAAAATAATGTTTAAACTGTTGTATTTACATTATGTACAAAGAAAAATATTTTATGTATACTTTGATTGTAATATATTGTTTTTTTAGGTAAGTAATCAGGTTTAAAATACCTTTCGAACGTTTTTCAATATCAAATGTATTTGACTAGTAAAAATCAAACTGTTTCTGAGAGTTTATGTATTTGTTTGATCATAAATGATATACTTATAATATAGTCGTTTATGATAACTAGTGTTTGGTACTTTTATTAGTATTGTAATTAGCAGAGCATCATGTTACCGGAAAAAATAAATAATTTTCCAACTGAACACATAATAGTTAGTATCATTTTACAAAACTTTGTATTTAGCTTAATTATGACGCTAGAGTAAATTTTGTAATTATATAACAAGATATACAAGACCCACAAATTTAATAAAACTAATTATATTTCAAGCAGTTCTCATCAGTAGAGTACAAAGCTAACAAGAGGTAAGATTTTACAAGCTTATAAAGTAACCAAGTAATCATAAAGTAATCAAAAGAATTATAAAAGACAAAAGCAATTACTAATAATTAACATCATTTAGATTTACTTACACTACAATTATACTAAAGTAAAACTATACATTAGTATACTGATAACAACACGCCTTATAAAGTATTATGAAAATAAACAAACAGTATAATCAAAATCGTTTTGCTTACATAAAACAGGTTTCCTTAATAAAATACAAAAAGCTTCTAGTTTAATCAAATCGTAAACATTACTACAAATTTTAATAAATTAAAGGTTTTTAGATTAAAACTGTTTGCATATGTTAAGTTATTTACCAAATATTCTGCAATAGATGAATATTTAGATGCATTTAAAACTTTGACCTTTATACCGTCCTTGTTTTCTAAAAAGCAAAATTCTTTACTCTACACTTTTTAGGACATGCTCTTTTACCCTTTTCCTTAGATACCTTGTTGTCAATCCGACATAGCTTACCTTACAACAGCAGCTGAATTGGTAAACTACCATAATTTTTTTAAGCTGGATATTGGATCTTTACCACTTGGTATATATAGTGGTTTTGACGGGAAGACAATCCTTGGGTTGCTGCTTATTTCTTATCAATTGTCTAATTAATGAATGGTAGTTTTAAAGTAACTACACATTTTTCAGGTTATTATGTCTTTCTATGATCCAAATTTTTAAAATGTAAATTAATTGCTTTGTTAACTAAACTAACTCTAGTGGGTACCCGATTTGTTTAATTATAGTTTGATCTATCTGATATCACTTAGTAGCAACTCTGGGCAACAATTTTTATGTGCACGATGACACAGAGTTCTGATCAGATACACTTTTCTCTTTAAACTGCTATTGGATTGAAAATTCAAATAACAACCTGTAAAAACCTTCTTTTTATACACCGATACTATTTTTCTTTCTTCTCGTTGAGCTTGTACATCTAAAAAAGCAAGATCATTATAATTTTCTTTTTCCACCGTGAAGCTAATAGAGTTGTGGTGACTTGTGAGCATTATTAAAAATGTTGAAAAATTTATCAAAATTAAACAGTTTATTTTTAATAGAAAAGGTTAAAAATGGCAACTTTGGTCATTATTATATTTAGATACTTTTAACCATAGTTGCCCAAAATCTATGAAAAAATCACTACACAATTACTAAAGCATTACAATTTAAGTTATAACAACTAAACGTATGTTAGCAGTCGGACTTTATTTTTGAAAATTTTGCAATAATTTTCTTAATTGAATTTTGTAAAATTTAATATGGTTATAATACTTATTGATTTTACGTTTTTCTGTCTAACCGTAAATTAATATTTTTTTATCTTAACTATGCAGCTTTGTTCAGTTTATAATTTTTTTTTTGTCGTATATCATAATGCTCATTGCGTTTTTTTCGAAAATAGCTTTGTCATTATTAATACATAAATTATTGTTTATGAACGGAGTATTTAAATAAAAAAAACAACCATTCAAAATGTTTTGACAATACTTAATAAAATGGAGCAAACCTTTATTAGAGACTTTTAGAACATTTTTTGCAAAATTTTTAGTTTTTTTAAGTGCTTGTTGTATAAATGTTCAACTTTCTTTAATTAAAAAATAATTACCCAAGTTTTACTTTTTTAAACCTTTGTTTTTTAGTTTAAATTTTGATTCTTTTGTTAAAAATAAGTTGTAGTTAATCTTGAATGTTGAAAAATGAGAAAACTAAACTATGGTTTTATGAATTTTACAAACTCCTGCATTTATCAAGCCAAATAGATCATCAAATCAAATTAATGATGAGCATATAGTTAATTTTTTTGAAACATAAAACTTTAATGTCAATTATTTTCCTTATCTTAAAAGCTATCTAAAATTTTTTTTTATCTTAGAGAATGCACCTTTGTCTTTAATTCAAAAAACAAAAATTGGTTTGGGGTTGGAATTATTTCATGGGGTCCCTCCAAAAATAAAGTTTTTTTTTTCTTCATTATTATTAACTTAGAGCTACCAAAAATAAATATTTTTGTGTTTTTTTATTTTTTTCCCTTAATTTGCATGTTATTAAAACTCTTAAATGTTTATTTTATAAATAATGTTAATATCTTTTACAATTTGGCCCCAAAGCAAAATGATGTATATTACACTATCATTTGCCTTAGTCATTTCCTAGATAAAAAATTGATAAAAGGAAAAAAAAAATAATAAGAGTGAATTACAACAAATTTATTAAACTAAAATAATTTTTGGAGGGACCCCATGAAATAATTCCAACCCCAAACCAATTTTTTTTTTTGAATTAAAGACAAAGGTGGGTTCTCTAAAATAAAAACAAAATTTTTTAGATAGCTTTTAAGATAAGGAAAATAATTGACATTAAAGTTTTTAATTTTTTGAAAAATTAATAAATTTGCCTATAAAATTAACTTTATGCTCGTAGTTAATTAAGGTAAAAACTTAATTTATCAATAATAGTGCTTTTTTTGTGTAAAAGTTGTCCAACCTTAGTCAAACTAAAATATTTGTTTATTAATAAAGGAAAGTTATCTATTTTTCTTAATAAAACCTTATTTTTGTGACATTTCTAATTTGTGTATTTTTATTAAAATTTTATTTATTATAACTTCTTTTTAAATGCCAATAACTTTTTCAATTTTCATTAGCCAGTAATTTATAAAAAGTTAATTAAGAACTATTTACTGGTCCTTCTTTAATGTACTAAAATAAATTGATAAAATCATTAAATGTAAATTGTTAGCTAGGTTCTACTAAATTGAAATCTGGTAAAGTTATTGTACAATAGAAGAACATAAAAATTGGATATGGATAATATAATTTCAGGCCGACTATCAACTGTGTGATTTTTTTCAGGCCATTTAATATTACTCTATACTTATTTGAAAGTTTTGTGCGAAATATTGGAATTTGTTTAAGGGCATAGGGGGGTCCACCATGATTTTTACAAGTTGAGCTTATTTTATAGAGTTTTGTCTGAGCTGTCAGAAATTTTTAACCACTTAAAAATATTCAAAGTAAATTTTGAGATATGAGCGATCAAAGTCGGTGACCTCAATAGGTTCCTTATAGAAGGCGTAAAGTAAAAACGCAAAAAAAGACTACTTCACAAAAAATTTATCTCCTCCTTTATTTTTCAAGCAATCTTCTTCAAATTTTTACAGAAAGTATATTATTAAATTTTAAAAAGATTGAAATGCAGGAATTTTTTTTATTTTGAAAAATAAAATTTTTATTAAAAAAAAAAACCTATTTTTTATTGTTTTTTTAGTCCAAAATTTTTATTTTTTAATATTTTTAAAATTCTAACATTTAAAGTCTTATAAACTATAAAAGGAACGTTTCCTAAAAATTTGAGGTCTCTAGCTCAAAAAATGAAGGAGAAGATAGATTATTAGTGATTTTTCAAATTTCCGAGGAAATTGACCCTGAAAAATTTGCAGTCTATACTAGTTTGTATTGGAAACTTTTTATAAAAATTACAATATCTCAAAAGTTAAATAATATTTTTTAATTCTATAAAAACTGGCTTGTAGTTTGTACTTATAGCTTTTATATAAGATCCAATGTTATTTATAGTAAAAAAAATGTTGGACCCCCCTATGCCCTTGACTTATTTAATAATTTTTGTACTGTTTGTGTAACTTTTTTCTTAATTTTGTTTGGTTAATCTTTTTTTATCTGTATTAGAGCTTAATTAATGAGTATTTAGTTAGTTATTGGCACTTACTACATAAATTAAGGGTTTCCTAGAACCTAGATTTCTGGAAAAACTTAAATTTGATAATTTAGGCAAAAAAACTTAAATATCAGAAATTTTGAAAAAAACTGAAACTTTGAACAATTTTTTTATGTAACTTGGTAACATTTTGATTGCTTATCAAAAATTTATCAAATGCAATACCTGTGTTTTGTATTGGTTTATTTGTAATGAAATTTTGACAAAACAAAACAACTTATAGACAGTATGGTATGAGAAATCTTAAGCCCTTCAATTCAATTTTTCATCCAAAACCACAACTAGATATTTTATACTTTCAAGCTGATCAATATTTAGTCCATTTATTTTTGCTTAAAATCAAATTTTTAGGCATATTGTTAATAAGCAAAAGTTTAGTTATAGAATACTTAATGAAAAGTTTATTAGCACCCAACCATACAACTACTTTTCTCAGCTCTTTGTAACACTGTTCACACAAGCAGGATCACCATGTTGGTAGCTTAGGCATAATAAGCTAACAATCTCAAATTAATCTTAGTAGAAGAAAAAATATCATTTAAATGCACAAGAAACAACAAAGGACCCAAACAAGAACTTTGAAGTATTCCAACATTCACAATTTAACATTCATACACAACATTATTTATAAGAGTTGATTGACTTCTATTTTTTAGATAGCATTGTAGTAAATTTAACATAGATCCTTTAACATTATAACCTTTTAATTTTGACAAGATATTTTATGATTGACGGTATTGAAATTTTCTATATCTAAAAAACTGAACAATTAACTAATATTTTCTGGCCAGCCTCAGTCAACTCATTCACAATCTGATTCACACCCAGCCCAGTTTTACTAATTTTCCTGAAACCATACTGCTTTTTAGGCAATATATCATTTGACAAAAAAAAAATCAACCTCTCACACACTAAGGACTCAATAGTTTTTGAAAAAGGAGATAATATTAACATCACTTTTTCTACAGACTTCTAAATTGTTACCACTTCAGCATATTTAAGCGACTCGGGAAACACACATTTGTTAAACAGTTTACATAAATAAGGAGCAATAACTTTTGCGCTTATACAAATTGAATACTTAGCACACCAGATTGCATAGTTTTATTTGGTCTCATATTCCTAATGTACATCTAAATTTCACTATTAATGAATTCTTTGAATACAAAGTCATTATATTCTTAACTAAAACAAAACACATAATTATTATGAAAAGCATCCTTTCTTTTCATTTAATAACTTTTCAGCCATATTAACAAAACTTTATTCAATAAATCTATCATATAATTTTTTTTTTTGTTATCATCAAAAACTATTTTATAAAAAACACTTTTAAAGTAGCTTTACAGTATCTTTTTAATAGTGTTATACATTTTAACACATCTATTAATCTCAAACTTTTTAAACTAAAAATAGACCCAAAAACATGTACTTAAAAAAACCTGAACAAAATTTCTCAAAAATCAATGGCCACCCTTTATAAGATTCAGGGTTGCCACACACTTAAGACACTCAGGATATTTAGAAGTTTTTAAGATCTCAGAAGCTCAAAATATTTTGAAGTTTTAATTTTAACTTTGGCTCACTCAGGATAGTTTTTTTATGTATATAAAACTCAGGATAGTTTTAAGATTAAAAACAAATTTAGGGCTTTATTTGTATGAGATTTAGTTGATTTAGTTACAATGTTTTATTCTTTTTTGACCAGTTTTATTGAACAATTTGATTTTTATTAAGTTTGAAAAGTTTAAAAAAAATTTCTTAAGAATTAAAAAAACTCAAGATGATTCAGGACAGTTTAAGGTCACTCAGGATAGTTTTTGACCACTCAGGACAGTTTTTTTTGACTAAAATAGTGGCAACCCTGCGGATGTTTCAAATAATGAACAATATGGTAGTCAACTGATATTTAGTTGTACTTTAAAATACTGAACCCATTATTCTCTTAATTATCACAACATAATGGTTAATGTTAAAAGAATAGAGAGATGACTTATAATAGAAAATAAAATATAGATATAAAACCTATTTTAGCATAATTTATTAATTAGTATATTACATATTTTCTTCTAAATGTTTTCCATAAGTTATTTTAAAACTGTTTTTTTAAGTGTTTAATAATGATTATAATCTAAGTGATCAATATTATTTTGAATTTTTGACCTTTGATACTTTTTATTTAATTCCTTCAAAATTTTAAGTTCAAGAATTTTGCTTAGTTTGTTGTAACTTAGGCTAGTTTTTGGTCAATCAAGCTAGCTATTTTGTTAAAATGTGTTTGTTACCTACAGTTAAATCCTATTTTTTAGATAATACTTAGTGAATTAATTTAATAATTTATTAATGTTAGTAAGTAATTTTTCAATTTAGACTAAATGTTTAATTAGTTGTCTGCATTTTTTGATTTACTAAGTTTTTTGAAAGTTAACTTTTTTAAAATCTATAATGTTTGTTGGTTTTATATAAAGCCTTAAGTGTATACTTTTTCTGTAAAATTTATTGTTTTTTTTTAGTTTATAAGCTAATGAGTATTCTGTAATTAAATGTAAATTAAGATACACCTAAGTCTTTACCTGAGTTTATGATATTGTAATCTCCTTAGATTTATATTGAACTTAACTAATAAAAGTAATGATTAAGTCTCTCATTAATGACGTATCTCAGTGCAAATTTTTGCTAATAGAAGACTCAATTAAACAAAGAGATGACAGTCTTTTCTACTCCTGCTTGAAAGCTCGCTGCAATGAACCTTGTGTTATGGAAGTTTTTCTTTTTGAGCACTCTGAAGAGCAAGTTGAGAATTTACTACAGCTAAAAAAATCCACAAAAGCAAAAGTAAAATATCATGATTTCCACACAAATGCAACTGCCTGGATAACATCACAAGAAGCTCCAGACAAAAATTTGTATGATAAACTGTTGCATGATGTTATAAGCTCAACAAATGGTACAAAAAAGATTATAGTAACTGATAATGTATCAGCTTTTGGTTCTGACCACAGTCAAATCGGACACTCTTTATTTTGGACTAAGAGCAGAAAAAATGTAATGCAAATTATAATGATAGTACATCGAGAATTGATACCAGAAGAGAATTTAAAGAAGCTTCATTATCTTGCTCAAGGAAGAATCAGAATGTCAGCATCTACATTCAAGCCTATTGTGGATTCAGACAAAATTATAGATGTCTGTGAAGTCATGTACAAGCGTTCCAATGGTAAAGTTTTAAATCAAAAAGAAATGTACACAATTAGGGACGACTTCAAGGTAGATTCCAAAGTCTGGGTGCCTCCAGAAGATGATGAGTTTTCAGCACAAGATGCAGAAACAGAAGACAGCAAAGAAGACCAATTCAAGGAAGTGACTTTCAATCTTAACCTTACTAAAAAGGAAAGACAGGATAAAGAAGCTTTGGTTTTGCCTTACACAAAGCAGAAGGAAAACTTGGAAGCTAACAGCAGCAAGATCTTTTATGAACCAGATGATGCTGATGACTTTGATGATGAAGACCCTGATGAGGATCTTGAGTTTTAATTTTTTTAAATATCTGTAGTATAAGTGTATTTTACAAAAAAAATAGGTCATATAATTAATAAACTACAACTTTTCAAGTTATTAACATCTAGTTGTTTAACAAGAAAAAAGGTGATGACATATTGGTGTTTGGATCAACCAAAACTAGCTAAAATATTATTTAATTTAAAAGAAGTAAGCAGTCACGTTAAAACTGCAAAAAAAGCATTTAAATGTGTGTCAAATGACTTTATTTTAGATAGTTTATGTTGATTTGTACCTACTATGACATCATCATGCCCCTCCACTGTTGTCTAATAACATATTGTAGTAGTTACTAATGTTTTGTGCACAAATCTAATGAGTGATAAATATAAAATAACCTAGTGATATAATCTTTCATAAATTAAAACTTTTTATAGTCTTTAAAAAAAAGTTATGAATAAGATAATAAAGTAGAAAACTTAAAGTTAAGTTTTGTAACAAAATTTATTAATTTTTTAGTGACAAGTCTTTAATTATATTAATATGTACTAAGTACAACAGGTAAAAATGCCAAATTTATTGTATATTTTTAAATTATTTTTAAACTTATTAGTTAAAACCTCGGTTATCATAGGTAAATTCAAAAACAAAATTGTTAGCTTGTGCACACTGTCAAATTCTATAAAATAAAAATCTTAGTTTTTTTTAAAGTGTATCTAAAACAATATCATTTTTAGATAATAATGCTTACTTTTTGTTTTTAAAAAACGTTTGCAAGCTTGTAGTACTGATACACAGTATTTGGTTATAAAACCAGGGCAAAAATTTATATGACTAAGTTTAAAATATATTAATTTACAGCAAAACTTTGGCTAGTCTTTGGATACTCGCACATGGGGAGTTGTATCCTTTATTTAGTATTTAGATTTTATTAGTTTTTTTAAATATAGTAAAATTTAAAACTGAGTAAAAGTTTTGTTTATCTGAATTTGAAGGATGAATTTACAGATACTTTTTTTTAGTAATTCAGTTTAACTACAACTTGAATTTAATTACTTTCGTCCTACGAGATTAGGGGTGGGACACATCTATAGTTAGCTGGCTAAATTTGTTAAAATATCCATTGTGGGCCAGGATGTCAAAAAATATACTATAAAAATGTTGGATGTCTTAAATAGTAAAATTGCAATAAAACATATTTAATAAGCACTTTTGAGTACTAAAATACAAATAAATATCACATTTCAAAATATTTGCCCGCTAAAAAAAACACATTTCTTTAAAGCCGGTTCTGTCCTGTAGCCGTACGTTGCCTAAATACTAGACGTTTTGTGTATTATGTTTTTGCACCCTTGTTTGATTAGTTTTTAGGATAATGTTTAGAAATAGTATAGTACTAATAGAAATTTTTTCTATTAAAATTACAAGTTTTGTATACAAAATTAAGAATAACGCTGCTTATTATTAACAAATTTATGAGGTTACTATAAAAGTGCTTTCATGCTGTAGTAATATATATTTTAAAATTAAAGTCTGGAATATGCTAATAAAAAGTCTACTCTATTCCTTGCTGTAATTTTATTTCGTTCGTATTGTAACTTTTTTATTAAGTAATTTTATTTTAGTAAGTTATAATGAATTTGATGTATAAAATAAGTTTGTTTCAAAAATCTTTTGTAGTTTTTAGTCGAAATAATAATAAAATGACTTTTAAACTCAATCATTCTCTTAAAACATATATTTTAGTTATAATAAGTGAGCAATGTTTCACCTTTTAAAAATTATGTGATATGTGTTTTATGTCCGTCTTTCTATCGTGTTCTCAATAAAAGAAATATTGTTGTGATCTTTAAATTATTCTCTAAACTCGATGTCTCAAATTACAGCCAGCTTACTAAAGAACATTATGTACTAGCTTTTTAACACTTTATATTATGAAATAATGTTAAGTTAAAATTTAAAGGTTTTGCCTTTTAAAATTATTTGATGTGTTTTAATAGTTTTATTTTTCGTTGGGAAAACTTAACGTTTTAAATTATAGAAATAAACGAAAACTTGTTTTCATCAAAAATAAAATACAAGTAATGGTTCAGTATAAGTCTAAAACAGTCTTTAATGACCTATGCCTACCTGATGAGTTTTAATTTAGTCAAAGAGCTCCTGTTTTAGTCAAACCAGTGTCATCTATAACAGTAGTTAATAAGCTAATCAAAATCTGTGCACCCCAAATCACAGAATAATAAATCTGTAGACCCCAGTGTGCTCTTCTTCAAGAGTATAAGTTTCAAAATAAGCCTTTAAATCATTCAATTTTTTTTTTCCTTTTCATCAAAAACTTTAGAATATCTCGTGTAAGTTTCAGAATGACTTTTTTTTTGCTCTTTTTCACCAAGAATTCCAGAAAAACTAGTATAAGTTTTACATTTTATATTAACCTATCATAACAAAAATTATCAAAAAAAATTTTGTGCGTCCCAAAAATATTTTGTGCACCTGTGCACACTTTGATAATCCCTGATCTAGAATATTACTCAGTTAGGCTAATACAGCTGTTATTTTTCATCGGTTTTTTAAATAAGGGTAGAGTCTCAATAAATTAATTTTCAAAAAGGTAAAAATAGCCCCTAAAACGAACCATTTTTTGTCAAGTACATTAACATGAAAATATACTAAATATTTTAGGGTTCCCACCAGTGGCGTCGCGTGGTCTTTTTCTTAGGGGGTGCTGCATATTGACATTCTTAAATTAAAAAATCCCTTAGTTTAAAACATTTAGATTAAAATCGTAAACGTAATATATAGATATAGCAAATTTTTCAGAAAAAAAAAGTTGAACATATTTATTTGAATAAAAAACAAAAAAATTATAAATAAACACATATCTCGTACCCATGTATATCATCATCCTTTCTTAACAAATATAACTACTTTTATTTTGTTTATGTCAATGTAAGTTTCTGTATTTGCACAATTATAAACTTACTAAATTAATTTTATGAATTGTCTAACTAGTAATAAAATACAAATAAAAAACATGCAAGTAACTTAAAAAAAAACGATGTAGCCCCTGCACAAGTTGCCCCTGCTCGTGTTTTCCATGCTAGAGTTTTCCCTGCTCGATTTTATCCTACTCGAGTTTTTCCTGCTCGAGTTTATTCCTTCCCGAGTTGCCCTTGCTCGAGTTTATTCCTTCTCGAATTTTCCCGGCTTGAATTGCTCCTACTCGAGTTGCTCCTGCTCGAGTTTCTCCTGTTCGAGTTGTTCCTGCTCGAGTTTTTCCTGTTCGAGTCGTTCCTGCTCGAGTTGTCCTTGCTCTAGTTTTCCCTGCTCGAGTTTTCTCTGCTTGAATTGCTCCTGCTCGAGTTTTTCCTGTTCGACTTGTTCCTGCTCGAGTTGCCCCTGTTTGAATCGCCCCTGTTTGAATCGCCCCTGCTCGAGTTGCCTCTGCTTGAGTTCAACTTGTCTTACTGTTCTCGCGTTGTAGTAAATTTTCAACAACAATCATGGTTCAATTCATATGGTGCTGAAAGTTCATGCAGCCCCAGAATTCAACTTTTTAACATTTTTTGTATTGAAAACTTGTATATATTTAAGATACAGCTGATACAGATTGAGCTTGCAGCTCCAAATTTACGAACATTTTGAACATTAAATATATAAATTTGAAAAATACTAATTTAGCAGGGAAATTAACGACGTTTATTTACACATTTGGCTGTACTTTTTGTACAACTTTATGATAACACAACTTCCTTATTTTTAAAGTAATAAAAAAAATCATATATAATTTTAAAGCTCAATTCCTCAGCTTTAAAATAAAGTCAATTTGACGTAGTTTGGGGTTGTACAGCTGAAGTAAGGGCCCATTTAAAGCAGCGTGTTTAAAGGCTTAAAGTCTAAAGTCAAACAAAAATTAGCATATTTTATCATTACTTTAGGTGGAGCTACAGCTCCAGCGTTCCACCCCACGCGACGCCCCTGGTTCCCACTAGCTTGGTTTTTCTTGATAATTGCATTCTACGAAAAAACTCTAGATTTATCTGGATAAGATTAAAAAAAAAACACAATATTTTTATTTTTTATCGCATAGTGCTTGACCATGTCTATATTGTATATACATTTGTTAATGAAAAAACTTAAATGCTGTATAGAGAAGTATTCTAATATTAACAGTGTTCAAACTTGCTTGGTTTTTACTAATATTATTAAAAAAATCATTTGAAAACGATTTTTTTCATAAAAAACTATAAATTGCGACTTGTTTTAAATTAAACAATTTAAAGTTCTCGACTTAAATTTCTTTCAGGAGATTTTTATCTAATAAATTTTTAACAGTTTATTACTCACAAAACAATGTTTCACTCCTATACTTGCATATATGAGATCCTCAGTTGTTGTAAAAAAATCTTGTTCAAATAGAATCAGATTCTATCTTGGATCTGATCCGTTCGCTCGTCGGTAGTGCCAGGGAGCTGGAAAGCAATCCCGACCCCGGTCCAGCGCGGCAATCTTCCGGACTTCGCGTTCGCTTTATGCGTTCCATATGTTCACATTCTTATGTTTTATATTTTTCGCCACGACTGAATCGGAAATCCAGCTTATCTGAACGGACGAAGCGCGTCGAGCGACGCGCCTAGTCACTTGAACGTGTGATCATTTGCAAATTAATTCGGGAGGCGCAAAGGGAGGCTAAGAGCAGCTTCTCACTACGATTTCCGTCTCGGAGCCGCAGCCCGGGCCTTAGAAGACCTTCGGAAAACGCGACCGGGCCGGAGGACTTTGAGAGGTCCCTGACAGGGACTGTCCCTTATTTTTTTTGAATGAATTTTGGCACCATACACGTATACTTGTATTCTCACTACTAGAAGACGGTCTCATTCGAAGATCGACACGGTGTAAAAGGCCCATGGGCAGGTCGATGCAGAGACGCTGAGTAAAGTTCTTGACTTAATTAAACTTGAGTTAAAGTGTACCTTGAATTAAGTAAAGTTCTAAAAAATTTGGTTATCTACAATATGAAAAAATCTGATGATTTTGTAAAGTCAATTGAGGAGCAAAACTTAATTTAACAAATTAAGAAACTACTATTAAATTTGTAGATTTGCACATGAAAATCTTGTATTTTCTCCTGTTAATGATCTAAAAAATTGATTCTGGTAAATGATAGAAAAAGTTTTTGTCAAAGAGTTTTGTAAATTTAAAAATAAGATTAATGTAAGAGATATAATTTTTGAAATTGTTCAAAACCAATGTTTTATTAATAATCTTTTATATTTTATAACCTTTATATTTCAATACAAAAACAATTTCGAGAATAAGTATGGACAGCTAGATTCTTTAAAAAACTTTCAAAATTAATAGAAATACTTTAAATTCAACAAGACACTGTATTGAGTGTGCAAGCAATTTACAGTTATACCCTGCACAATTTTCTCTAATTTTTGAAGAATCATAACTAGTTTCTTTAGTAGAATAAGTTTTTGAGTTAAACAGTATAAAATTTGCAGTGAAGACTACAGAAAAGTTTTAAGGATTAGACTAAAAATTATAAAGTGCTCCATAAACGAGCTTAAAAACAAAATCGATAGACGGACTACAGAGATCAAGCGTAATGACATCTTTGCTAAACGCTAATTCGTAAGTTTTCTTCATGAAGCAACAAAACCATTTGTAACAAATTCTTAACTATTTCTATGCCGCTAGCATGTAAAGAATGGTCAAAACAAAACCTCACTAGAAATGTTTCAATTGATTTTTATCCTTTCAGTCGTTTGCAAAGAATGTGGGAAAACAGAGTTAAGTTAGAATTTATGATTAAAAAAATAATAACTTAAAGTTGTATGTAAAGAGAACAATGCAGCTAGTATTGACGATGCAAATATATCGCTATTTTAAATTGAACGGAGGATGTACAGCGTACTTGTTTAACTTTTCTGAAGCGTACTACTAGTTTTATAGTTTTTAGAACGACAAAAAAACAAGACGCTTGATTTTTTTTTTCGTAGGACCTGGTGCATGAAAAACCTTTCAGTTATCAAGTCGCACACCACGGATACCTTTTAACGTCTTGTCTAGAACATAAGTAAATGTTATAAAAAAATATTTAAATACGTTTATCTATTGATGTTTAAAAATTCTATTAGCCTATTAAGTTCATATTATTTTCTGTTGACTAAATAACTATTTTAAAATGCAAAAACCTGAATTTTTTAAAATAATTGTGAGTCTTCAATGGTTTTTTTTTTATCTTAGACTTTTATTATTTTAACTTGCCAACGTTTGCTGCATCATAAACAACAATGATAATAATTTTCAACTTTTAAAAAAGTAAAGTTTTAAATTTTGTACAGACTTGAAAGCTAACGTAAATGTAAAGCTCTTGTTGTGTAACTACGCGTGTTGAACCTGGGTTCAAAATATCTAGTAATACGGAAGGTGCATGGTTAACAAGTACCTTTAAACTTTGACTTTGAAACTATTTTCAATATACTTTGCTTTCATCTTATTTATTATTGAGCTTGGTTAATGTAAATTTAAATAATTTTTTTTATATAAGGAGTTAAAACAGTATTTTACTTCTTAGTAATAATTAGATTTGAAAATATTTCAAAAAAAAATCAACATAATATGATCCATATTAATACGCTATGAAGAGATTGTTAAAAATTTTCAGAAGGTTCTCAAAAAAATTTTGGTAAACAAAAAGGAACAGGTCGAGATTGAAACGGCAGTTTATGTTTGACATGTAAATTTTAGGGTTGCCAAAGACTTTTTGAATTTTTTATTCAGGTTTTCTGAATTTACTCCAGGTTTTTGAAAGTACAAGGGTTTTTGCCTGTTTTTAGTATAAAATCAATTTCAAAATTTTAATTGTGTTAAATAAAATAAAAAATTGAAAAGATGCAGTAATTTTATTCAGGTCCTGGACATGACATTAAACTTTTCTGGTGTACGACTTGATAACTAAAAGGTTTTTTCGTACACCAGGACCTTGGACCAAACTTTTTGAGCGTATTTTTTGTTGTTCAATAAACAATGCTAAAGTTACATTAAATGTGTTTTAATAGAAATAAAAATAATAGCAATAAAGTGTTATATATGGTATACTTTTTGTATCTAATCTAAATTTCATTACTTTACATGAAAAAATTGTTTAAAATTACAGGTTTTTTATATTTTTGTTCTATAGTTATTTGCCTTAACTAAAAAAGAATGCTCAATATAATGGGATGTAAAGAGCTCATTTAAATAGATTTATGCAAATTATATACTTTATTCGCGACCGGTTTCGGTGGCAAAAAAATTGCGATCTTTTCAAGCAAAGATATTTATTAGTTATATTATAAGTTTATTATTTTATAAGTTTAATATTTTATTTTTGCTTGAAAAGGTCGCAAATTTGTTGCCACCGAAACGGTCGCGAATAAAATTTATAATTTGCATAAATCTGTTTATATTTTTGTTCAAAATTCCTTGAATTCCAGGTTTTTTTGGCAACCCTTAAACAACCAAAGCTTATTCTTATTAAAAAAAAGTACACAAATGTTTATTATGGGTAGTTGTCTAAGTTGCATGAGCGTACAAAATTGCACGAAGATACTTTTGCACGAAGGGTCATTTCTGCAAGAGAAGATAATTTTGCACTGAGAAAATTTTGCACAGGTTATTTTTTTTTATTTTTTTTGTTAAGTTTATTTTTTTAAATTAAATTTTTAATTATATATATTTTTAAATTTATTTATTTATTTAATTTTTTTTTACAATCACTGTTACCCCTAACCTTTACCCTCGGTTGATAGCTTTTTTAACTTTTTTTTTCTTAAATTTTTATTAATTATTTTTATACTTTTATCTTTACTATAACTGTTACCTAACCCTTACCCTCGGTCAGTTACTTTTTATTTAATGTTTTACTAAATAATTTTTAGTTTTTTTTTTTAAATTTTATTTGTTATTCTTTTTTTCTGTATTTTTTTCCTCTCGTGCAAAATTGACTCTTGGTGCAAAATCGTCTTCGTGCAATTTTGTTTTCTCGTAAGCCTTTTTTTTTTACAAAACGCAGATTAAAATAAACTTGATCTAATTGATTGGTATAAGTAAGTGTCAATTTTTTTGAAAAAAAAATGTGTCTAGTTTTCAAATTATCAAGGTAAGACAAAATCAGAACTATCTTAAAAGACACAAACACGAGACGTATGGACATATCCACAGCATAAACACTTTTACCTATTGTAATTGACATGTATACTCAAAACTATTTATAAATGTTTTCTCGTTGCCGTTGTCGTTTAATGTAAAACCATGAGCTAAATTTTGACAGGTAGTTTATTGACATAGTGGATTAGTAAAAGCATGTTGATTGACTTTTATCATTTAGTTGGTTTATATATGATAGATATATATGTAAGTAAGCAATTTTTTTTTAAACATTATGAACTTTGTTCATAACTTTATTATGACCAAATCTAAAAGTATGAAAATAAAAATTTAAATTTTGAAGTATTTTTTAATGCGTAGTTATGCTACCGCTAGGGATCTACCGGATCCTAATTTTTGAAAAGGTCCGGATCCTAAATTTTAAAAAATTTGAAAAAACTTTGTTTTCCGCGATCAGTTTCCTTCAGTTTTATATACTTAGATTATTGTGTTTTGAATATTTAATATACATATATATAATTAGTCAAGCAAAACAGAGTAATTAAAGCCTAGTTAATTCAATTATTTTTTGTAAGTATACAGGTACATAAATTCATTAGTTTAAAAACAGTGAATTTTTAATTTAAAGTTTCTTGCAGATTATGTTCTTCTACTGACTTTATAACTAACAGCAATGTACCATGCTAGTATTAAGAACTATCGCCTTCCAAAACGATGAAAAATAAACGATCAAAAAGCAATCAAAATTTGTAAAAAAAAAACTATGAACATGATTTCTTTGGACAACCAACCGTATTCAGTCACTAGCAGTCAAGGTTTCATAGACCTGTTAGCTGCTTTAGAGTCAAGTAACTTGATTCCGAGTACCAAGTTTTTCACTTATACAATGCTTCCTCAGACTTCATGAAAGTTTGAAGATAAAAATACAAACTGAGTTATCAGAAGCTTCGTTTTTGTCATTTAAAAGTGACATATGGACGAATTTGAAGACAAAAACATTATATCTTTCTTTAAAAGCGCATTGGTAAAATGAAAACATTGAGTACATTCACCGAGCTTTGCACAGTAAGAAAATAGAAGGTTCTCACACTGGCTTTAATATTTGTAAAACATAAAGGAAATGCTTCAAAATTGGGGTATCAATATGAATCACGTTCAAGTTTTTCTGCGCGACAATGCATTCAACACGAAAGATGGTATGTTGTTGTTAAAACCCTCTTCAGCACCCTGTTTCATTCACACGCTTCAACTGATAATTAAAAATTCAATGCTTTCAGAAAATAATATAATTGTTTTAAAAGTTTTCAAACTGTTGGCCACTTTAATCATTCTTCTACAGCGTGCGAGAAACTAAAAATAATCCAGGTCACTTTAGGTTCATCAGTGTCAATGCAAAAAGCTACTTGGGCAAGATGCTGAAAAAAGGTGGAACTCAACCTACCTTATGCTGATAATACTTAAAAAGTTTAAAATAAGTGTCCAGAACTACGTAGCTAACAACAAATTTAATCCCGAAAATATTCTTACAGATTTAAATTTTGAAAAATAAGATCCGGATCAAGCCTGATCTTAAATTAAAAAAATCCAGATCTAGTCGGAGCCTAAATAATGGATCCGGTAGATCACTATACGGCCTACATAAAAATTTGTTAGTTATGTTTAGAAAATAATAACTATAATTTTTAACTGTATACATACACAATGGGGACATCGATAACTTGAATACAGCTAAAAGTGCGTGAATAACAGTTAAGAGAAAATGTTTTACTTTTTATATCGAACAAAAGTTAAATCTACTAGTTAAAAAAACGTTTTATTTTGGAATCACAAATTTTTGGAAAAAAAACAAGTTTTTGTTAAGATAGATAATTTTTTGTTTATTTAACTTCATTCATTTCTTATAACATCATAAATTTTTTGATTCTGCTCATTTAAAACATTTATCTAACCTTACGCGAGTCCTCTTAAACTTCGGACCTAATCAATGTCCTTACTGTACAACACTTTTAAATAAATAGTTTAGTAGTATTATTTTTTTTAATTAATGCAAAACTTTTTATGGGAAGCTATACATCTATAACAATTATTAAGTTCATGTTAACAGGCTTAAAATAAATATAAAACAAAAAATGTTACGGTTGTCTTACGAGTAAATTATCTTACTAAACAAAATGAAAACCGTTTGACGCAAATATTTTATTTAGCTATTGATAACTTACTAAAACATATTTTTTTTTTGTTCAATGCAATACACACTTTTATTTTTATAGTTTGTTTCATAATACTTAACAATCATTGAGGACGGGTTCAATATGTACAAAGAAACTTTTGCACGAAGAGTCATTTTGCACGGAAGTAGATAAAAAAAGTAACAAAAAAAGTAAATAATAATAAAATACCGACCGAGGGTAAATTGAGAGGTAACAATGATAGTAAAAAAAAAGGAACAAAAAATAGTAAGAAGAAAAAAAAAAGTTACAAGGGTACTGGGTAACAGCAATAGTTGAAAAAAAATAGTAGTAAGAAAAAAAAGTTACCGACTAAGGGTAACAGTTATGGTAAAGAAAAAAAATATAATTAAAAAAAATTAACCCGTGCAAAAAAGTCTTCGTGCATATTTAATACCTAGCTCAAACATTGATAGTCTAAACGGAATAAAGCATTTACATACTATAGTGCGGTTAAAAAATTACTTAAAAGTCATTAGATTATTAAAAAAACATATTTTTGGAAAATAAAACACACAAAACAAACATGAAGAAAACCTTATACGCAGAAAGAAGCTTATATTAAAATTTTTAATAACAGAACTTAGATATGTAAAAAAGTACTATTACTCTTAAAAGCTCTTAAAAAAGAGCTTTAAAACTACAACAATAGCTTTATTTAAGTTAATGAAAAACAATATTTATATTAAGAAAATAAAATCAGCTTATATGTGCCAATTTCAATTACTGTTGAAAATTTTAAATTTTATTTCTAAGACGATAACTAATAAAATAATTTCATAACAGAAAAGAACTATAAAATAAGTTTCATGATAAAAATGGAAATCAACTAATTGGCAATTGAACAAAAAGATTTTAATTTTCAACCAGTTTTGTTTTTTTAATAAAAAATTGTGTTGAAACTAAAACACTTCCATTTTTAATTATATAAAAAGGAACTCAATTATACGTACTTCAAACCAACATTTTAATATTTTCGAAACTATACTTGGTCAACAAACTGCTGTAGTATTTTAGCCAAATTCAAACCCTAATAAATTTTTAGTATAAAATAGTTATGAAAAATTAAAGAGCAGCGAGTTTAAGTTCAACTTTCAACACTACCACAAATTCAAATCGTAACCATCATGAAACTCATCATCCGCAAACTCATCATCGTCATCTTCTTCCTCGAGCACGTGGTCCACGACGAACTCTTCCTCGTCAGTGTCCAGGACGTGGATCACCTCGCTCCTGTTCAAGTTCTCCACCTTCTCCTTCACCAGCCTCTCCTGCATCCTCACCTTGACGCACACCGAGTTGGAGCGCTTGTACTGGTTGCAGCGCCTCGACTCCTTCACCGTCCTCGTTGCCATGCCGACCAGCATGTCCTTGTCCAGCAGGATCCCGTTTTCGTCCTTTCCCCCCATCACGTGCAGGTCCCCGTCCAAGACTTCCATTGCTGAAAAAACATCAAGTTGTCAACAAAATTTCCTTATAGTGCAGACTTTAAAGGTGTTTATTTTTTTTTTAAGTTTATAAACCTTTTCCAGTTTTATAACCTTAGTTTTATAAGTAAAAAAAAACTGGTTAATTAAAAATTACACGAGCTGAAATTAATTTCAGACACAAACGTTTGATGATGCCAATTTTGGGCTGTTAAGCTTTTTATTAAGCAAGTAATATTATCAGTTAATCACAATTTTCTAATGAGCCAGACAAAACAAATTAACTTAGTAATTACATAATAAAACATCATACTTTTTAAAAAACTTACAAGCAAATTTGATGATTTTTCCCAGTTCGACAAAAACTTCAAACGTCTGCTTCTTCAAGTCATATTTGAATATGCACGGGTAACAATTGCTGAGCAGGTAGACACAATGTCTGTGAAGTGCACAGCAAAGTCTGGCCAACTCCATACCAAGTTCGCTAGTGCTCCATCTGTTGTTTGTTTTAAAGTGAGTTGGTAAAGTTCTAACGGGTTTAAAAGCTAAAAACAATTTTGAAATGCACAGAAGCTACATTTTTTTATTTAAATGTTTTTATAACATATGTTATTTTATGATCTAGAACATGGGTCGGCAAACTACGGCCCGCGGGCAAAATGCAGTCCTAAAAGTCAAAATTTGCGGCCCGCGGGCTCCTTTTCAGTTAGAAATATACATTTTAATCGAATAAAAGGTAAAACTTTCGTAATAAAAACTCTTAATTCAATAAATACTCGTTATTAGTGGTCTAATATTGCTTAAATTATCATATTTTTGATCTTAAATAATATTTTTCTACTGATTAGTATTACTAGAACTTTTTTCTGAATAGTGCGGCCCGTAAGCATATTTTCCGGGAAATTTGGCCCCGAGTTACATAAGGCTGCCAACCTCTGACATAGAACTTATTAATAACTTTCCAAAAATGTCAAAAACTTCTTTCTCATTGTTTTAACTAGTTATCATATTCATAAAACTTTCAGTTAAAATGTAGTTCAACACCAACAATTAATTTACATTTTCCGTATACTACTTAAACTAATATTGGTAAGATTTTGAGTCAGTGGTTGAAAATTAAACTGTTGAGCTGAAAAAAAAAAGTAAAATTATCTGAAGCGGCGAAACCCCTAACAGAATAAGTTTATATTTTTGCTATAATTAACAGTTCTGAATATAGTAGTTTAAAAAAATCCAAGTTGAGGAAAACTAATGACTTCATTAAAAAAGTAATCAGGTGCACTTCAATATATATATATATATATATATATATCTCACAGCTTATACAAAATTAGTCCGGATAAGTACAAGAAATTAATTTTAGAAAACACTAAATCTACATACAAAAATCGGAAAATAGTCTCATCGAAAAAATTAATAATGAAGCAAAAAAAAATAGTTACTAAAAACAAAATAAAAGGTAAAATTCCTAAACTATCTCAACAACAGTGTTACATTACTTAAAAAGATCATAAACCAAACTTCCTAAACAAAATAAGCTGTAGAACAATTAATTCGGCAAAAACTTTTATTAGTAAACCTGCTAAAACAAATTTAGATAAGATCAACAATCTAATAAGATTAAAAGCAATTTAAGACAATGGAAAAATACATATGAGGTATTGGAATCGGTTCAATAACTTAAGTAATAAATCAACTTCAAGGTTTATTAAATTCCATATAGTTAGCTTTTATCCAGACATCTCAGCAACAATTTTTGAAAACTCATTTAATTTTGCTGCAGGCCTAACTGAAATCACGAAAAATGAAAAAGACTTAATCAGACATTGCTGCAAATCAGTATTGTTCCACGAAGGTGAACCATGGTCGAAAAAGCATAACAAGAACAGTTTTGATGTACCAATGGGAAGCATTCATGGCGCAGAAATTTGCAAACTAGTTGGTCTATATACTTTTGATATATTGAAGAAGCAAAATATCTTTAGTGATGGTAAATTTGGCATTTACCATGACGATGGTTTAGCAGTGGTGTACATTCTACCGGGACCAGATATGGAGAGAAAAGTTAAACAGCTAAGAAATTTTTTTTAAAACATTGGCTTTGATGTTACCATTGAATACAATCTGTTTGTAACAGACTTCCTAGATGTAACTTTAGATCTACAAAATAAAAGCCACAAGCCTTATAGAAAACTAAATGCGCATAGCTTTCACATTATTCACTAAATGGTTTATGTAAATAGCAAGTCAAACCATCCAGAGCATGTGTTGTAATACATACCGTTCGCAGTGAATAACCGCCTCCAAAAGATCAAAAGATTTCTAGCAGTCAAAGCATTTTCAAGGAAACAACCCAACAATACCAGGAAGCTATAACAGCAAAATGGTATGATCACGAGTTAGCCTATAGCCACAAAAACGAGAAGGGTAAGAACAATAAATAAAGGATGCTCCATTCTGCAAAGCGTGGCAAATCGGGTTGGGAAATGCTTGCTAGAGATTGTGGATAAAAACTTTACTGAAGACCATCAATACTGTAAAGTTGTCAACAGGAAGAACTAAAAGTGTCCTATTCCTGCATGCTAAACATGAAACAACTTATAATGGCACACAATCGAAAGATTTTAGACACGTAGGACAAATAGAGGGGAATGTGTGACTGCAAAAAACAAGAATGCCCGGTAAATGGAAGTTGCCTGATGAAAAATATTATATACAAAGCGACTGTCATAACTGAAAACTAGACCAAGATTTATGTTGGCTCTACTGGACTATCGTTCAAGAATCGCTACACAAAACACAAATACAGCTTCAAACATGAAAAACATAGAAATGTGACAACTTTATCACAGTACATATGGAACTAAAAAATTACAATATTAATTTCAAAATTCACTGAGAAATATTAACAAGAACAAAAAACAAATAAAGTTTATAAAATGGATGCAAATTATGCAATGCGGAAAAAATCTAAATTTTAAATGTGAAAAAATCAGAATCTCTAAACAAAAGAAACGAATTACAAACTGGCTGTATACATTACCAAAAGTAATTTATTTTAAATTCTGTTAATAATTTTGTCTGAAATCAATTAACTATTCTATTATTACGTAATAATTAATTTTGTATAATTGTATTGCTGTATTTACAAGTTTGTTTTTCATTGAATAAAACACTTGGCTGAAGACGCGTATTGAACGCAGAAACAGCTGTTCCAAGTAAACATTTATTTTGTGTTTTTTAATTTTAAATATATATATAAAAAATAATATAAAATAAGGTTAATGTTTAAACTTAAACACTTTAAACTGAGCCCACTTGAAGGGCATTTAAATAATTTATTGAAATGGCGATTTTAAAAATTCTGGAACATATGTTTCATAAAGCTTTAATTTTTCATAAAGCTTTAATCATCAGCCAGTTAAATTCAAAATAAAAAGCACTGTACTAAACAAAGATACAAAAGTTATGCAAAAAAACAAAAAACAGTATGACGTAATATTGTACATTACAAATATTCAGTACAAAAATCGATCTACCTTCTAACTAATCAAACAACTAAAATCAACGAAAACAACAGTTAATTGACTATAAAATGCTTCAAAATTTGTTGTGTTTTAAGAGAAGCTTTTTTATATGTCGACAAGACGATATAAATTCCCTCCTCTTATTTAAACAACCTTCCTTTTTTAACGCATACACAACGGCTGTTGATTCTTTTAAGCACAGCCTACAAACAGGGTTGTTACCATCTGCTATTGGCTGTGCTCTTTTAATCACCTCCCAAGTTAATTTAAAATCAATGTTTTTGCGCTTAAGGCCGCAAACATACTTCGAAAGCTCAGTTTCATTTTCGTATACACCACCTTTTTAAGGATTTTTTATGGTTGGCATACCGAAATCTGAATTGAGTGGAGCATAAGCCGATGTAGAACTTCTTTTCAAGGTCAGAGTTAACTGTTGCCTTGTAAATAATGTTCTCTGACCGGCAATTGCCCCCCTTCAAATTATATTTACAGCCACCGGCGCAATTACACTGATTTTTGATCAAATTACTTTTATTTAAAATCCTTTGATTATGTGACTTAATTAATCTCTCCAAATTCGCCATACATGAATAACTGATTCGCATATTATGTTTGTTAAATATCTTTGATAATGGGTTAGTTTTGTTGAAATGTCTTTTTACTAGATTTATAAATTCTCTGCCGATGTTTGTTTTAACTGAAGTACAGAATGGGGGATTATACCAAATTATATTTCGCTTTCTTTTACTTTTATTGGTCGTTTTGTTTTTTTGCTCCGTTGTTTCAAAATTAAGTTTATCATTGTAACCGCATTTTTTCATTATTAGTTCGTAATCTTGTTTTGTCTTTAAAAAGTTTTCTTCGTTGCTTGATCTTTTATTTAAACGTTTATTAATTATTTTTGGTATTTGGTTTATAATATTTTTTGGGTGGCTAGAATATTTATTTATATACATAATTTTTGCGATTTGCTTTTTATAAGGCATATAGGAGAGATCATGCAAGTTGAGCTTCACATCCAGGTAGTCAGTCGTCAACATTGGTGATTCAATAGTGACTCTTAACCCCATAGACTTGAAGAAGGCGTGCGTTTGTTTTTTTAGCCTTTCAACTATAAAGCCAGAAGAATTGGGCAGTACAGCTAGACCATCGTCCCTGTACAACCCAACTCTTTCTAAACCAAAGATATTCTTCAACTCATCTAACAAAAAAAGACCTACTAATTCACATAACTCTGCACCCATGAACGATCCCTTCGCTACATCAAAAAGAGAGCTGGTGTTATTTGCTCTCTTCTTTTGCCACAGGTTTCCTTGTTCATAAAGTACTGATTTACATGCATTTTTTATTAGACTTAAGTCTTCAGTAGGTACGCTAGTATAAATACCAGCAAATTTTAGTGATTTTATTACCAATTCTTCGCTGATAGAAGGATAAAAATCGACTACATCAAACTTAAAAAAGCTGTACGTTTGTTTTTCCAAACCAGTGAACCAATTTAAGACTTGGTCTGTATCAGTCCACTGCATAAGTTTAGATTTTAAACGCACAGCCTTATTAATGCAGTCAATCTTAACCTTAACTATGCGACCTACATCGGACTTAGAAGTATTAATCAATCTACATTTGGGATGTGTCAAAAAGTTATCTTTATGGTCTTTGACCGTTATGTATGCGTTTTTTAAAGGCAATTTTTTAATCCTATCGTGTATTTTTAAGTTTTTAGTTAAATTTTTAGCTTCTACATTAATATCATTTAAAGTTTTATCAGTACATTTTTTGTAATCTTTAGTAATATTGTCTTTTAATAATTTTTTATAGTCACTTACTGAAATTTCGTAAAAATTAGAAGTTTTATTAGAAGTCGTCTTGTCGACATATAAAAAAGCTTCTCTTAAAACACAACAAATTTTGAAGTATTTTATAGTCAATTAACTGTTGTTTTCGTTAATTTTAGTTGTTTGTTTAGTTAGATGGTAGATCGATTTTTGTACTGAATATTTGTAATGTACAATATTACGTCATACTGTTTTTTGTTTTTTTGCATAACTTTTGTATCTTTGTTTAGTACAGTGCTTTTTATTTTGAATTTAACTGGCTGATGATTAAAGCTTTATGAAAAATTAAAGCTTTATGAAACATATGTACCATAATTTTTAAAATCGCCATTTCAATAAATTGTTTAAAAGCCCTTCAAGTGGGCTCAGTAGAAGATGTTTAAGTTTGAACATTAACCTTATTTTATATATATATATATATATATATATATATAATTTATTGGAAAAGTACGATTTTAAAAATACTGGTACATATGTTTCATAAAATCGTACTTTTCCAAAAAAATATTTAAAGGCCCTTCAAGTGGGCTCTGTAGAAGGTGTTCAAGTTTAAATAATAACCTTGTTTTATATATATACATATATATATATTCATTATAGTTGATCGCTTACAAATACAGGGTTGCCACTCGTTTTTTCAATTTTTTTTTCCAGGTTTTCCAAATTTCTTCCAGGTTTTCAAAAGTACACATTTTTGGGTCTATTTTTAGTTTTAAGTTAATTTATATTTAAGAAACTGTGTTAGATATATAAAAACATTGAAAAGATACTGTAAAGTTACTAAAAATGTGTCTTTAAATAAAAAAACTTTTTGATGATGACAAAAAATATTAATTATATTATGGATTTTTGGTGTCAAATCAAAATTTTACTACTGAAAATGTTTAAATTATTAAAAATTCCAGGTTTTTTGACCAAAATTTCAGGTTTTTCAAGGTTTTCAGGTAAAGTGGCAACCCTGCAAATAGTTCATGTAAAAACACAAAATAACAAGATTAATAAAACCTTTAAGTTGAGCTTAAATATATATATTATGAGTATAATCTAGTAGTATTTAACATACTTTTTGAAAACTTGACAATTTCTTCTTAACTAATCAAAAGCAAAAACTTTAATTACATAACCAATTGTAAAAACAATTATAAGAAATAAAACTTGTATATGTAATGGTTACTTGTGATCCTACAATAAAGCTATAAATAATTATTTTTTTACGACAAATAAACATGTTAGTTCAAGAACTAACTTGTTTAATAAAGGATCATATATTTGTATGATATTCAGAATGTTTTTCTTTGGACGACCACTATTGGAATCAACAGAGACCCCTCCAAACAAGTATATCTTGTTTCTCCACACAACTGAACCTACATTTTTATTAATGCAATAACTTTATGAATGAAAAAGTTAAAAAAGAATAAAGTCTATTAGTAAAGTGAATAAATGAAAAGGTATACAAATAACTTAAACAATTTTTCTAATAGATAAACTTTTATTTCTAGTTGATTTAAAAAATTGTGTATTTTTACAAAAAATTAAACATCCCACAGTGGGCTCTAATGGCGCTCAACTAGATATATTGTTAAAAAGTATGTGCATATATTTCACTTTATTAATCAATTTATAAATACTTTGCTTTTAATTTACTAATTAAAGAGCAGAAAACAACTAAATAAGTTTTAGTTTATTATTTAACTTAAGCTTTTTTATGAAAACACTCCGGGTTTATCTAAACAATAAACAAAACTTTTTTTAATTTAGTTCAAAACTTTATCAAAATATTTTTTAACCGGTTAAGTATTTTTTAGAATAAAAGTTAGCAGCCTCTAAGTAGAGATTTCAAAATATGTTTTATTTATTCTGTTTCATTTTCTATAAAAATATAGGTGTTTGTTAAACTAATCATTAAATTTAATCATATTTATACTTAAGTTGTTTCTCTGTTTTAACAGATTTTAGATTCTTAAGTACAAAATTTCAATGTTTAATAAGAAAATGTTCTACTTAATCTAATGAGTAAAAAATGTTTAAAAAATTTAAGGGTACTTATTGGAAAAAACTGCATGTGAAACATAAATGTTTTGATGAAAGACTATCTAATTTTAATTTATTTACTAAATCTATCAAATAATTGATTTACACATTTAGAGTAAAGTCCATGCAGATATTTTTGACAACAATGTATTTTTTAACTTAAAAAATACCTGTGCAATACTTATAATTTGAGCTTTTTGTAAAAAATACTTTGAAATGTGCTGTTAATTTTACTTTCAATTAATACTAGTGTTAATTAAATTAAAATTTCATTACAACTTTCCTTTCAATTAAAACAATTATATTATAACTGTTCAAAAATTTTCCCGTGAAAAAACTTTTCTGATAAACCAGGCTCGCCGATTATAAAAGTTACCCATTTCTAAATTTTAAGCTCTATTTGTGCTGTTTTTTATACAATTTTGTTATAAAATTTAGTTTAAGGACCAAAAAAAGTGCAGCAAATATACAGTTCTGAAATTTATAAAAAAGAAACTAAAACAATTCGATAAAATTTCGTAAACAAATACTTGAAGTATCTTTTTAAAACTTTTGGTGTTTTATTTTTCTTTCAGAGTTAACTTTACAAATTTCCACATATCCAAATTTAGTATAAACAAAAATCTCTCAATGGCTTTGAAAAAGCTAGAATTACTTCAGTTGTAGATGGAATTTAAAAAATTAGTTTTAAGCCATAAGTTCATCAGAATTTTTTTCTTGCTAATCAACAATATTCAGGAAAATTCAAAAACTAATTAATCGTAAACAAACAAGAACTAAATTTTAGTAAATTTTAGAACATTAATTCTACATACTAAGGACATACTATGCCTGAAAACTAAATGTAAATAAGAATCGAGCAAAAAAGAGAAACTGTTGACGTTTGAACAAAAATGTTTTGTGTTGAGTTATATTTTATTGAAACTAATATAGTCATACTCTTATGCTAGAAACAAACACAAATACCATACACAAACAAACACTAACAGTGTGCGTAGCACCTTTGCGGCATCGGGGCCATTTGAGTCCAACGGTATCTGCCCAAGTCGTATTTTTCAATCGAATCGAGAACTATCGGCTTCCTCGGTCTTTCAATCTCCACTTGTAATCCACCTGGTTTCAATTCAAAAAGTAATAACATTTCAAAGGTTACAACAAGCTGACATTTGTTTTAAAATAAATACGAAATCAACGGCGTTTTCAAAGTTACCATGCAACCCATTTAAACCACAAACTTTCCAAGGTTTCTTACAAGCGAAAACCAACCTGCAGCGTACAGACTGCCGCAGCATGACACCAGTGTGTGCCTTTCCCTGGCAAACTCCATCTCGGGCAGTTCCGACCAGATGAACGTTCTGCAGTCGAGCATCGAGACCGCAGAGGTGCTCCTCAGTGACGAATGAAGCTCCTTCACCACGTAGCTCGGGTAATGGCCTCCGCACAAAACTATCGACTGGTCGTGCGCCGTGGCACTGCAAAGTTGAGTTGATTAGAGCGACATTTCTTTAGTTTTTATTAATGGTACTGTTCGATCTATCGACTTAATATTCGACACTTTAAGTGGTTTATGTGAAAATCGTTAACAGACTGTTGTTGTTGAAGACTATCAACAAAAAAAATAATTTACAAGTGTTAAAAATAAAACTTTTAATAGAACCTGAAGACATTTTTCAATTTCATACCTTTATTTATAAACTATTTAGAAATTTATAAAAAAAATAATTATAATAATAGGTTTTCCTCAAAGCATACCGAATATAGCTGTTTAATAAACCATAATCTTGTATCAAATTTATAGCTGTTTTTAAATTTAAATAATATTTTTTATATTTACTTTAGATTTTTTTTTGGTATAACTAGTTATAAAATAATAATAAACTAAAAGTAGAACTTAATAAAGGCTTAGTATTGTAAGAACAATATCATAAAACAATAACAAAATAAAACTTAAATTAGTTAAGAAAAATTTAAAGTTTTATTAGAAATGAAAATGAATGCAAATTAACGAGCAATGAGCTGAGAAGTGTAAGTTTCAGATTACTTTACTTAAATTTACAGTAAATATAAAGAAACTCAAATTATATAACTTGAAAGCATTTTGAAATTAATTTCTGGACTAAAGTTAGCTGCCGAAACAAATATGACTAACTCTTTTTCTAATAGCAACTTAAAATGAATTATTTAATGTAGTCTGTATTTTTTTTATAATAGGGATTGGACAGCTTTAAAAATTGTGATCTACGTGTAGAACTAACAACAACTTATTCAGTTGCAAACATGACTAACGCAAACGTGTGAAGAGATTTGTGCCTTGAAGTTATTTTTTCCATGAACGCAGATCGGCCCATTCTTTTTCCGTCCTTGATAAACTCGATGTCTGCCACCCACGAGGCAGGTTGCTGCCCGCCAACAAGCGCCAACAACTCAACGCGTCCTGCTGGACAAAATCAGTTGAACAACAAGTGGCAAAATTCATCAGATAAAATATTAATAAGTTACAAAAAATATAAACTGAAACCGTTAAACTGTCATACATGTACCTACATTTTTCAAGACATATCAAAGAAGTTTTATAATAAACTAATTTCTGATTTTTACTCATTTTTAAAGGAATACAAACAATTTAAAACATAATCATCTTATCTAAATTTTCAAAGTTCTAAGTAAGTGAGTATACAAAACACCTATACAAAAGTATAATACTTTTGTTATATGAAAAAAAAAGTATAAGTTATCAGTTTGAACCATACTGAAACAAAACTAAATGCTATTAACAAAAATAAGTCTAAATTTAATTTATCATAGAGTATCTAATATCACCAAAAAAAAGTTAATAAATTAAAACACAATGATTTTAGTTAAAATTTCATTGTATAGATGTTTAAGTTGTCGTAGTTTTAAAGTTTCGAAATTTGAAATGTCATAATTTAAACTGTCAAAACTCGATTAGTCATGTTACCATTTCAGAAATCTTTAATACATACTAGCTTAATTCCCTATATTAAAACTCTAGAAATTAGGGGGTGCCAAACTAGTAAAAATGGACAACTTTAAAGTTTTGGCCAAAATTTTAAGACTTATTTATATACATTATATACGCAGTCTTCTACCAATACCAGGATTTCCATTGGTTTTTGGCAAAATTTCTTGGGGTTTTCAAAAATTTTTCCAGGTTATCAAAAGTACACGTTTTTGGTTAAATTTTTAGTTAATTAAGTTTAAGGTAAAAAAACTTTTTTAAATAATATAACACTATTGAAAACATACTGTAAAGCTATTTTACATGTGATTTTTAATTAAAAAGTTTTTGATGATGACAAATTTTATTTTTATGATAATTTTTAAAGTCAAATCGAAATTTTACTACTTGACATGTAAAAATAGTATAAAATTCCAGGTTTTTTATTGATTTTTTTTTTCAAATTTTCAGGTTTTTCTAAGATTCCAGGTTTTGTGGCAATCCTGCGATACACTTGAGTGAATTTGTTCATTAATTTTTATATCATTGAAATTACTTCTAAATTCTTTATACCCTATTTTTTAACACTTAACCATACACGTATTTCAACCTTAACCCTAACAATTTTACAAAAAAGTCTAAATCAAAAAACCTTTCTAGAATAAATTTTCTGAAAAACCTTTAATTGTTCTACAAACAGCTATGACTTCTTCATAGTCCTAAAATGCTTTGAATGAAGAAGTATTTAAACTCTGGTAAACTCTATGTTACATTGAAATTACAGCAGTTTCATTAAAAGAGCTACATTAGTTTATGTTTACAAAAAGCATAGTATAACACTACTATACGTTTTAATAACTTAAACTTTTTCGTATCACAATTTATTGTGAGTATTTAAAGCCAACCGCTAATTCTCTTAAAACTTGCCAGTGTTTATATGAATTTAAAATATTATAACATGAAAGAAAAAACTAAGCAAGTACTGAAGACAAGTTAAAAATTAAACTTAATAAAGATTTTATATTTAGAAAAACCACCCATTAAATGATTGAACTTATATTAATTAACAGTAACTGCACAAAAAAAGCTTAAATTTAATGATTCAAAACAACTAGCTTGACTAAACTATTAAAAATCTATATACTTATCTGAGTATTTCTAAAATTTAAGACGAGCCTGAGTGAGTGGTAACTTTGGAGTTAGCTATTTATTTAAAATAACTCACTGTTACAATTTCTCGGTTTGACTCTGAAGCTTTTACCTCTTTTGAAATTTGTAATTCCTGCACAGAACATTTCAAATACTTCGCTAAAAACCTTCTTTACTTTTGGATTAGTTTCTGAAATCTAATAAATTAACAGTTATAACGTGAAATGGTTTTTAAGCACAACTTTTATTTTTTATAAAACTATCTTAACAATGTATATTTAATAAAAATATTTAAATTAACTAAAAGCATAAATAAATAAAAATAAATAAGTAGATAACGAAAAACGGTTATTTTAAAATAAAAAAAATTGTAAGATAAAATAATTTATAAACTCATTTCAGTTAAACATTATAAACTTTTTTTAGAAATACTGCTAATTTCATACATGCTATTCCGAAAAACACTAACTTGTGTATTTTAGAAGTACAACAAGGTATGCAAAAAGTGCATTTTAAATACTATAACAATTTACTGATTTATTCAAGTAATCAATAGACCTTTTGCTGTTTAACTCACATGTTTAACAAGGGGATGGTTCGTAAAAGTATAAAAGTATTGCGAGTTTAACTGCGAGTATCTGATGCAACGAAACAAGTCAGCTTGCTTGTCGTCGTTTTCCAACACCATCTCTTCCTGAAAGTAACATTAGGAAATTACGAGAACTATCAAAACACATAGTTATGATATGCTGTTTTGAATAAATAAAATTATTTATTCATGTTGTTGAAAATATTTCGTTGCTTTTTGCAGCGTCATCACGGCAATGTATCAATTTATCAACTACTAAAGTTCGTGCACTTCGAACTTTAAGGTAGTGAAATACTAAACAACTAATGAAGAATTTTATTAATTCTAAAAAACATTTTTAATTATTATGAAGTTTCTAAATAACACATAAATAAGTAATGAACTTTACCATACGACCACCAACTACAGTATCAAAGACAACCTACGAACGTTTTCGTCCTTATTAGGACTCATAGTCGAGAGAAACCGCTGTTGGTATCCAACATAACCAAGCAGGCTTAAGTGCATGTGCACTGAAGCAACCGTTTGAGGGTAAAGTCCGAAAAATTGACGCAGTCAAATCTTTCATAGCCGAACGTATAAGACATTGTCAGCTTATTGTGGTATTTTAGTTTACGCTCGTTTTAATCGCAGACACTGGTTTGCACCATTGATGTTGAATAATGAACTTTACCACACGACCATCATTAACAGTATCCATACAACCTACAACCTGTTTCGTCCTTATTAGGACTCTATTCAGGTAGGCATAATCGCGAGAAACTGTTCAACTCAGACGTTGGGTTGTGAACGATTTTTCTGCATTAATTTTTCGAACTTTACTCACAAATAGTCGCTTCAGTTCGACTATGCCTTCCAGAAGACTCCTAATAAGGACGAAACCGGTTGTAGCTTGTCGCGGATACTGTAGTTGGTGGTCATGTGATAAAGTTCATTATTCATTATCGATGGCACGAAACATCTCAACTTTGTTAAAAGATGGCCGAAATAATTACTGGATAAATAACACATTGAAATCTTAATCATAGTCGAACTTAATCATACTTAATCATACTTCCACTAATTAAAACCAGGGTTGCCACTCTTTGAGCCAAAAAATCTTCCCTGAGTGACCAAAAAATTCCCTGAGTAACCTTAAATTTCCCTGAGTTTCCCTGAGTATTTTTCAAATCTTAAAAAAAAAATTTTCTCTTCTTACACAAATTTTTAATACCTCATTTTCATTTTTCTTCTTTAATAATAAAAGGAAGGTTTTATGTGTATGCTTCTGCATTAAATTTATGAAAAAAACTGTTTTCAAAAACTCAATCTTAAAAGGTTTAAACCAATTAAAAATTAAAAACTAAATTTTTGCACAACTTTGTGTAAACTTGTTAGTTAACTTTCTACATAAAAGAATAAAGTTTAATTTGTTTGACATTTTAATTGACAAAATTTAATTATACTATAATAATAATTTCACATGAAGAACTCACTTAAATGTATACATAATAACTTCATTATGACTTGTATGTCTTTCCTAGCAACTGTTCTGAATGCAGTAAATAAAACTTAAAAGCTTAACATTATTGTAAAAAAACCTGCAAAAAGAAAGTTTAAAGAAATAGCTAAAGAAATATCTCATATCAAAGTACAACTTAATACCTAACAACTGATACAAAATAATCTAAAATTAAAATTTTTTTTATGTCTTTTAGATGTTCATACACAATCTATTTTAAATAACTGATATCTAGTTTATATCAGCTGATATACTAGTTGAACTATTAGCCCCACCAAAATAAGAAGTAATTGCATTAATTTACTCTTAGAGGCTTTCAATTTAAGATGTTTTTTCGACATACTGTGCGATTTCAATGCCCTTATACCCATGTTGGATAAGGCCATTGGTGTATCATCACCACACCACTTACATTTAAACTTCTCTTTGTCTACATCCTCAAGTAACCAATCTTTGAAGTGTTCATGGTTAAGCCAACTTTTTTTAAACAAGGTTTTAAACTGTACTTTACTCATAATACTTAAAAAAGCTTTTAAATTAAATCTGCAAAAAAGTTGTAAAGTATATTAAAACATTCACACTAAAAAATTAATTACCATTACTGCTACTACTTTTGAAATTATTATTTATAAACAAAAATTTAACCTCTATTTTTTAACAAAAGTAATACAACACTAATCTGTATTCATTTTAATTTTTTTTACTGAAAACAAGTAGTTGTAAACAAATAATAAATAACTTTATTATTTAAAAAATAAGAACTAATAGTACAACATAGTGTTTTTTAAACTACATAAGTAACTAAAAATAAAAAGTTTATAAGAACTTTTCAATGAATAGTTAACAACTACTTTCATTTCTCTAAACTGTTTGATTTTTCTTAAGTAAATATAAATTTAAAACTTAAAAAAACTACCATGTTAATACTAAGAATATTGAAGAACTAGCCGCAAGGCTAAAAAAATTCTAAATAACCACTTAAATAATAAAAATTACTACTTTTGAACAAAATATTGAAACTGGATTAACTAAACCTCATTCTAGATCTAGAAAAAAATTTCCCTGAGATTTTCAAAAACTTCTCTGAAATTTAGAGAAAAATCAAAACTTCCCTGAGTTTCCCTGAGTTAAAAGAAAAATGCCAAAATTCCCTGAGTTTCCCTGAGATTTTCTACAGTTTGAAAATTCCCTGAGTTCCCTGAGTGTGTGGTAACCCTGTAAAACATAAAATAACAACAATAAAGAGTTTTTTCAGTTAACCTACCAATAAAATCTATAGAATAAAAATAATAAACTTTGAAATTTTTGTGAAAAAATTAAGCTAATTTCAATAAAAGAGTATAACTTGAAAATTATATTATAAAGGTATGGTTTATATTTTAAGTTATATTATCTACTAGATCCACAAAATAAGGATCTGACCTGGCCTGGATCCTGAATAAGGTAGATCACTACATAAAACATAAATATCATTAAAACTAAACAGTATTCAGGGTTGCCACTCGTTTTTTCAAATTTTTTTTCCAGGTTTTCCAAATTTCTTCCAGGTTTTTAAAAGTAAACATTTTTGGTCTATTTTCAGTTTTAAGTTAATTTCTATAAAAGAAACTGTGATAAATAGTACAAAAATATTTAAAAGATGCTGTAAAGTTACTTTAAATGTGTTTTTTAATAAAAAAATTTTTGATGATGACAAAAAAATCTTATTTATATGATGGATTTTTTGTGTCAAATTGAAATTTTAGTACTGAAAATGTTAAAATTATCAAAAATTCCAGGTTTTTCCAGGTTTTTTGATCAAAATTCCAGGTTTTTTTCAAAATTTCTCAAATTCCAGTTTTTCCAGGTTATTTTTGCCTAAATTGTCGAATTCCAGGTTTTTCAAGGTTTTTCCAGGTTTCCAGGTAAAGTGGCAAGCCTGAGTATTAAACAACTTCTTATTAAATACTAATAACATAATACTTTTAAAGTAAACTTTAGTTTATTTATAATATTCAAGTTAAAAGAAAAACTTTTTTTTTTTCGAGTAACAATAAACTCTTTAATGAAAAATAAATAAATTTGATATGAATAAATATACTCAGAATAACTATATAGTTAATAAAAATTATTATGATAATATTCAATTTTTATATAGCTTTAGTACGATTTAAGTTAAATTGGAAATTATTAAAAACTATAAAAAGTAGAAATATATTAAATAGACAAAAATTTAAACTCAACAAAACAAAACGTTTAAAAAAAACAATTAAAAACAGATAAAAGTTATAACATTTTTTTCGCAGAAACTCTATAGAAACTACGATAAATAAAAATTTAAAAATACTAACATTTTCTTTAATATACTTTAGCACAACTTCTACAACACATTCTTCCTTATAAGCTTTAATACGATCATCTTTTAAGTAGTTGGTGAGCCTTTCAATTGACAGTTGGTTGAAATCATTTTGATTGATTTGGAGAAAGTTGCTGAACAGTGTTTCAGTAAATTTCTCTGTTAGTCTATCTGCAGAAAATGATGTTATTTATATAGGGAGTATTAAAATTAATATTTATTTTAATGAAGTTTGTAACAAATGTTTGCTACATATTTAATATTTTATCAATTTAAATTTCTACAGTCTTTACAAAATTACCTTATGTAAAAATAAACAAGCTACCTAATCCGTATTTTGTAGCAATGTCTAAAAACTTGAAGTACACAGAATGGTGAAAGTGTTTACTTAAATATTCCTCCAATCTTTGCTTTAAACATTTTATTTGAAAATACATTGAAGCTTCCAACATCTCCTAATTTTGTATTATGGATTTAACTTTATTCAAATGAAATAAAAACCTCAATTTAAAACATTTGTATTAAATAATTTGTTAAAGAATTTACCATCTTGATTAAGTTTAAAAATAAATTTATTTATTAAATAAGCACTGTAATTTTGGTAAGTTACTTTAGGAGTAACAAGGAAAAACCTCATAATTGTCTTGATTTATAGTAGTAGGGTAGGAGTAACAGTATCTGATAATATCCTTGACTGTTTGGTTAGAAAAATTTGTTATTGAAACAATTCTTTCTTTGGACTCACGCATTCTATAAATTAATATTTTTAATTTGAAAACTATAGAAGCTGAACATATAACATTACAGAAAACCATTTATTTAAAGCTACTTTGCAAACTGGGTCATATCTAAAAGCTTTATAATTTAAATTTAAAAGAAGAATCACAAAAAAATATCAAAAGCCTCACTCATGGGAAAACATAGCTGAAAAGTAATCGCTACATGACACCAAAATTGTTAGATGACAATTAATTTCAGCTGATTCTGTTTTTACCACAACGTCGCAGTGAAGATTGTTCTGTTTAAAATATTCATTTAAGTTTATTACATTAGTTAATAAACTTGATATTATGTTTTAAAAAGGTTTCAATGTAATTGAAAAAAGTTTAATATTTAATAGGTAAGCAAACTGTCTTTAAAACTATTTAGTCAGATGATCAAAAGCTTGTAAAATTCTACAAACTTCAAACAAATTCTGAAGATTAGAGCTACCCTTTCTTGTGAAAATGTCATCAGCATTAGGATCAAAACGTGTTTTGCGCTTCCTTGAAATAAAATTTATTGTTTAAACATTTACAAGTGTTACCTTAAGATAAAAACAAAACAAACAATTAAAGTCTTACCAATTAATGTATAAACTATTTTTAACAAAACTATTTGAATTTAAAACTAAATCAATTATTAAAGTAATGAGAGCGCAATGACTATTTTCAAACCAAATACTTTTTGTAGATGTTTATATTACAGGGTTGCCACTTTTTGAGACAAATAACTATCCTGAGTGTCCTTAAACTGTTTTAAGTCATCCTGAGTTTTTTAAATATTTAAAAAATAATCTTAAATAAACTTTTGAAAATTTTTTATTAACTTTTAACATCAAAATATTGAGCTTAGAACAATAAATCTCATTTAAATTCTAGAAAAAAAATAGACTGAGATTTTCAAAAAATCTTAAAACTATCCTGAGCTTTTTACAAAAAACCAAACTGGTCTGAGTCATTCTGAATTTATTTTGGATTTATTTTGGTAAGCTCCTCATTATTATGCCTGCATGAGGAGTGTGAATTAAAACAAAATGTATTGAAGTTTATCGTAGTAACTATTGTTGATGGTCAATGGTCATGCAGTCATTACAAAGTTAGCTCAGTTTAAACTTTATATACTGACAAACTAATTCTTATATGAGTTTGGTTTCCAAATGTAGTTTAAAAAAATAATTATTTCATTTTAATATTACTTTTGTAAAACTTCTTAAAAATTTTTTTTGTTAAACTAGATACACTTTTTTTAAATCTTGAGGTCCCTAGCTTAAAAACTGTAGTGTGTAAAATATTTTGAATAATTTTTTAAAACTTTGATTCAATTACAGATGAAATATATGCCCTTAATACATCTATATAGTAAGATTATTTTAAAGCTGATTGTATCTCAATTTTTTTTTGAAATTCCTAATCCTATATTTATACAAAGTAACTTATAGTTTATACTTCAAGCTAATATAGTTTATAATTTAATTTGCACACTTTGAGAAACACTATTTTTATCATCAAAATAATATTGTGTGTTAATTTGTAAAAAAGTTACATGCTTCAAAATAGTTTTTTTTATGCTAACTTAATATTTCTCTGTAACCAAGTAAAAAAACTACGTCATTAACCAACTATCTCCGACAGTTTATATGTTGTTCAATTCATAATGTTATAGTTTATCAATTTTTTTAATCATTTAAAGGTGATTTAAAACTTATCATTATGTAGCTAAAAATTGTAAAAGTTAGAAGTTTTCATATACTGTGTACACCAGTAAAAAATTATAATAATTATAAGCTTGTAATATAAATTACTTGTGTAAAGAAGATGAAGATCTCAAAATTGACTTTCTTTTTCTGTAAGTTGTCTGAAAAAAAGTAATTAAAAAAATATTACAAACAATTCAAACTATTAAAAGTTCAAATAATGTTAATTTAAAAAAAAAAAAGTTTATAAAAAACTATCAGTTAACTAATCTTTAAATAGATTATATTTTGTATATTTGTAGTTATAGTAATTTATTTAAATTTAAATAAGGTTTGATTATACCAATTCAGTCATCAGACCAGAAGCCTTTGGTAGAATGAGACCAAATTGTGTTCTTATTGCTATTTTATGAAAAAAGTAGTTTTATTTAAAATATAAAAAATATTAGAAGTATTTATTATTTAGTAAGATTAAAATGAGAAAGTTTCAAAAAGATTGCTTAAAAACTGTAGGAGAAGATAATTTAAATTATATAGTATTTTTCTACCTTTTTACTTTTGTCCTTCTATAAGGAACCTACAGAGTTCTCCGACTTTGTACCCTCTTATCTCAAAAACTAATTTGAATTTTACAAAACAGTAAATACAACTGCTAGCTAAATCAAAGATCTAGATCAAGATGTAAAAAATTTCCTTACCCCACTATTGCCTTAACTATTTTTTTGAATATCTTTTAATCTCCCTTAACAGTTCTTGCATTTTTAATTAAAAAAAAAATGTATATAAGGTTTTTATGTGTAAAATATTGGCAAAAACTATCAAAACTACAATCAATTTATAATAAAGTTTTATTACAAATATTTAAAACTAACAAGTACAGTACCCAACCGGCAGTGCATACCTCGGAAACTTTTGTGTTAAATTACCTACAATAAGCCAAATTCAACCATGTAAAAAGCCACTTAAGTTTACAAATAACTCTTAAAGCAAAATCCGTACATAAACGTTTTGTCATAAAAACAAAACATATTTGTTGAAAGATATATATTGGAAGTCTTGAGTATTATTTAATATAAGTATCTATATGGAAGTATTACTTATGTATATATATTAATATCTATATCAGGGGTTGGCCCTCAAAGTCAAATCTGCAGCCTGCGAGCTCCTTTTCAGTCAGAAATATACAATTTAAAAACAAAAAAAATTAAAGATTTTGTGATAAAACTTACACTTAGGCTCTTAATTTAATAAATACTCTTTATTAGTGCTGTAATATTGCTTAACTTATCACATTTTTGACCTTAAATAATATTTTTCTACTGAATACTAGATTTTTTTTTTAATAAATGTGGCCCTCAAAGCTTTTTTTTCTAAATAGTGCGGCCCGCGAGCAACTTTTCCTAGGAAAATAGGCCTGCAAGTTACATAAGGCTGCCGACCCCTGATTTATATTCAACCCACAAAGTTTTTTAATCCATCTTGCTTCTTGTTCCTTTAAAATTTACATAGTACTTATAATCTAATAAATAAAGATTTATGAAAATTGATCATGCTTTTTTAAATTATGTTTGTTTGAAAAAGCAAGTTTAGGGTTTTAAAACTCTAATGCTGCTTACATATTATTTAGCTATTTTAGCATTTTAACTGGTTGTCTAGGTAAAAAACACAACAGTAACGGATAAAATAGTGTGATGCTTGTAGTAGACTGTGGTTTCCATAGTCAATATCAACAGTAATGGATTTGAGAAAGAGTGTTTTTTCAAAAAAACTAGTTTAGGATTTTAAAACTTTAATCCTGGTTACTTATTATTTAGCTATTTTTTAATTTTAACTGGTTGTCTTGGTAGAAAGAGTGCTTAACAATTTTATTAGTTTTATAAGTGTACTTCTTAATCATTTTATTTATTTATTCATACTTTGTTAATCTATACTTTATTTTGGATTTTTACTCTTATGTTTAAATCATGGGGTATGTAAATGTTAACTTCATTATTATTTTTTTGTTTATCTAAATTTGTATAAGTTTTTAAGCATTTTTCATTTCTTTATTCTAATTATTGGGTATGCAAATTTAAATTGCACTGTTCATTTTTTTGTTAAATAAAAAAACTGTAACTGTTTGTTTAAGTTTTGAATTTTATATACAATTTTTAAGTTAATAACTTATTTTATGGTTACTTAAGGGACAAAATTGCACGAGTGCACAAATTGCACAATTATACTTTTGCAGGAGCATAAATTTTTGCCTGGAGGCATTTTTGCACAAGTTGTACTTTTTAATAAATTCTTCAATATAATAAAACAAATATTTCTACACTGAAATGGTTTATTACTTGGTTTTGGTGAGCGTCAGCTGACCTTGTCAAATAAATTCAAAACAGTAAATAACATTTAGACCAGGGTTTCCCAAAGTGGGCGATATCGCCCCCCTGGGGGCGATTTTAGTAATTCGGGGGGCGATTATTAGTAAGGGGGCGAAAGGGTGGGCGATAACTAGTAAGGGGGCGAAAAGGGGCGATTTTAAAATTTTTGGCTGTCATAAGATTTTTACTTTTTTTCTTGCTATTTTACTAATTTTAGCTTGCTATTAATTATTTGACCCCGAGGTAAAACTTAAACAAAAAAGTTTATTTTATTTATGTAAAAAATAAAAAAAAAACAAGTGCTTATGACTCCTACTTTCGAGTAAATACTATATTTTCATTCATATATTTCCTTATTTAACAATTACATAGATCATAGACGATTGGAATCCCTCTCACTGTTTTATAACCTGACATATATGTTATTTGGGATCATAAATATTTTGTAAAAATCTATGTTATTTATTATTAACTATGACCACATGATATTTTCAGTTGTTTTTTGAAAAGACTAAGAAATAAAACTATACAGGGTTGCCAATTTACCTAGAAACCTGGAAAAACTTGGAATTTGACAATTTAGGCAAAAAAAAAACCTGGAAAAAATCTGGAACTTATAACAATTTAAACATATTAAGTAGTAAAATTTAGATTTGACACAAAAAAGCTATCCTATAGTTAAAAATATGGATTCCTTCGAGGCAGATACTTTTGAAGTAAACGACTTACAGGAAACCTTCTCAGACTTACAAACTGACCTTGAACTTAAAGTAAATTCTTCCAAAGAACGATAAGAAAGCTTTTGGACTCAACAAAAACTAAGGCAAAAATATCTAATCATTTGAGAGAAATTTAGATTGTTGTTTATAGCTTTTCCTTATAGCTATGTTGTTGAGAAGGTTTTCAGTTCAGTTATAAACATCTTGAGCAAAAGATCTAATCAAGATATTTATAAAGGAGGTCACTTAAGGCTCTATTTTACTGATTAAGAATCAGATTAGAAAAACTTGCAAGCAGTCATGAACCTCATCCTTCACATTATATTAGACTTCAGTCGCAGACATTATTTTATGAAAGTTTTTTAACTTTATTTGATCTTTTGAAATATTTCTTATTTAACCTAGTTTGTATTGTATTTGAGTAGTCTTTTTATAATAACAACTTTATTAAGCTATTTATTCTACAACAGGTTTGCATAATGCCTAATAAGTATTAATTACGGTAGACTTCCTCTTGAGTTCGCACTTTTTACCCAAAAAAAAAGCAAATTTATATTTTCCTTAATTGAACTAAAGTAAAGTCTATTACTAACTAAATATTAATAAAACAAAATATAAGATGTAACGTTATAAGGCGTTAAATCCTGGAGATCCTGATAAGCTAAGCTTATCGGAATGTATATCACAGATGTTCTTGTGCTAAAACTTTATTTCAACTAACGGCGTTTCACTGCTCTCAAATAAATTTAAGAACAGATCTACGGAGTCTCAAACTTAGAGCTTTTTGAGACTCCGTAGATCTGTTCTTAAATTTATTTGAGAGCAGTGAAACGCCGTTAGTTGAAATAAAGTTTTAGCACAAGAACATCTGTGATAAAACAAAATATATATAATATTTAATAGCTTATATAGATCTATTTTTTTAAATAAAAGTTTGTTTTTTGTTTTAGTGGATTTCATGTTTATTCATAACATTATTGCATATAACATATTGAAATTTGTTATTTTGTAAAAAAAATATGGTTATTATTTTTTGAGATCGCACTTTTTGATTTTTTTCAAAGTGCAAACTCAAACGGAAGTCTACTATATTTATTAAATGGTTTATGTTTTAAAGTTTTTTTTTGACTTGGTTAATTTTGTAGTTCATATTCGTCGTTTTATATTACACTAAAAGTATTTTTAGCATAATAATTAAAATATTTGTTTGAAAGACCTTTATTTGACAGGTTTTTGTTATTACTTGTTTTATCTGTATATAAATTATATCACTATATAACTATTATCTGATTGTAAAATTTCGATAATCATTAAAGTTTTTATTTCTAAAAAGAATTTTTTGGTCTTAAAAGAGTATAAATCTGAGGTCTCTTTTTAAAATGACTTCTACTTTTTCATTTAAAAGTTTCTTAAACTCAATTTTATTTTCTAACTTGATTTATTGCTGTTAAAAAATTTATTATTTTATAAGGAGTTTCAACTATTAATACAACTGTTTTTTGTTTTATCTTAATTCAATATATATATAGGCAATTAGAATATACTTAGTTTATTTTAATACTTTAACACTAGCTTTTAGTTTTTCACTATTTTCCTCTGTTAAATTATTATAGGCTAGTAGCTAGAAAAAAAAACTTTTTAAACAGAATTAAATAAGCCATCAAAAAGACTGCTACAGTTACAAAACAAAATTTTAACATAGTTAAAAATTTTTTTTAATTGATTACTTTCTGTTCACAGAATTAACTGTAAAACATTGGATTTTTTTTTGAATTTTAATGAAGAAAAAAAAATTGTTAGAATTCTGGTTTAGTTCCCTAAAGATTATTCCAAGTCAAATACTATTTCATTGTATTCTACTACGAAACAAATAGTTTAAAAAGTTTAAAATTAAACTTTTAACTTTACAACTAATTTGCTTACAACATATCTTAGCATTGAAATTAATAAGTTTACTCCATTGACTGAAGCTGTTGATGAAACCACTTTTCATTTGAGATAATCAACCAGTCGTTCAAACTTCCTCAAACTAAATCAGAAATTATTTTTTAATTTTTATTTTATTATGTGTAAAATAAACTGTTCATTTTTTATAGTCTTTTAATCTCTGGTATAGTTATTTTAGAATATGCCTATTTATAAAACAATTTAAGTATTTTGTTCGGCTTAAATAAGTTACTTAGTATTAACTTCTAAATGTCCGAAATTTGTTATATGAGATATTATTATTATTATGTCAGGTTTCAGTTAAGATTTCAGATGGGTAACGTACAGCTCAGATCAAGTCGCAGATCCAGTCGAATTCTGACCCGTGAAGTAACTTGAAAACTACTTGTGGAAAATAAATAAAGTTTAGTATTTTGATACTTAATATTTTGAAATACACTTTCAAATCGTTTTCAGTTCACAATAGTATTTCCTAGATCACAATACTACTAAATCAATTTATTACAATTTTGCTCGAGTTTTTTTTATTTTCTTATTTTTTTTTAAATCATGCAGCCCGCAATTACATTTTTTTAACAAGTTGAAACTAGAAAATATTTTTTAGTAAATATGAATTGCTGACTATAAAAGTTGTCCACCACTGACCTAAAAGTTTCATTAGTTTCAAAACAGTTTATATTTAAACAGGATTGATAACAGATTACACAAGGCTTTTTAATAACTAAGTATTTTAATACACTTTACTAGGCTTCTCAGAAAATAACTGTAAATTATTATCTCAAGCCCTGTAAACTACTTGGAACACAAAAGTGCATGCATAAGAAGTACCAGACTAAATTACATTTCGAACACAAATTTTTTTAGCTCAAAAGTTTGTACTCAAAAGAAAAATTACTTTGTAAAATTGTGGGGGGGGCGATTTTTTTTTAAATTACGAAAAGGGGGCGATTTAGTAAATGAGTTTGGGAAACCCTGATTTAGACAATGGCAGTAATGTGAATATGAACTCATTGATGTGTAAAAACATAAACAAAAGAATCTTGACATTAAGTATTTAAATTTTAATGAAAAATGCATAATTGGGTGAACATAATATTGGTATTAATTGATGAAAATGAAAAAGTTAAAAAAAAATACAATATGAACAAAAACACAACATATTCTTTACAAAACTATTTATATTTTTTTATATTTTAATTTTTCATTTATCTTTTTTTTTTAAATATTTTTTATCAACTTTTACTGTTACCCCTAACCCTTACCCTTGGTTGGTAACTTTTTATTTTTTTTTTATTTTTTTCATTATCACTGTTACCCCTAACCCTTTCCCTAGGTCAGCAGCTTTTTTTTTGAATTATTATTATTTTTTTCTTTTAATAATGATTTTTATTAGTTATTTTTTATTTTACTATCACTGTTACCCCTCCTAACCCTTACCCTCGGTCAGTTTTTTTTTTCTTTTTGTTTTTCTATTAGTTTATCCTTTAGTTTTTTTTTTTTTTTTTTTATATCTTGCAAAAATGTAACTTGTGCAAAATTGACCTTTGGTGCAAAATTGTCTTTGTGCAATTTTGTGCCCATGTGCAAATTTGTCTTTGTGCAATTTTGTTCTTATGCAATTAAGTAACCTCGTGTGATATTGTATTTGTGCAATTTTGACCCCTACCCATACCAGCAGTTCATACCTTGAAAGTGCGTACCTATATGACAGTACATATATTACTGTACACAACTTTATACATATTAAAAATTAGAATTATAAAAGTGTTAAATAGTACAGTCACCTCTTGTGAATCTATGCACCTTGTGTCCATAGCAAAAGTGCATAATTAAAGAGAACGTAACTAAACGATGGGTAGCAAATATATCCACCATACTAGCTATTTTCTTTAATAAGTTTGATTACATACAGTTTGTAGACGTTCCTATTTTTAATCACTTGTTTACTTTACTAGTTTTATTCAAGTTGCATTTGTATATGTAATTTAGTGTTGTAATAGCTATCTTTCGTTAAAAAGACACTGATAAAATAAAAGAAAAAATAACGATAAAAATTGTTTATATGTTACAATTTTATTTTTATTTTTACACTTGCCCTCACAAAATCTAACTTTTTTTGAATAGTATTAGAAAAATATTTTGTTAAATTTTAATTGTTAAAGGAATGCTCTATAAAAACTTGAGATTTCTAGCTTAAAATAGATTTATAAAAACCTTTAGCTTTAATTCTTAGAAAATTCACAGTAACAAAATTACAGTTCATACTTTTGCATCAAACTATTTTAACCACTATATCTCCAAAAATATTTGAATTTTTTAATTTTATTTAAAACTGACTTAAAGTTTATGCTTATGTAAAAATTGATGATAAATTTTGTAAAAAAAACTTTAACCTCCCTAAATATGTTATCCAATTTAAATTTATTAAACTTTATAACTATTTTAAAGTAGTACATCTTACAAATTTAACTATATATGTGTATATTTTGGTTATAGACTTGTATTTACTTATAACTTTAAACATGTTTAATTGTTTGTATATTATATAAAAATTTTTAATAAAAAAACTCACTGAATCAGAATCTTCTTCATTAGAATTGTCCATAGTGCTTATTTTTCTATTCTTAGACTTAACTTACCTCTGTTTCAGTTCTAATATAAAAATATTTACTACTTAAAAAGTCTATCTATTCTATAGAATTAGTATGAAAGTATTGAATAAAAAATCAAACATTTAAATTAAGGTTATCTTAATACTATTGATAAAGGTTAATAAAAAACCATATAGGAACACAAGAAACTAGCATTTTTAAATATTTTTCCAGTTAATAAACATTTAACTATAAAAAATATGTTTTAGAGATTTTATAAAGGAAAAAAAAAATAGTCGACTAAAATTATGTAATTCAATTTAGAAAAATTATGAAACTTATTATGCTTTTATGGATGCAATTTTTGAAATTTAAAACTAACTTAAGTTCCTTAGCCTAAATTTATAGGAATAGGTAAAACATTTGAACTATCATTAAAAATAGACTAAACTAATGCTTTTGATCATTGCTAAGATCCAATGGACCTGGATGAGTTGCATCATAGTTAGGATCAGGCCAGAACTAGATCAGGATCTATATTTACCAAAAAAGGCAGGATCAGGGTGCCAAAATCAAGTAGATAGTTTTAAGTTTGAAATGAAAAAAAAAAAACAACTCAATTTGAAATTTTATGATAAAAATGTAGTGGTCATTAAACTAATAATAGGTAAAATAACATGACATAATCAGCTAAATTAAAACATATAACAATGAGAACTTAAGTTTGTTCAAAGTTTAAGAATTATGTAGCTAATTATATCCAATTTAATAATTTACTATTATCTCAACGGATTGTTAAATATTTAGAATAAACTAAATTTTGAGTTACTCTTCTTGAAGGATCTCAGACAAACTAAATCTAGTGTGAATCATATTCAAAAGCAATTGAATTTAATAATTGACGAGGAAGGTCTATTAGTTTTGTTAGAAATTTATGTTAAGTTTTTTTCAAGTATAAGTTATGTTGTCTCTTTTTAACATTAAAATAAATTCAAAGTAAAAATTTTTTAATCCTACAAAATCACTGAAAAATACTATATTTCCTTAGATGTATTTCATGCTAATAAAAACTATAAAAATTTGTGATTTTATTAATGTGTGTATATCATAATTATTTATAAAATTCTTTCAAGATATTCTAAAGGAGACTCAGTTTCTGTCAAAGACCACTTCAGTGCTTATTTAAAAAGTCTAGAAAGATAAGGTTGACACAATATCTAAGAATGAGAGCTCTTTTAACAGAGCAAAAGAGCACTACCAGAAAGCGATTTAAGGAGGTCACAATCACTATTTGAAATATAATGCTGGTAACAATAAAAAAACCAAAAGGAAAAACATCCTGTATTTCACCCCACCATTTTGTTTGTTAGAGACAAAAATTGGTTAATGGTTTGGGAAATTGTTAGCTGAAACTTTGACCTAACCCACCATACAATAAAATTTTCAACAGAAAACTGTTGACAATTTTGTACCAATGTATGCCAACTATGAAGAGTCAGATAATGTTTCATAATTGCAAAATGTTAGAAGATAAGGCAGAGGAACGGGAGCAATGCAACTGCAGAGATAAATGCATGGTGGATGGCAATTGTTTATTTACAAATGTCATCTATAGAGCGACTGTTATAACATTGAAGAAAAGTAAGCAGTATGTTGGGTCATTAGGATTTAAAAATTAGAAATGAAGATTTTAGCATTAGCTGGGGAATTTTAGCACAAACAAAAAACAAATTCAATTTAATACATGGCTGCACATTCTGCAACATGGAAAAACACAAGATCTCAAAATTAGACTCAAATCTAGTTTTAAATAAACAAATGAAAGTTTTAGTAATTATAAATATTTTTCTAGCTTTTATTTTAAAAAATTTTATGCAAACATGTGTGTCTAATAATTTTAAATGAATTTTTTAGTGACGTAACAACTTCTTAAAGTTTTTTGCTTAATCTCATGTACATTTTGATTTATGTTTTAAGATACTCTCCGTACTTGGTCCCAGTAAAATGTCTACCACTGCTGGTCCATTGTCATGGTATATGACAAAGTTACCATCACTTAAATTTTTTCCTTCTTCAATATATCTAAGATATATAGACCAACCAGTTTGCAAATTTCTGCACCATGGAATTTTCCCATCAGTACATCAAAGCTGTTTTTGTTATGCCTTTTCGAACATGGTTCACCTTTGTGGGGCAGTACTGTTATATATACATATATATATATACATACATAAACTAGCTGAAGATTAAAGTGTTTTGCTTTATGAAACGTATGTACTAGTATTTTAAAATTGTATTTTTCTAATAAACTATTTAAAAGCCCTTCAAATGGCTCTGTAAAAGGTGTTCAAGTTTGAATAACCACCTTATTTTATATACATATATATATATATATTATATGTTTTGGTATTAAGAAATTAAAAAGAGAGTTCTCAACTACTGGGGGAGAAATAATGGAATAATTCATTCAAAAGTTTATTTTACAAACTAAGTTTTGGTCAAAGACCTTGTCAGTGCTTTAATAAATCTATAAAAAAAAATATGTGACAGTCATGGATAATAGCATTTAAAAAATTAAATTAAAAACCAAATTTTCACTCAAAATTTTTACAAAGAAACTAAACAAATCTAATTTTAATATTAAGGGCATAGGGGGGTAAACACCCATTTTTTGGTTTTTGATCTTATTTTATATAGTTTTTACTAAGCTACAAGATGCTTTTTACAGATTTAACAAATTCAAAATAGTTTTTGAGATATAGCCGGTGCCAACAATATGATCCTTATGGGAGGCGCAAACTAAAACGGCAAATAACTAAAAATCACTAAAAATCTATCTTCTCCTACATTTTTTGAGATAAATACCTCAAATTTTCAGGAAATGTTCCTTGCAGTATTTATAATTCTGTCTAAACAGAATTTTTAAAAATAAAAAAAAATAAAAATTTTATAACAAAAAAACAAAAAAAACTGTTCAAATAAAAAAAACTGTTTTTTTTGTTTATTTTTTATATAAAATTTTTATTTTTTATTTTTTTCAAAATTCTGTTCTGACAGAATTTTCTAAATATATCAAGGAACATTTCCTGAAAGTTTGAGGTAGTTATCTCAAAAAACGTAGGAGAAGATAGATTTTTAGTAAAATAGTCTATTTTTGCCATTTTAGTTTGCACCTCCTATAAGGAACCTATTGTTGGCTCCAACTTTGACCGGCTATATCTCAAAAATTATTTTGAATTTTTAAAATCTGTAAAAAGCATCTTGAGCTTAGTAAAAACTATATTAAATAAGACCAAAAACCAAAAAAGGGTGTTTACCCCCCCCCCCCCCCCCTATGCCTTTAAGACTGAGTTTAAGGTAAATTTTAGATTTTAGTTAAGTTTTAAAATCAATATAACAACAATAATAATAGCTGTATGTAGCTTTCTTTTTCTTCTAGATAATTTACAAAGTAAATATTGCTTAAGCAAAAGTGTACTTTTTGCTTTAAAGGTTGCAATCAAAGTTCTTGACTTAAAAAGGAGAATGATTCAATGATAAATTTTTAAAATTTTATTACAATACAATGTTTCACTCGTTTAAAAAAAAACAAGATCTTCAGTTGTTTAAAATCTGTAAAAATTTATGTGATAACAAGTAGGAAGACATTAGGCTAAACTTGAAATAAAAGAAGTTAAAAAGAAAAAATTTATAACATAAAACTGAGTAAAATCTAATTAAAACCTATAGTTTAAAGTTATTAGCGTATGATGATTTTAATGTATCTAGGCTAAATTTAGGAAAATGCACGTTACTTAATAATTATACAATCTTAAAACTTAAACAAACAAAAAAAATATACAATAAAAAATAATTCTACTAACATTTAGTGGCCTTGTGAAATCTTTAGATAACTAACAAAGAAAAACATCTCTTTAACTAAACCTTTAAGTTAAGTTTACTCGTTTAAAAAAAAAGTTTGGCTATTGTATTATGACGTAATTATATATTGGTTTAAGTACTTGTACAAATTAAAATAGATATTTTTTTATCAAAACGCTTTTAAGTTTTGAAATAAAGCTTCTTAAAGTGTATACAAGAACATATTAACTCGTTCCTTTTATTTAATGATGTTTCCCCGTCAGCGTTCGCTATTTCCATTTTTTCATAGGAGCAGGTCCTGCAGATTCTCTGCGGTTTCCTAATGTGTCCAATGTGGTGTAAAATTTCCCATTTGATGTTGTAGTTAGTGTTGTTGCGTTTTAGCTTCCAAATATATTTGGATAGTTCGGTTCCGTTCTCCTTGTAAATTTTTATATCTCTTATGTGGCTATACCACCTTTTCTTGAAAATTCCTCCTGTGCTTCCTACGTACTGCTTTAATTCTTTTTTTGTCGTGACCGTAGCTTTATAGATAACATTATTAGTTAGGCATTTGTTTTTTAGCGGGCATAAGTTTTTGTTTCTACAATTACATAGTGACTCTTCTTTGTCGGTATTTTCAGTTTTTTCTGCATTATTTAAAGTTTTTTTGTTGTGTCCTTGGATTAGCATTTTTATGTTACTCATGCAACTATACGCTAACTTACAGTTGCTTTTATTTATTAACTTGTTTAGACTGTTGTTCTGATTAAAATGCTTGTTGATTAATTCAAAATACATTTTTCCTATGTTTGTTTTTACTGATTCGCAAAATGGTGGGTTGAAATAAATTATTTTTCTTGTTCTGTTTCTTTTCTTTTTCTGTTTGTTAAAATCTTCCTTATAAGTCAGTTTATGTTTAAAATTTGATTTGTCTAAAGCGTTTTGGTATGTGTATGCATTTTGATCAAAAATATTTTTGTTTTTAGATAATTTAATCAGTCTAAACTTAAGAGCGTTTTGATAAAAAAATATCTATTTTAATTTGTACAAGTACTTAAACCAATATATAATTACGTCATAATACAATAGCCAAACTTTTTTTTTTAAACGAGTAAACTTAACTTAAAGGTTTAGTTAAAGAGATGTTTTTCTTTGTTAGTTATCTAAAGATTTCACAAGGCCACTAAATGTTAGTAGAATTATTTTTTATTGTATATTTTTTTTGTTTGTTTAAGTTTTAAGATTGTATAATTATTAAGTAACGTGCATTTTCCTAAATTTAGCCTAGCAACATTGAAATCATCATACGCTAATAATTTTAAACTATAGGTTTTAATTAGATTTTACTCAGTTTTTTGTTATAAATTTTTTCTTTTTAACTTCTTTTATTTCAAGTTTAGCCTAATGTCTTCCTACTTGTTATCACATAAATTTTTACAGATTTTAAACAACTGAAGATCTCGTTTTTTTTAAACGAGTGAAACATTGTATTGTAATAAAATTTTAAAAATTTATCATTGAAGCAAAAGTGTAAATAATAAAGTGAGCTTTAAATTGGGTTGAATTTAATGTAGCTTATTTTAATTGTGATGTAACTATTGAAAATTTAAACAATCTTGTGCTTGTAATTGCTATGAAAATTTGAAATCCGCTATAAAAACTTATAATTAAAACAATGTTTTACCAAGAAGCAAAACAAGTTAAATTATAACAATAAGATTGAATTTGAGGCAAAGTTTAAATTTTAGTTAAGTTTTGAAATCAAAGAACAACACAAATAATAACAAAAAAATCTGTGTGTAGCTTTCTATTTTCTTCTAGTTGATTTTCAAATAAACATTGCTTAAATAAAAATGTAGTTCATAGTAATAAGTGAGCTTAAGTTAAGATGCATTTAAATCAAGCTAATTTTTATTGTGACTTGAATATTGAAAATTTAAGTACAGTATACTACCGCTTAAGTACGCACTTTTTTTGGTACGCATCACGCCTTAAGTACGCACTTATCTAGAAAGACAAAGTAAAGGATGTTATACTAGAACTTCAAGAAATTCCAGTTTTTTTGCCTAAATTTTCAATCATCAATTTTTTCTTGACTATTTTATGTTTCCAGGTAGAATGGCCAACCTGCTGAGTTAGCCTGATACTTTCACAACTTTTAAACTAGGGTGAGTAATCCTGAGTAGGCCAAGTGGCCTGAGATTGTGACAGTTCTGTTATTAAATGTTAACAAACTAAATACTTATGTAGTGGCTGCAGAAAAGTAAAAAGAAAAATGATATTTGAGCTGTAATGCTATTAAATAAATAAATCTAGATGACAAAGTTAAAAAAACCTACATATACAAAATAGTTAAGTCATAATTTACTTTAAATGTACATACATTGATGTTTTGAAAATGTTTGGTAAACACAAAGTAGTTTGGTACTTTGCCTCTAACAAAACAAAATGTAGCTTAATATTTTTTTTAAATCATTGACTGACATTGACTTTCTATATTTAATGTATGTAATAATTATGTAGAAGCTTTTTATAGAAAAAATAAATCATTTTAAAATCTATTAAAAAAATTTGCAAATTAGAATTATGTTTTAAATGTTATTTAAAATAAATGACTTGTTTATTTGGCTTAATTATTTGGTGGCTAGTTGTAAGAAAGAAAACAAACAACTAAATTGCATATTATACTATATTGTCTAAAAGTACGCACTACCCGTGCTAAGTACGCACTTTTTGGTCGGGTTCAATTTGCGTACTTAAGCGGTAGTGTACTGTAATTTTGTGATTGTAATAGTTACAAAAATTTGAAATTTTGCTTGAATGACTTTACAAATTAATTTAAATACTATGATAATATTTATCTAATTATATAAAAACAATAGTTTAGACGGCTGTTTCGTCCATGAAATAAAAAACTTCATGTACTCCTTAGTAAGCTTAAAATATAAAAAAACGGTTTATTAAAATAGTGAACAGAAATTTTAATTTTGAAATTTTTATAATAATTATGACGTAGTTATAGTACAGTTTATTGTAAAGTTAGCTGAATTTGAAAAGTACGCTGTAGTTTTTATGCATTTTGGAAAGTTTGGATAAGGCTTTTTTAGAAAAGTATTTTAAACTATTGGAAAAATGTTTAAACCTACTTTTGTTTGCGGCTTAAATTTTACTTTGTTTTAATATTTATTTAGTATTAATTTTGTTAAAAAAGTATTTTTGGTAATGAATGCATATGTTTTGTCTTTTGCTTTTCTTGTTTAGTTTTATGTTCTTATCTGATTTATCAATTTCGATTTTTCAAAGTTAGAAAGCTTGCAGCCGAATTTAGTATTGAATTTCGATTTTGTCCTGTTTAATATTCCCATTTAATTTTGTAGCCTGTATTATTATCTTTTGAGTTCCATATGTAGTTTGCTAGTTCTGTTGTATGTCTTTTATTAATATTGTTGAATGATGATTTGTGGTTTCTGTATCTTTTTAAAACTTTTTCAAAATATTTTTAACTTGTTTTGAAGTTGATGAGTGTATAAGCCATAACTTGACTTCTTTAAAAGTTACATCTTGAAATAAACCTTATATATATTTATATATATATATAGGTTTATTTCAATATGTAATAAAAGCCCTTAAGGTGGTCTCCGTGTGAAAGATTTTATTTATGTTAATCAACTTATTTCTTTATATGTATATATATATAAAATTAAAATACACAAAATAAAATTTTGCTTGGGAATTAATATATATATGTACATAAATTTAGTTGAGCACAGTAGACTATATATATATATGTAAAATTTAATCAAAAGACGATTTTAAAAATTCTGGAACATATGTTTCATAAAGACAAAAAAGATTGTCTCTAATCTTCAGCCAGTTCAAACTTAAAATAAAAAGCACTTTGGTAAACAAAGATGCAAAAGTTTTGAAAAAAACAAAATCAATATGACGTAAGAATTGAACATTGTACATTACAAATACTCAGTACAAAAATTGATCTACCATTTAACTAATCAAACAACTAAAATTAATGAAAACAACAGTTAATTGACTATAAAATACTTCAAAATTTGTTGTACTTTAAGAGGAGCTTTTTAATATGTCGACAAGACGATATGAATTCACTCCTCCTATTTAAACAACCTTCCTTTTTTAACGCATACATAACGGCTGTTGATTCTTTTAAGCACAGCCTACAAACAGGGTTGTTACCATCTGCTATTGGCTGTACTCTTTTTATCACCTATTTTTTTATCACCACTAATTTATTTGTTTATTAACCCAAATAAACAAACATCACTGTGAAAAAGACTTGGTGCATAAAGCATCAAGTCAGAAATTATTGTTAAGAAATGTCTGTCTTGTTTAATATATACTTTGCTCTACTTGCCTATTTCAATACCAATTTTACAATAAAACAACTTCTTATAATCCTACCTCAATTATAGAGTTAACTTAAATTAGAACATAATAAACTTAACTAAGTTGATAACACCAACTTTAACTTATGTTTTTTTTTTGTGATCAGACAACACTTTGAATGTTATATCAAAGTAGATCTAGCCATAGTCAGAAAATTTATTAAAATTAGTAATCAAAATTAACACTATAAAGTTTACAAAAAAATTATTGTGGGGTAGAAGTTAACTAAAACAAAGTGGTGGCCAGATGGTGTTGGGGGTCCTTACAATTGATTTGAAAACTACCTGACTTGAAAGTTGCAAGATCAAAATCTGGTGGTAGACACATGTACAAAAAGAATGTATAAAAAAACTAATATCTTTAAACAAAACTTTTTAAGTTATCTTGAGATTCTCAAAAAATATCAAACTAACTTGAGTTACCTTTAGATTTCATTTAATATTAAAAGATACAAACTAGCTTAAGTGGTCTACTTGTGTTGTAAACAGGGTTGCCACTTGTTTTTTCAAAAATTTTTCCAGGTTTTCCAAATTTCTTCCAGGTTTTTAAAAGTACACATTTTTGGGTCTATTTTTGGTCTTAGGTAAATTTTTATATTAGAAATAATGTTAAATAGTATAAAAACATTGAAATTATACTGTAAAGTTACTTTAAATGTGTTTTTTAATAAAAAAATTTTGATAATGACAAGAAATTCTTATTTATATGATAGATTTTTTGTGTCAAATCAAAAATTTACTCCTGCAAATGTTAAAATTATTAAAAATTCCAGGTTTTTCCAGTTTTTTTGATCAATATTCCAGGTTTTTCCAGGTTTTTTTCAAGTTTTCTCAAATTCCAGGTTTTTCCAGGTTGTTTTTGCCTAAATTATCTAATTCCAGGTTTTTCAAGGTTTTTCCAGGTTTCCAGGTAAAGTGGCAACCCTGTGTAAACCTGATAAATACAGATTGATACTGTGAATATAAAATAATGTGTAATTACAGTATGTTAATCAAAAATGTATAAAACACAATTTTGAAGTAAATTGACAAAGTAACTCAATATTTTTGAGATGTTTCACAATAGTTAGTTTATGTTAATTTTTTTTTAAAGTTTTTAGACCATTGGGGAATCTTACTTAATATCAAAAATTTTAACTTTTTTCAACAAAGGGGTTTTTTTTAGATTTGAAAAAATATTTTTTGCTTTTTTTTTAACTTTTCAAACTTCAACTTGAGCTTATAAAATCTATTTAAGGAATCTATCTTCCAAGCCATTCAAATTCTATCGCTTAAAAAAAAGATAAAACTTATATTAATTTAAAATTAATCAAATTTTTGACAAAGTTAATGATGTCAAAACTATTGCCCGTGTATACCTTTGTGTACAAAACCTTTTAAAAGACTGACTAATTCTCTTAAGATAAGAATTTTTTTATCCTTTATTAAAACTTGTCTTTAGCTCATATCATACTTTTGCTTTCAAATTCAAGTACATGTACTGTACGAGCGTGAACTTAGCTTGAGAGCGGTTTTTAGGAATTTTATAAAAATTTCCAAACTTAGGACCCAATTATTTTCCTTATCTTAATCGCTAATTAATTTTCTTTTTTATTCTAGAGAACGGTCCTTTGTCTTTAACTAAAAGAAAATCCATTGAATTGGGGAAAACGTTTAGAAATAGTTTTAATTTTGAGTGGGGCCCATTTAAAATTTTTGTATTTTTTTCTATTTTTTTATTCATACAACCTTTTCTCCAAAATTTTTTTTTTTAATTTTTCTTTTAAACATACTTATTAAAATGAGTTTAATGATGTTGTAATATTTTTTTTTAATTTTCTTTTTCTATTTTTTTTTTATACCATAAGCCTGAATAAACTTTTCAGAAAAATTCTAATTTTGCACGATTTTCGTGTTTCAGATATACAACCTTTTATGCAAAAACAATTTTTATTTTTAACAGATATATATAGTTATGTTTTATGATGTTGTGTTATTTCTTTTCCAGTTTATTATTTCTTTTAAAATATATGACCCATAAAAGTTTTACCTAAATTCTTAGCAAAGCATTTGAGGGATTTCTTGCTTAAGTGCTAAGAGTTTAGGTAAAACTTGTATGGGTGATATATTTTAAAAGCAATAATAAACTGGGAAAAAATATCAAAACATCATAAAACATTACTATAAAAATCTGTTAAAAAAAATAAGAAAAATTAAAACATTTTATTTTCGCATAAAAGGTTGTATATCTGAAAAACTTAAATCGTGCAAAATTGGAATTTTTCTGAAAAGTTTATTCAGGCTTATGGTATAAACAAAAAATTAAAAAAGCAAATAATAAAAAAATATTACAACATCTTTAAACTCATTTTAATAAGTATGTTTAAAAAAAAAATTTGAAAAAATATTATAATTTTTGGAGAAAAGGTTGTATAAATAAAAAAACAGAAAAAATACAAAATTTTAAAATGGGCTCCACTCAAAAGGTCAAAACCAAATTCAATGGATTTTTTTTAATTAAAGACAAAGGACCGTTCTCTAGAAAAAAAAATAATTAGCTATTAAGATAAGGAAAATAATTAGGTCTTAAGTTTGGACATTTTTATAAAATTCCTAAAAAACGCTATCAAGCTAAGTTTACGCTCGTATATACTGTTTTGTAAAGAAAATTTATTAATCCCTCTCTGACCTTAAAAGATACTCAAACTTTCTAGGCTTGATTTTTATGTTATACCTTTTAGACTCGTCATTCTTTTTTTTTTGTTTTAAAAAACTAATAAGAAGTAGTTTTAATATTTTTGTTTTAATAAATCTTTTTCATAATTTTCGAGACTTATTATGTGATGAACCTTAGTAAGTACTTAATTAACTACTTTTCGAGACTTATTACGTGATGAACCTTAGTAAGTATTTAATTAGCTACTTTTCGAGACTTATTATATGATGAACCTTAGTAAGTATTTAATTAGCTACTTTTTTGAATCAAGACTTTTTTTAAGTAAAATTTAAGGAAGTATGTTAAATATATACTGATTGAAATAAGCAAATAAAATGAATAATCTTAGAATTTACTTACAATAGCTTCTGAACTAAAGTAAGCTTTTGTGTTTATGCATAAAATTTAACAATAATAAATTACGTTTAAATATTAAAGTGATATTAAAATCTTAAAACAGAATAAAAAACTTAGTTTTTATTAATTATTTTAATGATCTTAATTAATTATTCAAGATTTTTATTTGCAAAACTCAGTTTCACCCTTAGGCAGTTTTGTAAATAAAAATCTCGAATAATTAATCTTGTATATTTGTTTTCTTATTTTTTAATAAGTTGAGAACTATTTTTGTTCAATTTAGAACCTCAAATATAAATTCATTATTGTAATGTTGTTAACTGGTTTTGTCTAAATAAAATAAATCCTTGGCCGCTTCTAACTAATTAACAAAAAAAGTGTTACTTTTATTCAGTTCTGCAACTTTTGTAAAGATTTCATATGTAATTGATAGAAATTATGTAAAACTAAGTTAAAAAACTAGAATTATAAACAATACTTTAAAAGAGAGAAATAAAAATAAGGTAAGTAAAGTTAAGTAAAGTTTCATAGACATTTTTTATGTTAAGTTTTATGTTGGTTAAAGCTTGTTGTCTAATTCTCAAGTTTTTTGTATTAAAAAACTAGCTTAAGTTTTATTAAACCTATATACACAGCTTTGCTCTAATATTCAAAGTAAAGTTAGTGTTTAGCAAACTAAGCTTATTTAAATGCAAATCTTTTCATGACTAAAAATAAAACTTTACTGCGTTTTAGTCTAGATTATACCAAATAAAGTTATTCTTGAGAAACATTTTTACAGAATACAATTCTGATTAGTTTTTTATTCGATATGTTTGAACGAGATTTAATTTTTGCGCGGACAATTCAGTTCAGACTTCTACCTTTTTTACCAGTCGTAAATCCTTAATCGATTTTTCTAAAGCTTTAAACCTTATACATACCAGAAGTGAAAAGGACTTTTTTAGTAACGGGACGGATTTACTCTTTTTTTCTATTTTTGGCTAGCTTAAACGGTAAAAATTATTTTCAGGCTATTTTAATTTAAAAATTTATTTGTATATGTACAAAATATGTAATGAAATAAATAGAAATAGAAAGCACAACCTACTCACAAGCAAAAAAGGTCTATAAACTATTATTATTATAAAATTTTTTATTCTGCTATAGTGATTTGTTAGTTTAAAAATTTGTCGCGAGCCAGAAACATTGTTTTGCTTGTTGCCCACTAGCTGCAGATTGCCGACCTTGTTTTTACCATATACACTAAGCTTTTAACCTTTTATCATTTACCTCTAACTGAAACTTTTTAACTTTACCTTTACTCGTAATCTTTTAAACTTTATGTAAAGCCGCTATGTCTTAAACTTTGCTCCATGCCTATGTACCTAACAAAAAATGAAGACTCCAGCGAATTTACTAGCACAAACAAAACAAGCTTAGTTCTTTCGTACACCAGGTCCTTGGACTAAACATTTTGAGCGCTTATTTTTTGTTGTTCAATAAACAGTTCTGTATAATTATGGGTTACATGATAATTCAAATTCGGACAACTCAAATTCCGACAATTCCAATTCTTAAAAAAATATTTAAAAGACTATATCTCAAAAAGTAATAAAAATTTGAAAAAAATGAAAAATACTTATGTAGATCTTATTAATATCTACAAGATTTTTAAATCTTTTTTCAAAATCTAAAATACTTTTCACGATATTTCAGAATTACTAAAAAAAAAACTATGGTTTTTACTTTATTTAAGCCATATCTTAAAAAATATTTAATGTATTGCAAAAAGAAAAAAATGGCTTGTAGATATTAAAATGACCTACATAGGTATATGTTATATTTGAAAAATATTCATTACTTTTTTATATGTGGCTGTTTCAATTTATTTTAAAGAATTTGAATTGTCGGAATTTGAATTGTCCGAATTTGAATAGTCGTGCACCCATAATTATGAAATTAAATTTTTTAAGCTTCTTATATTTATTTTATACTTTTTTTGAGCTGTTGAATAAACTGTAAGGCAGGAGTTAGAGAACTATTGCCCGTGAGCCAACTGCTTTCTATGTCTAAGCAGTTTGATAAAAACAACCAATTTTTTTTTGTAAAAAATATTAATTTTTATTTTTGTTTTGAATCATTAAACTATATTTTTATTACTATTTGCCTTTGAAACGTATTTTTAAATTGTTTAGTATAACTTTTTAATATTATAGTATCTTCCAAAGATTTTAATCTTACAAATTTGCCTGCTATAGTCTTTTTCTAGTAAATATGACCGTTACTTATATAAAGCTCGCGAGTCGGCAGTGCCGTGCCGACCCTTGCTGTTAGGTCAATTAGTTCTTAATTATTTCAAACATAGTTAAAAAAAGATATGTTTATATTCTGATATAAAAAATACTTATGTAAGAATAAATTGAGGACTGCTTAAAATTTGAACTAATGGGTTCTATTGAAAAGTCTTAATTAACTTTAGTTTTAAGAGCTACTGCTTTTTGAAGACTATGAATTTAGGTTTTTGTTGATTTTGTACTTTAAAAAATGTTTTCTAAAAAGACGTGCTTATCAGTGGTCTTACTATCTAGTATAAATAAATCAAAAACTCATGAGAAGGTATTTTATTCTTCTGATTAAAAAAAAAAATTCATTCAAAAAGCTTAGTTTTTAACAGCTATAAAATTAAAAATGCTATACATATACCATAAAAGTTATCTATTACCTGTGGCGATATATATTTTCAAATATTTTTCAGAAACAAAAAAAAATAGTTTAGTCTTAGGTCCTGGCGTACGAAAAAACCTTTCGGTTATCGGTTCCTACTCCATGAATACAGTTTAATGTCTTGTCAAGGACATACAAGTTGGACCTTTGTTGTTTTAAAGATAATTTACCGTTAACTTTGCACAAGTTACACATTAGATGGTTAAAACCTTTTGACTTTTAAGTCATAACAGTCTTCTGTAGACTGTAAACTGATAAAAAACAGAAAATATGGTAAGTATTTTAAGTGATTAGTGCTAGTATGTAAAGTATTTTGTAAAACTTAATAATCATATAAAGAAAAATTATTGTCTTAAAGAAAAATTATTTTACAAAAGTTTTGATTAGAATATTGATAAAGTCTTTACAATTAACTTAAATTAAAACTAAAAGTTTCATTAGACTTCAATCTATCTTGAGCAAAAAAAATTATATAAAACTAAAAAACTAAAATATTAAAAATATTTTGTTAAACACATTAAAAGTATTAAATGCATTTAAAACAGCTGTAAAATTTTTAAAACTCACTTTGTATTTAAGCATATAATTTAAAACTCTACAAATCTAAGTATAATTTGGTTTATTTGTCCATAAAAACAAATATTTATTTTGTTTAAAAAAAAAACAAATCAAAATGGTTGGCTACTTTGTTATTGAAATGACACAAATTATGTTAGTAAATAAAATTTTGTTATGTTTAATTATTCGAACATAACCGTTTATAATTATAATAATTAGTTTAACAACATCAATTCTTTGTTATTGCTTTGAAAAGTTGCAAAATGCATGATATTATTAAGAAATGTTGTTCAATGCGACGCAATCCTACTAAGCTTGAAAAATTTAGTGTAGATATTATTTTCAAAATTCTCAAAAAATATTGAATGAAATTTGTACAATTTTTTAAATAAAATCCATGACAACGTATTGTATGACGCATTGTAAAATTTAAAACTCCAAAACTTTTTTGATTTATTTTTTCAAAAATATTTTACAGTCAATCAAAGCTAATTGATTTTTATCATATCGTACAATTTTGATGTCTATTCTTAAAGACCCCACCATTTCTACAAACTCAGTAAGTTACTATATTCGTTAATCTAAAGTGGTTTTACAGAGACGTTAAACCTTATAATCAATATAAAAATTGCTGCTAACAAAATATTACTACTAATATATATTTAAGTCAAAAGCACACAAAAAGAATACTAACAAACCTTAAGTATGAATAGTGTTTTTTTAAGTATTTTTACAAAAGTAGATAAATATTTTCATAATATCTTAAAAAAGTTTAACAGAACTACAACAGCAAATGAAAATTACTCTGAGTTAAGTACTATTATAGATTTCAATCATTTTGAAAAACAACTTGTATTTGAAAAACAAAATCTAGACAAAATATCAAATAAAATTTACAGTCATTAAAAGAAAAACTTTAATTTCTTTAGTATTTTAGTTTCACTTAAAACTTTTATTATGACTTTACAAAATTTTCGTTTTATATTTAATAATGAACTAATTTGATCAAGTAACGCTCCTAAGTACAGTAACCTGCCACCTATGTACGCACTTTCTAGGTACGAACTGTCGGTAAGGTACGCACTCTTTGGCCGGAAAAGGCTGTGTTTAAGATGTATTATTTTTACTATGAAATTAAAAAAACAAACCAAATGTAATGATACAAAAAAAAGAGTATTGAATTAGTAAAAATGAAAACTAAAGGAACCAGAAAATAAGTTATAAACTTAAAAGTTGTAACTACTCGACTCGATAACCGAAAGGTTCTTTGTGCATCAGATCCTAGGACCAAATATTTTTAGCATCTTTTTTTTGTAGTTTAATAAACTATAACAAATTGTATATCAAATTTAATCTATAAAATAAACATACTAAAGTTGATTTATATAAAAAAATTAACAAAAAGTGCAGTTTAAATGTGTATACCTTATAATTAAATCATAGGAATAAAATTATATAAGAAGTCATGTAAATTTTATATAATAAAAAGTGTAATTGAAATAAAAATGACCTGAGATTTTGGTAACCACGATAAATACATATTAGAAAAATAAGTAAACCTATAAAACTTGTAAAGTTGTTAAGCACTCTTTCTTAAACCCATTACTGCCGATATTGACTATGGAAACCACAGTCTACTACGATCACCACACCATCTCTTCTTATGAACACCACACTATTTAATTATTAATTTTGTGTTTTCTTCCAAGACAACCAGTTAAAAAGCAGAAATTGATAAGTTACAAGTAAGTAGAAGTAAAATTTAAAAAACCCAAACTAGCTTTTATGAATATGTTTAATAAAAGTATGGTCAACGTTTTAATAAATCTTCAATTTTTTAAACTTAGTAATTAATTATATGTAGTGTATAAATTTTGAAGGAACAAGGAGATACAAGAAAGATTAAAAAACTTTGTGCGTTGAATTTAAACATACATATATAATACTAACATAAAAATAATTGCATTTGATAAATACTTAAAACTTCTAAAATACCTTCAACAAATATGTCTTTCTTTGGGGGGGTTTGTTTTAAAAGGTCGTTTGCAAACTATAGTGACTTTTAACATGTCTGTGTTATTCTTAATATAGGTAATTGAAGACCAAAATTCATAGGTACGCACTACCGGTTGGGTACGCACTTTTGTGCTGTGTTCAAAATGTATACCTAAGTGGCAGGTTAGTATAATTTTAAGTTAAAGAAACAAATTTCTTATACTAAAGCATACAGGTCTACCATTCAAGACATCATTTCATACTTAAAACTTTAAAAATTAAGATTTTAATGATTTAAAGAAATAACATTTTAAGTTCTTAACTCTGTTCGCGACTGTGTGTTTGTATTTAATTGGGAAATTATTTCATATTTAAATTATGTTTGTTATGCAGCAATTATTATTTTTTTTTTGTAAACACTCGTTTGGTAATTTGTTATAATTAAAAATATTTAAAAATAGTTTCTATTCCAATCATTTCATTTTCAATAAAAAAGCTTTTAAAAAAATTTATACTAGTTTTTATAACATGGCCTGTTTAAAATTAACTAATCGATAAAAGATCTCTTAAAAATAATAAAACTGCTACAAATTGGTCATTCCTATTTAGTGTTTGTTATTATACAGAACAGATTATTAGTATATATTATACTTTAACAAATTATCAAAGTTAAAAAAATTGTCATGAAGCATTAGTCTTATAGTTTGTTTAGCATCTAAATTTTAAGTAGTTGCATAAAAAAATTATAAGCTTTTAGTTTTTTAACTTAAATAATGTTTAAACCTTTCAAATTAAATACCAGATGGATATGAAGACTTTGTTAACCACTGTGCAGCAGAAAATTAGCGAACCGGAACTTATACGTCATCTGCCGTGCAATGTTCACAGATCTATTGAACAAATTCAACAAGGAATATTTGACCTTTTCGGTGCTTCCCCGGAAATACTCTCAACGTTTGTTAAACTACTTGATATAAACACTATATATATTTTGCAACACCTTAAATGACTATAAAAAAGGAATAGTCTAATAAAAGTGTTTATAATAGTTCTTCCAAGTTTAACTTTAAAAACAAACAAAAAATTATTTTTTATTCTAAGCTTATTTTTATAAACCTACAATTACTGAATAGCTTAAATTGGGTTAAAGTTATGTTAAACTGAAAATCCTTTATAGTTAAGTTGAAGTTGCCTAACATTTTTTTTGTTTTCTAGAATATCTATGTTGAGTGCTGAACGTCCTTATAAAAAGGTAAGATGTTATTTTAGATACTTAAATAGTTTTAAGGTGTATTTTTTAGATTATGCTTTATGTTAAACTTTTTTAATACAAGAAAATCTTAATATTCTATTTTTAAAACTATACACAAACGAACTGTTCTAGACTTTCTGTAGCAAAATTTTAACTTTTAGTTTTTACAGATGCACTTCAGTCAAATAAATCCATAGCTATTTACAAAACTGTTTAAAAAAAAATGTATAAACTTTAAATACTTTGTTTATACATGATTACGCTTAATATATAAAAGCAGACTAATTTATATTCTAACTGTAACAAAAATTACGCTTTAGAAAAGTTTATAAAGTTTTTAACAAATCAGGTGAGGATAAGCAAGAGTGAAGACGAAACGAGCCAATCACCGTCGTCTTCATCAATCAACGAGTCTTCCTTCTCCTCGACATGTTACGACTACTCAGAATATACGAGCTATACTAGCTCTTTCTGCTCAGAGTCCTCTTCACCTTCTCTTAGATCCCCTACTCCAACTTCTCCTGCTTCGAGCAGGTCAAGTGATGTAAAATGTCACGCATCAGCGCAAACGTCTTTTGTTGATGTTTATGACGTCACAGAACAAAATTATTCCCTTATTCGTCCTCAGACTGCCTCCTCCACGGTTAATTTCAACGTTGGTGGTCGCCGCAACGCATGTACGGTGCCGCCTAGTGACAGACGCGTAACTAGAAACTACCGTTGTGATGGCAGGGTAGTAACTGTTGAAGTGCGAAGATCTTCTGACAGCAGAGCTCAGTGCGATATTAATAAATTCTGTCCATCTAACGATGCACTCGAAGCTTTGGTGTCACCGGTTTTGTTGACTAAAACCGAAGATATGCCAAAAGCTGCTAGTCAACATCTGGTTAGTAAAAAAAAGGAGCCAGTTTCACTTATGCAAAGTAAAAAAAAGCTTTCTATTGTTATAAACAAACCAGTTTCATTTGAGCCCAAAAAATTAAAGCTGTCAAAGGTTATTATTCCAGGTGTTTCAATCATGGGTGTAAAGAAAACATTAAGCATCAAAATTAATGAGCCAGTTTCTTTTGAATCAAAACTGAGTACAGTATCAAATAAGCCTGTTTCTGTACAACCAGCTAAAAAGAAGTTAAGTGTTTGCATAAACACGCCAGTTTCTTTTAAATCAAAACTGAGTACAGTATCCCATAAACCCGTTTGTGTAGTACCAGCTAAAAAACAGTTAAGTGTTTGTATAAACAAGCCAGTTTCTTTTGAATCAAAACTGAGTACAGTATCCCATAAACCTGTTTGTATAGCACCAGCTAAAAAGCAGTTTAGTGTTTGTATAAACGAGCCAGTTTCTTTTGAATCAAAACTGAGTACAGTATCCCATAAACCTGTTTGTATAGCACCAGCTAAAAAGCAGTTTAGTGTTTGTATAAACGAGCCAGTTTCTTTTGAATCCAAACTCAGTACGGTATCTCAAATGTCTATTTCAGTAGAACCAGCTAAAAAACAGTTAAGTATTTCTAGTAACAAGCCAGTATCTTTCGAATCTAAACTCAGTACGGTATCTCAAATGTCTATTTCAGTAGAACCAGCTAAAAAACAGTTAAGTATTTCTAGTAACAAGCCAGTATCTTTCGAATCTAAACTCAGTACAGCATCTCTCAAGCCTGTTTCTATAGTACCGGCTAAAAAGCAGTTAAATATCAAGCTTTTATCTACTAACACAACGAAAAAAGAGGAAGTTAAAACAGATAATGAATCTGTCGTTTTAAAACCACCGAAAGAACATAAAACTGAAGTTTATAAAACCAAAGTGCTATCAGTTTCCAAACATTTTCCTACAGTTGCTCCTCTTGATTCTAAAAACTGGTCGGATGAATCTGACATTGAGAGTTGTGAAAAAACAGAAAATTTCTTAAAACAAGCAGACAAGCATTCACCAAAAAACTCTGAATTTGTTGACTGCTCAGAAGGTGACAATAAGAATAATCAAACAAAAAAGAACATGATAGATAGTAAAATGGCTGTATTTGATAAAAGTGCAGACTTTTTCTTGAAATCATTATTAGAATTCAAGTCACCGAGGCTGTTAGAAAAATTAAAAAAAGCAAACAAGCTGAAAAATAAACCATCTGAAAAGCACTTAAACGTATCTATTAACAAACGTTTGTTACTTGAGCCTTTAAAAAAAGAACTATCTGTTAAACCAGCTAAAAACGAATTAACTTTCAAATCTCTATCTGATAATCCAAAGAAAAAAGAGGTTTATAAAACAGATAATGAAACTCTAGTTTTAGAATCACCGGAAGAAGTTGGAGTTTCAAAAACCAAATTGCTTCCATGTTTTAAACAACATCCTACAGTTGCTCCCCTTGATTCTAAAAACTGGTCGGATGAATCTGAAGAAGATTGTTTCGACAAAATTAAAAGTTGCTTAAAGCAAACAGATAGGCAATCAAAAGTAATTAACTGGCTAAATAATTCTCAATTTATTGACTGTTCAGAAGGCGAAAATGAAAATAGTCTAGTAAAAAAGAAGATGATAAGTAGTAAAATGGCTATATTTGATAAACATGCAGACTTTTTCTTGAAATCATTTTTAGATTTCAATTCACCAAGGTTATTGGAAAAGTTAAAAAAAGCAAACAAACTGGTAGCTAAACCATCTGAAAAGCACTTAAAGGTATCTATTAACAAACGTTTATCACTTGAGCCTTTACAAAAAGAAGTATCTGTTGAACCAGCTAAAAGCCAATCAATTGTCGAGTCTCGTTCGGATGACCCAATGAAAAAAGAGGTAGTTGATATAGAAAATGAATCTGTCTATTTAGAACCTCCAAAGAAGCATAAATTTAAAGCTCCCAAAAAGATAACAGATTTTGAACTACTTTCTGTCATAGCACCTCTCGATGCTAAAAACTGGTCGGGTGAATCTGACACTGAGAGTTTAGAAAAAGTAAAAAAGTTCAATAAAATTATTCCAACAAAGAACAGAATTGCATTTTCTAACAACAGCAAAAGCTTTTCTCCAATCAAAATGTTTCCTTCATCAAGCAGCTGTTCTAGTTCGGTTGAAATTATAAAAGTCATTTCAGAAAATTCTGAATTTTCAAAAGAATTTACAGCAAGTTCTGAAACGTCTGCTGAAATTGAAATTTTCAAACAGGCAGCAAAACCCGCAAAATCAATCGTTTCTGAAAGTTGCATAAACGTGAGTTTTTAAAAGTTACTAAAACAAATGTTTATACTTTTTAATGATTAGAAACGTTTGTTACTTTTTTTTTAATTTAATCAATGAGAACTTGAACTATTAAACTAATTATCAAGATTTTATCATTAATCCTGGTTTTTTATTTAATCTTTAGTTTTTTTTTTATACAAACAACTTATTTTGACAAAATAATTAAAATTTACATGTGTTCAACTTACTATTTAATTAATTTTTTAAACTTATTTTATATTTCAGACATTTGGAGAAATTGTTAAGCCTTTAAAAAAAGAGGTAGTTGATAGAGCAAATAAAGAAGAGCCATTAAAGAAACACAATAATGGAGTTCTTAAAACCAATAAGTTAACAGATATCAAACAACTTCCTATCATAGTACCTCTTGACTCTAAAAACTGGTCAGATGAGTTAGAGATTGAGAGTTTCGTAAAAATAAAAACGTTCAACAAAATCATTCCAACAAAGAACAAAATGGCACCCCCTGACAATAGCAAAAACTTTCCTCCAATCAAGACATTTTCTTCATCAAGCAGCTGTTCTAGTATAGTTGAAGATTTAATTGCTTTTACAAAAAACTCTGAGTTTACAGAGAAATCCGAAGCGAGTTCTGAAACGTCTGCTGAAATTGAAATTTTCAAAGAGGCAGCAAAACCCGCGAAATCAATCGTTTCTGAAAGTTGCATAAACGTGAGTTTTCAAAACTTATAAAAACAATTTTTTATATTTTTTAATCAATGAGAAGTAAAACTATTAAACTAATTATCAAGATTTTATCATTTAGCCTGGTTTTTTATTTATCTTTAATTATTAAAATAAATTATACAAACAATTTATTTTGACAAAATATTTAAAACTTACAGATGTTCGACTTACTATTTGATTAAATTTTATAATTTATTTTATACTTTAGACATTTGGAGAAATTGTTAAGCCTTTAAAAAAAGAGGTAGTTGATAGAGCGAATAAAGAAGAGCCACCAAAAAAGCACAATATTGGAGTTCTTAAAACCAACAAGTTAACAGATATCAAACAACTTCCTATCATAGTACCTCTTGACTCTAAAAACTGGTCAGATGAGTTAGAGATTGAGAGTTTTGTAAAAATAAAAAAGTTCAACAAAATCATTCCAACAAAGAACAAAATGGCACCCCCTGACAACAGCAAAACCTTTCCTCCAATAAAGACATTTTCTTCATCAAGCAGCTGTTCTAGTATAGTTGAAGATTTAACTGCTTTTACAAGAAACTCTGAATTTACAGATAAATCTGAAGTAAGCTCTGAAATGTCTGCTGAAACTGAAATTTTCAAAGAAGCAGAAAAACCGGCAAAAATAACCGTATCAGGAAGTTTCATAAACGTAAGTTTCTAAAATTACCAACATCTTCATTCTTAGAAGTAATTGAGAACTGGTTTAACTAATCTAATTAGTTGTTCAACTAAATCTAAATACAGAGGTTTTTCTCGTTACGCCTTGTTGTGTATCTAACCTGGAATTCTTTTAAAATACATTTAGTTTAATTTACATAGTTTTATTTAAATCATCTACTTCAAGTTCAGGTATTCAGCTTTTTTTTTATAATTCGTTCTATATTTCAGAAATTTGGAAAAATTGAGAATTTCTACAAAAGCGCGGAAATAAATTTAAAGCCTTTGAAAGAAGAAGTTGATAAACAAAAAAGAGAAAAAGGATCCAACGTGCCTGAAAATGGAGTTTTTGAAACTAAAAAGGAAAAAGACTTCGAACAAATCTCCATAACAGCGACTCTTGACCCTAAAAACTTGTTGGTTGGATCTGAAATTGAGAGCTTTAAAAAAGCAAAAAAGTTTAAAAAAACCATTCCACTCAAGAAAGAAATGACAGTTCCTGACAACAGAAAAAACTTTCCTCCAATCAAAACGTTTCCTTCATCAAGCAGCTGTTCTAGTATAGTTGAAGACTTAAATGCTTTTACAAAAACTTCTGAACTTTCCAAGCAATCTAAAGCAAGTTCTGAAACGTTTGCTAAAACTGAAATTCTCAAAGAGGCAGCAATGCCCACGAAAACAATCGTTTCTGAAAGTTGCATAAACGTGAGTTTCTAAAACTTATCAAAAACATTTATTTTTATTTTCAGTCATTTAGAATTTATGCTGTCTAACTAACTATCAAATTTTTTTTATTTTGCCTGGTTTTGTATTCAATGTTTAATTTATTCGTACAATTTAAACACAATTATACATAAAGTTTAATTTACGCATATTCAATTTTCTATTTATTTAGGTTTTATAACTTGTTTCAGACATTTAGAAAGATTAATAACCGAAATGCAAAAATAAAATTGAAGACTTTAGAAAAAGAAGTAGTTAACAGAGCCGATGAAGAAAAATCACCAAACGAGCATAAATTTGTAGCTTCAACAACCAAAAAGATAAAAGATTTGAAACAAACCTCTATAACAGCGACTGTTGACTCTAAAAACTGTTTAGATGAATTTGATACTGAGAGTTTTGAAAAAAAGAAAAAGTTCAAAAAAATCTTTCTAACAAGGAATAGAATGGCACCTCCTGACAATAGCAAAACCTTTCCTCCAATCAAGACATTTTCTACATCAAGCAGCTGTTCTAGTATAGTTGAAGATTTAATTGCTTTTACAAAAATCTCTGAATTTGCAGACCAATCTAAGGCTAGTTCTGAAACGTCCACTTCTGCGGCTAAAACTTACAAAGAAGCAGCAAAACCTGCAAAAATAACCGTATCAGGAACTTTTATAACTGTAAGTTTCTAAATTTATCAACATCTTTTAACTTGGAAATGACTGAGAACTGGTTCAATTTATTTAAACAACTATTCACCTAAATACAAAAGTTTTTCTCATTTAATCTTGTTTTGTGCTTAATCAAAATATTTTTTAACTAATTTTCTTAAAGTTTATACAATTAGTACAATCTACTTAAATTTTACGTTTATTCAGCTTTCTATTTATTTATACTTTATACTTCATTCTATATTTCAGAAATTGGGAAAAATTAAGAGTTTTTACCAAAGTGCCAAACTAAATTTGAAGAAATTAAAGAAAGAAGTAGTGGTTATAGAAAATAACGAAGAACCACCAAACGAGCCTAAAATTGGAGTTTCTAAAACGAAAACCGTAAAAGATTTCGAACAGATTTCTATCACAGCGACTCTTGACCCAAAAACCTGGTCAAATAAATCTGACACTGAAAGTTATGAAAAGCAGAAAACGTTCAAAAAAATATTTCGAACAAAGAAAAAAATAGCATCTTTTGACAACAGAAAAAGCTTTCCTCTGGTCAAAACTACTTCTTCATTAAGCAACTGTTCTAACTCAGTGGAAAATTTAAACGTATCAGCAAAAACTTCTGAACTTTCAGAGCAATCTAAAGCAAATTCTGGATTATCAATTGAAGCTGAAACTTGCAACGAGGCAGCAAAAACCGCAAAAATAGTCGTATTTGGAAGTTTCATAAACGTGAGTTTCAAAAACTTCCTAATACATAATTTGAATAGTTGAGAAGTTTTGTTGTTATAAATAGTTTTTCCTTTAGCGTTTTTATGTATTTGGTGGTATAATTGAATTTTAATGTTATTTATTTAAATAAAAAAGTTGATTTTTTATAGCGAAAAATATTTAAAGTAAATAAAATTTGTGCAGCTCGATGACCAAAGGTATATCTGTACAAATATTAAGTGTCGCCAATTTCTTTATCCTATTCAATAGACTAATTTAAAACTCTTATAATTTTATTACTTAAAATTATCTAGTTAAACTCGAATAAAGTACTTAAGTTTTACATGTATTCAACTATTAAGTGATTAAGAATTCATTATTTGATCTACATTTCAGGCATTTGGAAAAGTTAAGAAATTTTACCAAAGTGCAAAAATTAATTTGAAGAAGAGAAACAACGTTGTGTTTGCTATTAATACTTGAAAGGTTACTTTTAATTAACCTATATATTTTTCTTTAAATTCTAATCGCTATGAAAAATTTACTTAATCACTTTTTGTTTAGGTGTTTTTTTAACTAAAAAATTGACACAAACTTAATTATTATGTACTTTTTTAAAAGAATGTTTTTTTTTCTTATTTTATTTGACTATACTCTGAAATTCACAACCTGTACAATAAGCATAAAGTACGTAATATAATTCAATGATAACGTTTTACAATTTTATATGTTTTTAAACCAATAGTTTAGCTCATTAAGTAATATCTTAAACCATTGATTTATGAGGCAGAAATTATAATAAAAATTTTCAGATAAAAACTTTTAAAATTATCTTCGAATTAAGTTTAGTGTATATTTTCGTTTCGTTTTAATGTTAAAATTGTCTTAACATGTTTACTTATCTTTGATCTAAAAATTCTTAAAGGCAGTGGTTACATTTTTAGTGGCATAATTTTTGCGTGACATATAGGTACTGAATTTTGTTTTTAACTAAGTTATAAACTATTTTAGAAAGTGTATATTTAGACAAATTTAAAAACATTTAGTTCAACTTTACAGAACACATTGTCACAAGCTTTCAAGAAAATCTTCTAACAGAAGCTAAAACATAAGAAAAGAAGATGAAAAGTATAAAAACCATAATTAAATAAATGATATTCTGATATTAATAAATAAAAAACAATCAAAAGCTAGTTTTTTTAATGTTTTTTTGTCTTACGTCACTTTCATATATGCTTCAATAATAATAATAATCACTAATAATAATTCAATATGCTATATCACTAATGAAAATTACCTAATACAATAACTAACGATAATAATTTATTTTAAATAAAGTTTTATAACCCTGTATAAAAAAAAGTTTACTGATTAAAAAAACTTTTTATCTATAACTGTTATAGCTTCTCCCTTAGAATGTCTTTTTTATAGTAACGGATGAAACTCTTATAGCAAAAAATACTTAAAATCATACTGAAAGTTATGAACTGGTTCATCTACTTACTCTATATATTGTCTAAATAAACGAAAATAAAGCAACAACTTGCCCTTATGTAAAATTTAGTATTCTAACTTAAACTAATTGAAACTATTAAACTGATAATATGAGTATGTTAAGTACTAGTAGTAATACATAAATAATATAAAAATTAAGAAAATTTTATATGTATCTATAATTTTTTTTTCAAATTAAATAACAAAAAAGCTGATAATCGAAAGGTTTTTACACTAGGTCCCTAGACTTTTGAGCGCTTTTTTTTGTCGTTCAATAAACAATTTGTTATATAAAGATAATTAAAACTAAACTTTAAAAGGTAGACATATAAAGCATATAAAATATTTGCAAAACTGTTAAATGAAATAAATAGAAAAATTTTCAGATACTTGATAAAATAAACTTTTTATATAACATTACTTAAACTAAGCCGAGAAAAGTTTAAGTTCAATTCTCATCAAGTTAAAAATTTATTAAATATAGTTAATAGAATTAATGTGTAAGTTTCATTGTAAAGTTTATTTGAGACACATGTTTTTTTACAAAATACTGTGTGCTAGAATTTACTACTTTACATATATCTTTTATAAAGATTAAGAAAAAATAGTGTTTGTAAGTCTGTTTACTCGTACTACATTACATTTGTTATCTACTAAACATCCAAGCAAGCAAGGTCAGTGGAAAAACCATAGCAACTAGATTTGTTTGATTTGATAAATTTTACTGATCAGAAGTATAAAAACAATAAAAAACCATTTAATTTATGTTATAAAGTTTAGTTTCATATGATACTTCACCGATTTTTTTAAATAGAGCTGAGCTGTTGCATTACTTATTTTAGTATAAATGAAAACAGTTTTCATTACTAACTGCTTTAAATAAAAGTTCTTTAGAAATCAAACATATAAAACTTGGGTATAAATAATTAATAGAAATTTATAAAGTTTTTTTATCGGAGCATTAAAAAAAACATTACAGCAAGATAAAACAAATAATGAGTATTTTTGTACATTCAGCATATAAAAAACTATCATTTGTGTATAACGAATTATAAAATTAAAATAAATTATTGTATATATGCACTTTATTAAAAAATCTCATTCAGTACTTCAGACACAAAAAAAATTAGAGAGGTAATTTACTCCTTATACTATTTATACAAAACCTTTTAACTTTAGGTAAGTTAACTGCCTATTGTCCAAATTTAACTTTTTATCCTTTCATACAAGTTCTATTTAAAATTTTAAAGTTTAAATTCATAACGTTTTTTTAAGATTTGATAGCTCTATTTAGCTTAAACATACAATAAAGATATGATATTATTTTATTTTCTTTTACTTTTTTTTTTCTCCTCCATAAGTTTGTTTACGGGTCGTTTACTGTAGAGAACTTTGTTTAAACTATAACTTGGAGTTATTTACTTAGTTATAAAAATTTATTGTAACTTTTACTTCAAATGATAAAATATTTAAACACTCAGCATCTGCATTATATAAACAGTTTTGATTTTTGAGGTTTGATTATTAAGATATTAAGTTTGATTATTAAGATATTAAGATTAGTTAAAAAAAATAGGCCTAGTAAACACTTATTTGTTTAAAACTAGCTATAAAGTTATTGATGGTACCTAACTTCAGCATTCAACAGTTGTTTTTATCAATTAAAGATTTACTAAAGACTTACATAGTTCTACTAATTTGATTTTGAGCGTTTTTAATTTTATCTATACTTTTAGACAAGACAAAAATTTAAAATATTAATCATGTTTTCATTAACAAGTTATCGACTTAAGATGGTTAACAAAAACTAAGAATTTAAAAACAACGTTTTACCTTATAATATATGCTAAAAAACAAAGACTGCGTTATCTTAAATGTTTAAAAAACTACTTTATAACATTTGAATTTATAAGTTAATGGAAGTTTTTTTTTCTCAATCAATTGTAGGTTTTTTTGATAATATGTTTTAGCAATACTTTAAAAACTTAACAATCATTTATAATAAATTTTATTTTTGTATTTTTTTTTCAATACTAGTTTTTGTTTTAAAGTTTACTTTTATTTTTAATGTTTTGATTAATTAGTTTTCAAGTGTTTAGCTTGCTATTAAAAGGAAATCAGTTAAGTTTTAGAAGCATAGATCAAATGTTTCAATAAAAGTTATGAAATAAAACCAATGGTTATAGTAAAAACAATGTTAACCAATATAGTATAACGACGTTAAAAGATGACGTTAACATTATTATCTACGTTAAAAGGTAGTTGTTAAAGGGTATATGTGGTGTGCGACTCGATAACCAAAAGGTTTTTTTGTACACCAAGTCCCAGGACCAAGTATTTTGAACGTTTTTTGTCGTTCAACAAACTATATATTAGTTTTTTTTTATTAAAAGATTACTGTATACATCAAGTTAAATAATACATAGTATTAGTTATATATAGCTCAAAGTACAAAAAAAATTATTTTTTATTTGTTTGTAAGCAAAGTACTACTAACTAGAATTGTTCTAAAGTCCAAAGTAATAACAATAAAATTAACAACAGTAGTATTTTTTAATTGAAGAAATTTACCATTATTGTTTTTTTTTTCTAGTAAATTTGAAAAGTTTTATTTTAAACAATTTACAATAATATTTGCTAATGTTGAGAAAAAGTTGTTTTTAAATACTGAGTATAAGAAATAATTAAATATAAAACCTTTTTTAAAGATATCAAAAAAAGTTGTGTTTATTACATTTAGAGTCAAATTGAAATAAGTTTTAGCACCGTAACAATTTTAAAAACACCTAAACTACTTTATGTTAAAAACCAGACTTAAAGTAAGCTGTACTTTTTTCAAAGTAAGTTTTTACTTAAGATTTTTAAGTCAGAAGCCAGCTAATTGTAGCACAACACCTGCGAAGTATTTGCCTTTTTTTTTTTTGCTTTGTCGTACTTTAAGCTAAAAAATGACTAAAGCAGTATTAAAAGTTTAAGTATTTTTATAACATAATTTAACTGTTCAAAATATAGTTTTAATCGTTTGCTAACAAAAGATCCTAGTAAAGTAACTTCACTGGAAGATAAATAAAAACAAATTATACAGTAATCTTCCTTTATTATTTATTATTTATTATAATCTTCCTTTAATAAAGGAAGATTACTGTATAATTTGTTTTTATAACATAATTTATAAATTTACTTTTTTTTTGGTTCTGAAGAAACTGTCAAGCTGAACCGTCTGTTTTATTTTTATTTTTCCTTGCATAATAAATAAGAAAGATTTAATTAAAACCAGTCCTATTTATAACATAATCATAATGTCTTTTTGAAATAAGTTGCTTATAAATTACGTTAAACTACAAAGTTTTATAATGTTTTAAAAATATATACTTTTTTATTTTATGTTTTTAGTTACAACTATTTAACAATATTTATCTTATTCGTAAGTACTTGAAACATGTTTTCAGAAAATAAATTGAACTTTAAAATTTATTTACAAAATATAATTGTTATTACGTTTAATAAAAAAAACAAATAAAAAATTAATGAAAAGGTTAAACAGTACCTAAAACAAAAGTTTTTATAATATTAAAACTAATGCAAAATGCTTTATTTTTCTCGAACAGGATTTATAAATCTATTTTCTTTTTTAAGAATGTAACTAATAGTTTAAAAACTACAGTAAAAAAGCTTTCTTTTAAAATATTGAAAGAATAAGGTTTTAAAAATATCAGAATTTCAAATACACTTTTTTATTTTATCTTTGAATATTATTTAATCAGTATTATTCTATATCACTTTAATTGTATTTGACTTATGTTTGCAAATAATACCTTAAAAAACATGTTGTGCTGTGATTTACCAAAATAGTAGCTAAGTAGTTTCAAAACCAGACTAACAGCATTTTATTCTTACATCTACCAAAACTAAGCTTATACAAAATAGAAAGCATAGCTCATTTGCCAAGAAAAAGCAGATATCTGAGAATAACAGTTTTTTACAAAATTGTGTGCATCTAACAATATAATGGATGGAAGAGTAAAACTGATGTTTTTCTACTATAAAATATTATGTGCTTAAAGGCATAGGGGGGTGGGGGTTAAACACTTTTTTCACAATTTGATCTTATTTTATATAGTTTTTACTAAGCTACAAGATGCTTTTTAAAAGTTAAAAAAATTTAAAATAGTTTTTGAGATATAGCCGGTCAAAGTCAGAGGCAACAATAGGTTTCTTATTAGAGGTGCAAACTAAAAATCTTTAAGAAAAACTATCATATAGCTCCAGTTGTTAGTGAACTAACTAATCAAGCATTTCAGGAAGGTAATTACCCAAGTTGTTTAAAATTAGCTAAAGTTATACCTATATATAAATCAGGTTCAAAAACACTTCCAGGAAACTATCTTTGGTTATGCTTACGAATCGGGGCACACGCTTTTCAACATTATTTGAAGGAACTTTTTCCTAATTTTAAAGATATTCAACATACTTTTGCTAACAGGTCCAAATTTCAAAAAGTAAAGACGTCGTAAGGTAAGAACTTTGAGAGGTACGCACCCGCGTAAGGTACGCACCCGCGTAAGGTACGCACCCGCGTAAGGTACGCAAATTAGAAATTATCTTTTTATAGTTGGTTTTTAAAACTAAACATTTAAAAATTTTTTACAGGTATTATCAGAGACGAAGACAAGCTCTTTAAAGCAAAGTTAGAAAACTGTAACAGTAACTACCAGTGACATTTCAACTACGTTTGACATTTTTACTATTTCAAAACTTTATCGTCAAATAAATGAAAATTTTATTTTTGTGAAACTTGTATTTGACTAAAACGAAATAAAATTAAAAAAAAAGTTTAGTAATATATTTAGTTAAACCAAAGTTTAGTCAAACTTGTACTAGAACTGTTTTAAAAAGAAAATTAATTATTATTATCAGTAGATAGAAATAAGAATGCAACTCTTCAAAAGAAATTAAACTCTAAAATTTATCAATATTTTTAAGTTTTAACTAACTAAGTTTAAATAACTTTTTAAGTTTAAACCACAGACCATTTTTTAAATAAATATAAAAACAACTTAAACATTGTTTTCAAAACTAATTAAGTATAACAAATATACTGTATTTTTAAAGTAAATATACTACTCAAAGATTTTGTTTAACTTCGTTTCTTTTTTCGTTTGCTTTGTTTGCTGAAAATTAAATTAAAAAAATATTAGATCGTTTTTATACAGCATGATCTGAACATCATCTAAGTTGACAGCACAGCAGAAGTATTAAAATAGTTTCAAGTCAAATTAGTTCTAAAATATTTGAACAATTGTCAAAAGCTGAACCTGGAAATTTCGAAATTATTTTCTTATATATGATTATTTAACTAAAATAATTCTATAAAAATAAGTTTCATGGCAATTAAGAGGCGACTGCTACGCTCTTTTTATTTTTTTTTAATATAAGAAACAAAAGTAAAACATTGATGTTAACAATATTAAAAACGTATGTTAAAAAAACCACTAAAGACATTGCTATTTTTTGCTAAATATAAGAATAAAATTAGATTAACTTGTTTTATTTTCGCTAAAAGTGTATGCACGCGTAAATTTTCTTGTTTATTTAAACTAAAACTTCGTTAAATAGCTTAATTATATTAAAAAACTATTGCACACACTATGTATGTGCTTGATAAAACGATAAAACTTTCAATACTTTTTTATTTTTTTAATAAGTATCTGCACAATATGTAAATTTTTCTTTATTCAACAATAAAAATTTGTTATAATAGTATTATTTAAACTATAGACTGTTGCACGCATAACTATAACAATGCAAAGTTGTAAAAAATATTTAATGAAAGCGTTTAAGATATCATTAACTTACTAATCAGGTAAGCATTTTAAAAGAAAACAAAGTTTGAAGTTATTTAGTTAAAATATACTTTATTTAATTGAATTTTTTTCTTATTTTCGTTAAATTTTAATTTTTAGATTTTAGAATTCAGTCTTAAATTTGATAAACATGACCAAAATAATGTTTTAAAGTCATGCCAATACTTATTAATTTTGTTAAAAATCATAAAACTACTACTTATTAAAAAATAATTACAATTAGTACTTTATAAAACTCGCCTCAACAAGCTGTTTTAAATCTATTTTTAATAACTTGTTTGAAACACGTTAAAGTTGTGACAATGGTAACATAAAAACTAGTAATAAACAAACATTGCAAATCATATTGTCATAAAATTACCAAAATGTCTATCATCTACGGAGCTGATGTAGAATTTAAAGAATGTGGAGTCTGTCCCTTGGAAAAGGACTTGATAAAAATTTCGCTAATTCTAGAGGTACTGACTTTTATAAAAACTTAATATGTCCTTTATTAATTTATCACTTTTAGTTAATTTTAGTTAATATTTATCATGTTTAAAGTTAATAAACGTTTTGTATATAATAAAGTAAAAGTATTTAATCATTTCAATAATTTTTATAAAAATTTAATACAGAGCGCTCAAATTGGACGAGAAAGCTACTATCGCGACTTGTTAATTAGGCACAACATCCTTCCAAAAGGCAGAAGATGCAAAAAATGCAACAACCCTTGCAGGTTTGTATGTATAGTTAATTAAATGTGATAAAAACATCTATGTTTCTTAACTATGTTTAATTATTTTCTAGAAAACATAAACATGTTCAAAAATTGATCAAGTAAAATGTTGGTTGATAACCTTGAGCAAAAAAAAAAGTACAAACTATATTTTTCATTATTACTTGAAAGTTCAAATTTGAACTAAACAAAATTCTAAACAAAAATTAAAGGGCCACTCCATAAGTAATATATAACTAAAAAATTTAATGAAAAACGCTTGTACGTCTAATTAACAACATTATTATAAAAAAATATTGAAATAAATTTCTATTGCAAGATAGTGTTAAAAATTACTTAAACTATACTTTATTTTTAAACTTCTTAAAGCCATGATTCATAAAACATTAAGGTTATAGGGGGGTGGTCGTGTTTTTTACAGGTTAATCTTAATTTATAGAGTATTAAAACAGCGAAAAAATACTATTTTATTTAAAATCTATCTTCTTCTACATTTTTAAGCAATCTTCTTCAAACTATTGTTATTGTGGTGCTATTGTTAGTGTGCTTTAGGCTTTAGATTTTAAAATTATTGGATACTCAGTTGATTCCTAAGCTAAATTTGTGAACTGTTGCTGCCACATTTTTGAAGTGATTTTTGACTGAATTTGACGTGGTGAAACTTTAAAACATAACGAGTGGCAAATAGTAGCTGAGATCAATGTTCTGCAAGATGAAGACAGGTTCTGAAGAATTTTAAGTGGCTTAAGTTTTAATGCCTAGGTCCTTCGTTGGACAATAAACTTAATAATAATTTAATTTTTAATTATTTCTAATTTAATTTTTATCTACTGATAAATATAATAAATATCTTATCTTAAACTAATATGAACTAATTATTAATTTTTTTTTGAACTTATTTGGTTTTAATAAAATAAATGTTTCACAAAATTAAAATTTTCATTTATTTGACGATAAAGTTTTGATATAGTAAAAATTTTTAAATGTTTAGTTTTAAATAAGTATCTCAAACCAACTATAAAAAGATAATTTCTAATTTGCGTACCTTACGCGGGTGCGTACCTTACGCGGGTGCGTACCTTACGCGGGTGCGTACCTCTCAAAGTTCTTACCTTACGACGTCTTTACTTTTTGAAATTTGGACTTTTTTTGAATATCTTTAAAATTAGGAAAAAGTTCCTTCAAATAATGTTGAAAAGCGTGTGCCCCGATTCGTAAGCATAACCCTATCTTTTATCAAATATTAACAAAATTATAGAAAAAGCCATATATAGTCGTATATACAAGTTTTTTACCAAGTTCAATATCTTGAATTCTTTTCAGTTTGGATTTAGGCAGAGACACTCTTCTACCTTAGCTCTGTCAGAGTTTGTTGAAAGTACATTGTCCTACTTTGATGCAGTTTGTGCTGTTTTATTAGATCTGAACAAGGCTTTTGACTGTATGGATAGAAAGATTTTGTTAGACAAATTAGAATATATTGGAACAAATGGAAAAATGCACAAGTTAATAAAATCATATTTAACTGAAAGAAAGCAATTTGTTAACTTTGGAGTGCATGAATTATAAATTAGGGCACAATTACAAATTTTAATCAAGTTTAAACTAGTACTAGAAAACGATATAAAAAGTATTCAACTATAATTTGCTAAAGTGTAATGTAAAACTTGAAATTGCTAGAAAAAAAGCTTAAGCTTCATATATAGAAAATAAGGTGATTATTTAAACTAAATCACTTTCTACAGAGCCCACTTGAAGGGCTTTTAAATAATTTATTAGGAAAATGTGATTTTTGAAATTCCAGAACATATGTTTCATAAAGACAAAAAAATATTTTATTTAATCTTCAGCTGGTTCAATTTAAAATACAAAACACTTTAGTAAACAGAGATGCAAAAGTTATAGAAAAAAGTATATATATTGTATGAATTGAATATTGTACATTACAAATATTCAGTGCAAAAATTGATCTTCCATCTAACTAAACAAACAAATTAAGTTCACAAAAACCACAGTTAAATGACTATAAAATACTTGAATTTTTTTTGTATTTTAAGAGGAGCTTTTTCAAAATTATATATATATATATAATTAAGTTATTTAACTTGATAAATTAAATTTTTCACACTGAGCCCACCTTAAGGGCTTTATTAATAAAAAAAGTTTATTTCAAGATGTGCATAGGCACGAAACTCAAGTCCTTTGAGTTTTACATCTTGAAATAAACTTTATATATATATATATATATAAAGCAGCCCTTATATATTTTTTTTTTGTTTAAAGTATTTAAATTTAAATAAAAGTTATGTAAAATAAGTTGAGCCTAGCTTTATGACCAAAAAAGTTTTTCTAATACAATTAATTTTTACCAAATTTAAAGTTTTTCACACTTTTACTTCTTATAATTTTATACCTATGATGTTATTTTTTTTAAAACTATTTTAAAAAGGAAATGAGAGTATATGATAAAAATATGTTTTATACAAGCTATAAAATTAATCCGTGGTAATGTCTTATATTTTTTAATATAGATAAAATTTATTTTTGTTTGTATTAACTAATATTTCAGATTTTTGTTTAAACCAATTGAAAATGTATGAAAAAAATGCCTCTTCACTTCGACTTATGATTTTCTCTGCTGTTTTTTATGGATTTTGTTCAGGCTCAATGAATTTTATCAATAAATATGTCATGACTTCTCTAGATTACCCTTTTCCATCAGTCATGATGCTCCTGCAACTAGTTATGTTGGCTTGTGGACTGCGACTTCTCAAGATGATGGGTTATATCAATCTCAATAGTTATGATTACAAAAATGCAAAAACCGTTGCATTACAAAGTGTTTTGTATTCAGCAAACACAGCTATAGGTGAGTCTTCAAAAACTATTGGTTTAGTGTAGTTTTTTTTAATTGACGTATTTTTTATATACTATAGTTACTTTGTTTAATTTTAAAGGAAAATTAAGTTTAAAATAAAAGAGGGTCAAGGTATTTACAAAAAAATAACTTTTGCTCTGATGTTCAAGTTTATAATTTGAACTATTAGTGTATTTTTTTAGTGTTTTATAGTAATCGTTGAAATAAATGTTTAAAAATGTAAGTGTTAAAAAATATATATATTTCTGTTGGCCAAATACAAAAACATGTTTAAGAAATTTGTGATTTAAAGTATTAGTTTTTAATTCTTCAGTGAAACCATGTTATACCAATATGTCCAACAAAATACTTTTCAAGTGATTTTTTGAAAAAATAATCAGATTTCACTTTACTTTTCAATCTTTTCAAAATTTTGCCCACCCCTAGACTAAGCAAAACAGTAAAAAAAATTAAGAATTACTTTTCATATAGTTCTTATAGATCAATTAAGAAAAAAATAGAAGCCAGATATTTTGAGGGTATTTTGTTTTTTAAGATAACAATCAAAAAGAATCATATATTAAAAAGTGTTATTGACAAAAAAATATTATTGAACACAAATTTTTTTTATTAAGTTTAAAGATTTTTTTATTTTTATGTCTTTTTTGTTTAACTTTAAAAAATACTACTTTTCATTGTTCTAAATAAAAAACTAAAAAGAAGTATTTTAAGTAAATATTGTTAAAATTCTGATATTTTTTTTGATGACTAAAGTATAAATAAATATGAGTATAAATAAGTACATATCATTAAACATGAAGTAATTTTGTTTTCAAATTGTAGTTTAAAAAACAGGTAATTAGATTGATTACTTTATTTTCTAGCTTTATTTGCTTTAAATGGAATGAATGTACCAATGTACAATGCATTAAGAAGATGTAGTCCATTTGCAACTATGATACTTGGTTACTTTGTTTTTGGAAAAAAACCAACTACGCTAGTTCTCACATCTATATTAGTTGTTACTTGTGGTGCTTTTATTGCAGGTAGATTGGTAGTTAAAATAAAATTTAGAGTATATTTTCTTAAATGTAAGAGCATTTTTTTAATTAAAGCTGTTTATTTTTATTGATGTAAATATATGATTAACATCTAAAAATTGTTTAAACAGATAAGCCATTTTTAACCTACCAAACCAAACACCTTTTTGTTTTATTTGATCCAATAACTGTAATTTGCTTGAAATTTTAAAACTTATTGTACAAGTGTATTGACAACTTGAAAGGAGCTTGAAAACTTGTTTGCTAAACTTTGAAATTGTTATTTCTTTTTTTATTAAACTTATAAAAGTGATTTTTAATTAAGGAATAATTTCATTTTGAGGTCACATTAAAAATTAGAACAAAAATCTGCCTAAAATTATCAAATATTAGAATATTTATTATCATAATATACCTTGTTACAAATAGATTTATTTATATTTTAGTAAGTTATAGATCATAAGTTTGTACTATCTGAACAGTTATTTAAAATTTAAGTATTAACAAATTGCATAAAAAGTTGTCTGTTTCTCTTGGCAAGCAAAATGCAGAGAACGCTTATAAAAATTCAACTTGTTTCAAAGCTTCATTATTAGCCTTTGAACTGAACAAAGTTTAGCTTTATTTGAAAAATAATTTTAAATACTTAACTAAGCTAAAAATCCTTTAATTAGATGATCAAAAATCTCAATAATGTTACAACAGCTTATGGTGACCTCGCTTTTGACATGACAGCTTATGTGTTTGGTAGCATTAGTGTGTTTCTAATGGCGTGCAATCTCACAATGGTGCAGTACAATGGCACTGAGCGTTTGTTCTCTACAAATGATTTACTGTACATAAACTCCATAAACTGTATCCCTATCATGGCGCTCGTTTGCTGGAGTTAGTGTTTGTTTCAATTAATTTGCTTACTGATGAGCTTAAACCAAATCCATTAAAAAATAATTAATAGTTATAATTAGTTTTTATTTGAAATGTAATCAAATTAAGCTAAAGTTTTTATAATTAAAAGTGCTGTTTTTTTATAGTTTTTGCTTTAAATGTTTAAACAATGATTTAATTTAGTTTTCATAAATTTTTATAAGATTAGTAAACTGAATATTTTTATCATGGATAGCTAAAAATACAACACTTAAAATTTATTCTGAATTTTACTTATTCATTGGTAAGTTGTACAAAACTGTGTTAAATAAAAAAGACAACTTTACTAAAACTATATACATTCTTTAAATTCTTTAATTTTTAATTCTATTGTGGGCATCACTATGAAAAATTAAACTTATAAAGTTAATAAAATGTTGACTTGAAAATAAAGTGTCATTATTTTTATTGCCTCAAATTGTTTTTTAATTTTTAAAAATTTTTTTGATTATATATTTTTTTAGAATTTCTTATATAAAACCTTTTTTTAACTTGTAGCTTCAAAACTAAATTGAAACTAGTATCTGTTACGTATTTACTAATTTAATTTTAAGAAAAACGTTTTAATAGTATGTTTAATAAATATTATCTACTTCACAAACAACATAAAAAAAATTATTTATTGTAACGCATGAGATATTTTCTAACGTTCAGTTGCCTAAATATTAATTTCAGTGATTTGACACTAAGCTTGCTAGATTTGTGATAAATAATAAGAAAACTTTTAAAGTGCAATCTGATGAGATACTGCAAGTGAATTACTTGAGTGACAGCCGGCTGATACCAGCGCTCATACTTGTCGTAGTGTCGGGCTGCTTCCTCAACTACTCAATGTTCCTCTGCACAACTGTCAACTCTGCATTGACTACTACATGCGTTGGCGTCATAAAAAGCGTTGCCACAACCATTATTGGTATGACTTAGTTTACTAAAAAGTTATTATAAAGGTAAAATTTTATTCGAAACTATGTTTAATTAAAATCAAATCAAATGGGTTAAGCTGACTAAGTTTTTGCTGTCAAAACTTATTAGTCTGTTTTGATTTGCGTATTTGCACTATAAAAGAGTTAGACCAAAATTATGAGTTCTTTAACTATACTTTTTTTATTATTGATTTATAAATTTTAAACAATCTCAAGTAAATTTATATTTTATATAGTTATATTATAGTAAATGTAATTATATTGACTTATATTTTATCAACGAGTTTTAAATTTGTATGATATTTATTTATCTTTGATTACACAAAAATAATCACAAATACTTACGCTATAAAGATTTCTATAAGATCAAGTTTCGCAAAACCAGGTTCAGACATATTTTACTTTATTAATTTATTGTAGCAAATACTTATAAAAGCTTGAGGACAGACTGTCAAATGAAATATAAACCAAATGATATTTATTTTAAAGCTTTCGTTTTATTACAAATTTTTCGATTAAATTTGGCTTCAAAAATGAATCATTTGTTAGAATAAAACGAAAGCTTTGAAATAAATGTTATCTGGTTTATATTGGTTTACTTATACATACTTTCAAACCAATCAGAAACGCTTTGAAAAAGTTTTTCATTGGTTTGTATTTCATTTGAAAATTTATTTTGATGGTGTTTCAAGTATTTGCTACTATAAATTGTTTCTATCGTTAATAATTATACTCATAATATCAAAAAAATTAAATACAGTTAAAATATATTTGATTATAGTTGAACGAAGTAAAAGAGCAATTTGATTGTACTCTTTAGTTAGTTTACTTTATTAAATATATTTGAATTACTTAAGTATGCATTATTTGATAATTTTATCTGATATAATTTTTTATCCAGTGTTTTATTTTGTTTAAAAAGCAAACAAATAAGTTTTTTTTGTTATAACTTCTAATTAAATTTTGATTTTTGATTAATTTGTTCAATTTAACTTTAATACAAGTTTTAACTTGTTCTAAATAGTTTTACATAAAAAAAAAATATAAAAGTTTTTGATAATGTTTTCAAAAGTAAACAATAAATATGTGTTATCTACTTACTTGTGTTTGTTTATTGTAGCAGTGTGAAATGTAACGTTTTCATTGTAGTAAAAAAAGTTAGAGTTAGTCGTTAGAAGGTATAAACAATTAAAAATTTTCGTTTTCTTATCTCTACAATTTACTATCACTCATGGTTACATATTTTATCTTATATATTTATTTAACAACTTCTATATAGTTCGATATGGTGTGGTAAATCTAGTTTATTTTTTTTTTTTTATGTCCACTAAATTCCTGCTTTTTTTTCATCTATTGAAAAATTATTTTTTACTAGTAAAGTTCATATATATTGTCGTTCCGTTTATATTTTTTCGGTACTTTTATGCTTTTTAAACTATCTTGTAAATTTATGAGGAGAAACTACATTTTCTAGGTAATTTTAAGTGCTTAAGTAAATATTTATAAAAATATTCTACGAACATGTATGACTGAAATCTTTATAAATTTTAGGTTTATAGTTAAGCGCTTCTTATTAAATGAGTTTTTTTTTTGCTCATAAATTAGTTTTAAACAAGACTATGAATAAAATAAAAATTGAGAGTTTTTAAATATATTTTTTTTATAAATAATTTTCGTCTAGAAATTGTAAAAATTTTAATATATAAAATTTTAACAGTTATTAACTTAAATATTGTTTATTTTATTAAAATTTTATTTTCTTAAAATATCATAAGCTTTTTATAGGTTATAATACACCTGTGTTTAAAATCTTAAAAATTAATTAACAAGTACTAATAGTTCATTTGTACATAGGAATGTTCACATTCGGTGGAGTCGTTTTCACTGCCCCCTTTGTTTTCGGACAAACGCTGAATTTTCTGGGAAGCTGTGCATATGCCTACGGAAAATACAAACTGCAAACTAAACAAATGCTGCCTAAATAACTTGATTGTTTTTGAACCCAAACTTTTTTGTGAATGATCTAGTGGTACAAATTTATTTACAGTTTTGAAGCATATAAACAAAATATTTTTCTATGCAATATTTGATAAGTTTTCTAACTAAAAAGACAACTCATATTTTAAGTGTAGGTGTAATCTTATTTATTCATAACATTATTAACAATAACTATACAAGTTGTAGTTTATACTTATATTTAATTAAACCCAGGCTTGTCAAAAAGCCTTAGAACCTGGAATTTGACAATTTAGGCTAAAAAACCTGGAATTAGAAAATTAAAAAAAAAACCTGGAATTTTAAACAATGTTTACATTGTTAATTAATAAAATTTCGATTTGACACAAAAAATGTATCGTATTGATAAAAAAAATTGTCGTCATCATTTTTTTTAATTAAAAAACACATTTAAAGTAGTTTTACAGTATCTTTTCAATGTTTTTATACTATTTAACTCAGTTTTTTACCTTAAACTTTAATTTAAACTAAAAATAGACCTGAAAACGTGTACTTTTGAAAACCTAGAGGAAATTTTGGAATTTGGATAAAATTTTCCAAAAACACTTAGCAACTCTGTAAACCTAAGTTTATGTTGTTATAAATCTATAGACTATCTATAAGCATTGTTTTAATAATTGAAATTTTTTGTTATAAAAAACATAGCAGTAAAAATTTTAATGATTTTCAAATACTTATAAATAACTTTAAAGTTACTTTAGTTTGGATTTTAAATCAGTGGTCATTCTTATTGTTATTTGATTATGTTTGTAGTCTTTTTACTTAGCATAAATAAAATCTTTAATGTATACATATGTTTTATGCGTTTCTTTTATTACTAATATTTAGTTCAATAACTTATTTAGCAATATTATTATCAATGTCCTTATACTATATTTTATTTGTTATCCTTAAAAGTAAGTTTGTAATGAAATGCTAAATCTATAGAAGTTAACTTTTTTTAGCAATTATAAATATTTTTATTTTATTGAGCTTTTTTGGTACTTCACTTATTTTATCTTTAAAACATTGTATATGTTTCTATGTATTATTTTCTGTAACCCATTTAAAACGAACAAAAAGCTTAAATAACCGTTATACAGCCAATTATGTTTTTTTTTTTGCTGCTTAATTATTTAATAACTAAAAAACCTTAAATGTTGCATTTTATGCGAAAGTTTTACACTTGGACTCAAAAAAGGTTTTTTACAGCCATTTAACTGCAGTTTACATAATGTTTTATTAACTTAAATTCTATAGAAGCCATATGAAATTTGTTTATCATTATCTACTATACATATGAAGCTTTATTAATTTGCGTTTTTATACTACATTGAGCTAAAATTGCATTCCTACTAATTTGCACAGACGTACAATTGTAGTTGTTCATTTTTGTAGCTGAAATTTTCTTTGCAACCTGTTATTATTATTGCTTTTTGTAACATTACTTTTTTTATTATTAAACTTACATCTTTTTACCTATAGTACACTTTTTATAGAATAATTTTTATTTTATCGTAATAAAATTAAAGTCTGATATAAAATAGTCGTTTTTTATAGTTATTAAAGTAAATCAAGTAATTGTAAACATCTTTTTAATATACTTATAATTAAAAAAAAAATTATCAAAAATGTTTCACTTTTGTTTATGATTCATTGATATAAATGTTTCTGCTTTGAAATACGTTGTAAACAAGGTAAAGTAAAAACTAATTGAAATCCGGATAAAAGGTTTACGATAAAAGAGCAGATTGTAAGCCAAGTACAGTACAACTAAATTGTATGTACTGATTAGACTAGTGTAATGAGTTTTTAGCTGTATATATATTTTGAAGTTTTATTACTAAAAAGCTGAAGTTTTATTTTTAGCCAATAGTTTTTATCATGAGTTACCCATTAAAGATTTTGTTATTCACTCAAAATATTTAAAAAGGCTACTAATAAAATTAAATAATGTGCACCTTAAGATTGTTCCTCAAATCTTTCATCAATAATTAACTAAATAAATATACAAAGTTGAGAAAACAGTACAATACTTTATACATGTTAGCAATACTAAAAAATTACTGCATTTACTAGTTTAAATTGACCACACAAAACTATGCATAATATCTAGATAAAAAAATATTTTATTTAACTTTTATTTTTTCCTTAAATTGTACTTAATACAACAGTTTTAATTTATTATTATATCTAATAATGCTAAAACTTAACTTTTTAAACATATCAATCATATCTACTAATATATTTTTTGATCATGCTTGTTTTATGAAGGTAAGATTTTTTGTTGTTGTAAGTTTTCTATCCTACGATGGACCCAGGCATCAAACACTTCAACTGAAAGACAGATAAGGTAAACACAAAAAGAAAATATAACATATAAAAATTTTATTGTCAGAAGAAAGGAAGCTTAAATAAATTAGAAATATATAGATTAACATTTAAAAAAAATTAACACATAAAAATTTTACAAAGCATCAAATGTCAAAAATTTGAATGTATTGACTAACCACAAACTTTGTCAAAACCCGAAGCACATTAACAATAAACATACCAAAAAATATTTACCGATTATATTGAAAAAGGACTTGTTATATTATAAAGTAATAAACGATGAACTTTACCGTAAGATCAACAACAACAGCATCCGAGACAATCCTACGACCGGTTTCGTCCTAATTGAGACTCATCAGGCAGGAATAGTTGCGAAAAACCGCCATTGTGATCTCAAACAAGCGGGCTTAAGTACAAAGTTCTGAAGCGACCGTTTGTGGGTAAAGTTCAAAAAATCACACAGCTAAATCATTCACAGCCCAACGTGTCAGACATTGTCAGCTTATTGTGAGATTATAGTCTGCGCTCGTTTGATCGGTTTTAGCCAGTATTTATTTCGGCCATCATCAACAAAGTTGAGATTTTTTATGCCATCGATAATGAACAATGAACTTTACCGCAAGATCAATTACAACAGCATCCGAGACAATTCTACGACCGGTTTCGTCCTAATTGAGTCTTATCAGGCAGGGATAGTTGCGAAAAACCGCCATTGTGATATCAAACAAGCGTGCTTAAGCACAAAGTACTAAAGCGACCATTTGTGGGTAAAATTGAAAAATGAATTATTTATAAGGGAAAGGCGCTGCGGACAAATTATATCAAGCTATAGACTAAACCAAATTTAAAAATTAAATGATGAAAAATAAAACAACTTATTTATAAGTTTTACTGATAAATATTTAAATTTTTCTAATAACTTTAATCAAAATTATTGAAATTGCAAGAAACTAATTTATTTAGATGCTTGTTTAAAATTTCAACTAAAAGACAAAAAAAAATATGCCAAATATCATTATTAAAATGATGTCTGCATGTAAGTCTTTTGTTACTTCCTCTCAGAAAATACTTGTTTTTGTCTAAGCTTCAAGTATGGATTGTAAATTAGTTGTAGTTTAGCCGTTAATTAATTTAAAAAAAAGTCTTCTAAATTTAAATGATTTAATATTAAGTTTTGTTAGTCTATCAAGGTAAGATGTATAAGAGATATTGCAGCGGTTAAAACTACTCTAGTAACTTTTCTCTGAAGAAATTTTGTATGGTAAATATATTTTTAAAAGTATATAGACCAGATTGTGTTATTGTATTCTAACTTAGGACGAATGTATATAAAAAACAACTTTTATATAACTTTTAGATTAGAAAAATCAACTAATATTAGTTTGCTCACTTTAAGAATAAAATAAACTTAAAACTATACTTGTCAAGATTATAAGGCAATAAATAAACAGATAGATAATTTCAATTTGTAAAAGGCTTAAAAAATGTTAATAAAACGAGTAAAACTTTTACAGCGTTTAATTTAGAAAGTATGTGTTAAAAGTTTTTTAAAACTTCTCATGACCAATAACTTATTTTTGATTTTTTTAGTTAGAACTATTGCTTAAAGTTTTTATATAACATTAACTTTCGATTTTCAAGCTTTAAATATTTATTAGCTAGATTTTGAAAATGTTTTGGAACAATTAAATTATATTTACAATTTTTTTTTTCTTTTTGTGAAAGACCTGCAATATATTTATAGTAATTTTATTTAGTTTAATGCACTTATTATTGATGAATTAAGCAATTATAATGAATTTTGTCGGATATTCGAATTACTTTATTGGTATATAACAAGATTGAAACTAAAAAATTTTAATATTTACTATCATAGTTTTTGTCTGTCGAAGTTCAAAGTAAAGTCCCAAATTAATTTAGATCTAAAACCTTTTAATTTTATATGCATAATTTTAATTTAGTCATAATATTTGTAAAACCTCAAATAAAATTAAAACAAACAGTTCTATTATTAAAACCTTAAGAACTCGTTATAAAAAAGAATTTTATCAGTTGAATAAAATTTTTTTGAAGATAATATGCATTAAAAATAAAAATCTCTGATATAAAGTCACTTTGATGATTACTTACTTATTTTTCTTATATGTTGTTTGAAAATTCTAGTAAGTTAAAATAGCTGCGTTCATATTTTTTGGAAATTTTTTGTTCACTATTTAAATGCCTTTTTATGTAAAGTTGTAACTAATTAAATTTTTTTATTGTATGATTTTCTTTCCTTGAAGTTTTAAAGTTATTATTTTTAACTCTAAAAAGTTGATATTAGTTTGTGGTGTATGACTTTATGACTGAAAAGTCTTTTTTACACCATTTCCTTAGATCACATTTTTGAGCATTTCTTTTTTCGTGTTTAAAAAACTGTTTTAATTTTAAGACTTATTATTCAAATAATATAAAATATGTTTTATCATTAAGTAGTAAAATTCTTCTGCCCGTTTAAATTTTTTCACGATAAATATTTAGATTATACCTAGCGTACAACACAAATATGTTATGTACTTTTTTGTCTTTATATACAATATATGGTCGGGCAAAGTTTTTCGTTGGCGAGCCGAACTCTATACAAAATACCATTGCTGGCTAGTGGCTGCGACTTAGTTTTAGTAAATTACACTATTAAGATCTCTTAATGAAAAAAAATATACTAAAATGATCAATTCAAGGGATTCCTGAGTACAAAAACAAAGTTTTTTTTGAGGTTGTCTCGAATGCTGTTGTCGTTGGTCGTGTGGTGAAGTTTATCATTTATTATTGATGGCGCAAAACATCTCAGTTTTGTTGATGATGGTCGAAATACATATTGGTTAAATTAAAAATAAAGTAAACGAATACCTTAGTTTTTTTTATTTTTATATAGAAAAAAGTATTGAAATTATAAGTTATTGATAAAAAGTATTTTCAAGTAGATATTACTAGTCTAAAAATTAAAAAATTCAAGATTTAAGTCTTACACTTTTATAGATTCTAAAGTTATATACCAAAAATAAGGCTGTTAGAATGAAATCAAACTTGAATCTAAAATATTTCAGCATTTAATAATTAATGACCGTAAACTCTGTAAACAGAATAAAATAAAACCTATTTATTGTTTCTTTTTTAAATTTAGATTGCGATAAGCATAAAACATAAACACCTATGTACTAATATTCTACTGCTGGAGATATACACTTTTAAATATTATTATCGTAGAATGTTTTAGTTTTATGACACAGCTTTTGGAATTTTGGTTTAAGTAAACTTTAATTATATACTTTTCGAGCTTAAAAGTTAAAATTCGGTACAAAATTCAGAAGTTATTAAGAAGGGGTAAAATATTTTATAAGTTTTATTTTTTTTGAAACACATGCTGAAAAAGTTAAGAAAAAGTCTTAATTTACTGTCCTGGAGTCTGGAAAAGGTATAAAAGGTATCCGTGGTGTGCAACTCGATAACCGAAAAGATTTATTGTACACCAGGACCTGGGACCAATATTTTGAGCTTCATTTTTTTCGTCCAAAGAAATATAATAGTAATAATTAACAAAATAATAGTATTTTGATTGTTTATCAAAACATTTTTAATAAATGTCATTTACAAAAATTTGCTCTTGCACTAACAATTTTATAGAATTTTTATCAACATATTCTACAAAAACCAAAAACGTATAATGATACTAGTTTTAATTGTTAAAAAGCTTAAGAAAACTACTGATTTTAAAGTAAATTTGAGGTTTAGAATGGTTTTGCAGTTTTTGCTTTAAGCATTATGCAAAGACAAAAGTCAGCCTTTAAGGCATACTGATTTTTTAAAGTAAAAAAACATCAGGTTGTACATTATACTATTCTTTTTTTAACGATTAAAGTTATGCATTAATTGTAAAAACTAAAACTGTTATTTTTATCTTTAAGTTGTTTTCTTTTTTTTTTAATATTAAAATTATTTCTATTAAAGTATTTAGATGACAATTACTTACGGTAATTCTTTTTATACTAAAAATCATCATTGTGCATGTCTACATTTATGTCTTAATTTGTTTTTATTTAAAGTAGTGTACCGCATTTGTAATTTTAGTTTATAATATGAATTAAACATTAAAATAGAATTAAAACTAAGTTTGTTTTATAAAATCGGTCGGAAGGTTTATATTTTTAATGTACCAGTTTTGTTAGAAAATAATTTACGCGAGCCAGATGGGTAAGAAAAAAATATTCACAGGTCGCTTTTGGAAAATTTTGCTGAAAATTTAAACGCTTTATTATAGTAAATTTTTGAAAAATGATCATTAAAAAGCTCAACTCTATTGTTTATTCAAGTTTGTTTTAAAAACTTTTAAAATAAGCGAATTTTTATGTGTCACTTAAAGTTTTGTTCAATAAATTTAAGCTAAACAAATTTCCATGGATCCGATATTTAAGCTTAGTCAGTTCAGTTGTATGTGGCCCGCTGACGGTAGTTTGCAGTCTCCTGTTTTAGAACAAAAACGTTTGTTACTGAATATGCATACATTTTGAAATTACCAAATGTTAAATTTATAAAACGTACAGAAAGTAACATGTGCTCATGTTGCTAACAAATGCTATAATATACTATTTTTAAAATACGACCATAGATTTTCAGAATACCTCAATTTTTCTCTTTTTCCATTTTAGTCTCACTTTCTCATAGCATATCTTTCTTATTATTTATTTTAAAACCAAACTTTTTTTTATGTTTAGTTGAACGTTTCTTTGACTTTCAAACAAAGTAAAAGAAAAATTTTATTGGGGCTTACTTTTGAAGCAGCGGCCCTTTGAAAAAATGGTCTTTTTAGCATTATTTTTCCGTTTGCAGTAGAAATACCAAAAAAAAAAAAAATTATAACAATTTTTTTTTTTTTAATTAAAGGTCTTTATATTATCTCAAAGTTATATATAATTTTTTTTTAAATTTCAACTTAAAATGAAAGATCTGGGCAAAAATATGTTTTTGTGTTTTAGCAGCACTTAGGACAACAATATTGTTTTGCCTTATTGAGAGAAAAATATCAAAGATATTCTCTTTTTTTTTATTTATTCTTGCTAATTAAGGTTTAATTAATAGGTTATTGTTTTATTTTTTTTCTTAACCTGTTGTACTTTGTTTAGTACGACCCCTAAAAGTTAACCTTTTTATAAAATTTCAGTGTTTTTCTGCTGATTATTCCACAAATAAGTCGCTAATTAGGTAATTTCCCAATTATTTGCTAATGACAGATTCTAGTTGTAAGTTATAAAACAAATTATCAAATATAATAAAATTTCAGGTCTATATTGGTGCAAGATTAAAAAAATAAATCAAATACAATTTAATTTAGGCTTGATATTGTGGACATCATCCTATTAAATTAAAAATGGACTTTGGTTGTAATTGTTAAAAGTTAAAATAATTAAATCCATGAAAAATTATTCTATTAGTTTACATTAGTTTGTTACACTGGTAATACTTTCTAAAAGACTAATGATTTATGACCAATATCGAGACTAAATAATACCTCTCCCCCTTTGACCTTAAGATTTAAAATGAGATATATTTTTTTTTGGTTAGATTACTAGATAATTCAGGATTCATTGTGTTCATAACTTTGTTTTTTTATGTAAAACATTGTTAGAGTACAAACATTTTGTTTTGTCACATCACAACCACAATTTAAATAAATTTTATTACAAAACCTAAAATTACATGAAATTTACTTGCCGTTTATACTCAAAGCTATGATATATGCCCAAATTAATTTTTATCAAAAAATATGTTTATTCCCCCCTCCAGCCTATGGCCTTTATAAAATTATAGACATAAGTATTTATTATTTGGTTATCATACTTGTCAAGCTTGATTTATTTGTTAGCATACTCCTGAATAAGACTCTAATGGTGTTATATCACCATTTAGACAACTTAGTCATGTGCATACAACAAAGTTTGTTAACAATTTTATAAACATATAATTATAATAATAAATATAACAGCAGTATATTTAACATTATTCTTAACAATTAATTGAAAATATGAGTTTATAATTTCGTCATTTAACCACTGTTCCCCTTGTAGTGTTTTTATATCTTTACCTTTAGGACAATAGGAACCTATTGTCCTAATTATTTCACTATCTAATTTTTTCAGGCTATTATTATAAATTTTAATTACATTGTAAAACTGTTTGCTGTAATTCCTGTTAGCACAATAATTATGGTCATTGTGAATGCAATCAAAGAAATTTTTGTCCAACTCTAGTTTTTGATAAACCGGTTTAGTTTTTGGAGCTATATAATACTTAGTTTTAATAGGCTTTAATGCAGGAGTCACACATCGCTTTTTGCTCCAGTTTTCCTGAACAATGGATAAACAAGTTTGTTCATCCAACGGTCTTGATCGAATAACTTTTGTTATTTTTCTTTTTCTTACAGACGTTGACTCCTGCATGTAATCATTATAAAAGGCTAGCCTTTCATATAAACGTGTAGTTAAGGCATTATATAGAATTTCAATAAAATTTTTTAGGTTGTACCGTTTGTTTTCAAAAATGGAATGTTTAATTACTCTAAACCAATTTTCCACATGGCCGTTGGTGTCTCTGGTTTTATTTATATTAACCATGTGTACACCCGACCATAGTGAAAAAATTGGCATATACTTGTATAACATAAAATTAAAAATTGATGGGCAGTATAAAATATTACGTTTACCATTGCTATGTATTTTAGCTGTCTGCTCAGCCACAAAATGCACTGACTGGAAATAATAATAAAAAGGTGACCCTTTGCACAACCCTACCTCAAAATTTGAATAAAAATTGTTATTTTCAACAGTTGTACTATCAATATCAATTTTTAAGTCATTTAAATTTAATGTTGGATTATTAATTTGCTTATTTATTTCATTTAAACTTTCTAAAAAATGTTTAGATTCAAATTCTGAAAGAAAAACAACTGCTACATGGTAATAAAATTTTTTGGCATTTACTAAATCAGTGCAATTTTGTAGCCTTGCAAAACAAAATAAAAATTTATTTTTAATAATTTTTTTTTTGGTTACCTTACTTAGATTAGTTGATATGGATTTTATTAAATGGCTACTACATAAGTGTATTATAGTAAAAAACGAAAAATCAGAAACTTCTTTGACCTTTGTACATACCTCAAATGATCTTTGTAAATATGACTTAAGGTCACATTTATTGAAAATCTCAGTTGAGGCATGTACAAAGGCCCATGAGAAGTCCACCTCGATTTTTTGAACGAGGTGGGAACTTCGTAAATTTAAATCAAGTAATTGTAAGAATTTCCCTAGCCAAGTTTTTATAGAATGCGTTGAATGGTCAGTGAGTATGGCATCTGCCACACTCACTTGAGGACAAACCTGGGAAGAAACATTAACACTAGGCAAGCATACAGAGTAATAAAATGGTTGTTTTTCTTGAAATTTATTTAATAGACTTCCAGTACAATCAAGATGCAAAGATAAAAACTTTTTATGCTTTATTTCTTGTTTGATACATTTAAATGCATCTTGATGTACCAGACACAACCTTAGAGGTGTGTGACATATTTCTCTTATAAATTTAATTGTATTTAATTCTTGTAGCTTTTTGAATTTAATTATTTCTAAAAAAGGGTCCTTATCTAACTTAGATTTTTTAAGGTGGTCACTCTTAAGGCTACAAAGTTGCTGTTTAGAAATGAAATCGCTTTGTTTAGCTTTCTCTGTATGCTTGCCTGAAAGTTCCTCTAGTCGACGCTTTTCAAGCAAACTATAATAAACCTGGCTAGGGTTTTTAGCTTCTGACAGCTGTTGTCTTAAATTGTTTTTAGCTTCTATTGTTAAATTTTTAAGAACTAACTTTTTCTTAAATTGTTTTTGAAATACTTTATTATGTAATATGTTACCGGTTTGATCTACTTTAAAAACTAAATCTGTATCTGATAATAAGTTAGAATTAATCAAACTAAATTTATAGGTTGCTGGGCAACCTTTATAACAACAATGAAAATTAATAATAGCTAAGGGATAAGATTCTTTAGTATATTTACTATAAACTACAAGATTACATAAATTATTAATTTTGGAAAAAGTTCTATTTACATTTACACACAAGTTTTTATCAAAAATATTATTAACCAAAAAAATTTCGTGAAATTTGAATTGAATATTAAAACTTTTAGGAATAACTAAGTTCGGACCATCAAAGTCTTTGCTGAGTTCAGCAAAGACTTCTTTATTTTTATTGTATAAAAAAGATTTTACTCTATTAATTAGTATTTTTAATTTTGAGGGTTGTACATTTAAATCCAAATTATAATAATTAAAGGCTACTAGCTTATAACATTCACCCACAGGAAGGGTTTTTAAATTATTAAAATATTTAGTTTCAATAAGGGATTTGCATATTTTCTCTAACTCAATTGGACTTTCTCCTTTTCTTCCTCTCTTTATTTTTTGAAATGGCATGTTTTAAATAATTTAATGTAAGTAAAAGTAAATTAACTAATAAGAATAAATTTTAAAGCAGCTGTGATTGAATTAATTGTAATAATAATATGAAAAATGATAATAATTTTAATGCCTTTTGATAAGTTAAATACAGCCACTATGACATTTTAAATTTGAAAAAAGTGTCATTAGAAACTGGATGGGAAATTCCCTAATCAATAATTTGTGTTTTGCAAATCTTGAAGCGGCTGGTTTGTTAAATAATTTTGTTGTACTTCTCGAAGAAAGACCTATATAACAGTTTTATTAGCTTCAATAACTATTTCAAAGCATTAATTGATATTAAAAAAGTGTATATACTTGTTAATATAGGACTAACATTAATTAGGAAATAATAAATATGGATAATAAAAATAAAACCAAGAACATAAACTAGAAATTTACCAATTTTTTATTTTTTTATGTTTTTTATGTTTTAAAATTTATGTATTGAATTTTATTTATAACTAAACTAAAAAAGTATATATACTTGTTATCATAGGACAAACATTAATTATGATACAAAATTTGAAGAGGCTGGTTTATTAAATAATTTTGTTGTTCTTCTCACTAAATGTAATATACTATAAATGTTTTAGTATAAAGACCTCTATTATATTTTTATTAGCTTCAATAACTATTTCAAAGCATTAATTTGTATTAAAATATTAATTTCATTTGTTAATATACGACTAACATTAATTAGGATATAGTAACTAAGGATAATAAAAATAAAATAAAGAACATAAACTAAAATTTACCAATTTTTATAGTTTTAATATTATAAAGCTTTTTTAAATTTATGTATTTTAATTTATTCAAAGTTAAACTAAAAACGTATATATACTTGTTATTATATGACTAACATTTATTAGGATATAATAACAAAGGATAACAAAACTAAAATGAAGAACATAAATTGAAATATATTCTTAATTGTTAAATCAATAAAAATATGTTAGTATAATCAATTATGAACCTATTTTGTAAACATAATAAAAAGTCTAAATCGACAAATGAATTTATTTAGTTATTACGTTTATTCAAGTATAATTCACGCTATTTTATTCACCTATTTTGTTATACAAATTTACTTATGCGTTTTTTTCGTCAAAAAATTATATTATATGTACGTTTATATGAAAAACCTGATTGATTTTTATTTTTTTGTTTTTTATGTAAAAAGACCTCAATTCAATTTTTTTTTTAAACGTTGTTGTCCTAATTTATACTAAAATTTTTTGTTATCGCTAAGTTTTTTCCATGAAAACAGCTTAACTTATAAATGAAAAAAAATTGTTAGAGAATAATATCTGATAAAAAAATTTTGATATTTACATTTAAAAAGTTGATATTTGTTTGACGTATTAACGATGTTTTTATGTTCATTTTAAATACAAACTATATTTAATGTAATTATTTTAGGTGAAAATAATTAAGTTATAATGTCTTATTCTATATCTTTAATTTTTTTTTTTCTTATTTTTTTTCTGAGTTTAACTATTTAAGATCATTCACTATTGATTTTTATATAATTTTTTAACTAAGAGTACGTTCCTTTTTAATTACTTGTTTAAAAATTTGTTTTTTATTAGTATTTATGAAAAAAATCAATAACACTTATCGGTTTTTATTCAAAAAACAAAAAAAAAGAACTAACAAAATTATAACTTAAATCAGTTCATTAATCAGCATAAAAGCGCACAAATATTTTTAAAATCCTTCTAACATTCGAAATTCGCAAGTGTATTTTTAAATAAAGTTATTTAAGATTTTTAGTTAACATTTCTTTGATTTTTTAGTGTTATAGCATATTTTCGTCCCTGCTTTCGTTATAATTTAAAAAATTAGAAAACCTTTTTTGCTCTTTAGCGTCACAAACTTTTGTCGAATCAGTGACTTATTTGTGGAATAATCATCAGATGAAAAACAGTGATATTTTATAAAAAGGTAAATTTTTAGGGGTCGTACTAAACAAAGTACAACAGGTTAAGAAAAAAAATAAAACAATAACCTATTAATTAAACCTTAATTAGCAAGAATAAATAAAAAAAAAGAGAATATCTTCGATATTTTTGTCACAATATGGCAAAACAATAGTGTTGTCCTAAGTGCTGCTAAAACACGAAAACATATTTTTGCCCAGATCTATTATTTTAATTTGAAATTAAAAAAAAAATTATATATAACTTTGAGATAATATAAAGACCTTTAATTAAAAAAAAAAAAATTGTTATAATTTTTTTTTTTTTTGGTATTTCTACTGCAAACGGAAAAATAATGCTAAAAAGACCATTTTTTCAAAGGGCCGCTGCTTCAAAAGTAAGCCCCAATAAAATTTTTCTTTTACTTTGTTTGAAAGTCAAAGAAACGTTCAAATAAACATAAAAAAAAGTTTGGTTTTAAAATAAATAATAAGAAAGATATGCTATGAGAAAGTGAGACTAAAATGGAAAAAGAGGAAATTCGAGGTATTCTGAAATTCTATGGTCGTTTTTAAAATGCCATACATTTTTTTTTGAATTCTTGAAAAACGTTACCAAGCTAGCTTCACACTCGTATATGTAGGTCTTCTCATATAATCAGTAAAATAGCACATAAAAAAATTAATTCTGAAGGTTGTTTTTAACACTATTAAGATATTAGTTTTTGAAAATTGTTTTGAATCAAAAAAGCTAGAAAATTTATCTTTATAAAGAGTATTTTGTTCCAGAATTTGGTGAACCTTTTAACTCTACATGTTAAAACCATAATGTTGCAGCCTGCAGAAGTTGGTTGCCCCACTACCTTCCAAGCTAGTTTGATCTAAATAGCTATTTTATTATAAAAAGCGGCCTTAGATTAAAATGTTAAGAGTGTTTAGGTGAATTTCTCATAATACTCTTTTAAATACTATGCACCTTCAAATAATTAACAAGTAACAAAAATTTTCTTAATTAATATAGTTCATCTATATAATAAACCAATAAAATTTCAATTTTTAGAAAAATTACAAGTTTTAAATCAAAATAAAATTAAATAGAGTAAAAACTGTTTACAAAAAATATTAAAAATGTGCACTAAAATTAATTTATTACAGAAGTTGTATAAAATTATCTATAAAAAACTTAGCAATAACTGCTTTAGAGTAAGTAGTTTATCTAACAAAATTTAGAAAATTATATAATTTGATTAATCTCACAGTTTGATGTTGATTGGTTGGCAGAGTAGAATTTCAAAGACAACTTTTAGTCTGTCCAACAAATAATTATATATAACTAAAGGCTGTTACTAAAGCTATCCAAAATCTTTTATACTGGTATGCTAAAGAAAGGTGACATCATATAATTATAAAAGTTCTACTTAAAATTGTATTTTTTTATAAAAAACCAAATAACTATATTTATATTTGCATATTTTAGCTGACTAACGACCCATTTTACTATGCAAAATAATTAAAACTAAAATAACTTTTTTTTAACCTTAAAGAAAATATACAAGCAAATAGTTTGAAAAGATTAAACTCAGCTCTTCAAAATGTATATAATTGTTATAGTTTATTGATAAACAAAATAAAGGCACTCAAACTATTTGGTCTAAGGACCTGGTGCACAAAGAACCTTTCAGTTATCAAGTCGCACACCTCTTGGATACCTTATAACGCCTTTTCCAGGACATATAACCTTGTTTTAAATTTTTAGTCACCAAAAATGTCAAATGCCAGCCCACTGTAAAGTTTTATATTGACTAAAGCTAAATGTAGTGTTTGCTATTTCAAAATGAAAAATATCAATAAATTATTTCAGATAGTTGTATTTTATAATAAAACATTAAGTAAGATACTTAACAAAGTTTTATTTTATCTTCTATTAATAAAATCTATTTTGTTTACAAGTTAAATATTTGAAATAAGAATCTTAAACATCTAATTAAAATTTTATTTTTTTGCAAATGTTCAAGTTATAGTAAAAAATTGTCAAAACAAAGCTTTGCATAATTTCACCCTTTTCTATAAATTCATGATAAAATACATAAACAATATAAATTTATGTCTTTAGAAATATCAAATTTGAGAAACTATTTAAACACCCTTAAACTCTACAGATTTATTGATTTACTTAACTAAAATTTTATATATTATTTTAGTAAATTTATAATTTTTATAAAGTTTGTTGCAGTACAACTAATCAAATACAACTGTAATTGATTGTTGTTATCAGTTTACTAAAGCTTTAGTATATTTGACAGATTGTTTGTACAATTAGTATTATATGTTCGTTTTTATCTAATAAGCCTTGAAGATTTCTGTTTTTATTTATGTGACAAATTTTTAACATCAACACTATGGCAATGGAAAGAAGTTTTTGTTTGTCTGATGACCAAACTCACAAGAAAAATAACATCACTGCTATTGGTTTTAATCCTGTAAGAAGAGAAGTAGTTGCTGGATTTGAAGGTAATTTTTTTCATATAATATTGTTAAATATTAAGTTATTTTGGTGTTATATTAAAATCTGACCTAAATTTTGATAATCTAATGAATTTTTATAATATTTATCTGTTTAAAAACGTAGTTTAATCTTGTATATACATTATACAATAACTAGCTATCTAAATTTGCACTTTGAATTACTAAAATTCTTCAAGTTCAGCTAGCAGGTAAAACTTGACTTTTTTTTTTCTATTTTGTAAATACAGGTTCATAAAAAGGGTACAAAATAAACAGTTAAGAATTTATAGTCTTGTCTAAACAAACAAATTAACTTAAATAAATGTTTTTTACATTATTTCAAACCTAAATTGTTATTTTTACTTAATTACATCAGAATAAGTTTTAACAGTTATCTTAATTTTATCAATAGATTGAAAAAAAAGAAGCCTAATATAAAAGCATATATATTTATATAGAAGGTTTTATTTTCGATATTGCTAAAACTTTTTATTAAAATTGCCTTCATTTAAATCTTCTGTTCTAAAACCTTGGTCTTTTAAACCATTGTTTAGTTTTGTGCTTAGATCTTGAGCCGGCTGTGATTTTTAATGGATGCATAGCATATGTTTAGTCTTTCTGATCTTTTATCTAAGGATTTTGGAATTGTTGACTTTTTATATTTCTATTTTTTTAAGTGTGCATTATTTATATCTGTTTTTGGAATTGGATTTTACTCTAATTTTGTTTATTACATCCTATTTATTTTGTAATTTATATTGAACACCATAAGAAAATTAACCAGAAATTTGAGACATGATTGGTTCAAAAACATTTTTATTTAAACGAACAATTAAGATCAATTTCAGCTAACACTTATCAACTACTTTTGTTAGCAACTAACTTAGCTAGTTGTTAGCTGAAATCAATTTTACTTATTTGTTTAAATGAAAATGTTTTTAAATGAATCATGTCACAAATATCTGTTTAATATATGTAGGACCAAAAAGTCATATTGAAAAAAAATAACTCTCAAGAATTGTAGTCAAAGGATCTGGTTAATAAAAAGACCTTCTTAATCATATTATAATACATTACAAGTATAAAGTACTCTCTAAAGTTTTTTATGACAGTTTGATATGTTTTAACAAAGTAATTAGCACAATAATAAATCAGTGTAAAGTAATCATTAATTAAACCAAAATACTATTAACGGAAACAAAATGGATAATAAAGACACTTTGTAATCAAATTCTTTTTGTTTGCACAACTCTGGTTTCTTTAAAAATATAGAAATAGCCTCTAACTTAACAAGATCAAAAAAACTATTACAATGATAAATTAATTAAAGTCTAGATATCTCATATATCCTAGCATAATCTCTGTTCTTTATCAAATGTTCTGCAACAGAAGATCTTTTAGCTGCGTTTTTGGTTTCTGTTGTCTTAATTTTAGGTTCACCTTCAATAAGTTTCAACATCCAAGCAGGTAAATGTTCCTTTATCCTGGTTTTGATCTCGTTAAGTTAAAGACTATCCCTATATTTTTAATGAAACCAGAGTTGTGCAAACAAAAAGAGTTTGATTACAAAGTGTCTTTATTTACTTAAGTTATCCATTTTGTTTCCATTAATAATATTAATGATTACTTTACACTGATAATTTATTGTGCTAATTACTTTGTTAATACGTATTAAGCTGTCATAAAAAACTTTAGAGAGTGTTTTATACTTGTTATGCTATTTTATATTATTTAAAGCTAATAACATATTATAATACAGTGCTTATTCACTTATCCGGACTTCACTTATCTAGATGTTCAATTATCTGGACAGTTTTAGTAAAGAAAAAAATTCAAAAAAATTTAAATATTAAACACAAACATTTGATACAAATATTTAAGCTTTCATATATTCTACAATTTAGTTCATCATTATGACATAATAGTACTACTAAAGCTTACATTCAATTTGAACAAAACTAGTTTAGTTATCAAAAACCTTTGTATGTAAAGTAAGTCAGTTTCAAATTTTAAAGTTTCTTTGGTAGTTAGTTGAATTCTAAGTTTTTGAGAAAATGAATGTATAGCGTGTCTTTTATGTCAGATTTTTATTTCAAATTATTTTCTAAAAGTTGTTAACTCAAACACTTTTTGTTAAATATGAGGTACCTGACAATCTTTTCATTTTAAAGTTAATAAGTTTGACATACTCAAAATACCAGGTTTTGGAAATAGACAGGATATTGAAAAAAAAAGTCGGACGAACTATTTAAAATAAGCTAGAAGTTTGTAAAATAGTAAAAAACAATGAGCCAAAGTATTTTAAAATGGAAGAATTTAGCATAGGCAGGTCAACTTTATACGCCATTTTGAAAAGTTAAGAAACGTTTTAAGATTTTAAAGCCGAAAAGGAGAAGCTGAGTTTTTATAATTATTGTGCATTCCATAATATACAGCAGTTATATTATTTAGAAAAAAAATATTTCTGTACTTATTTTAAAAAATGCTTATCTGGACAAGTTTACAGAAAAATCTTGCCCAACATGTCCGGATAAGTGAATAAGCACTATACTAAAATCGTTATTTTATTGTAAGTTTTAGTATTTAAATGTAATGATACAATGTTTTAATTTTATAACACAGCCAGCCTTAGAGCAAAATACAAAACCAAGACACATATAGGAACAATTGTTATAAATTTTTCATTAAGTTTCTTCAGTTTGTAGTGAATTTTTTTAAGTTCCATTAAGTTTTCACAAATTTTCACTGGCCTTTACTAAATAGCTAGAAGTTAAACTAAATGTTAATAAATATTATATCAAAAAAGCAACATAAACTTTTTAAATGCAGTGCATTCTCAGAATCAATGTTTATATTATTTTTTCATATTACTTAATATGTTGTATTTATACTACTTCTGCGCCAAAAACTATTATTTTCAGGAAAGGTTGATGCATAAAGCATCCAGCCTGAAACATGTGTAAAACAGTTTCGGTTTTATATAATATATATGGTGCTCTATAAAGTAAGCAATTTAAACCAATTTAACAAAAAAACTTATAGTTTTTATAAAAATTGTATTTACAAAGTGAAGTAAAAATAGTAGTTTTTTTCTTAATTTTGTATATAGACTCTACTTTAAACCTTTACCATGTGGGCTCAAATACCAAAAATTAATTTGACTAAGCAAAACTTATATAGCTTGATAAATTAATTTTATCGATAAAATAATTAAAAGATCAATATAGATCGTACCTTTAAGGGTTTTGATTGATAAATAAATATATGTTTGTGTTTAATTGCACTAAATATTACTATTTAATACTAGATGGAACAATCAAGTTTTGGGAGGCTGACAAAGGGAAATTTGTAGCAAGTATGCGACCACATAAAGGATGGGTTACTGACTTACTATTTGTTCAACGCAAGAAAATTTTGTTTTCTTGTTCTCAGGATGGTAGTATTATTGTTTGGGGATCAGGTGGAAATATACTTGAAAAGCTGGACGTAAGTTTGCTTTGGTTTTGTTATTTCAAGTGTATTGTAAATTTATACTTGCAAAAATGACATATATGACAAAATTTAAAATTTTCAAAATGACAAAGGGTTTTAAAATATCACCCTGCAAAAGTTAAGTTCTGTTTAAATCTTTCACCTACCTATAAATAATATTTCAAAAGCTTAAATGTAAAATTAATGTTATGAATAATGTTTGTTGTAGTTTAACTTTTATACTTAAAATTAAAAGTGTTATAACTACCATACTGATTTGTTTATTAATTCTGCACAACTCTATAACTATATCATTGTTATTTAGCAAATTGTTATAGTTCAGAGTTATTACAAATGGTTTTAATATAATAAATTATATAGAACCATTTATAATCAGATGGTTCTATATCTTTTAACTTGTGCTCTTATAAAGGCTAAAGACATAATAATTCACGTTTTAAAAACTATAGTATTTACAACTGCTAGTTACAAAAAAAATTATGTATGGTAATTATAATGCAAGGTAGTTATTAATAGTTTAAGCAGTTTTTACCAATATAAACTAATGTACACATGAATTTAAAAAACAAAATGTTTATTTATGTGTTTTGTGTTGTTTATTCTAATCTGTGTAAAAAAATACGTTAAATAGTATGCTGAACTGAACAATTTGAAAGTATTTTTTAATAAAAGTTAAAATGTTGATGATATTTTAAATCTTTTTATTTATCATATGCTACTAACCTTAAGCTATAAGTTTTAATTAGATTTCACTCAGTTTTTTGTTATATTTTTTCTTTTTAACTTCTTTTATTTCAAATTTAGCCTAATGTCTTCCTACTTGTTATAACATAAATTTTTACAGATTTTAAACAACTGAAGATCTCGTTTTTTAAACGAGTGAAACATTGTATTGTAATAAAATTTAAAAATTTATCATTGATGATATTTTAAGACTAAAAAACTGCAAAATTTAATTATACTTAAAACTTTCTTATATTTGAATCTGAAGTCCAAGGTTTAGTTTGATAACTGTTATGTCATGCGAGTACTTTTTAAGGTAATAAAGCAAAATTAAATTTTTCAACCAATTGAAACATATATTTAAAAGTCTATGAAAATAAATTTACCAAAAGTTATGACATATTTTTTTTGTTCGTTGAGCTTAAACTGTATAAGATAATTCACTGATAATAAAATCGTAAAAATATTGATAGTATAGTTTTTTATTTATCCTATAGATACATTTTTCCTAGTTAATACAAAACTAGTATCTATCACTATCTTTGAAGATAGATAAGTATTTAAAAACTAAAATAAAAAGTTGATGATATGAAAAACAAAATACTTATCAACATAACAACCTTATGAGCATATCTTAGTTAAGTATAAGTTTATTTTTTTGTTTAATTAAAGAACATCCAAATTAAAAATAAAAGCAAGTTGTTAAATCAAGTAAAATTATATTATCTTTTACCCTCAGGGGTAAATTTACCCTAGGTTAAGAATCACTGCTCTATGTGAATAATTTAACAAAAAAAAAACTAGTTTAAGTAGCATAATAAAAAACGACCATTTTATTGATTTCATTAACCTAAAAATTTTATATTAAATTTTAAAAAATCCAGCCTGTTATTTATTTTAAATTTTTAATAAATTTAAATTCTTAGAAAAAAAAAATAGAGTTTTAAAATTAATAATATATTGACAGAAACAAATTGCTTTCATACGTTTTATACAAAACTTTCTACAAAAACTACTACAACTCAAAAGTTAACTAAAGTTTTATATTCTATTAAAACAAATTCATAGTTCATATTTTAAGCTTTCATATCAACAACTTGATTATTGTAAAAAAATACCCTTAAGCCCTTATGCACACAATTTTCAACAAGTTTAATAAATTTGTCAGGTAGGGGAGCCAATATATGTTTTTGAGTATAATGCCCTGCGTGAACAACTTATTCTTGGTATCAGAAATAAAGTTGCAGTATATTGGCTTGATTTTGAATACAAAGCAAAAAGCATTTTTTCAAAAGAAAAGCCCAGTTTTTCTTACGAACATTCAGATATTGTAACTTGTGTTAATTGTTCCGACTCCAGAGTGTACTCTGCAGGGTATGTTTTTATAATTTTCACTTAAAATACTTATCTTTATTAAAAGAGTTTTTTTAAGAGTTTTAACAAGAATATAACTACTTACAAATAGGTGCCTCCTATTTTTATTTTTAAATGTGAGCTAATTTAACTAAGTAAAAGGGTGGCCACTGTACCTTGAATTCTTGAAAAACCTGGAATTTGACAATTTAGGCTAAAAAAACTGGAAAAACCTGGAATTTTATACAATTTTTACTTGTTAAGTGGTGAAATTTTGATTTGAAAAAAAAATCTATCATATAGATAATTTTTTTTTGTCATCATCAATTTTTTTTAAATACGTTTAAAGTAGCTTTACAATATTATTTCAATGTTGTGATACTATTTGAAAAAAATTTACCTTAAACTTAACTTTAAACTAAAATTAGATCCGAAATCGTGTACTTTTAAAAACCTGGAAGAAAATTCTCAAAAACCAGTGTCCACCCTGTAAGCAAATAATTTAAGAATTTATTTTATACGTTTTAGAAACTTTTTGTATTTAGTTGATTTCTGAATTAATTAAGTACATACATAACTATGATGCATACTTCATTATAATTTATTTAAATAACCTTCCTAAATAATAATTCACTCGTGATTTGAGTTAAGGACTTAACTTTTTTACTTGTTCTACAAAGAATATACAAAAAATTCATTCTTACTTTTGTTTTTGGTAAGTTTATTAAACGTTAATTTGAACAAATAGACCTAAAATTGAGCTACTATTTAACAGACGTTTTGTATCATGATTAACTTTTATAAATTTAAGTTTAGGGTATCATTTTCGGACTAAAGTTATTTAGAATAAGAATTTTAAAAAAGATCCTTCTATTTTTCTGACAATTTAACTTATAAACTTCAGTTTTTTCTTATAGGTTACTATCAGTGTTTTAATAATAATAAAATACAGATTATATGAAAACTTTAGACATATTTTCTGTATTTGTAAACTTTTTTTTTCATTTTTTAGTGTTACTTTTATAACATTTTACTTGTTAATATAAAAAAAAATAGTAATATTATGGTTATACAATTTAAAACAACAGCCATAAAGTATTGGTCTATTATAGGGTTGGGCAACGTTTGGCCCGCGGGCCGGATCCGGCCCACGGAGTGAAAATGACCGGCCTCCAAACCTTTTTTAAATTTAAATGGAATCCGGCCCGCGAACAAAATTTATCCGGCCCGCTAGGCATTTTCAAAATTTATATGAAACCCTACCAGCCAATGTAAATATTACAAAATTCAAACAAAACCTTTTTTGAATTATTTTCACAAAACTAAACTGTAAGACTTTGACCCTGAAAACGTTTCTAAAAATGGCTTTTTATTTTTGTGGTAATAAAAACACTCTTTTACTATAGTATCTTGTTCTGTTTCAAGTCAGTTGAAATATTTTTTTCTCAAATTATCCGAAAACAGTTGTTTGCTGAACTAACTTTGATGATCTTATTTACCATAATGATTTTCATAAAAAATGACGTGTAAAAAATTGCTGTCTTTCCCAGATGTGTAGTGAGTTGTTCTTATAAATGTTAAGAAAAGTAGTTTCTAATAACATTGACAGCTACTTAAAGTAAAACTGCTTAACTTTACATTTTAGTAGAATATTCCAAGTTGAGACTACAGTTTGCACTCTTTTCAGCTATTGATTTTTTAGGAGTTTTTGATTAGTTAAATGGTTAAGTTTAATGATGACCAATTGATGACAATATTTCAAAATAATATCTTATTAACTTTAAGTATGCTTTGTTTAGGAAATTTATTTGTGTATGTTTGTAATAACAGTTTACAATCTAACAAAATTTTGAATAATAGTTATTAAATTTTAAATGCAAAATACAGGAATTTTTTTATTTATTAACTTTACTTTTGTTATAATTTTTGATATTTATAAAGGTTGACTCACACTGAGACTACTAAATAACTTTTGCTAGTAAAAGCATTTAGACTAAAGTTATAAAAAAATTTCTCGCCATCTTAATGAGAATAACTTTACGCATTTCGCAAAACTTGAGACTACAGAACCATCAGTGATGACAATGAAAAAGTATAACAATATCATAGTCTTTATTGATAATGAGTTTGGCCGTCGTTTTGCAGACTTTCAGCAACTAAATGAAGAACTTGACATTGTTTTATCACTGTTGACGTTTAAAACCGAAAATGCACCTGGTAATATATAGTTAAAACTAATTGAACTACAATGTTACAGTACACTAAAGGAAAAGTTCAAAACTGAACGAATTGACAGATTTTATGCCTTACTTAACAAGTCAAAATTTTCTATTTAAAAAAACATGGCAATGAAGTTACTTGTTTTGTTTGAGTCTACATATATTTGTGAACAAACATTCTCAACCATGAATTTGAACAAAAGTAAGCTGCCTTCAAATCTTACTGATACAATTCTGCAGTCATTTCTGAGAATATCTACTTCAAACATACTTCCAGATTATAAACAACTTGTTAAAAACTTTGATGATCCACAAATGTCTCATTGACTCTTTTTCATGTAATTATTCTTGCTAAACTCTTTAAATTTGAAATATTATGTGACAGTTTTATGTGTTAGTTTTTCGTTTAGAAATATTTTCATTAGTGAAATTGATCTTAATCTAAAAGTCTATTAAATTAATATGTTTATCATGTTTAAAATATTAATTAACCTTTTTTTTTTTTTTAATATTTCGTTATTTTATGTCAGTACTTTTGTAAAAGTATTTTAGATGCAATTTTTGATAACATTATTTTTAAAGTACAGAATTTAGTTAAGTTTCATAAGTTGTTTATAACGGTTTGATATTTTGAAAGTAAAACTATTAAAATTTTAAGCCAAAGTAATTTGTTATTTAGGTTTAACTTTTTGTAAATAAGTTGGTATAAAAATTTAAATCAAAAGTATAATTTGCGTTGGTTTCAGTAGATTTATAAATAGATTTTATGTATTATTAAACAAGCCAAAGTTTGTCATATTCAAAAGATTACCATGAAACTAGTTGTTTTGTTTGAGACTTCATACATTTATAAGCAAACATTTCCGACCGTAAACATCAACAAGGATAAGGTAATTTCAAACCTAATCGGTATTCCAGTGCACTTGCAGATTTTTTGCAAACCGTCATGCAACTAGATTTAAACAACCCTAATATATTATCAACTTTAAATGTTTTATCGGAAACTTTTAGTTTTTTTCGCTTTTTATGGTAAAGCTGTATATTGTATCAGAATTATTTGTTGTTTTGTTTCTTTTATACGTGCAAAAATATGTAATGAATCTTTATAAGTTTTATTTTTAATTAAAAGATAGTAGCTTAATATTGTAATGTTATTCAACTTCTGAATAATATTATTAATGTAAACTCCATCCAAGGACTACCAAAACTAGATAATTTCGAATAGTTAAACTTTTTTAATGTTTTAACTTGAAATCTTAGGCTCAAGTAACTTTTAGTAAGTAAATTATTGTTTGTATAAGACTAATTAGTATTAACTCTGTCCAGAGTTATAATAAATATAGAATTATGAGTACTTAATAAAAATTAGCTTAAAATTTCATACTAAAGAACCTTGGTAATTAATAAATTGATTCAAAATTTTAAACTACCCGATTAATTAGCATCCAGCCGGATCAAAATATTTTGAAATTAGTTTCAATTCGGATACGGAACCTTGTCTAAAATTAGTATTTAGCCGGATCCAGATAATATTTTCAAATAAGGAGCCGGATCTAAAAAAGATCCAGCTGAATCTAGTAGATCACTTACTCAAAATGCTCCGGCCCGCTGAGGACTAACTTTTTTTGGATCCGGCCCGTCAATTATTTACGTTGCCCACCACTAGTTTATTATCTTATTTAAATAATTACGGTTTAATACAGGTACGTATGAAATTTTAATTTTGTATATGTAATTGTATATTGTATGTATTTGTATAAAGTATATCTTATTTTAATTTGGTGTAAATGTAAACCCAAGTTCTTGCACCAAGGAAAGTATTCATTGGTACATTTAAAAGAGTATTGTAAGACAAATTTGTTTTTAGGTTTGATTGCAAAATGTGCATATACGACACAACTATGGTACCTGGAAAAGTGGGCTTGACCCTCATTCATAAAAATGACCAGGCTCACGAAGCAGGTATTACATGCATGACAATCCTACAAGACAGCGACAATAAGTGGTAAGTCGTTGTAGTTTGAAATAGTTCTTTTAGTAGATACTTTTCAAAGTTTTACAACAGTTTATGTATGAAATTGTAAATCAGGTAGATTTATGTAGCTCGTTGTATTGTTATTCATTATTTAATATTATCTTTACAAATCGTTGCTTGTTAATAAATAAACTAAAACAAGTCAAGTAAGAAGTTATTCTTCAAGCATACATTTGTATGTTATACTTCAAATGTTGTTGTTTATAATTAACCTATTTGACTACAAAGTAAATTTAAACTATACATTTTTTTTATGATAATTGCTATATTAATTTTAATTATTATTTTCTATGTTTCAAAATTGAAAGTAACATGAGCACTGATAACCAGGATACTGACTGGTTCATTCGACTGCACGGTGAACGTGTGGTCGCAAGACGGCAAGTTGAGAAGTCAAATTTCAAAGTGCTTCAGCGACACCATCACGTCCATGATTTACCTCCCCAAACTCAAGGTCGTGTGGATTGCCGCCGTCGGACAAGCCCCCGTGATTTACGACCCCAAATCTGGTGAAAGTGTTGGTAATCCATAACAAAATAGTATTTAACGTTTTTTTTTAACTTTAAACTATGTTTTTAAAATAAAAGCTATTCTTCTACATGTATCAGGTTGATAAATTCTAAGTCTTATTTCTGGTAAATAAGAGCTGTGTAATTTAATAAACCTGCTTGCTTATAAATCTGATGTATTGATTAAAACTAATCTAAAAAAGCAGGTTTGTTTTTTTAAAGTCTTAAGTTTAATTCGTCGATTGAAACTGAAAGTTAAAATGGTTGGAAAGTTTTAGCCAGTGAACCAAACTTACAGTAATACGTAAATAGGTATGAAATATTTGCTAAGTTAGCTAGAAACTTTGTTGCTTATGAAAAAAATCTACATTAAATAAAAGATAAATTATATCTAAATTGCTTGTTTATGTGTTTTAATGTATTCGCTGAAATGCATTTTTTATTGTATATGACTTTTAGACAAAGTTTGTTTAATTTCAAAAACTTTAAAACTTACAACATTTGTTAGTTATAGAATATTTCAAATAAAGCATAGAAGTCTAGATTTTATCATAGCATCATCCAAGTCGGAAATTTTTAACAATGTTTTTTTTTTGTAATTCAAACATGTAATAATAGCAATTTATTATAATAACTTAATTTCACACCTTCTTATTATTTACTTAATTTAATCGGAATGAATGACAAACAAGTTTCTATTTGCATTGTGTAAAACTTTTCAATTTGTTTTTTAGTTTTGATGTTTTCAATTTATAGTGTTTACTTAACAATTAATAAAAACAACAGCTACACAGTTTAAACTGATATTTCACTTGTATTCTTGGTACTTCAATTCCTAAAAGTTTTTATACACATACATCAATAATTATATTATTTTTTTTAAGTATATTTTTTAAGTTGTTTAAGTTTCGTTTTTAGTAAGCTTTATTTTATAACTGAAATAAGAAAAATTTTAAGAAATTACTTATCAAGTAAGTATGAAAAATACAAACTATAATTTTTTATCTTTAAGTACGTACATAAAAACTTACCCTAACTAGTAAACTTAATTATATGTACAAAAATTCTAATTATAAAATTTTGTCAAAGTATGTGGCATAGATATTTTATTCATAAGTGCTTACTTTTAATACTTTTACAGGTATCCGAATTTCTGCCAACTTTTCAACTTGAAATTGAAAATATCGGCGATGATTTTATACATAAAATTATTAGATTAAGAATTAACAACGAAAACGGCATGGTTATCGGTTTGTTTTACCTTTTGTGTCAAAATGATTTTTAGAAAAAAAACCGCAGTATTTAAATGACAAAGCGATATTTCAAATTTATAAAAATAATTGAGTTGTTTATTTAGTAACAGTCAAAAATTTTTCATAACCAAAAATTATCTTACCTAAAATACTTATAAAGTTAAAGAACAATAGTTTTAGTTTTAGAACAGTTTTTTTCTACAAGACTTTTAGTTATTAAATTTCTTGGTAGTTTAATATTACCACACATTTCAATAAACGCTCAAAACCTTATTTTTCAATACTTAACTGATTGAAAATTGAAATGACAGCGTCGACAACCAAAAGGCACGTCATAGCCTGGAAGTTTCAAACGAGCGGCAGCATCACTGCAATAAAAACCAACAGCACTGTCGAAAGTCTTGCGTACAGTATGTCGGTTTATATCTTTTGAAATTTTGTTTATGAGGTTGAAAATAAAGGGAACATTAATTTACACATTTTACAGCAACAAAAGCGCCTTTGCTGTTTTTCTGTGGAGCAATAAACGGGGATTCTTACAAGCTGGAAAGAATGCAATCTAGCCCTTTCATGTACAGGTACTTACGTTATTTGAAATACTTATATGGAGTTTTTCATTTATAAATACAAACAGCACAGAAATTTTGTCGAGAAGAGAAGGAATTGCCAAGCAGGAAAGCATATTGACATCGAGAGGGGAGCTTTCAAACGCTAAAAGTTTAACTAATTTTTCTAGTCATTGCAAAAATAGAAAAAGACCTTCATTACCTACTGGTCACTATAAAAAGTTAGTTTTTTAATATATTTGTTTCTAAATTTTGAAATTCAAATCAAAATAATGTTTATATTAATTCTTACGAAAAAGAATTAACTCATATATTAAAACCATTGGATGGAAATTTAAGATGTATTAGTTAAGCTTCTTTTAAGAAAAAAGCTGTTTAAAAAATTGTATTTTTTTAAATTAATTATGCGTATAAGAATAGTTTTTAGTTAGGAGTAAATGTTTATCTTTTCCTAACTGCATGTTTAATATTTCCATAAAACTAATCTAATCAAGCCTTTGTAAAAAACCCGAGCTTCAAAACAAAACTGCGCACTTATAACTTTATAATAAATGAAAACAGTAAGAAACGAGCGATCATGGAAGTGAAGTATGTGGAGCATTTGGACTTGCTGTTTCTGGCATCCGAGGATGGAAACATTTACGTGTGGGGGTTTGACGGTGAAGCAAGGAGAGCTCTGCATGCCCTGGAAGTAAACAGGCACAAGAGAGAATCGATTGACGCGTTAGTTATATCATGGTGTTTTGAAGAGTTTAGAATTTAAAGTAACGTGTTGATTTTGATGTTTTAAATCTTTATACACGGTTGAGATGAGCGCCATTAGTTTTTTTTTACTTTTCAACCTTTTATTTACGTATAGCAAGTTTTTTGTAAAAACTTTGGTGTATTTTTTTAATGTTTAATGTTTGATGGATTTAAAAAACTCGAAAAAGTTTACCTTTTTTAATTATAAAGCACAAAGTACGCTGTAAAAGACTAACTTGTTTTTTCTTAGCTTGTTACTAGAATATTTTATCTATACTGCATATCAAAAAATTATTTTAAACGTTTTTATTTTGTAATAAAAAAACTGTTTATCCACAGTTTTATTATTTTATTTTCCCGTTTCATTAGTTATCAAGTTGCTTCGAGTTTTTACTAAGCAATTAAAATTACTGGTAGCTAGGGTTAATGTTCAAATATTGAAACACTATTGTAACTATGAAAATAAAAATTATTTTCCTCGTGACTTTAATCAGTTACTCTATTTCTCTACGCTTTATTTTTATTAGTACTTGTTCAGGCAAAAAAAAGTATCTGTTTTTGTATCGCTGTGTCCAAAAAACTAAAACAAATATTTTCACACTGGATAATTATTTTAGTAAAGATTTTTTGTAAGTAATATAATAACTTTTTTGTTTTTAGTTGCTGTAATTGAAGCCTATCAAAAATGTTTAGAATGATTCTAACTAATTTTTCTCACAAAGAAATAAAACAATGTTTTATTTCATTATTGGTTTGTAAAGTTTAGTATCCAACAAATCGTGTTTCTTGTTGTGCTGTTAAATTAAGTTGCAAAAAAATACAATCAATATTCTTTTTTCAAATCAACTGCGATTTGAAAATCGTTAAGAAATGTTTATTTCCTAAGTTTTATAAATACGTTTTGCATGAATACAGAGAAAGATACGAATTTCTGAGAACACCAAACCATGGAATAAGAAAAATACCAGTAAAAAATAATGCTACAATTTTAAACAAGTTAAACATTGCTTCTACCAAGGAAAACGAAGTGCCTCTGACTTACGCTAGAGTTTGTTTATAATTTTTTTGTGTAAGCTTTATTGAACGGAAAAAAAACGATGATCCGAAATTAGTAGAATAAAAAACAAAAACAGTTTTTAGATTATTTTCAATAGTTTTCAATGTGATTTTGTTATGTGCAACAATTAATCCTTGCATTAGTTTTAGTAATATATTTTCTTTTGTTTACTACTATATCTTCTACTCATTATAACAGTCAGTTGAGTTCAACCTGACAGCAGAACAGGTTGGCAACAGCGTGACCAATAGGGTTGCCGGATTGATATGTAAGAACGTTTTGATTGGTCACAACAGCTGTGTTTCCGCAATGTGTGTCATTAACAACTCGTCGCTATACAACTCAACATTTTTGGTAAACACTTGTAATCTTTAGAATTAAAGATATTCACCTAAGCTGAATGAGTTCTAAAACATGCTTTCATAATTTTACATTAGAGTAAAAATTTATTTTAAAAGAAGTTAAATGTGTTATATCTCACTTATTTTCCAAAAAAAAACATTAGAAATAATAATAATTTACAAAGGTATCTGGTGGTTGGGACAGAAAATTAATGGTATGGAGTTTATCTAGCGACGGAAGCAGTCATTACCACGACCAGCTCAGGAAGCCACCTAGCGGTACCAAAACTCCTGGTGACGACACCAGCGACAACCCTTCCAATGACGTCGCAAAGACTCCAACAAGCTCCCATGACAACGAAACAGATGCGATGGCAGCTTGCAATGGAGTGGTGATGTGCCTTGAATATTGCGCTAAGAGGTCGAACGTTGTTAGAAATTGTTTATTTCAGTTTAACTTTATTTTTACTATTTTTCTTTTAACTTTCGCTTTATTTAAAACCTTTTTTTTTGCTAACAGTCACAAAGTTTTACAATTATGTACCTTTTTTTTTCCATATTCATGTTTAGCTATAAGACTGTGTTTTTATATAAAGTTTGTAAGGTTGCATAACAATCACAATTGTATTCAGAGTTTGTGAATGATTACTAATAACAAGTTAATTATAACTACTTTGTTATTTTGTAATTTTTTTAATCAGAAACGAAATAGCGTACGTGTCATCGGACCACGTAGTTTACATTCGCAAGTTTTCATTGGACGGAAGCGAAATGCACTTATGTGGAACGATGGAAGGTCATCAACGTGACGTGAACGCACTCAAGTGGAACGATTTGTATGGGAAATGGATTTCAGGAAGTGAAGACCAAACCATAAGAATTTGGGTTTGATTGAAATTAGTTTTTTGAATAACCATTTAGGTGCTTGAGTAAGTAGTTCTTAATAAGTTCGGGTTATTTTTTACTAGTAATATTTGTTTTTTATAAAATAACTAGCTTATGAAAACAAGATATGGTCCTACAGTTTATATATAAAAAATATTTTACTGACATTGAAATTGAAAACTTTTAATGAAAATTAGTTAGATTGATAAGGTTAAAAAAACATTATCGTTTAAGAAAATTTTATGAAACCACCAAATATTTTGACTTACTCTAATATCAACTTATTTTTACCTTACTTTTTTGAGGCTACGTATTTTTAAATAGTACATATTCTGTATAAATAGAGTTATAAACCAGTGGTCAAAAAACTACGGCCAGCCAAGAAAAAATATCTGGCCCTAACGTATTTTTTAGATTTAAAACACCATGTTTAAATCAAACTAAACTGAACTTATGTATTAAAAATGTGCTCTTAACTTTTCTTTTCAGAATATAGTACTGCTTATTAATTTATCATTATGCTACAAATTTCTGTAAATGATATCTTTAGTTTTATATAAGACTTATACTAGCAAATCTGGCTTATTACTTATAAAAGGCTGCCGACCTCAACTAATATCTATTTTATACCCGTTAATTTTTTAATATACTTTATTCCAAAATAAAAGTCAAAAATTTTTTTTTGCTTAACTTCTATGGTTAATTATTTTTTGTATCTTTTAATTTAATCAACTTTAATACTTTTTACTTTGTTTATTTTTTTTCACGCTACGTCCTTGCTATTTTGAATGGAAAAATTAAGAAACTTTTATTTAGCGAAAAAAAAGTTGCTGTTTTAAAACATTTGTTTTCAGAATTCTAATATTTTGTAATTTGTTTTCTTTTTCTTTTCAAGTCTGAAGATGGTTCAGTTTGTGAAGAATGCTTTGGCACCCAGGGAATTGTTCAGGCAATTTGCATCGATAAAAGCAACGGGTTCATCGTGGCTGCCGTAGGACATAAAATCAAGTTTGTTGTGATTTTTTATTTGATTTAGCTACAATTTATTTTGTAAATTTCTTCCAGAAATATATGTTAAACATAAAAGTGTTTTTTTTTAATTTGTTTATCTAGTTTATTTATACTGATTTATCTAAAAAACTTTATTGTTCTATTTTTTATTAGTATTTTAGTAATGTTTAAGAACTTTTATCAACAGTTTTACCTTTCTATGATTTATCTTAAAATTAATTTTTTATTATTAACTTTTTTGGATTATGTTACAGTTATTCATTGATGATATTTTATATATTCCTAAATATGTATATATACATACTCCTTTTGAATACTTAACTGTTATACATCAACTTTATGACAGAGTATACGACATGGATACAACAAATTTAGTGCAAGTAAACAACGGACATACTGAAAATATCAGATGTATAGAGCATGTTGTAGAAAGAAATCAGGTTTTGAAAATTAGTTTTGAGTTTTTGTTTTATACAGTGTAAAGCCCTACTATAACTCAACTAACAGACACTTATTCATGTATACTGAATCATGTACATCAGATACAAACTTTAAGCTATAAATATTCTTTTACAAATTGCATTTTTTTTTCAATTTTTACCCGTCATTTTAAAGTTACAAGTTTAAAATTAATATAAAACTAAAGTGATTGATAGTCTTGCTTTAACAGTACATGTCGGGCTCGTACGACCAAACGGTGCGAATTTGGAACGCATACAAGAAGCCACTCCCCAGGAAGTCCTCCGGCCAACAACACAGCGCATCATATTGAGATTACTTCAACTACTTCATATTGTAAATCATATACGTATTGCTTTGTCATATATGCAACTTTTTTGTGAATAATTCACTGTGAAAATAAACTTTTGTTGGTTCGTAATTTATTCTAAATTGATCGTAATTATTGTAGTCAGACTCAATTGAACATATAATGTAAAATTCTTGCAAAAACTGTATATTATTTATTTATAAAACATTTTGATATTTGAATGCTAAAAAGCAACAGCTTGCTTTTGAAATGTAAATCACAATGTTAGCTGTACTTATTTATGCAAACAATTAATATTTAAACATATTTCACTGTAAAGGAATAAATACTGCATAATTCTAATTATAACTTATTGCAGCATTCTAGTTAGAACTTATGTCTACACTGCATGCTAACATAGAAAGTCTAATTCTTTTTTTACACCATACAAATGTTCTTCGTTAAGTAAAAAAGTTGAAAACATACAGTGTTTTGGTATTGTTTTTTTATTGCTACCTATCACAGCTTTTTAAAAACATACCCTTATACAATATCTTTAAGTTTTGTGTAACTAACATTTTAGCTGAAGGAAACTACATTTTTGATAAACTAGTTTCTTAATATTTTGTTAACAGCCAAGATTGGCAGGATGAAACTTTTCTAATTTAAGGGCAACATTAATCATAAAACTCTTTTGCCGGCCGGACATATCAAAAATAAAGTTCTTTTTTGGAAGTTTGTAGCTTTTTTTATGCTTAATAGCAAATTAAATGCTGTATACTATAAGTCGAATTAAGGACACATTTATCTTTACAAGAAAGCTTAATTTTAACTTTTTAAAGCTAGAAACTACGATTCGAGCCTGACGTTTCTGTTTGGAAAGCAAAATTCTACTTACAGGCTGACCTTGCTATCCCTACGTGGAGGAAATAAATTTAGATGTACAGTTTGTGATTTATTTTATTAAATAGAATAGGGATGTAGCCACTCTTAAACTTTTAATTATAGAATTTTGCACTAAAAATTTACGAACGATAATAACAGTCCTCAAATAGGGAGATATTGTAATGAAGAGATATGGAGCTAGTATCTGCAAAAATAGACAATTTTTAAAGACAGTACAGAGATGACTGAGTCAGAAAAACGTCGTTAACTCTACCAGTGCTATGATAAAGATCTAGGCGATGTCATTTTAAAGACATACAGACGTAGTAAATTTAAGTGAGCAAGAGCTTTTAGGCAAGATCAAGCAGCTAGCAGTCATTACTGTTTCAGTTTTTGTCCTACGGTCAGACTTTCTTAGTACAAGACAGCATTTAACTTAAAACACAAGATTATTTGCTGCCCGTTTAAAAGGAAAAGCCAGTATATACTCTTACACCTGCACTTGCCCAAAAGATGGGTGTAATCAAGTAATAGACTTCACAAACATAATTTTAAAAGATGCTATGGTGACTGGTCTAGCAGATAAGGATATCCGCAAAGAGGTTCTAGAATTGGGAAGTCTAGATGAGAAAAATGTCAATGACATTATTGGCTTTATTGAAACAAAGGAGATGACATGCAAGGTATGCAATGTCACAATCCGCTAGTTAGGTGTACGACTCGTAAACCGAATGGTTTCTTTGAACACCAGGTCCTTAGACCAAAGTTTTGTGCGCTTTTTTATCGTTCAATAAACAATAATAATATTACGGCCTCAGTTTTCTCATACAAATCCTTAAAAAAAACCACACAAAAATCAATTTGTAAAATGACTTGTAACATGTTTAATTAAACAACTGATAAGTTTGTTTGGAGCAATAAAATTAATAAGTATATTAAATGTTCTGTCTGTAAACAATGCTTAATAAAGTCCCGTAAAAAAGTGTATCAAAGTGATAACAAATGTGCTGATGAGTTAAATGCACTTCTAGTCGGTGGATTATTTACACAAAGTTTTGATAACCTTCGTGGCCGAGGTCGCAGAAGAAATCTGTTTGAGCAAAAAATAGCGAAGAAAAAAAGGAGGTACAGGGACAGAAAAACGAACTTCTACACACTGGATGGCGACGAAACCGTGCAAATCCCAAAGCAATCCTTACCTACCTCCTATCGAACCGTTGATTCCAAAAGTTCCTTTTAAAGATAGAACAAAAAAGAATAAAATTAGGTGCAAATGAGTCTGGTTATGTAAAGCTTTGCGTCGTATTTTTGTTACTTTTGGTGTTCAAGTTGAAATATCTTCAGATGGTGTTCCAGAGTTTTCTGCAAAAGTTACCAAGAATTTTCTAAAACGATGGGGTTTACACCATTTTATGTCATCTGCATATCATCCTATTCAAACGGTAGAGCGAAACTAGAAGTTAAATCAACTAAGCTATTATAAATGAAGAACGTTGGTCCAAATAGGTGAACTATAAAATAGCAGAATGGTACAAGCTTTACTTACGCAGAGAACTACACCTGAACCGGTATGCAAACTATCCCCTGCACAGATCCCTTTGTGAAGAAATTTGGACTTATTACCTTAAATCAGAAAGTGTGTTATGGCTTACAATAACCCGCAGATCTCAAATATGTGGCGGTACGCATGGAGTAAAAAGGAAGAAGCTCATAGGTCTTGTTATGTTAAGTAACTCGATAGATTAAGTGAGAAAACAAAATCATTTCCACCACTGAATTGCGGTGATCATGTCATGATACAAAACCAAACAGGTAACTTTCCTAACAAGTAGAGTAAAAGCGGAGTAGTAGTGGAACTAAAAGAATATCACCAATATGTTGTCAAGGTTGATGGATCAGGTCGCTTAGGTGTTCGAAATCGCAAGTTTCTAAGAAAATTTAACCCTCCTGGTTGCAAATCTCTAAGCAGTATCCCTTATCTGAAAAAAACAAACATACCACTACATAAGTTTGTCTTTTCTGGTAATGATGAGAAAAGAGATTTCAAGGAAAATTTTGATGTTCTTCGCTCCCAGAAGGTAATAAGTGACGAAGCTGGAGATAAGTATAGCAAAATTTGCAACGCAAATCCAGATACCTTCCTTTCACTTGAGGGTACCTTCAAATTGCATGGGTGCAAGCCAATCCTCTATAAAGCAGAGAAATGGTGTATTGTATCGTTTGGATCCTTTATCTGAAAGAGATTCTGTTGACGCTGGAGTGTCGCCAAAGAATGAACTGCATCATTCCGGTCGTGTAAGAAGCCGGAGAAGGATCTACGATGCCGAAAGTGGTACCTATAAACTTGTTTAAACTGCAGTTTGTATTAATGTTTATATTTAATAAAAAACTAAATTAATTGTAACATTTCAATGTTTTTGTCTTTTGAGTTAAATTTCGTTGATTTTTAGACTTGAAAACTGTGTTTAATTTTACAACTTTAAATAATCTTATTTTGCTAGGTAAATTTATCTATCGTTTTATCCCTTTTGTAGATGAAATCTTGGGCGAGATGTATAAGTATTTAACTAGTTTTTATTATGTTTTGTTTACAGACTTTAGCATTCTTCTAATTAGTTTGTGAATAAAGTCAACCAAGAAAGATATTTATTTAGTGGCAACTCTCGAACTTTTGAACACATTATATCTATAAAGATTCTTAATCACCTTTTAGACTATAACTTACTATCTAATAAGCAATTTGGTTTTTTCCCTAACCGCCCGTCAAATATTCAACTGTTTCAATGCTTACATTCATGGATAGTTCATTGTCTCAAAAACGAATATATTAAAGTGGTATAAACTGGTATTAAAAAAGCCTTCGATTCAGTATCACACAAACGATTATTAAAAATTTTGAATCAGTATTGACTAGATAAATCCATAGTAAATTGATTCAATATTTTTTAATTAAGATACCACAAAGATCAATCATTAATGATACGCTATCAGACCCTTTTACATTATACAGTGGAGTACTACAAGGTGGAGTATTTGGTCCCCTTTTTTTAATTTACATAACCGATAATTATCAAAACACTGATATTCAAAGTGATATGAGTTTATTTGCAGGTGATGCAAAAATCTTTAGTGAGTCAAATATTTTTTTACAGTTAAATAATATCTACAAATGGTTAAAAACAAGAAAACTAGTTTAAATCCTAACAAATGTAAAATTCTAATTATAAAGAAAAATAAACCTTACCCGATTGACCTATTAGTCAATAACATTTTGATACCACGATTTAAAGTTTTTAAAGATTTAGGAATATACATCTCTGAAAACTTAACATGGAATATACACAGAAATTATTTATATAAAAATGCACAAATTTCATCTTGTCAAATATCAAAAATTATTAAAACTAATTAAGCTATTATTCTGTCAAAAATATTTAAAATATAAGTTTGTCATTACTTTGAATACAATACTCAAATTTGGTCACCCAATTAAAAAAGACATTAATAAAATTGAGTCTGTGCGAAGTAATTTTACCCGTTTTATATGTAATCGTTTTACAATATCCAATACATCATATAATGATAGATTAATTAAAATTGAATTGAAATCTCTATAATATTGAAGATGGGAGTTTAATTTTTTAACTCTTTTTAAATTATTAATGGCAAATATATTGTTTATTGAACGACAAAAAAATACGCTCAAAAGGTTTAGTCCAAGGACCTGGTGTACGAAAAACCTTTCGGTTATCAAGTCATACACCAGAACAGTTTAACATCATGCCCAGGACAAGGTTTTTTATATTCATTTTTTATTTTTTCCCATTATAATTATCAGTTAAAAGGAATTAAAAGAAAAAGAAAATGTATACATTATTTTAACAACAGTCAGTGTCATGGTTAATTTTTTCACAGAGCAAAGACAATGTGGAACAAATTACCACAGCATGTGGTATTGTGTCGGAGGGTTGAACATTTTTGCTTAAAACTTAGATTTAATTTAATGCTATAAATATCAGTAAACTCAATAACTTTCCATTAAACAAAATAAAAGGTAGAAAATAAATATTTTTTTATAGTAAAAATCTTATCTAAATTAACTACTTAATTTTGTCCTGGACATGACTTCAAACTGTATCCTGGTGTATGACTTGATAACCGAAAGGTTTTTTTCGTACACCAGGTCGTTGGACCAAATGTTTGAGCGCTTTTTTTTCATTCAATAAACAGTATTAACTACTGATTCTCTTATTTTTCTATTTCTAATAATAATTATTTTCCCTACGCCTCCCCCCTAACAGAATACTAATTTACTTCTATTAATTTTGTACAAATGTGTTATGTCTTATAAACGATGCTTCTGGAAAACTGTCTATTTGGTTGTAATTTCTTATAGATGGGCATAAGGGTGCATCTGTTGCCCCGACCCTTGAGAACCCGAATGATATATTTTACAGCGTGGAGAACCACATAAATAAACAACACTGAAAACAACCCTTATGTAAATTGTATGAGACCTTAAAAAATCAGGTTTTTAGCTGCAAATTTTTGTACATGTAGCAATCATAACAAAAACACATTTTACGCGTTTTAAGAGGATTTAAAGATTTTTTGACAAAAACTGTTAAAACAAATGTTTATTGCAAAATAAGTTCACATTTAAATAAAATTCCATTGAAGTTTAATTAAAAACTAGTTATCATTATTTTAAATGTATTACAATTTAGTATTGTTATTTAACTTATTACTTTCTTTTATTACTGTCCTCTTTATATGATACATATACATTAATTAAATGACAAGATATGCGCCAAAAAACTTGGTCTATGGACCAGCTGTACTTTAATTCAAAGCGAATTTTATTTTTAATTATAGTTATAAATAAACAATTTTAAGTGAAAAATTTATTCTAACTACTGAGTTAGCAAGTAAACTTTAGTTTTAAATAAAATCTTTTAGTTCGCAATCAAAATGCGAGAAACTTTTACGATAAAAAAAAATTATTCAGGTACTTAAAAAAATGTTTTCATAATAAGTTTTTTTTAAATTGTAATGTTTGATTTTTATAAGAATTTTTTATCAATGTTTTTTTACTGAACAGTAGAAATGTCAGAGTTTTAATAATAAAAAGTTCTGAACAGTTAATAAACTTTTGCTTCTTTTAACTAATAGTTTAATGTTAAAGTGATTGTGTGCCTAGTTGTAGATATAAATTTGGTATGAAACCTCTACTGAATACTAAGAAAAAACGGTAAAACTATGCTAATAGTTTAACATGGAGAAACGACATTAGTTCAAAAAAAAAAGTTTTATTAAACAATTTGTTGCTTTTAATTTTATTTTGTTGTATTATCTAACAATTCATCTTAAATTTTCAAAACTGAAGTTAAATATTTAATTCATATCTTCTAAAAGCTTACATATCTTTGTTACTTTTGCTAGTACAGCCTTGACTCAAGGCCCTTGAGTTAAAATTTTATTTTATAGATTTACTGATGGTTTGAAATTTTAGTAAAAATGGCGTGTTTTTACTCTGGCACAGCTGGTGTTAACTAATTTTTCAAGCTATTTGTTGAATATTATTTCAATTCAAACTGTAAACTTTCTATTGTAATGACTTTACTTTATACTTAAAAAAAAATTAATAATAAAAAAAGGATCTGGCCAAATTTTGAATTACACAAACATTGTGTTTTATTTGAAATATATACTAGCACCTACAATTTCTTGTATCTGTTTTCACAATTTCTTAAAAAATCAATATGAAATTGATTTGTTCATAGTTATATTGTTTAAAATATCATCAAGTTTTAAGTAGCATTACAGTGGTCCATTGATAATGAATTGAAATTTAAAAACATTTTTATACTTTTAAGTAAATTTTCCACTGAAAAGGACAAAGTTTGGATTTAAAATACATAAGATAAATAAAGAAGTACTGGTAGAAAATTCTTACATCATAGAGCCACCCCATCAAGCTGGTTTTTGGTCACTCAGGCTGTCTTTTTTGCTTAATGTTATGGTGAGCCTACTAAATTTAAGATTGACAATATTTGGTTACAAATGAAAATTATTTTAAATCTAGTGGTAGCTTTTTAATCTACTGGTATAGAAAAGGTCTAATATTTTTTTTCAAAAATACCATAGGTTCTAAAATGAAAAATCAAAGTATTAATTAAGTGTATTTCAGATTTCAAGTTTAATAAATAACAATTACTTTTAACCATTTAATTACTAATTTAATTAAAAAAATCAAGGTATTGAAGATTTTTCAAAATAAACCTAAAATAAAGGTCACAAAGTCTTAGTTGTCAAGTTTCTCAATTAATTTGATTATGTTAAATTAAAAAATTGTTTTACTTTTGAGTTTGAGAACCAAAATTTTTAGGAATATTCCATGTAATATTTAAAATAAATTGTTAGCTTTAGATAAATACAAAGGAATAAAATTTTTGTGACCAATAAATAAAATTGTCTACTTTTGCTTATTTTTGAAAAAAAAACTTGCCAGTTCCTTCACAAAATTTTTCTATATCTTCTTAAAACTCTGAAAATTTTTGAATACAATTTCTTACAAAATATAGTAAATAGTATTCTGTTGAATAGTTTTTACTGCCTTTTTTGTATAAACTTTTTCTTGGTTTATGTCTCAGACACTTCAGGTTTCCTACACCATCAAGTTTTTCATAAATAACTGTTATGAGACTCTTAAACTTAGATTGTTATAACTCAAGTACTGTTTTATAGTATTCACACATCAAACTAAAATGATAAAAATTTACCATTAATTGTTTGATAGTAGTGGAAAAATTAGAAATTAACTGAAATGCCTAAAAGCCTTGAGACCTGAAAATACCTGGAATTTGACAAATAGAGAGAAAAACCTGGAAAAACCTAGAATTAGAGAAATTTTGAAAAAAAACCTGGTTTTGAGCAAAAATCTGTTAAAAACCTGTTAATTTGAAAATTAAATAATTAAATAGTGAAATTTAGATCATATCTGAAAATTTGTCATTTAAAAAGAAAAAGTAGTTGTAACATTTTTATTATTATCAAACACTTTTAAAGTAGCATAATACAGGATTGCCACACACTCAGGGAATTCAGGGAAACTCAGGGAATTTTCAAGTTATAGAAAATCTTAGGGAGACTCAAGGAGTTTTGATTTATTTTTTTAACTCAGGGAAACTCAGGACAGATTTAGTTAAAAAAAATTCAGAGAAATTTTAAGATTTTTTAGAAAATCTCAGGGATGATTTTTCAGATCTAGAATGAGATTTAGTTTAACAATCTTCAAAATTTGGTCAAAAAAGTTAATACAATTAATTTTTATGTGCTTATTTATAAGTTTTTTAGCCTTGCGGCTAGTTCTTCAATATTCTTAGAATTAACATTGTAATTTTTTGATAGATAATAGAGTTTTCAAGGATTTGAATAAAAACTTAGGGAAACTCATGGAAGTTTCTGGTCACTTAGGGAAGATTTTTTGACTCAAAGAGTGGCAACCCTGATAATAGTATCTCATCAATATTTATATACCATATAAGAGTATTCCTTAACCTTAAATTTAAATTTACAGTAATAATGGGCTAAACAACTTGTACTTTGATAAACACAGAAAAATTTTAGAAAATCTGAATTTTTTTTAAAAACCCTTATCAACCCTATTAATGAAATTAAGACTTATAATTAAAATGTGCAATTGTAATAATTTTTTATAGACTTAGGTTGTTTTAAAATGTTTCAAAACTGGTAAAGGTGTAGTAAATTTACATTAAACTTAGTTTTAAGGGCACAGTAGAGAGGCGCTTTTTTGTAAACTTGTCTTTTTTTTTGCACTTTCACAACCACAAAATTAAGGGCATAGGGGGTGGGTAAACACCTTTTTTTGAAATTTGATTTTATTTTATATAGTTTTTACTAAGCTACAAGATGATTTTTACAGATTTTAAAAATTCAAAATAATTTTTGAGATATAGCCGGTCAAAGTTGGATGCAACAGTAGGATCCTTATTGGAGGCGCAAACTAAAACAGCAAAAAAAGACTATTTCACTAAAAATCTATCTTCTATGTTTTTTGAGATAAATACCTCAAACTTTGAGGAACAGTTTTTTTTTTGTAAATTTTTTTTAATTTTTAAAAATTTTGTTCCAACAAAATTTTCTAATTATTGCAAGGAACATTTCCTAAAAATTTGAGGTAGTTATCTCAAAAAACGTAGGAGAAGATAAATTTTTAGTGATTTCTAGTTATTTGCTGTTTTAGTTTGCGCCACCCATAAGGATCCTATTGTTGCCTCCAACTTTGACCGGCTATATCTCAAAAATTATTTTGAGTTTTTAAAATCTGTAAAAATCATCTTGTAGCTTAGTAAAAACTATATAAAATAAAATCAAATTTCAAAAAAAAGTGTTTACCCACCCCCTATGCCCTTAATTTTGTGGTTGTGAAAGTGCAAAAAAAAGACAAGTTTACAAAAAAGCGCCTCTCTACTGTGCCCTTAAAACTAAGTTTAATGTAAATTTACTATACCTTCACCAGATTTGAAACATTTTAAATCAACCAAAGTCTGTAAACAATTTTTACAATTGCACATATTAATTAGAAGTCTTAATTTCATTAATAGGGTTGATAAGGGTTTAAAAAAATAATTCATATTTTCTAAATTATTTCTGTGTTTATCAAAGTACAAGTTGTTTAGCCCATTATAACTGTAAATTTAAATTTAAGGTTAAAGAATACTCTTATATGGTATATAAATATTGATGAGCTACTATTATCAGGGTTGCCACTCTTTGAGTCAAAAAATCTTCCCTAAGTGACCACTTAACTTTCACGCACATTATTCAATAAAACATAGGTTGAAATAAAATGATTAGTCCTTTTAAGATAAATAACTCTTTAATTAAAAATTTTATGAAATTCAATTATTAAACATTAAATTGACTCACAATATAATGTACAGAAAAATAAGTTTAATACAGAATGCTAAAATTTTATTATATATACAATCAAAAAAAGTTATATTTAAGAAGGTTCTTACACATCTTTTAGCATTATACAGGGTTGCCACACTCTCAGGGTAATTCAGGACAATTGGAAATGTTTGAAAATTTCAAGATAACTCAGCCTAGTTTAAATTAAAAAAATATTATATTAGGATGACCTAGGCCTGTTTGGTATTTGAGAATCTTAATCCATTTTTTTATTTTTTAGATCTTTAATTGAGATTTAGTTGTTCCAGTTTCAATATTTGGATTTTTTGTAACTAATTTTTTCAGAAACTTTATTTTTATTGATTTAAAATTTCTTATTTAAGTTTTGAGAAGTTTGTTTAAGATTTTTGTAAAGGTTTAAAAAACAACTCAGATAGTTTTTTGACTCAAATAGTGGAGCAACTTAGTTTTGATACTTAAATGTTTTTAGTGTATTCAATTCTCATTATTGATAATAATATAAGGTTAAAGATACATATATCAAAAATAAAAAAGCTAGCAGTTGTTTTATTTTGTTGAAAGAAATTCCTAGTAGCTTTTGAATTAACAATCAAAGATAGAGAGTTCACTAGGTTCTTTATTGGGGTATACTATCAAAATCCACCCGTGTTCAAAATCTACCCAATTTAAAAAAAAAATCTTTATTTATTATTTTATATATATATATTTTTTGCATTTTTTTAAATTTATTTTTCATTATCACTGTTACCCCTAACCCTTACCCTTGATTTGTAAACGGTTCTCCAATTTCACCAGGTTAATTTTGATCGTGGGTGGATTTTGAACGTGTCCCTTTATTGAAGGCACACAAAAAAGGTGAAAATAGACTATTTCACTAAATATTTATATCATCTTTCAGTATTTGACCAACTTTTTCACTCTAATATTAAATAAACTAGAATATTTTTAGAAAACAGATAATTTAATTTTTATTCATTTTTTATTTAAAGTGAAAAAAATATTGATTTTTTTAAATAATGGTCATAAATTTTTTATTTTGTTTTAAGTGTCGGCTACCTATAAGTTGTTTGTAATATTAAAAAAGAATCCTAAAAATTTGAATTTAATTGCTTCATACAGGGTTGCCACTTTACCTGGAAAAACCTGGAATTTGACAATTTAGGCTAAATAACCTGGAAAAACCTAAAATTTGAGAAATTTTGCAAAAAAACTGGAAAAACCTGAATTTTTAATAACTTTAACATTTTCAGTTGTAAAATTTTGATTTGACACAAAAAATCTATCATATAATTAAGAGTTTTTGTCATTATCAAAATTTTTTTTATTAAAACACTCATTTAAAGTAACTTTACAGTATCTTTATAATGCTTATATTCTATTTAACACAGTTTCTTTAATAGAAATTCACTTAAAACTAAAAATAGACCCATAATTGTATACTTTTAAAAACTTGGAAAAAATTTGGAAAACTTGGAAAAAAATTTGAAAAAATTAGTGGCAACCCTGTTCATAAAGGAAATATAACTAAAGTTTTACCATTTTTTTTATGAACTCAGGCTGTTTTTTGCCTCTTATGATATTTTTGTCATTTAAAGAGTGACAACTCTGTTAAAACCAATAAGATACAACTATAAAAACATAAGTATCATGCTTAAATTCATATAGAATTCTATATCTATATAACCTTTAAAGGTAAATGAAAACCATTGAATAGCTTTATAAGCATAAATTTATTTATTGAAGTAAATAAGTCAAACTCACTGTACTTCAAGTTTTAAACTTAATATAATTTAAATAAAAAAAGTACATTGTATGTAAAATAGCTTAGAGTTTGTTTTGAGTTACCCCTAAAAATTTTACTACTCATAGTTTTTGACATTAGAAACATTTGATTAAAACTTTTCTAATTAGGAACTAAATTAAGTATTATTTTAGGAAATATATAAACATATTATGGACACTGAAGTGAAACAAGAAATCACTAACCAAGGTGACAGCAATGTACCTCAAGACCAAGGTACTAAGCGTTCCTTGAATGACCAAAGTGATGATGTACCTGAAAAAAGATCCAGGCAAACCAGTGATGCTAAGTGTGAGCTCCGTTGTCTTGTGTCTTCCAGTTGCGCAGGTGGAGTCATTGGTAAGGGAGGTGAAAATATTAAAGATATGAGAAAAAATTTTGATGCCTCAATTCAAATTCCTGATGCTGATGCACCAGAGCGAGTTTTGAACATAAGAGCTACTCCTGAAAACTGTGGTGGAATAATAAAGCGTATACTACCTCTCCTTAATGGTATTAGAGACAGAGGTCGCGATGGAAACAATCAAGATAATAAACACATGTCACTGAGTGTGCTTGTACACAAGTCACAAGCTGGTGGAATTCTTGGAATCAAAGGATTTCAAATCAAAGAGCTAAGGGAGCAGACTGGAGCTACCATTAAGATGGACAGAGAATGTGCAGGAGGATCAACTGATAGAATTTGTAATCTTTCAGGAGACGCTGAAAAAATCAGCAAATGTTTAGTTTTGGTTGTAGAGCTACTGCAAAAATTTTCTCCCAAAGGTCGTATTGACAACTATGATCCTGTAATGGATTGTCAGAGAATGCCAATGCAGGCAGGAGGATTTGGTGGTCCTTCAATGGGTAGACGTGGTGGTCCTGCAATGGGAGGACGTGGTAGTTTCCGAGGTGGAATGGGAAGAGGCAGGGGAAATGGCAGAATGACAGGAGGCAGGGGAAATGGCAGAGGTAACCAGTTTGTTGGAAACAGAAGACAAGGCAATGGAGATAGATATGGAGGCAACAGAAGTTTTAGAAATCAAGATTTTGATTATGAACATGACTTTAATGACCGTGCCTTCAATGGAAATAGAAGCTTTGGCATGGATGATTTTGATGACTTCAGAGGTAACAGAGACTTGCGTAATGATGACTTTGGGTTTGATAATGATTTTGGTGGCAACAGAGATTTTGGCAGGCCTCAAGGAAGAAACAACAGAGGTAATGGCTCCCAAGGAAAGTCTAACTTTAGAGGGGGTAGAGGCAATGGTAGACAGGCACAAGGTAGCCATAGTAGACCACGAGGATCTTACCAGAATAATAATAATCGTCAGCAATCCCAAAACTTTCGCCAGCAAAATAAAAGCCAAAGAGGTTTTAACAGGGGCAATCAAGGATATGACAACAGAAATAACTCTTTTAAGCAAGAAGGATATGATTATTAGGTAAGAAATTTAAAAAAGTATTTTTGATTATACTTATCTCACATCGGATATGTAGACACTAAAACTTTTTCAAAACTTTAATTTATTTGGTTGGGGCATCTCTAAGATTTAATGTTTTATAAAATTAAAAAAGCTAAATAAGTTCAACTAATTCTTCTTTTTACATTCTCTAACTTTAGTAAATTGTCATTCCAAACTCTATTTTTACTATTAATTTTAAATAGTCTATTATTTAATTATGTCTCATAATTTAGGACTAGCTTTAAAAACCAAATACATATTTGTTTATGTGAAATTGTAAGTATGCATACTGATAATAGTTGTTTTATGAACTTCATCCTGTTAGAGGTTTTTATAAAAAAAATGAACAGCTTTAAAAACTTTATATTTTTCATTCATCTGGTATGAAAATAGATTTAAAAATTTTAAAACTAATTTATAAGTATTTGTTTTACATAATTACTTTTACTAAATGTTATGAACCAAGTTTAAAAATTGGTCCTAAATTCTTTCCTAAGTTAAAAGGAATTTATATATTGAACTATAATCAGTCTGTAATGACAAATAAACTCTGAAGTAGTTAGGTTTCTGAAAATTGTATACTTATGTTAAATCCATGACTCTTTAAAACAAATTGTAACCCTTAATGTCATTTTCCAGACCTTTCAAATGCCCACTGGAAAAAAAACATGCAGGTCACCATTTCAAGCTCATCCTTGCCTGTGTCATCTCCTTAATTCCACAGCAGTAACTGGATAGAAGCTTGATCTACATTTTTGATAATATTAGTATTGTAGATGATTTTATAGACCATTCTCAATTGTGTATGTCCTTATAATAAAACGTTTATTCAAACTTTGATCATGAGTGTTTTATATTTTTAAATCAATGTTAAGCTTATCCTCTTTATAAAAATGAAATAAAACTTCTTTAACAGTTTTTTAATAATGTATAGTTATACCATTTAAAAGGGTTTAAATTTACTGAGCTAAGTAAGTGAAAGTTTTGTATATCAGGGTTGCCAAAAAACCTAGAAACCTGGAGTTTGACAATTTAGGCTAAAAAACCTGGAATTTCAAACAGTTTTTACATGTTTAGTAGCAACATTTTGATTTGACTCTAAAAATCTATCATAAAGATAAAAAAGTTTTGTCATCATCAATTTATTTTAATACTTTTATTATTATTAAATAACACATTTGAAGTAGCTTAAGAGTATCTTTTCAATGTTTTTATACTATTTAACACAGTTTCTTACCTTGAACTCAACTTTAAACTAAAAATAGAACCAAACATATGTAATTTTAATTACCAGGAGAAAATTTGCCAAAAACATTTGGCAACCCTGTGTATATGTACAGGGTTGCTAAAAAACTTTAAAGCCTGGAAAAACCTGGAATTTGACAATTTGGGCTATTAAGCCTAAATTTTGAACAAAAATCACTAAAAAAGCATGGAAAAACCTGGAATTTTAAACAATTTTTACATGTTAAGTGGTAAAATTTCGATTTGACACAAAAAAATGTTTTATATAAATAAAAATATTTTGTCATTATCAAAATTTTTTCTTACAAAACACAATTAAAGTAGCTTTACAGTATGTTTTCAATGTTTTTATACTTTTTTACTCAGTTTTTCACCTAAAACTTAACTTTAAACTAAAAATAAACTTAAAAGTGTGTACTTAAAAAAAAGTTAAAAACTGGATAAAATTTACCAAAAAACATTTGGCAACCCTGTATTTCATATGAAATAAAAGTCTAATAAAAATATTAAAACTTAAGTAAACTTAAGCTCCTACATTTGGTAATGCACCTTAAAAAATGAATAAGCTAAATAATACCACTGTTTTGGTATATGTTATATATGTCTAAAATTGTCAATGTAAGTATTTTATAAAACTTCAACAGTTTTTTATTTATTTTACCATCAATAAATAAAATAAAATCCAAATGTTTTTAACTAAGTGATTTAGGGCGTTAAATAAGAAAAAAGTAGTTACTATAAACAATTATTAATCAAATATTGTACTATGTCATAAAAGCACATATAATTTGTTTCATTGAGAGAAATATTAAGTTAATAAACAAAGTGATCTCCATTTACACAAAATTATTTCAAAGTCGATTATAACTGTTTCAGCATTTTTATAAATGTCATATATTCATTTATTTGGTAGTAATTTTAAAATTTGTGAAAGATTGATAATGAGCTTAGTTGAAAAAAACTATTAAAAAATTAACCTTAAAAAAAAAGAGTTCATTTTAAATTTAAGATTGGTAAAGACGAACTTGTATTTACTCCTTAACGAAAAAAAAAATTGTAGATGTTGTATAAATTAATATTTTTAGTAACACCAACTTTTGATTAGATCCTTCTAAACTTCTCATAAACATAAATTTATCTACATGCATAACATACAAAATTAGGTTAGAAATATTAAAAAATCTTTATAAATAAAAATTTATAACACTTTGCAAGCAGTAGTATTAGTTAAATATAATTTAAGTTTAGCAAGTACTGCATTTTTTTAAACAGTGCAAACTTACTTGAAATATTTCTTATCAATCTAAAATAGTCTTGTATTATTATGAGTACTCTAAATTGGTTTTTTATTGTTGTTAAACCAATCTGCCATGTAATTTTGCTTTAACCATATGACTTACCACTTGAAAAACCCTCAATTCAAACATATGAATTTTAGTTTCCTTTTTTATTTTCTTATAACTAGAGCTTCACAGACCATGTTAAATGTATATACATATTCAACAAAGTTAAAAACAAAGAGGCTCAAACTTAAAACTTTTGGTTCATCAATTGCAGTAGGGTGCATCTTTTGCCCCGACCCTAGAGTTTCCGAATGATAATTTTTTCCAGCGTGGGGAATCACATAAAAAAACAACACAATGCATATTAGCTTTCTAGCTTTTACCCTCGTTGCGCACTTAAAATTTTTCTGAAAATAACCCCTAGGTAAATTGTATGAGACTTTAAAAATTCAGGTTTTTAGCTGAAATTTTTTTTACATATAGCAATCATCACAAAAACACATTCTACGCGTTTTAAGACGATTAAAAGAAAATTTAATGGATGTATTTTTTGATTTCCTGTACTTTTTTATTATTTTTTGTTATTTTTAAGTTTTTTACAGAAAATCTAGAAGTAACTCTGAAATTTTCTTTAAATCGTTTTAAAAGAATGTTTTTTGTGATGATTTCTACATGTACAAAAATTTGCAGCTGAAAATCTGATTCTTTAAGGTCTCATACAAATTACATAACGGTTGTTTTCAGAAAGATGTCAAGCGAGCGACAAGGGTAAAAGCTAGGAAGCTAATATATTTTGTGTTGTTTTTTTGTGAATCCCCACGCTGAAAAAAATTATCATTGTACTACTCAAATATTTTCATTTTGAGGGGCAACAGATGCACCCTAATGCGCAGTTACATAACTACTTTAGTTTGTTGTTTTTTTTTTAATTTACAAATTGGAGTTATTTAAAAACAATATCAATTGATTTAACAACATTGACCAAAGTTTTCATTGACTCATGAAATTTTAGAGACACTGAAATTTAAAAGTTAATTTTAAAAAGATTATTAATTTTTTCCTGCATAAAGTACTTTGTAGTTTAATATTATTTTTTCAAGTTTAAAAACTACAAATCAACTTGTTTTAAGTTGGAAAAATTTTATTACTATTTCAATAGAAATTAAGTTTTTCATAATCATATGCTAAGTTTTAAATGCTTGTATACAAAAAATTAATGTGTAAAATAATTGGCCTTAGTTAAAAAACATATGTTTAAAAGTGCTAATCATTTTAAGTAAGTAAGAATAGGTAGGTCTTGAATTTAGAAGCCAGTCTTAATTTGTTTTTTCAATCTGTTTCATATATTTCTGTTGCATATTTTGGTTTGAATGTAAATTTTGTTTTAAATACATGATTTAATGAGTTTAAAACTTGTATACTTAATTCTAAAACAAATTAATCAAACTTACTTATTTCAAGGGCATTGGTAGGTCAGAGTATTTTTACAAAATTATTTATTGTGTCTTCAATGAAAGTTTAAAATGTAAACAACATATCTTTTTTTATAGAATAAAAATACTTATTATGACTTAGAGGTAAAACAATTTTTTTAATTAGTTAACAATATAAACATAAGGAATGTTGTTGATTTTATCAAGAGTCAAAAATGCACTAAATATGTACTTGGTTTTTTGTTTATTGATCTAAAGTAGGGTTTCCCAAACTTTCTTTCAAATGGCCCCTTTAAAGAAATTAAAAAGGCTATGGCCCCTCCAACAAGACTAATCAAAAAAATACCATTTAAAAATAATTAAGACCATTTTTTTGCTCTTTATCTGAAACTCAAGAATATCTAATATAAGTTTCAAAAAAAAAACGCTTAAAAAGTTTGTTTCAGTAACCTGGTGTATAAAAAATCTTTCGGTTATCGAGTCATACACCATGGATACAGTTTAATGCATTGTCCAGGACAATTAATTATAGTAAGTTTTTTATTCATTATTTGGTCATACTTTTTGAAAATGAAAGTATATAAAATTGTTCATCAATTGAAAAATAGTTCTTTGTAGTTTGTTCTAATTAAAAAAAAAATAACTACGATCTAATTTAAATGAATACAAAGTTTTTAGCTTAAACTTAAGATGGTGACCCAGTTCAAGTAAACATAATGTTGTACTTATACTTTGTTGACTTACTGACTAGACTAGGAAGGGCAACTTTTCCTGTCAAGGGGCCAAATTTACATTTAAAAACTTTTTGCAGACTGCGAAGTTAAGAAAAACTATAGTATTTTAGACCAGTTATTATCATCAATAATGTAATGATCATTTAATGAACACCAATTGTGTAATTAATACAAAATTTAGGGCATATTAAAAGTAATTGTAACAAAAAGCTCAATTGTATCTTTTGCACAAAAATTTTTAAGCCAAAGAATAAATACCTTGCAGACCATACATTACAGTACATAAATTAAGGCTAGTAATAAGTATATAAAAGTTTACTTGTTTCATGAACATAATGTTTCAGCCTTTTTAATGTCTCATTTTCATAAAAGTATTTGTCAGTAACTTTTTTTTAATTTTGTAACATTTTTTATAATATTTTTGTAAAATAACATTTTAAATTAATGTTAAAAATTATCAAAACTTTATATTTAGTTATATATTATCTTGTTATGAAAATAAGTTTAAATTGAGTTTTGATATTTTTTTATTTTATAAAGGTCGTACAGGGTAAATTTATTTATTTATTTGGTCTTGATTTGCAGGTTTTTAATCAAGTAAAAATTTTAAATTGTTTTTTCCAATTTTTCAAAAGTTGAAAGTAACTTTTGAGATTAAGCGGATCAAAAATGGGGAGTCCATAGGTAACATATCCAGTAACAAACTAAAACAGTTAAACAATACTTATTTTTTCAAAGTTATTATCACCTTATATTTTTTACAATCTTAACAAAATTATTGTAGTATAATTTTTAACACATAACAAACAACCATATTTTAGGAATACTTTTGCCCTGTTTTTTATTTTTTAAACTTATACATATATGTTTGAGTTTATTCATAAAATGCTTTAATTTCACTTGTTTTTATAACTTATTTTTGAATTTTTTTTTTCAAATTTAAATTATTTAGCAAGAAAACTAGGGTTCTTCTAATTTTTATAAAGTTTCTAATAAAATTGACAGTGATATTTTTTATCCGTTTTAATCAGTAAAGTATTACAAAAATCACAACATCTCAGATTTTTTTAAATGGTAATTATCTTTTAGTTCGTATTAAAGTTTTAAATTATAGCTATTTCTATATGTACTATGCAGTATGCATAAACAATTTTGTTTACTTAACATCTTTGTTTTCTAGTTCTGAACTTAAAAACAACGTTATTGACATATTATGCAATTTTTTAGCTCTGTTATATTGAGAAATTAAGAGAAAAGTTTTAATTAAAATTTTTTATCTTTTCTTATATTTTATATCTTTTGTGCTAAGCTTTCAGATTTTACCATTTTGAAAATATTAGTAAATTCTTCGATTTGAGCAATCAGAATTGGAGAGTTCAATGGTTTTCTTTTTTGAAGACAATAATTAATTAGAACATTTCTTTTTCTATAGTTTTTTAGCATTGATTTTTAAACTTTCTCAGTCGAATTTTATTTTATAAACAACTTGCTAAAAAGTTATTTTGTTAAACTCCTAAGTGTTAATATTTAAAAATAAAATATCTAAAAAGTGCTTCCTATAAGTTATTTTCAAATACTGCAAGGGAAATTTGACGTTATGGCCTTAAAAAAATTGGAGGAGATATATTTTTTGTGTAAATTTTGAAACTCTAGAAGTATTTCTTCTTCATAGGTATGTATTGGAAGCATTTACAAAATTGACTTAGTCTAAAAAATTAAAACATTTTTGTTTTTTATTTTACAGTATGTATTTTAAGCTTTAAAGTGTTGGCTAATGTCATATTTTGTAATATGAACGTTGGAACTCCTATTGCTTTTAGACTTTTTGTAAAAATAGCTAGTATGAAAGAAGCAATTTTTTCATATCACCAAAATATTAGACTAGTTTTTTTAGTTGCAACCAGTCCTTGACAGTTTACAAAACAATGATTTAATATCGTATAAATGTATTTAAGCTATGCTAATTTATGAATGTTTTATAATAAAAGTAGGTAAAAAGTTATTTTGAAACTTGTTTGTGATAATAGATTCTCCGCCCCTTTTTTATTTAATCTTGAAATGTTAAATTCATTGATCAAAGTATATTCTTTTTTACATTGTTATTTAAGCATCTATTAGCTGAAAAAGATAATTCTTTAGTTGAAGCTTATTTAAAATAAAAACCATCTGCAGTTAATATATGTTTTTTTCAACAATTTAAGAAAAAAAAATAAATTAAAGTAATTTAATATATAAACTTATATTTCTGCCATTGCTTTCAATAAAAATTAGTTATTCTCAAAAAATAATTCAAAAAATTTTGATTTTTCAAGTTGTAGAACTTTATAATTAAACATTTTCTTTCTTTTTTGTTTGCATATTTAATAAAAAACCTATGAAACTCTTAAATTTCGGTTACTTATATTTCAACAAAAACTTAAAAGTTAAAATTTATGGTAAAAAGAAACTAGTAGCTTAATTATTAGAATAAAATGTAAGACTTAGAAAAAAAAATCTGATAAACCCCCCTAGAATAAAATATAAGACTTAAAAAAAAACTGATATACCCCCCATAGCCAAAAATGGTAAAAACAGTGTAAGAAAAAAATCTGTTATGAACTATAGTTGTCCATCATGGCCTACCAATCTACAATACCAATTCTGGTTACTAAAAGACAAAATTGGCTTTGCTAAGTTTTAAAAGTTGTTCAGATACATTGTAAATTTGTCTAATAGGAAATTGGTGCTACTAAATTTGTTGAAAAGATTTTCAAAAGAGCCCTAGCCGGAAACTATTCTTAAAGATGTCACAAGTATATCCACTGTTGCTTTGTTTTTCTGTAGAAACTTCTACTAGCATAAGTAGTACCTCTAGCTCAGCGATTCTTAATCTGGAGGTAAATTTCCGTGTTTTAGGGAGTAATTTTTTTTTATTACGAGTTATGTAAATTAATGTTTATTAATTGTTTTTTTAATTTATAAGTTAGTATTTAACTGTGATTTTAAAAAAAAGTTAATTGAACACTTTAAATTTTACGGTTTTTTACATTTTATAAGCTTAAAGTTCAAACTATATAGTTTTATTCCTCAAATTTAAACACTGTTTTGTATATTGCGGGGATGCCACTTTACCTGGAAAAACCTGGAATTTGACAATTTAGGCAAAAATAACCTGGAAAAACCTGGAGTTTCAACAATTTTCACATGTTCAGTTGTAAAATTTTGATTTTACTCAATAAATCTATCATATAAATAAGAATTTTGTCATCATCAAAATTTTTTTTATAAAAAAACATATTTAAAGTAGCCTTACAGTATCTTTTCAATGTTTTTATACTATTTAACACAGTTTCTTACCTTAAACTTAACTTTATATTAAAAATAGACCTAAAAACGTCTGTTTTTAAAAATCTCGAAGAAATTTGGAAAACCTGGAAAAAATTTTGAAAAAAACTAGTGGCAAGCCTGATTTTGGGAGTAAGTTTGGTAATTACTTTCCAAAAAGGGTTAAAACATGAAAAAAAGGTTAAGAACCGCTGCTCTAGCTTGTCTAGTGTTTTGCATATAAGTTAATCAGCTGATATTTTGAATTCACTGGAGATGGCTAAAGGCTACTTTTTAGGACAAAATTGTGACAATAATTTTCAAAGAATTTCCAGCCAATAGAGTATCTAAAAGTCCATCTATGCAAAAAAACAAAATTGCATACACTAAATTTCTGACTTAGCGTCCTTCTTTTTTCTGGTCAAACTGAGAATGTTAGAAATAGAAATTTTTTACAATTTTATTGATACAAAAGTCTTGATTACCACTTAGTTAAATTAAAATTGTTTTTTTATAAGATTTTTGAATTAAAAACTAAAAAAACTTAACTTTATTATTTTTCAAAGTTATTTATTTTAATAGTGTTAAAGATGTAGAAAAGCATTTTGAAAAGGCTTTAAAAGAACTTCATTAAAAATTAATACAATAAAATAAAAAAACACTTATACAGGGTTGCCACTTGGTCAGGAAATCAGGAAAAATTCAAAAAAATGTCAAGAGTCAGGAAAAAATGGGGGGTTTTGAAAAAAAGTCTGGAAATTTGATAAAATTAAAAATAAAGTCAGATTTTGTCAGTTCAAATTTACAAAATTCCTTGTTTTCCAAAGCCTTCAAATTGTAAAAATTAATTAAAAGTCCTTTAAAGTCAGAAGAAAATTCCAAAATTTTCCTAGAAATTTACAAAAATATTTAATTTTATTTTCAATGCCTTAATCTGGTATAAATTAGTAAAATATCCTTTATAAAACTGCAAAAATTTTCTTTTAACATATTAAACAAGTACCCTACTTGAACAAGCAGATTTTGTAAGCTTTTTAGTATTGATGATCTGTAGCAAGGACACTTCCATAGTGAAACTGTGATATATACACAAAAGTTTATCTAGCATAATTTTAGAATCAAAGTGGTTTTTGTTTAAGTAAATAGTTGAGTTCTTTATAACTATTTCAGTTAGGTTAGTATTTTATGTAACTTTACCTCTTTATAATTTTTTAAAAGTTGTTTAAATTTCTAAATTAAGTTATAATAGAGGTATATGCCAAGATTAAGTTTTCTTATTGTTTGTATTTTTTGTAGAGTAACTTAATTCTTAAAGTAAATAAGAGTATATTTATTTGTTACAAATTTTATACTAAATGATAAGAGGAAATATTTTATACAACAGATATATAGTTTAGTTTTAAGGTTTCAACTGTAAAAATTTGTTGTTGCTTTAAGATTTTAGTTGTGAAAGCTTGTTATTAACTCAAGGTTTTAATTGTAAAAGTTCCTTATATGTCATTTGTTTATCTAGATAAATTTATGCTAGGAAATGCTAAAAAACTGTGTCTTTTTTCAGACAAGCTGTGTTTATAAGGTAATAATACAAGCATTTGCTGATAGAGCTGTTTATTACAAACATCAATCATACACAGATGGTTTAAGTGATGTACTGGAAGTTTGATGATAGAATTTAGCAAAAAAACTGCTATTTTTAACCTGTAATAAAATTAGATTGAAAGCTTTATATAGTTTCAAGTGTTAGGTTATGTATTTTAGAATAAGTTTAATCTAAGAGTTTGATTTAGAAAAGTCAGGAAAGTTTTGGTAAAAAGTCAGGAAATTTTTCTCAGCTTGATCAGTGGCAACCATGCTTATAAAATAATAAAACAGTATTTTTGATTGTTATTTGTAGGTATAATATCTAATTTTTTGTCTTAAGTTTTAGTTGATTACAAAATTGGTCAAGAAAATTTAAACGCTTGAAAATGGACTTATTTAGAATACCTGGAAGTTATTAAAAATAGCTGGAACAAATTTCAAACAAAAACAAAAGCCACCCTGTTATTTTATCATTAAAAAAGTAAACTCAATTAGTTTCTTATATTTATTAATTTGAAAACCACGCTATTTTCATATGAAACTTATTGTACACTTCATAGTTATATTTAATTATTTGTTTTTTACTTATGTATATGTATATTGTAAACTACATTACAATATGCTAATAATAAAGAAAAACTTTTACCAGTTATATAGAATTTAGAAGAAGCTTTAAGAAGTTGTATAATTAGAAAAATATAAAGTTTTTACTCTAACTTGTTTGAAATAACCTGTGAAAGAAACTTAAATTATAAATTGATAGTTTATCAAATTTTATAGTCTATTCTAATGAAATATAAACTTTTTCAGAAAATTTAAAGTAGGTTTTTTGAATAATATAGATACAAACCAATTGGATTATGAGTGAAGATACGAAGAAATTCGATCTTTCAGAACAGGTAACTAATTTATTATTTCACTTTTTTTTTTTAGTTTCGTTGAATTAATTATTATTTTAAATGTTATTTTGTTAGTGGTTTTTGCCACTACCGATCATTTGTAACCCGATCACTTCTAGCACAAATATATATAACTGATCATTTTAAACCCTATTTAACCCTTTTATATCTAACCTGATAAGTAAAAAGTTGTCCACTTTAGATTTTTTATGAGGGTTTATTATAAAAACATTAATACAATTGTTCTTATAGTTTTTTTGTATCAAAGAAAACTTAATATTTATTTAATTTTACTTAAAAATAATTTTCATTTTAATTTAACTTTAAGGTATATACTTCAAATTATTTTATTATTTTTTACTTTATTTTTTTTTATCAATCTGCCTAAATCAAACTATTTTTATTTTGATTATATATGAATTTCTTACCAGTTTTTTAATATTTTTGATTTTTTTGTTTGACTTCTTAAAGCTGTCTAAATTGCATGAATGCATAAAATTGCACAAAGTTAAAATACTTTTGCACGAAGATACTTATGCACGAGGGGATAAAATTGCACAAAGATACTTTTGCACAAAGGGTCACTTTTGCACAAAGACACTTTTGCACGTAGACAATTTTGCATTGGTTAATTATTATTAAAATAATTTTTTTTATTAACTTTATTATTTTTATTATTTTTTTAATTTTATTTATTGTTTACTATTACTGTTACCCCTTACCCTCGGCTGGTAAGCTATTTTGTTTTTTAAGTTTTTTTAAATTTTATTTATTTAATTTTTTTTTACTATCACTGTTACCTCTAACTCTTGCCCTCGGTCGGTAGCTTTTTTTTTAGTAGCTTTTATTAGTTATTTTTTTAATTTTTACTAACACTGTTACCCCTAACCCTTACCCTCGGTCAGTAACTTTTTTTCTGTATTTTTTACTCTCGTGCAAAAATGTAACTCATGCAAAATTGACCCTTGATGCAAAATCGTCTTCGTACAGTTTTGTGCCCTCGTGCAAATTTGGCTTTGTGCAATTTTGTGCTTTCGTGCAATTTTGTTCTCGTGCAATTGAGTCCCCTTGTGCAATTTAGTGACCTCGTACAGTTTTATCTTTGTGCAATTTAGACCCGTTCCCGGTCAAACTATGTTAAAGATATATTTTCTTGCCATTTACATAACTTTTATGTTTTTAATGCAAGTAAATAAAAAAAGTTAAACCTTTACAAATGTAATTTTCAGATACAAAAATCTTTAAATTACAGTCTATAAGCTACGCTGTAAGTCTAGCGCAAATTTTGTATAGTTGTTATCTAATCTAAGACTACTTTATACAGGGTTGCCAAAAACCAGGAAAAACTTATTTGACAATTGAGGCTAAAATAACCTGGAAAAACCTGAAATTTGAAAAAAAATATTAACAAAAACCTGGAATTTAAACAAATTTTACATGTTAAGTAGCAAAGTTTTAATTTGAGACGAAAAATCTACCATATAGAAAGACATTTTTTGTCATCTTCATAATGTTTTATTAACTAACACATTTAAAGTAGCTTTACAGTATCTAATCAATGTTGTTATACTACTTAGCACAGTTTTTAACCTTAAAATTAACTGTAAACTAAAAATAGACCCAAAAACGTGTACTTTTAAAAACATGGAAGAAAATCAGAAAACCTTGAAGAAATTTCTCAAAAAAATTTAGCAACCCTGTTTAAAGTCAGTTAATTTTCAATTTTTTCTTAAAACCTAATCCGAACTATTCAACAACTTGCACAGACTTATTCAGACAAAATATTTTAAACAAACACTAGGCAAACTCGAATACTTTTGATTTTTAGTAGAAAACACAACTTTTAAATATAACACATCTAAATAAAACTTATAAAACAGTTATGTGTCATTTATCAAACAGCAAAAGCATGTAATGTCGGCTAGTTTTTATTTCATTAATGAATTTCTACTTATATCTAGGGCAAAAATGTCTCTGACACTTAATCAGACTTGTTCATTAATATAACAAGTCAGGAGGTGACTAAATCTCGTCTTGTTAATTTTCTTTAAAATAAATTTTCACTTAAACTTATATGATATCCGAAATGTATTATCACTTGGTTCAATTTGTTTTTAATGACTTTAAATAGTAGTTTGTTTGATATACATTTTTTAAAATTTGGTAAATTAAAAATGATTGCAACAACAAAAGCACTAACAGAATAACAAAGAAAAAAAACTAAAAAAAAAAGAAAATAATGAAGTTACTTATTGTAAAACTAACTATAATTACAAACAATAGCTCGTAAAGCTTTTATTACAGTTCTTTCTTCCCTTTTATCAACTATTATTTTACAGTCATTCCAGGCAATATACTTTCTTTATTTGTTACAGACAAGTCAGCTTTAAGTCTGTTGACTTTGTTATTGGTGTTCATCTGTTCTGTTTTCAAGGCTTAAACAAAGTTTAAAAAAACGGGTTACCACATGTTTACACAGACTCGAATCTTCCGTGCCATTCATCAATCTGGTCGTTAGTTCTATGCTTATTGTTTCTAGTTCTTTTATTCACAATTCAGAACTAAATTGAAAACAATGGTCGCCCAACGTTTAAGTCTTTCCTAATATAACTAGTTAATTTAAATTATCTTATCAGTGAAAAAATCTTCAAATGTAATTTTTTACTAAAACTTGGCATATTTGCCATAGTTGCAAATAGTGAATAAATTAATATTAAAATCAGGGACAAAAATTTCAAATGTAAATCTAAAATTTGCCATTTTTTACCAAAAATTATTAAACTGTCGTAAAACAATTAAAAATATGATATATAACAAAAATAGTACTAAGAAATAAGTTTATATCAAATTAATAGTTTTTAGAATATTAGAATTAGAATATTTTCTAATACAAGTAATAAAATTTTGTTCAAAAACAGTAAAAAAAAAAAGATTAATAATCAAACTTGTTGGCTTATTTAATACAAAATTTGTAAAAACGTATTAAAAAGTCTTATTTTTTTCCATTTATTACTTTAGTTTTTGCCATTTTAGTAAATATGTACATCTAAAGTTTTTGTCCCTGATAAGGTAGTTAAAATTTACATAGTATAATTAAGGACTTTTAGAAAATGTAGGTATAGGAGCCTTGTAAAACCTGTTGTATAGGTTTTGATATTAAAAAAAATTAAAGCATAACAAGAAATTTGTAGCAGCAAACGACCAGTGACCAGCATTAACAAAATCAAAAAATTTCAAGCTGACTTTTCTGTAAAAAAAAGAAAGTATATTTCCTTAAATAAACGTTGAAAATTGCGGTTTAAACTGCGATGGGGTTTTATAAACTATTGCTAGAAATTATATATAATTTAACATTGAGTAATTTGATTATTTAAAAAAAGTTTTATTTTTATTGGTTGTACTTTATTTTATTAAATTCTGATTATTCTGTTTATTAATAAAGTAAAAGTATAATATAAATTTATCAACAAAATTTAAGTTTTATTTGAGACAATATCAACTAAACTTTAATATAACACCAAAATTGTAAACATTGATTTGTTATAATAAATCCTATCAAATAAGTCTAATTATATATTTTTTTTTCTGATCGGGCTGGATATAATTGGGTTAGAAGTGATAGGCTTAGAAATGATCAGGTTAGATTGGATTTGAAATAACCGGTTTAGATATGATCGGGTTAGAAATGATCAGATTATAAATGATCGGGTTTTAATTGATCGGGTAGATATCAGTGGCGTAGCGTAGTATTTTGGTCAGGGGATGCGCAAATTTTTTTCTCAAAAAATCCTCTAAATTAAAACTTTTGTAATTAGCTATAAAAAAACTTTTTATAAGTAATATAATTGAAATAAATTCATTAAATAAAATAAGTTCGTTAACTTTTTTAAAAAATATTTATATATTACAAAATTAAGCAATTAAATAAAAGTACAAATTTCATTAGAATTACTTATACTTGCAAAAATGTAAACTTACTAAATAAAAATTATTTTTATTACTTATAGTAAACTTTATATTTTAAAAAATGAATGTATTCAATAAAACGAAAGTATCTGTTTTATTTACGAAAAAAATATCAATCTCTTTAATATACAATACAACAGTGATAACAACACCTCATTGCACATAATTTTAATAAAGTTACACTTTATAACTGTTATTACAGTTTATTACAACTTTGTAAAATAGTTAAAAGTATACTTTTTAAATTTAATTCATTTGCTTGTATTTGTTTAAAATAAAAATCACAAACAAAGTTTATTTCTCATACGCCGACACGCTTATCTTGTATGCTTACAAAAATAAAGTTCAGAAAACTAGCAGTTGTCTTAACAATATAGCATAAAAAAAAATTGTAAAGTTGTTTAATTTTTCTTTAAGCGTGACGTATTTTTGTAAAAATTTTTGTAGAAAAATAATTTGCCATAAGGTTATACTACAGCGGTGCGCTGTATTAATTGCGTACTTTTTGAGTCTAAATTCTTATGAAGTTAATGAACTTATAAAGTTTTTCCTTATGGAGATTTTCATCAACGTCGGTGCGCATTTGCAATTACGCACCGAATCAGTATATTGAGTAATAACATGTACTTTCCTAACTTGTCACTAATTGGTATTCAAAATTTCGTTTAACTTTTTGAATACTAGATAAACAAAGTTGAAAAAAGGCAAATTAAGCAGAAAAAATAAACTATAAAGGATAAAGATATTACATTCATTTTTTTACAATTTACTTTTTTTTGGGTGGCACGCATGCGCCAGTGTCCCTCCCCACGCTACGCCCCTGGTAGATATGATAAAGTTAAAAATGACTGAGTTAGAAATGATCGACTCCCGTTTTAATTTTATTAAGTAAAATCAACTCCATTGCTGGTTGTACTTCAAATTATAAGTACAAGTGTGCAAATTTAAACTATTTCAAAAATAAAACTCCTGTAGTATTTAATGTAGGAAAAAAAGATGAGGTCGTTTTAATAACTAAGAATAAAACTTGTAGCTGCAAGTGAATAAAAAACTAGATAAACGGTATAGGAGTCTTATATGTTTTAAATATTTTTAAATTAAATGTTTTTACCATAATTTTGTAAACATTTGATGAAGTTCACTTTCACTGTTTTATTTAGTTTGGGTCTAAAATATAATTAAGACAGTTAAAACTTGTAAATGTTTCTACATTAAACTAGTCATTCATTGTTTATAAAAAACTATAAATTGTGTATAGTATTAAATTAAAGCTGAAGCTTAAAAGTTTTAGTTTTTAGAGACTTTTTATAACTTATAAGAAAAGATCCTGTTGAAACAATTGAAGTTATTTTTTACTTAAAGCTCATCAACACCAAGTATTTTTTTATAAAACTTTGATTAGTAGTATTTTAAATTATTTTAATGTTACTTATAGTGTAGCTTTAATTTAATACATAGTAGTTGATGCTATCTAAAAAAAAATAATAATCACAAGTTTCTTTATACGAACTAAAACTTGATTTGTGAAAATCTTTGTATATTTGACTTTCAATTATAACTCCTTACTAACTAATGTAGTCAAAAAAGCTATTTTTTTAATTATTACATGCCAACTCTTATAAATTTTTAAGATTTACTATGAATTCTTGTTTACATATGTTGTATAATGCATTTTACTATATTGCAAAATATTTTTACAGATTAAATAAACATAGATTTTTCAAAACTCAATTCAAAGTATAATGAACTGAAATATGAATTGTAAATTAAAGTTTCCCAATTAATAATTGTTCAGGACCAGGAAATTCTAGCAAACTTGAGAAGGGATGCGCAGTTCAAAAGAGGTTTTCCGCTGGCCATGATAGCAGCAGCGATATCATCTTACCACATGAAGAGAGTGCCTAATATCAGCAATGTAGGAAAGTTCTGTACCATCCTTGCTGCTAGTTAGTATTATTTGATTATTTCCTACATACATTTAAACTTACAAAAGTATTAGAATTAATTTAACTAAATTGTCAGATAGTTGATATAGAAGTTTAAGTTTTATTCATTTACATATTAAAGTAAGTAGTTTCTTATTAAAAAGTCTGATTAAAAAAAATAGTTATATGGATTACTAAATGAGCAATGTTTTATAGTTTTTACTTTTATATATTTTCAATTTTAAAAAGAACAATGTTTTAACTGTAGTACTCTGATAACACAAAAAAGTTGGCTATTAAAGTAAATAATTTTTTTGTTTAATAAGCTTTGGCTAAATTACTACTTTATTTAGGGTTGCCATAAAACATGAATAGATTTTCGGAAAACCGAATGCAACAGTGTTTATTTTTAGAAAAAAAAAATTGAGGTTTTTATTGAGTAATCCTTATTTTCTTGAAGTAAAAACCTTACTTTTACATTTAATCTTTAAAACTAATATATGGTTTAGATTTCTTTTGTAGTTAGGTAGTACAATTTCAAAAGTCGTTAGCTAAAAGTGAATATTGTTTAATTACCAATAAAAAGTTTGAACTTTTATTTGATTTTTAATATTCTGTGTTAAAAAATAAAATTATAAACTTTTAAGACTAACATTAAACTTTGATACTTTTTTGAAAAATAGTTGTGTAAGATTAAACACTTAATAAATAAATTTAATGAGATTAAATATTTCACAAATAAACCTCAATAAGATGTTTGTCAACACTAATACAACAAACTTTGTTTTTTGAATTGAAAATGTTAAAAGTTTTTAGTCTAAGTAAATTAAGTATTACTTTAGGAATGGTAGAATTATAAAGATTTTCTTCAGTCAACCTGTTAAGAAGTAGTAATGTTTTAAAAATAAACTAAAAAAATAAATCAAGTAATTTATCACCTCGTCTTATTTAGGATAAGTTTTCAATTTAACTATATGATATATACTTTTAATTACTGTGTAGTAAAAATGGTAAGTTAACTTTATCAACAGATAAAGTTTACTTTGAAAATTTGTAGTTTTAAAGTGTATTAAAGCAAGAGACACCTAAATAGCTTAAACGAAATGCTAGCTTTTCTTTCTACTTAGGCGCATTCAAACTAATTACTCAAACAGTAAAATACCGAGTAATAAAAAAATACTCAAAGGTATAGCAGGCAATGTGGCAGGAACCCTTTCGTACTTTCCTACCGCTAGAAAGCGCATGTTGGAAGAGCTGCCTGACGACAGCGAACTGAGGAAGATGCTTGAAGAGCAGGATGAATCTGTTGCTAAGAAAAATCCCCCTTTTACCCCTCACCATGTGCTGCAACAGAGAGAAAAGAACGAATTTCCTCAGCTGCCAAAACGTAGGCTTTTACTGTATAAGTTGTTTAATTAAATGTTTAATGCTTTATTACAGAGGTTTGAAAAATTTTGAGCGTTTAAATGTTATATCAGTTAATGTTTCAAGTATTTTAAACAAAAAGAACGATATGTATCTATTAAAAATACATAGAAAACAGTATAAAATTTCTTTGACATGGCTGATATATTTCGGATATTTCCAATTTTTTTAAAGAACTGAAAAAAATATATTTTCAAAGCCTTGTGTGTTAGTGTCAGAAAATTTATTTAATACTTTTATACAAAAATAGTTTTGTTTTTATTGTCACCATTAAATCAATCAAATCGTTTTTTTGTATTGCTTATCTTAACTATAATAATTAATTTGTCTTACATCTTTTTATAAGTTTGTAAACCAAAATATTATTTACACTTGCGGTCTACATGTTGCTTTTGGAGTTTAAATTGTAGTTTAATTTTTTGAAATCATTTAATTCTCACTTAAAGAAAAAATAACCTACTTGATGTATTAGTCACACTCTTTGTATGTCTAAGTTATAATACTATATAAATATGACTTGCTACATATAGTAAGTAGCGTCTAAATGCTAACGACAAATTCAAATTAAAGTTTTATCCTGTATTAATCAGTTTTTAAATTTTACTTAATAATTATAATAATTCACCATTAGCAAACACTATTAATAATCGAACTTCAAAGACTGATTTATATATAAAAAAACCAGTTTTAAGTTTACTCCATGAAAAAATTTCATTTTTCTAACGCATATTTTCAAAACAGAAGAACTCCAGATACATGATGAAGGTATCAGTGACCAGGCGTTTGATGCTGATGCGTACGATCAACAACAAGAAGCTCAACAAACAAATACTAAAATATCTTACGAGCAGCTTCGAATGAAGAGCAGGAACCCTAACTACGTGCCTCGAAATATACCGGAGCAACTGGGCGATCGTTCAAACAACGAGGAGTTTGACCATTTTGACAGCCAGGTTGCTGTGCCTGAGCAAGCAGAACCCAAGAGAATTGTCAGATACAACAAATACGGAGATGAGATTCTTGATTGAGAACTTTTAGATTGTTTATGTTGCCTAGTGTTTTCTGCTATATGGACTCTTTTTGATAGTTGTTAAAATTTTGTAAAAAATCAGTTTTAAGTTTATCACAATTATAATTGCTTAAGTTAAAAATAAGTCCAATTTAAATTAATTCTTATGTATGAAAGTATACTGTTTTTTATTTCTACTAACAAAATTTTCTTACAAATGCTTAATGAAAAAAAAAGAACGTTTAGTTTTTAGTCTACTAAAATCTGTTAGATTTGTAATTTATCATTTATATATATGCTGTTTAGTACAATATTAAAAGAATATTAGAACTTTTCATAATAACATAGCTTTACACTAATACCTGTTTTTATATTTTGAATATTTTATGCATGTGTTAAACTTTTTATTGAATTTTATTTAAATTTTCGCATTATTTGACTAAGAAGTATACTTTTACAGTTAAAAGTGTTTTATTTTATTTTATTTAGCTTGATAAGTGTATAATGTTTTACTAGACAAATAGGATAATTTTTTTAGTTTTATGTAAAACGTATTTTTTTCAAAAGTTTTGCAACTCAAAATTTATAATTGTGCTATATTTACAGAGCTTAATATACTTTAAAATGCAATGCGTAAGGGAAACAATTCAGAATGTCAGTGATGTATTTGGCAAAGAAGAAGTTTATGAACTAGCCAAAGAGCTTGGCATTTTAAACAAATATTTGTACAAAATACACAACGCTCAAAAGCGGTTTAAGTTCTATCAAGCTTTTCGAAAGGTCGACAGAAACATGAGAAAGTTCACTGAAATCAGTTTGAAGCAGTTTTGCACGAGAATGCTGGAACTTTTGAGCGATAATGAAGACTTCAATAAAGCTTATGCGAAGGAGTACCATCTAAAGTTTGAAAATTTACTGAAGAGGTCGATAATTTTGCTTGATATTGTCAACAATAATTGCATGGAAGGATTTAGCAGGTTTAAAAATAAATTCATTTCTACTACAATAGTTTTATATAAAATTTTTGATACTCTTTAAATTTTAATATTTAAAATTTCATCATTTTGTTTTATGTAAAATGTTATGTTATTTTAACATAGGCGTCAGTGTTGTGATATTTTGCATGTAATTAGATAAACTTTCAACAGAAAATTTAGAATGTAATATATTTTATACTTATGTCTTTTAAACTTAAATTATATACACCACAAAAATATTTTATAAAATCATGCTATTTTCTTTTAAATTGTTTAAAAAAATCCAATATGTGACTCTAGATGACTTTACAACTTGTGGTCATTGGAAACAAGAAAGTTTTTTATTTTTTATTAATTATATAGTTATACCTCATTTAGTAATATTTATTAATAAAATAAATATACACAATAAGCTTATTTATTTTGTTTGTGTAGGTTTTTGTATTTTTGTTTTCTTACAACATAAGCAAAACAACTTTTGTTTTTTTATTTATAATCTTTAAGATTAGTTTAAATAAAGTCCTTGATACTAAGTAAAATAATAAGTTTAAAAATGAGTAAGTTTGATAAGAACTAAAACTAAGTATCAATTTTTAGTCTAATTCGATATTTAATTAAAACTTTTTACATTGATATAAATATCTATTAGTTTATTCAAAAAAAATTAAAATTAGAAATTTTTTGTAGTTTTGTAATACAAATAATTTGACGTTTACTTAATAATTTTATCTGTGTTAATTTTTCAAGGTGTCATGCTGAAATTCAATATCAGAGGTTTCTCAACCAAAACATATTTTTGATGGCTTCTTCGAGCAAAATACGCGACATTTTGATCGGTATTGAAAATAGTTTCAGGGATTCGTATACAACATTGTGTGCGTTGGCCGGAATCGAAAATTATTTTCTTAAAACAAATGAGAGTAAAGTACAGTCTGAAAAGAAAATTGAAATAAAAAAAGAGACCAGCAGTGTTTTAGATAGATTTTCAAAGTCTTACTCAACAACACAGAAGTTAGGTAATAAAACTTTCAGTTCCAAACAGATAAAACTAACAAACAAGTCACCTGTGCAACCCTTGCATCTAGAAAATAAAAGTCAAAACAAAACGTGCAGTGCCGAACCTTTGGTTAAGAAGAAAAAGTTAAGTCCTGTTTCAACAGAAATTAATAACAGTTTGAGCAATATTGCTCCTGGTTTCGTCTATGAACCGAAAAAAAAGAAAAAACGAAACAGAAATCGTAATAAATTTAAAAATTTTAACAACTAGTTCTGTTGGTTAAAAGTGCTTTTATATTTTGCTCTAGCTATTTACGCATTTTGATCTTTTTAGGTAAGAATTGTTAGAGAATTATAATTTAGTATCAATCATAATTTTATGATGTTTTATATTATATTACTTAGTTTTTTATTTTAAACTGAAAAACTTATATATTTTAAATTCTTTAAAAAATTACAAAAATTAAAGAGAATAAACCATTTTGTTCTAGTAACAAACACGATATAATTTGAACAGTTTTGCATATTATAAATTTTTATTTCCTATAATAAAAGGTAGTCATTTATTGTTTAAAAAGTAAAACCTTAAATCATCTACCTAGCATTTATTGATTAATACTATTTAATGTATGTTTACTTTATCGATTTTTATTTATAATAGTCATGAAACTAAAGAGTAATTTTCTAGTGATTTTTCAGCTGAATAAAAAAATTTATAGGAAATAAAATTATTTCAAAAGAAAAACTTTTGTACTGTTTTATAATGTAAATAAATAATTATTAGTCTAAACATTTTTTATGGTACTAAGTTTAATAAATGTTTTATAAGAATACTATGTTAAAGTTTTGGCTGCTTATAAAATAACATGAAAATAAACTTAAGTAGATGAACGTAATTCTGTAAAAAATTCTGTAAATATTTTATTTTTTTATAAGTAAAGGTCTAACTGTGGAATAAAAAATACTATAAATCCAAACTGGCATCGATAAAACTTCTTTTTTATAAGTGTTTTGTTTAAAAATTATATATCTTCATTTATTTATTCAAACACTTTGTTTCGACAGACAACAAATTACCAGTCTCCTCAGACTTTATCAAAACAGTTTGAACTTACAGAAAAAGAAAATAACATAAAAAGATAAACTACATTGTTTATAAGTTTTTTATAGCCTACTTTTGTGTATCAACATTTTATTTACTTTGCAGTTATTGTGATTTTACTTTGTAAACATTATGTTTGCCGAACCCAATGACTTTTTTTTTATTCGTAAGGTACTCCCGCAAAAAGCAAGTTAGAAAATAATATTAAAATAAGAATAGTTATCACTTGTCCTGAACCAGATCATTGGTGTATGACTCAGTTTCCAAAAGGATTTTTTGTACGTTAGATCCTTAAATCAAACTTTTTGAATGCTTGTTATATGTCGTTCAATAAACAAATTCTTGTTGATTTTATGTACATTTGCCCTAGCTATTAAACCTAATAATGACACATTTTTGCTGGGGTAAAATGTTTAAAATTTTGATTAAACGAGGTTTTTTTTGGTGCTGAAATATTTTTTTTAGGAAAAAAAGATCAATTCACACTGTTTAAGTTATTTTTGTTTATTATTTTTAATTTATATATTTTTCAGTCAAAAACTAAGTAAATAACTTAAATAAAACTAACAAGTTTTTCAAGTAATATGACAGCGATTTATGTTTTCAACTTTTTACCTTGTTAGCAAAAACAATTCTATAAAGTAGCTAGTTTAAAGAAGTTTTAATAAAATAAACTTTTCTAGAGATTTTTTTAGCATAGATAATTATTTAATTCAGAAAATAAAAGCACAACCATTTAGAAAACAGTTCTTTTAAATGTTTTCTAAAATAAAGGTAACTCTTTTTAATATTGGACAACCTTAAACTAGTTTGAATAATTGATATAAACCCAAAGAACTTTTTAAAATGACAAGTATACCTAAAACAAAAAGCAGTAACAAAGTTCGTCAGAAGCACATCATTTAATAAAAAAGTATAAGTATTTTTGCAATGTTATATCAATAATTTGATAATAATATTTGTTACTTATAATAGGTATTTACATTTCCACAAAAACCAGGGGTCGTCAACTATATTTAATATATTATTTATGAAACTCAGCTTGAAAGTAATTTATAATTTAAATAATTTGTAGAATTCTTTGTTAAGTTCATTAAATTAATTAAGTTTAAGAAGATTAATTTAAAATAGGTGTGTTTTACCTTTTAAATAATAAGTTGTTTATAAATAGTTATAAAATTATATAAATAATCAGTTATAAAAAATTATTCAGTTGTGAATAAATAACTCAGAGAATAATAATAAATATACTAAAAACTTTTCAAGAATTTACACTAAAAAACTTTTAATTGAAGCTACTTAATTCAAACATGAAACAGATAAAATTATTAAATCTAAAAATTCCATAGATACCGAGTTTAATTACTTAATAAGCAAAATTAAAGAGATTACTGACTAAATGTTCCAACTAAAAAATGTCCAAAGCTAAATTAAAAAAAATATAAACTCTGGACAACAAAAGAAATACTAAAGTCCATGAAAAGAAAAAATACATTATATAAAAACCTTCTCAAAAATAATTTTAATAACCCAATTAAACTACAAGAATACAAAAAGTACAGAAATAAAATTACAAAAGTAGTAACAAATTCTAAAAAAGCATAATAAAAAAACATTCTAAAAAATTATTATAGAAATACATCTTAAATTTGAAAAGTAATAAATAACATCACTAGTAGACAGTCTTTTTCAACATAGACTAGATGTGAATCAAAAATTTTATATAAAACCTTAAGACATAGTAAACAAACTTAAAATTAATTTTTCTAGCATTGGAAAGAAAACATAAACACAAAAAGGTAACCCACTAGGTTTTACTGACAATCTCAGAAATGTTAAAAGTAGTTTTTTTTTGGTTTGATGCTACAGAGACTGAAGTACTTCATATTATCAAGAGTTTAGATCCAAACAAAGCCAGTGGTGAGGATAGTATATCTGTAAAGATCCTTAAGAAAATAAACAATATTATACCCTAAATACTAAGCAAATTAATTAACCAAGCATTTTATGAAGGTGTTTATCCAAAAAGCCTAAAACTTGCAAAAGTGATACCAACTTTTAAATTAGGATTAAAAACATTACCAGGAAATTATAGACCCATTTCACTTCTATCTAATTTAAATAAAATAATTGAAAAAGTAGTACAGTTTTTGTTCTAAAAATAAAGTTCTAAATAATTGTCAGTTTGGTTTTCGACAGAATTGTTCCACTACTTTAGCTTTGAATTTGTTGAAGGGGCTCTGTCCAATTTTGATAAAGGAAACGCAGTTTGTGCAGTCTCTTGGATTTAAGTAAAGCACTTGATAGTGTAGATAGAAATATCTTACTAAGGAAATTAGAATATTATGGTGTGAGAGGAAATATGCATTTACTAATCAGTTCATATCTAGATGGAAGGAAACAGTTCGTTAGCTTTGGAGGATATGAGTCAACCTGTGAAAAAAGTGAAGTTGGGACACCACAAAGCTCAGTATTGGACACGTTATTATTCCTAATACATATAAATGTCTTACAAAATTATACTAGTCTTAAAGTTCTCAACTTTGCAGATGATACAATGTTATACAAAACATTCACAAAAAACACATATCTAAATGACAGTAAAACCTTTAACACAGAACTAAAAAAGGTATCAGATTGCCTTATGGAAAACAAACTTAAACTAAATTTTAATAAAACCAGAAGCATGATTCTACATCAATCAAAAAATAGTTTTTGGAAAAATATAGAACTTAATGTTAAAAAAGGTAAAACAGTTATAACAAATACAAATAGCTATAAATATTTGGGAATAATTTTAGACAGAAATTCAAAATGGACAGAACACATAGAAGCTATAAAAACAAAACTACAAAAAACATCGGGTGTATTATATAAAACCAGACACTTCTTAAATGAAAAATCATAATATTTAATCTTTAATTCTTTGTTTATAAGCAATGTTAGATATGGCTTGTTGTGCTGGGGAAGAGCAAATAAATTTTTTTTTAAATATATCAATGTTCTCATAATCAGAGCACTTAGATGCATACATTATAAGAAATATGATGGTAGTGTAAGAGAATTAAAAACTCAGAAAAAATATTAGATGTTGAAGGTTTGTATATATATGAAATAGGTCTGCTTATGTTTAAGTTTAACATTAACTTGTTACCAGATAATTTTTAAAATTACTATAAAAGTGTAAAAATGTCCATAATTATCATACGAGGTCTTCGAAAACAATTTTTTTCCTTTCTAGGTTTAACAGCAATATAGGTCATAAATCGCTATCCTACCAAGGAAGTAAGTTATGGATTAAGGCTACCATTAATTAAATTAATTAAGTTAATCATTAAGCTACCATTATGTTTAAAAAATATAAGTCATTTTGAAAAGTTCCTGGATGAACTTAAAAGTTATCTTTTAAATAGTTTTTCTCAAGGTCATTAGTGATCATTGCTACTTGTCTATTTACTTTTGTTTAAGGAGTTAATAGTATTCAAATTTTTAATATCCAAATTTTTATTTTTATTTTTATATATTTTTTATGTTCGAAAATTGATTTGTTTGGTTACAGTAACATTAGTTTAGTCTAGGTTTTAGCATATTTTGTATAGTTATATTCTAAGATTATTCTTTAAGATTACTATTTTGAATTAAGTTTAGAATACTTAAAAACTTTTTTTTCTTATGCTTACAAAAATTTTTTTTACCATGCAAATGTAAAAAAAGTAGTTATAGATGTTTTTAATTTAGCAGAAAATAAAGTATTCAAATAGTAAGCTAAGTTAACTGTTTCAAGCAAACTTAAGTTCAAAAATGTCTTTTTTTTTTGAGGAAATCAAAGAAAAAAATCTTATTTTTTATGATAGAAAATGTTGCTTGCTTTATATTATTACAGTTTTAGACTTGGACAAGTATTCAAAACAAAGTATAGTTTAAAATAGAAGGAAATTTGTTGTTGTTAATATCATTGTTGCTAAAATTATCATTGTTTTTTTTTTCTTATTAAAAACACAAATTTTACAGTACTTATCTTTATATTCTCAATTATAAAAATTAAGTTCAGTTACTGTAAAAATCACCTCTTTTAAATTAAAAAAAAAAATATTTTGAAATGGTTTATTTAATTATTCAAATGTAAAATTATTTTTACTGTACAAGTAAAACTATTAAATAAATGAAAATTAACTTTTTAGCACAAAATACTTATAAAAAAAAATTTCGTAAAAAATAATCAGCGTATTACATTTTTACTTCTTTAAAGAAGCTGTAACCTATATTTCAAGTATTCACACGTTTGTTATTAGTTTTTTTTATCTTCTTTTAAAAGTAAATTTAAAGTCATATATATTTTTAGTTTTTATGTTACTAAACAAGATTCATATTACATTATTAAACACAAAATTTAGTTAATTTTCGTTTAGTTTTATTTTCTGTCATTTTCTTTGCGTTTAACTGATTGTTTTATTAGTAAAGATTTAAATATTTATATGATATAAAAACTATGTGTAATAGCTTGTAAAAAACTTTATAAGCATGTGGTGTACGACTCGATAACCGAAAGGTTCCTTTGTACACCAGGTCCTTAGACCAAAATTTTTGAGCGCTTTTTTTATCATAAAATAAACAGTAATAATAATTCATAAAATAATAAAACATATAAAACTATAATGCTTTAAACAAAAGAGTAATGATATATATATTATTTATAGAATTCATTAAACCGTAGTGAATCCTACACTATCATATTAGTTTCATATATACTTTCCAAAGTATAAATTTTCTAGTGTCCTGAAATAGTAGATAGTTTAAAACAAAGTTCTAAAAACGTTTTACTAAATCACTTCAAGGTAGAAGTTTATAGTTTTTCTGGTTATATGTTTTATAAATTGTGTATTTTGCTGCATGTTTTGTACAGTATATTGTATTAAGAATAGTTGCCAAAATTTAAGTATGGTATAAATTTAGCGATGCAAAAGAGTCATATCTTGAGAAACTAAAGTAAAAAAGTGAATTTTAAAACGGCTAGAGTTAGTGGAACTTTACTTATTACAGCCCTGCTTTTAAAAAGGCGTACAAATAAAACGCTAGAAAGAACTAAAAACCACTTTTTTTTTGCAACTTTGGTATTTGATGACTATTATTTTAAACTGACAGTAGAAGTTTAAAAAAAATCTATACTAAATTTATATAAACTAAAGTTTTGATATGGCTAAAATAAATTAGAAAAAAATTAATTTTTAGTAATTTTAAAAATTATCTTTTAATAAATATGTTGTTAGTATTTTTATACTATCATCGTCTTATTAATTAGATCTGTAACCGCTTATATAATTATTTTTTGTACGAGCCTTGATTCTTTAATGCTGTTTTCCTTTAAGACATTAGGTATTCAAGGCTGCTTTGTAAATAAAACAGTTTTTTTTTTGTTTTTGTTACAATTATAAAAGCTGTAACGAAATAAATTGATTGAAAAACAAAATGTTTAAACTGCTTTTGTAAAAACAATGGTATTATATAAAGAAAAAGATATAAACTTTACTAAATTAATTAAGTTTATCGAACGACAAAAATAAGCGCTCAAAAATTTTGATCCAAGGACCTGGTGTATGAAAAAACCTTTCGGTGAGTTATCGATACATACAACAGAACACAGTTTACTATCTTATCAAGGACTAAATTGGTAATCGTTCAATTCTATTAGTTTAGTACAATGTTATAATAATTATAATTGTCAATATAACAAAATTTGTATTTGAAAAGGGTTATTTTCAGCTCAACTTATTGTTTATAAGAAACAAAAACAATTATGCAAAAGAAAAAATTAGTACTGTAGTACATAAAAAAAATATTTGTTCTTTATTATAAAAAAGCTGCATTTGTTTCTTGTAATTGGACAGAATTAATAAACATTAGTTTAAAGAAAAATTGGAGACAGAAATTAGTTTTGCAATTTATTTTTTAGTTAACTTAAAATTTTTCGATCTACGCTTGTAAATATTTCATGTAGATAACTAAACCAATTTTTATTTAAAGTTAGTACCGAAATGAAGTTATTAAACATTAATTTATATAAAAAAAATTAGAACTTTTTAGTTCTGAAATACTCTTTGATATTTATGAGCCTGTATCATATTTTTAAATACAATAATATAAAGTTAGTTTTCTTTATCAATAAATTTAGCTTAAAACTAGTAAATGTGAAACGTTTTTACTTAGGGTTTAAATAGTTTTTGATTTTAAATATAGCGTTTAAAATTACAGACAAAGTATAAATGCTGATGATTAATAGTTTATAGTACGTTATTATGTAGTCAGTCACATCTTTTCAATTAGTTCTTTAACTTCTTCATCTATGGGTAGATATGTGTGTACATCACCTTTCTCGTAATAAGGTACCTGTTTGAAAATATTGGTTATACAAGTCACTTTCAAATTATTCTGTTTTAAAATTATATAATAGTAAGAAGTTATTAAACGTCTTTATTTTTAAAGTTAAGGTTAAGTTTTTCAGTTAAGGTTTAGTACTTACAATCTTAACTGCTAATAAACTATATACGACTGTTGAAGATTATAATAATTTTAACTATTGATAACGGGAACGGGTCAGAAAAGCACGGGTGACACTTTAGCACGGTGTGACACTTTAGCACGTGATGACACTTTAGCACGGTGTGACACTTTAGCACGGGGTGACACTTTAGCACGGTGTGACACTTTAGCACGGTGTGACACTTTAGCACGGTGTGACACTTTAGCACGGTGTGACACTTTAGCACGGGGTGACACTTTAGCACGGCGTCACTTAAGCACGGAGTGTCACTTTAGCACGGGGTGACACTTAAGCACGGTGTCACTTTAGCACGGTGTGACACTTTAGCACGGGGTGACACTTTAGCACAGCGTCACTTAAGCACGGGGTGACACTTTAGCACGGGGTGACACTTTAGCACGGCGTCACTTAAGCACGGGGTGACACTTTAGCACGGGATGACACTTTAGCACGGCGTCACTTTAGCACGGAGTAACACTTTCGCACGGCGTCATTTTAGCATGGAATGACACATTTGTTTATGCTTATATGTTATGTTGAAAAATATAAAAATAAACTATGCAACATAATACTACAAGCTTTTAATATCTTTCAAGTTAAAGCTTCAACTAAAACTTTGTATTTAATATAGAATTACACTAGTTACTCTATGGCAAACCTCAACTTAATAATAACAATACAAAAATAATTTTAAGAATTCTATCAAATCATTTTATTAAGATATTTTAACTAACGTATTTAAATATTTACTATCTATTTTACTATTTTAAACGTAAAACTACTTGTTTAAACCTAGCAACAAAAGTACCTAGCAACTAATAAATACTAGTATATTAGTAAATACGTTAAATAAAAGTGTAAATGTGTAAAATTTATATATAGACTGCAACAAAAGTAAATAAAACTATTTCACAATTTTCTCTGTCTATTTAGGTTTTCTATTCTTTTAAATTTTAAGAAATAGTACAATTTGAAGTTTGATCAGTAAAATTTTTATTTGATTATTTTAAGCCGATTGTTTCAAAAGTGTTTGTACTCATGTTTGCATTTTACCATCTGCCGATATTGTTACTTTTATACATGCGGGTTTAGCGTTTAACTGACTTAACACGTTATTATAAGATAGGTCGTAGATAGTTTCTTAAGTTACTTTTAAATTAAGTTGACATGTTAATAAAGTCGATGTATTAAATCCGAATTAAACTTTTACTATTAACTTAATACTTTATAGGTGCTAAACGAACTATTGTTTATTAAAAAGGATTTAAAAAACAGTTAACTATTTAAATTTAGACTAGTTGTAATAAAATCGAGTCAAGGAAATGGTGTATTTACAATTAATAAACTGCGAAACATAAAGATGATAAAAAACTAAAGAACATGAATGCCAACTAATCGAAATACCGAATCAAAGAAACAGAACACAAAATTTTCGTTTAAACTAAATTCTTGAACAACTGAGCAAGATAATAATGGCTTAACTGTGCAAAAGCACAGCCAAAATGAGCTCATAACAACGGCAACAAGTTACTGCCAAAACAGTACAATAAAATGATCCCAATAAAAAGAAAAGTAATTTTCCCCGCTAATCGACGCAAAGCCGTTGCAGTATTTATTTATTTTAAGCTTTTTATTAAAAAAAAATTTGAACATAATTTAAATGTAAGGTCTAAAAAATTTAACAACATAAATATAAGTAAACAAACTTAATTTGATCATTCTACTTTCTAAATTAATAACTATTTAAAAGTCATTTAAAGGTAAAATATAATAAAGAAACTTTGACAAGTCTGACTGTGGACTCGAAAAGTAAAATAAGAAACCACTTAAATTATTTTGTTAAATGTTTCAATTTTAGTTCTTTTGTACAATTTATTTTCTTGCTTAAGTTACATCACAGACGTAAAGAGTTATTAAAACTAAATAAACTTTAGATTAATCTAAGATTTCAACGAAATTTAATGCATTATTTATAGCATTAACATATTTTGGTAAGTGTCAGTTTTTTTAAATTTTAAGTTTGAAAATGTTTTTACTTATATTATTTTGAGCACACACAAAGTTTAAAAACATTTAAGTTTTAGCATAATGTTTTAAGAGTTCATCCTTGGTGTGTTTATTTTATAGTTTGAATGAGTTCCACCGCCTCAAGTGTTAAAGAATAAATTAAAAACTAAAGCATGTTAGTATTCTGCAATTTTTTTATTAAATAAGTTATAATTAGTTGTAAACCATTTTGTTAATAATACTATAGATTTAGACATTGTGTTTCTCATATCCTTATATTTGATTTAGCTTTTTTCGTTTTTAGTCTATATAGTTAAAAAATTTAAAATGTTTTGAACATAATAGAAAGTATAAGGCTTGTTTATTATAGGATTAATTTTAACACTTAGTTCATGAAGTTAGCAGTTCAACATTAACATTATTATAAGTATTAGTGATTAGTTCAAAATAAATGTTTCTTTTATTTAAACACATAGTTTACTTATACGTTTAAGCTGTGAAAGTAAAAGTAACAATACAAGTTCTTGTGTTTAAAGAAAGTGTAAAAGAGTTTATGTTTTGTTTGTTTATGTTTTGAACAAGCTAGTATAGGTTTAAAAATGTATGTTTTGTTTGTTACGTAAATGTTATTTTAAACTTTAGTACTAGTTCCTAGTGCAAGTCCAAAAGGACTTGTGAGTTCGGCAATAAATGGAATTCCACTATCAATCAAAGGCTCATTACCAAAAGAAAAGTCATTGAAAAGAGCTGCAATGTAAGTAAAGTTCATTTTAGTACGGATTTCAATTTGTTTAAATTAGTATCAATACCTTTTGGACTAACAGCTTTATTTCCAAAAAGTGCATGATTTTTATTGTTTTTACAAAACAAAATTTTATTTTAGTATAGGCTTTAACTTATACCAGTCAATATCCTTTAGACGTAGAGCTTATATTTTGATAAGGTGTTTATTATTTTGTATTTTCATATAATTAAAATACATTTTAGTGTAAGTTTTAGCTTATACCAGTCAATATCCTTTAGATATAGAGTTTTTATTTTATTTAGATTATGAGTTTTTGTACTTTTAAAGTAAACCAAGTTAAAAGATAACCAAGTTTAAAAGTAAGCTTAGTAAGGTTAAAGGTTAAAGTAAGGTTAAAAAAAATTAAACTTAAAGGTGCTAGAGGTGAGCCATTGTTTCCAATTCCTTTGTGGAGTCAGTACGAACGAGTACTTACAAAAAGTGATCGAACGAACAATATTGCTGAAGCAGCGCATCGAGCTTTGTACGCAGTATTAAATGGAAACCATCCAAATCTGTGGAGTTTTATAAATATTCTGAAAACGACTCAGATTTCTAGGGATATGGGACTAGAACACCTTCTGGCAGGGATAAAACCATATCCCAAAAGAATAAGGTTCAGACAAGCAGATGAGCGTCTGTTTTATCTGGTGTCAAGTTTTAATGAAAATAATAATATACTTGAATACTTACGCGGTATTCAATACAATTTTGATATAGATTAAATGTATATATTTGTAAATTTCGTTTGTGTTCGTTTTTATAATAAAATTTAGTGCTATGCATAAATTTTTTATTATTATTTTACATAAATAAAGTTATTTTAAACATGTCAGCTGAGCAAAGTAATTAAATAAAATGTAAGTAAAGTATTACTATATTATTAACAGAAGTAAAAAAGAATACAGTATAAGTACATTTATATAATTAAGGATTTTTAAAACTAGTTACCATTTGATTTACCAACTTCTTGTTTTTCAGTACTTATTTTTGTTAATAAGTATAGTTTTTCTTAAAAAATACAGGCCACTAAAGATGTTTTCTAACGTTTTGCTACCTACAAATGATTTTTCTAAATATAGTTCGAAAAGACTGCCAAACTTTGTCTTACAATTTACATCTTACTTAAATAACATTTTTATTAAAAATAATTTTGGAAGACACACTCTTTCTTGAAATCACACTTCAAAGTGCCTAAATTGCATAATTAACAGCATGCTGGTTATATAAATTAATTTTTAAACGTTTTATTAAATACAAACTTTACACGTATTTGATTAAGTTACTTAAAACTATCGATGGCGCTTAAGTGTCACTACGTGCTTAAGAATCATTTTGTGCAAAAGAATCAATCAGTGATAAAGTTACACTCCGTGTTAAAGTATCACCCCGTGCTAAAGTGTTACTCCGTGCTAAAGTGACACTCCGTGCTAAAGTGTCACACCGTGCTAAAGTGACACTTCGTGCTAAAGTGACGCCGTGCTAAAGTGTCACCGCGTGCTAAAGAGACGCCGTGCTAAAGTGTCATCCCGTGCTAAAGTGACACTCCGTGCTAAAGTGACGCCGTGCTAAAGTGTCATCCCGTGCTAAAGTGACGCCGTGCTAAAGTGTCACTCCGTGCTAAAGTGCCACTCCGTGCTAAAGTGACGCCGTGCTAAAGTGTCACACCGTGCTAAAGTGTCACCCCGTGCTAAAGTGTCACACCGTGCTAAAGTGTCACCCCGTGCTTAAGTGTCACACCGTGCTAAAGTGTCACCCCGTGCTAAAGTGTCACACCGTGCTAAAGTGTCACCCCGTGCTAAAGTGACGCTGTGCTTTTCTGACACCTACCCCTACAAAAACTTTTACAATGGCAAATACTCGTTTAGTCTTTAACTAAATTTATTTAATTTCGTTAGCATGTGTACTAAATTACAACGATATAAATGTTTCAAACAAAACAGTTTACTAAAATAAAACTGTGTTAGTACGATAGTCCACAAAAATAAACGAGTTGTAATTTTAAGAAATATTCAGCAGTTTAAATGTATAAGTAATAAGCCCAGATAGTTTTTAAAACTCGTAAAAAATAAGTTATATATGGACCATACGATAAATATACAATTTTTGTTTTACTTTTTGATGACAATTAAAACTAACTATTGAGTCCTGATAGTTACCAACGTTAAAACTATGGAATATTTTTGGAGAAAGCAAAAAGAAAAAGATTGGTTTTAAAGTATTTAAAATCGTGTATAAAAGAACTTAGCAATTTTTCAAATGCAAGCAAAGAAAGTTTTGTTTGTAAAAGCCTACTTAATTTTTTTATTTTCAATAGAAATAATTAAAGTACTATTTTCAATGAATACAAAATTAATGGACTATACTTGTTTGTAGTTTTTGAAAAGTACGATTCAAAGTTCTTTGGCAAAACAAGCTTAATTTAAAGGTTTTAGTAAACACGCAGGCACGCGCTAATAAATGATAAAAAAAAAACTAAAAAAAGTATGTACCTGATCAATTCTTTGAAGAGACGGAAACTTGCAGCTTAAAAGTGCGTGTGATGCCGAAACTATAAAAAGTCGATCCTCACATTCGATCATTTCGTCTGTCTGTATTTTTATTTTTGATTAAAGTGACCTTGTTCATAAAGACTCAATTTAAATGCATATGTATAAAATAATCTATTAAACAAAACTAAATTGATTTCTGGTACTAATCTAAAGAAGAACTAGTTTTACCGAGTTAAACTTTATCTAAAACTATTTTAATTCACATTGACAACATTTTAAAAGCGTTAAAAAACTATATTTTTTTTTAATCATTGCAACTAGACTACAGTACATTTAAAGTTTAACAAGCCAACAAAAAATTTGAACTATAATACAAACTAGATATTTGAACATTCCCTGCTTTAGTTCGTCAATACCATCTTTGACTTCATTCAATTTTGTTTGGTAAGGTTGTATTGGAAAGTTGTGCTCGATCATTTTAAACCATCTTGTTTTCGGTATCCGAAAAGGAACATGTACTAAATCCCATTCTACGTCTGATCCTATAAAACTATTTTAGCTTAAACAAAATTAGTACACGGTAAGTAGTAGTTTTTACTATCGTCTTAATCTGGATTTGATACCAGCAATAAGCATATGAGTAAAATGGCCATAAATAAAAATAAAATTTAACACCAGAGCTAGACTTAAATTTAATGTTGAACAATGTCGTTTTAAATGTTAAATGTTTATAATAAAGAAATTTGAACTTATTTGTACCTATAATTTTCGTGCACCCCTGAATAATTATCGTGTACCGTAAAACTTTTGTGTACCCAAAAAAAAAAATTGTGCACACTAGTGTGCACGAGTTTACACTTTGAATACCAATGTTTTAAGGTAAAAAAATGGATACTAGCTTTTAAAATTTCCTTAAATATTAATATTTACGTAACTTAGTACTTAAAAACTTGTTTGTGATACAGTAACTTTTAATTGCTACTAATAAAGTTTAACTGTACAAACAAATCTAAATAGTTTACCTGCTGCTTGAAGTGCTTGTATGAGTTTGATATATGGTCGGTCCAATGAAGAACTCTTTTTCTTTGCTAAACTATACATAGGCAATGTACTAATTGAACCAGGTCGATTGATAAACATTACCTATGTAAATAAAGAAAAATAACAAGCTTTTGCAAAAAGGCTGTTTTTATTTTCAGATAAATTTTCAGTATGAATATCAGTCTATTAGCACAACCAATTGTTTTAAGTTTTAAAACCTGAACTTAATTTTTTTTGTAACAAAGGTACAAGTTTAACATAGTTCGTTTCCTAATAATATTTTTTATATAAAAAAATAAGCATATATGGTTAGCTGTCTCAGTTTAGAATTTCACTAAAAAATAGTTAAAACATTTATAGTGAACTATAAAAAGCTCACTATAAAATGTCTAAGAAGTTGGTTTAAATTGAAAAAAAAATCTTTGATAAGTTGCATAACAAAAACTTGTTTGGATATAATAAAAAACAAAAATGTTAACTGTATAAACTCGATTGCACTAGTAAAAAGACTAATATAATTTCTAATTTTGAATTATATATTCAAAGCTGAAAACTAATATGTATAACTTAATAAAATTGTTATAAGTTACTTATAAAAAGTGTTTACTTAAATGATTATTTATTCATTATCAATATTGTTTCAATCAATTTTGTATAAAAATTAATAAATATACGTATGATCTTAGCAATGTTTTTGCAATCGTTAAGCAATATGTCCGTTGTAACTGATAACATATAAGTTTTGCATACGTTACTTTAAGTAAAGAATTAAAATAAGTATAAATTGACCCTAAGAGTTAACAGTTTTAGCAAAATATGTGTTTATAACCTGTCATTTAGGTGTTTAATTACTTACTTTACATTTTTTAGATATTTCAAAAAAAAAAAAAAATCATCGCTATTCAAACTAAATAGTCTAAAGTTTTCAAACTTTTCCTAATTTGTCTAAAGCGGACATCATTCTTCTAAAGCTTTTGTAAAAGTTTTCTATGTTTCTGCTGCAGTCATGAATAAGTATTCTGTCAAATTTTTCACTTTCCTATATTAGTTTTGAAAATTTCAAATACTTAAAGCTTAAGTTATTTGTTAGTTTATAAAATAACAACAAAACAGTTTTTAATTATACTTAGAGGAAACAGATTACAAAATAATTGTAACTGGGAAGTTGTACAGAAGTTTATCATCAAAAAAAAACACAAACAAGTATAGTTTACCAAAATAATGGTGTCAACTTTTTCAACTTGTTTGGAAACTTCATTGTTTCCTTGGTTTTTTTCACTTATGACTTCTGTTAGAATCACAAAAATGGTTTGTTAAAATTCTAAAATTAATTTTAACTACAACAATATGTCTTATTATAAAATTGTTAAAGTGTTAATGTACCTAGGTCAATTGTAGTTACAGGTTCAATCAAACAAAAATATTTTTCTATTGCTTTAACTAATTGATATCTTGGGTCGCCCACATACAGCAGTTTATGGTGAGTGTCTAGCTCCAGGTGCTTGTGTATGTGCTGTAAATAAGTTTAATTTTTAAATTCTTAACTATTGTAAAAAAAATACAGTTATCCGGTAGATTTTTGAGAAATACATAATGTTGGAAATACGTCAAGAAAAAAAACTATTCATAAATCTCAGTTTGAAAAAAATTGCATGAGTTGTACTACCAAGATGCATTGTAATCAAAAATAAAATTGAAAACGAAAATTACGTACTTAGACGGGATTTTTCTGTGAATTGACATAATTTTTCTAAGATAAAAGAAATTAGCGTTAAAATAACCAAATGCACTGTTCTCTCAAATATTTTTCAATTGACATAACGTTTGTTTTATTTTTTTTTATTACAAAAGTATTTTTTTATAAACTTTTAGTCGTTTAAATTTTATTAAGTTATTTTTGAATAAGCATCTAGTTTTTAAGTTTATACAAACCATAAGTAGATTGTCTTCATAGAGTTGACCAAACTTAAAAATGGATGAGTTATTTGAATTGGTAGGTTGAACCGAATCAACTGTTAAAATACAAAAAATAAAGCAACTTATTTAATTAGTATTTTAACATTTTACTAAGTTTATTGGAGTTGTATCATAAACTAATATTTCAATTTAAAAAATCTTAATCCGATATTATGAAAACTTTTTTTGTTAATAGTTAATTTTTTTACTATTAAAGAGATGATAAATATAAGGCAGAGAACGTTTTATGATAATTACAACTATTAAAGGACAACAAATATAACTTTAGTTCAGTTAGTACATTATAATTAAAATAAAGATATCTAGTACTCTTTTCATTAAGTTCGGTAATATTTTGAGTCAAAAATGCTTGTTTAAAATAATGACTGTTGATTTAGATTAGACCATAGTTTACAAGGGGGCGATGTTATTGGCGTATTTGAAATTTTAAGCAGTAAGGGGGCGATAACTAGTAAGGCGGTAAAAAGTTATTTGCATCAGATATTCTGAAGCTTGTAATATACGGGGGTGATCATTTTTTAACTTTCTGAAAAATTGTTAGGTATAAAAATGAGTTTAGAAGACCCAGATAAAGACCATATTTTCTTATAAAATTAAATTTAATTTATAATTGCCGAATTTTTTTTTTCGTGTTTAATTGTTAAGTAGATGAATGTAAGCTTATTTGTTTAAGTTAGCAGTAAGTATGTTTTATTTGTACATATTTGAACATAATATCAAAACAAAGATAGTCAGCAGTAACTTTACTTTCAAAAGTCAAATAAAATTAAATACAAACAAAAACTTTTGTTTTTGTAGAATTCTAGTCTTAGAAAAATCTATTTTATATCATTTAACCTTTAATATAATATACAATTTACAGAATGTCTACTACATTGTTATAACTAGAATTTTAATTGTCGTTATTAGATAGGCAAACGCTTTTAAATATTCAATTTCTTTAACTTTTTAAACTAATAACTTAAAAATTTGTTATCAATAAAAACTAACATACCATTTGTGGTTAAACACTTTTGATTTATACATGCTTTCGGTTGATAGACACCTAATTTATCTTCTATAACTTCTTTAGATTGATTGGTTTTAATAAATCTCTGAACAGAAGTTGCTTTTAACTGTTCCATTATCTTTAAAACTAAGTTTGACTCTTTAGGTAGAACATATTTTTATCTATTTTTTATCTTGTTTAAGATTTTTTTATTAATGAAAACTGAAAAGTTTTCAGGTTTTAAGTCGTAGAAAATAAAACTTTGTTTTTATTGTTTTTAATGTTAATAAAACCTATTTTTATTCATTAAACACAAAACTAATACTTTAAATTTTTAAAAGAATAACTAGTTTTAGTGAACAAAAACTATATGCAAGAGAAAATAAAACTATTACTCAGTGCTCATACTTGGTAAAATATAGCAAATAATTCATATATAAACACTATAGCTTGATTTTTTGTCAACTTTGGCATTAAGAGTTTTAAAAAATACTATATGTTAGATTTATATTATGAAATACCGTCCGAATTTTTTTGTTTTAGTATTAGTTTTGAAAGTTTTTGAAAATAAAAGTATATATATTACAATAAGAATGAAACGTTAATTTTAGATTCAAAAGTAAAAACCTTAACCTTAGAAAAAGCTGTTTGTAAGTAAGAAAATATAGTACTAATAACTAGTATATTAACAGAACGTTTATTCAAAAAATAAAAATTTGTATAAAAAAGGTTATTGGTACAATTTTATTTCATAGATACTTCAAACTTAAAAAAATCTATTTAGCTTAAGTACTAGTTTATATTAAAACAAAAAACTTGAATGTACTGATTGAATAAAAAAAAAGGCTCATAAAATTCACATGAATCTCTTAGCAGGTTTATAGCTCATAGAAACAGGTACATAGTACATAGTAACAAATTTATATGTGTATTAAAAAAAAACAGATCAAACGAAAAAAACATCATTTGTGACATTCAGCACAAAAAAAAATTAATAGAGCATAAAAATATAAATTTAAGTATCAGTAAGTCAAACTGATTAGTTGTTTATAAATAGTTAAAAGCAGACTAGTTTTAAACAAATAGAGAGAAATAATGAAAAAAAAACACCACAGTTTACAATTTCAGCATCATTTTAAAAATCAACTTAAATAGCTACTTACACTGTTAATTTTTTTTTTTAACCTTGTTTTAACATATTGTAACAGCTATTTAGAAAAGAAGAAAAAAAAAAAGAATAACACTTGTAGGTGTGTTAATTTGCAAGATTTTGCCTAAATAAACATTCAACATAATAAACAACTATAACTTTTTCTTCAAACTTTCTAAATAAACACTTTTAGGTAATCATATCATTATTTGCGTAGCAAATAATGAGAGAATTTTAAAGTGGCATTCGTGTTTTTTTGTTATACTTGTGTCGTGCTTTTGTCACTAAACAAAAGAACGCAAAGAGGTGAAATTAAATCAAAATAAAAACTAGCCAGCTGGGTAATACTTAATTTATCAAGTTTTGTTTATATTTCAAAATTTTAGTTTAAGTTATATGAAAATAAAAGTTACGACAGATTTCAAAGACAAATAGTTTAAAACTTGTTCATATTTGCTATTTTTATATGCAAATGTACTAATAAAAATCTAAATAAAGGTCTTAATTTTAAATACTTTGGTATAATAATTCTTTTTTCAAGATTCTTTTAACGCGTACTTTCCTCGGCTACATGACAACTCAAGTTCGGATAATTCAAATTCTTTAAAAATTATTTAAAAGACTATATCTCTAAAAATAATATAAGTTTGAAAAATATGAAATATTTATGTAGATCCTAATAATATCTACAAACCACTTTTTGATTTTTGCAAAACCTTAAATATTTTTTAAGATAATTCAAAATTACTAAAAATAACTATGATTTTTAGTTTACTTTTTGCCATATCTCGAAAAATATCAAATGTTTTTCAAAATGAAAAAAAAAAACTTTTAGATATTAATAGGACCTAAACATGTATTTTTTATATTAGACAAATATACATTACTTTTTTAGTTGTGAACCTTTCAATTTATTTAAAAAATTTTAATTTTTGGAATTTGAATTGTCCGAATTTGAACAGTCGTGTACCCCTTTGATCCTCTGATATACAGAGTTTTAATAAATAATCTTTAATTTGTATATACTGTAACCTATCGCGAATTTACGCATTCTCGTTTAGTTACGCTTTTTAGAACTTTTAATTGTAACAAAAACTATATTTAGTAATTTTTATTTTGAAGTTGCAAAAAAGAAATTTATTGTATGTATCAAATTACCAACATATTATCATTTTATAAAAAAAAGCTAAATGCTAACTAACCTCCCTATATCTTTATACTTTGTAAAATTATATTCCTTACCGATGGATAAACATTTATTTGTGCTTTAGCGTACCATAAATTTTACTAATTAACAACGTTTTTTTATTAAGATTCCAAAAAACATCTCAATAAATTAACAATAACGAAAACACAAACTTATGATGTAATACTCTTGCACTATATATGAACAATCATCTAAAGAAACAGCTCAAATGAAATTTTCCAGAAAATGTGGCCGTGATAGCAAATTGAATAATGCATACACATCACACAAACCTTGTTGGTTTTTCTTATAAGTTATAAAAAAGTTAATATATGACGTTTTTTGTCTTAAAACTGTTTTTTGAAGAACTTGCTATGTACAGCAAACTATTAAGTTTTTTTAACGTGACCTTTAACTCTTCGCAGTTCTACCTTTTGTTTAAATACGCACTTTTGCTGTGGATACAATGTGCTTAGTTTCAGAAGAGATTACTGTGCACTACATAAATTTTTTTATTTTCAAAACAATCCTGACGACCTATAGATGTAACATGACTTAAATTAACATTTAATGCAACTTGTAAAACATAAATTTGAGTAATTTATTGTTTTTCTTACACTTAATTTAGACTAAAACTGTAAAAAGTACTTCAAGCATTAACAAAACAAAAATTGATAATTTATTAGTTCTAACTTTCAAAAATTTCCTTTTTAATTTTAATCTATTAAGTAGAATAAAGAGATAGAATACTTGACACTATATATAAAAATACCAAACAAGCTGTATCATGTATATAAAACAATAAGTATTTTTTATTGCCTTTGAAGACTATTTCGTCTTAAATCAAGAAAATTCTCAAATGATATTAACTTAAGGCTAATATGTTTTAACTGTATAAAGTACAACATTTTTTATTTTATCGTTATTATTTTAACTTTATACTTTTACACCATTGTTTTTTGTTTTTGTTTTTTGAAACTATTCAACTATGATTTAAAAATTATCATTGAAGGTTCCACTTACTTTCACTTCACCTTTAAAATATTTTGTATTATGTTTGTTTAAAACTGTCATAGAACCTTTATAAAATAAAATTCGTTTGTAACAAAATTTTTTATGCAAAAAATAGTCGTAAAATAAAGAATTGTAATACAAACTTTTATTATGAATATATTTTTTTTAAATTAAGGCCTTGTCAATTTAAGTGAATTTTAAGGTTTTTTTTCTAAAGATAAAGTTACCTTTTTTTATGTTTTTTTTTTTGTTTTTTGTTTTAGTTTGACTACTTTTTATTATAAAGGAAAATAAGTTTAACTGGAAACTTAAAAGAATACTTTAAATGATAAGAATAACTTGTAGTTATTCCTTTTAAAACATCTAATTTATGGTCGCTAAGATTTTTTCGTTGCTTATATTTAGTTAACAAAACACTTTTTTCTCTATTTCCCTACTGAAAACATAAAGTAATTTCTTAGAATTCACAGTAGCCAATTTTTATTTATGTTTTCTTTATAATAAATTTGTTGTTTTTTGTTTATAAATAACCTTCTTACTTAGGTAATGAAATTAAAAGGTCGACAATAGTTCAAAACAAATATTTAAAAAAAAATTTTATGCAGATAAGTAAAAACAATTAGTTATAAATGTTATTATTATTTTGTCTATTGTGCAATGTTAGATACAAACATCAAAACCTGAGGAACTTAAACAGAAGACACACAAAAAAACTAATGTTTAAAAACAAAAATTATTATACATAGTGTATAAACCATAAACAAAAATTAAATTCTCATAAAAAATAGATTATTCTTGCATTTTTACAAAAAAATAACTTGGTCTACAAAATAGAATAACATTTAAAATTAGGTAAAAATACTTATAGTACTACTAAAAATTAAAGTATGTTTATTAAACTATTTTTTATGTTAAGTAGTCAAAATACAATTAAATAGAAATAAATTAAACTTATAAAAAAAAGTTTAAGTGTAAAAGAAAATTGTAAAAAATCATAAAATATTCGTTTTTATATTGATAGGCGTGGTATGAAAATATAACTATTAATAGTTGGTAAACAATAGCAGTAATTAAATGACATAAAGAAAAGTCATTTAGAGTAATTTATTATTATTTTTTTTTTAGTATTTTACAATTTTTACTAGTAACTGTTTTACTGAATGAATTTTTATAAGTTTCAAACAAAAGTCAATGTTCTTTGAAAAAAAAAAGACAATCTAGCCATCTTAAAAATCATGTTTGTATGTTAATTTCCTCTTAATATTTTTTTATAAAAAAGATCTCCGAGACTTTGATTAAACCACTTATGGATTTGAAAAGAGTTATTAAGTCAAGTTCCTACTTTCTATAATCCTAAAACTTTAGGGTCAATTTTAGGGGAACGGTTCAAATATGCACGAAGACGTTTTTGCACGAAATAAGATTTTTGCACGAAAACTTTTTTGCACGAGGGGTCACTTATGCACGATAGGTCATTTTTGCATGTGAGTAAAAAAAAAATTAGATTAAAAAAAAACAAAGAAAAAAAAAAAGTTACGGACCGAGAGTAAGGATTAGGGTAACAGTGGTGAAAATATATATATATGTACCTTATAAAAATTATTAATCAAAAAAAGCAAGAAAAAAAAACAATTTATATATATATAAAAAACTTAAAAACATATTACCGACCGAGAATAATAGTGATAGTAAAAATAAAATGATAAAAACTAAAGTTGATAAATATTTTTTTCCACCCGTGCAAAAGTGTCTTCGTGCAAAAGTGACCTTACATGCAAAAAAGTCTTTGTGAAAAAGTGACCCTTCGTACAAAACTGTCTTCGTGCATATTTGACCCTTCGTGCAAAAGTGTCCCTTCGTGCATTTTAGGCACCTACCCCAATTTTAGTCAGTTTTTTTTGATGCAATATAAAAAGTATATTGCAATGATTACTTATTTGTCCTGGACAAGACGTTAAGAGGTATCCAAGTGGTATGCGACTTCGATAACCGAAAGGTTCTTCGTTAACTAGGTCCTAGGACCGTATATGTTGAATGTATTTTATTTGTCGTTAAATAAACTGTATATATTTAATGTGTAACATTTCTCTTTCTGGACTTGATTTTATTAATACCTTTTTTTACATTGGGACCAGATTGGAGTGGTTTACTCTATTTTAAGACACAAGCATGCTTTAAATTTTGTCAGAAGTGTAAAGCTACGATATTTTTTTATTTAATGAGATTAAAACTGTGCAACTCTGTATATATAATTAAAATGATCGTTTACTTTAAAATTTTAGTATTTTAAAAACTGTAGCGGAGGGTAACTTAATTTACTTAAAAACATTGCAATTATGTTTACTTTAGAAAATACTAGAAATATATTTTTCATAAAATACTTAGTTACTTTTTAATTTTCATTAAAAATTAAGAAATCAAATCTTTGTTATCAAGGTGTTTGGTATGTGTTAAGGTTTTGCTAAACTATTCTTCAGTATTTTTTAACTGTATGTATTATCTTACTTCTGTTTTATTATAAAAGATAACTTAAAAAACATTTTTGTATGAACATTTTTATGAATTAATGAACTTGTATTGCTTTATCTAACTAAGTAAAGTTTCGCAGTTTTACCTTTATAGGTTTTAGTTTTTGGCAATTAGATAGGGTTAACTAGTTTTTTTTAACTTAATGCTATATATATTTTTTTCTTTTATTTGGTTAAATATGTACTTTTCATTGAATAAGGTTTACGTAGGAGTTCTATAAAACTAAACCAATTCTAATTACAAGTTGTGATACAATATTTAAACCAACTGGATTTTAGTTAGAGCCTTTGATGAGTAAATTACTACATTGGGTAATACATACGGTCCGCAAATCATTATTCAGTTTAGAAAATTTATAGTAAAAATAATAAGAAAAAATGTATTTTTTAATACTAACAGTAATGATAAAAGGTTAGTAGTGAGTAAACTGCCGTGCTAATTTTGTGACTAAATTATTTTAAGTTAGTGGTCAGACAAGTTTAAAACTTTTTTATTTTAAGTTTATAAAAGTGAAGCAGTCCGCCAAAGTTTAAGTCTAATAATTTAAACCCTTTATGTACAATATCTTACACCTATTAGAGAAGTTGTCAACACTGTATTAGGAGATAAGACTGCTATTTTGTATAATTAATCTGATTATAATTCAGCTAACATTATTTTAACAGCTTCAAATATTTATTTGATTAATACACCTATAATTAACTTAAAATCTATGATTTTTCATTATAAAATAATAAACGCAATTCGATTTTATTACAGATTCTTTTTAATAAAAAAAATAAAAATCTAACATTTTGCTAGTTGATAATATCTGAAGTTATTCTTTACTAGAAAAAAATCAAAGTTTTTTATAAAGCTTGTATCAATTTAATTTATTAATTGTGACGTAAAATCTAAGCTAGTAGCATGCCGTTATTGAGATATAAAAGTTGGGTAGGTGTCAATTTCGCGCTAGGGGACAAAATTGCACGAAGATACTTTTGCACGAAGACACTTTTGAAGCAGACAATTTTGCACGGAGACATTTATGCACGGGTTGATTTTTTTTAGTTTAATTTATTATTATTTTTTTTTTCACTGTTACCACTAACCCTTACCCTCGGTCGGTAACTTATATATATATTTTTTTATTAAATTTTTTCTATCACTGGTACCCCTAACTCTCGGTCGGTAGTTTTTTTTATTTTTTTTTAATAATAGTTTTTATAAGATTTTTTTTTTCTTTTTACTATCACTGTTACCCCTAACCCTCGGTCAGTAACTTTTTTTCTTTCTTTTCGTTTATTAATTTACCTTTTAGTTTTTTTTACTCTGGTGCAAAATTGTCTTCGACTAATTTTGTTTCCTCGTGCAATTTTAATCCGTTCCCATAAAAGTTTTAACTTTAAATATCTTGACAATGTAACTGTATTTAAGTTTTCAATGTGTGTTAAGTACAAAACTGAACGAACAGTTTAACTCTTGAAGGAGCTTTTTAAACTTACTATAGGTTTGTACCAACCAAAGATTCTTTTTTTTTTATGCCTTTTGGAATTGATGATATAAATTGCTAAATGATATAAAAAATTCTACTTTATTGTGAGGTTCTGCTCAAAAACTATTGTTCTGTCTAAATACTTGTCGATTTTAAAATCCGTTCAATACTGTAACAATATTGATAATTATTCTTTCAAAAATTTATTTTGCAAACTAAGTTTCGGTCAAAGACCTCGTCAGTGCTTAAATAAATCTAAAAAAAGATATGTAACATTCATGGAAAATAGCATTTAAACAATTAAATTAAAAACAAATTATTACTGAAAATTTTTACTTAAGAAACTAAACAAATCAAATTTTAATATTAAGACTGAGTTTTAGTAGAAGTTTAAATTTTGATATCGTAAAAATTGTATTTTATCTGCATTAATCATTCATTTTCAATAATTATAGAGTACCTTATTTGATTCATTACTGTACTAGTTTTATATGTAAAACTTAAAAATTTTTAAGAGATTACAACTGCATGAAGCTCTACATGATGTCTTTAGACTGATAGATTCAATAGTTTGCCTAAAATGTATAAGTAACCACATATAATAGTAATTCATGTTATTTATTCATTTCAAAACTCCTATTACTTAATTGACTTTCATAGACTTAAAATAAGGGTTTCAACTAGATACGATAATGTAATACGATAAGTAATACAATAAATACGATAAGTAGTTCTTATACTGAACTACTTTACTTCAAACTGTTAAATTTAATACAAAAACTGAATAGATATTAACATGTAACTGGTCGAAAAATTCAAAACTCAGCTTTAAAATATCATGAAGTAACTTTCATTAAAGATCTACAAACGGATATTTTTTTGAATTTAACTTTTGTAGTTTAACCCTTTCGAATAAGCTTCTTACTTTTACATGTTACTGCCCAACTTAAATTAAGTCCATTAAGTTTATTACTGTTTACCACAATTTAAGGTGCAACACTCGACTGTCCTTTATTAATTTGAACTAAACCAGAGGTTTGTACATTATCGATGTTAGACGTTTCAAAACATCATATTTTAAATTAATTTTTTTAATATTTCATAAATGACGACATTCACATATGAATAAAAAAATCAAATGATAGTTTTGAAAAATCTACACATTTTTATTGCATAACACATAAGTTTAAAACGTTTTCAGACTTACAATCCGTCCTCAATAAACTAGCAGAACTAAAACACATTTATGTTATTAGTTTGTTGAGGACGGATTGTAAATCTGAAAAAGTTTTTTAACTTATGTGTTGTGCAATAAAAATTTGTATATTTTTAAAAACTATCATCTAATTTTTTTAATTATTGATGCTGTAGAAAAATAATAAACAAAAATTGACTGTGCCTGGACTGATTTCAGCACTATATTCAGTAATCATTTAAGTGAGTTTAAAATTATAGGCTCACGGACAAAAGGGTAACATTATATTTTTACTAAAATTTATAGGTTTTCAATGTTATATTTTAAAACACAATTATCTAAAATGCAACAATACGGATGGGTGGTTGTGCAACAGTTTAATGTTAAACAAAAGTGTACTCGCGCAAAAACATAATACTCAAAAAAAATCATACTTGTATAAATGCATAATAAACAAAACGCCCCAATAACATAATGTTAACAATTAATTTAAATGATTGAGTTTAATTAAAAAAGAAACCAAGTAGCTAGCAGTAATCTTTTTGCAGAATGTTGAAGTTATTTTAAAGCACTATTAATATGTTAAGCACATGTTGCTGAAGCTATAAAAAATAATCAAAATTGAACAGCTATAAACCAGTAGCACAGTTAAGTGCGTTTTTTGCGTTTAGCACTAGAACTTCTCTCTGGAGATCTTTTCTCTGCAGTATTACTCGCAATGTGACGCAGAAACTCAATAATCAACTCTTTTTCCAGATTTTGGAAACTTTCAATGTCAACAATTGATGCAATGTGCTTCACAATGTAATCAAAGCAAAATTGCTTCAGCTCCTATAAAATAAAACAAAAATATTTTTTTGATTTTTTCAATTTAAAATAGATTTATAAATAAATAAATGTAGAAGCAAACCTTAATTATAACATCTCCAAGGGTATTACAAAATTACTTAAAAATATTTCCAAGGTTTTTCATTTGCGCGTATTCGAGAAGTTTAAATGCCTTAAAAAAAAACCTAAATTTTTTACTCCTTTTCAAAAGAAAACGTATCAATTTTTACAAAAACTTGTTTAAAACCACTTAAATGAATTTTATAATCGCTAACAAATTTCGGGTTTTATTACACACTTATTAACTTTTAAGTAAAACTGTATATTTTATTACAAAGTTACTAGTTTAAAAGAAATAAAATAAACTTTGTATGTAGAACAAAACATTTAATACTTCAAACTTAAATCAACTTATTATCAAATTGACAGTTTTGTTATTGTGAGCATTCACATTAAAAAGCATAGATGTCTGCAACATTTAACTATCAATAGCTAGAAGTTGTGATTTATTTAATAAAATTACTCTCATAAAACTAATAAACATCAAGTACACAACTTCCACAACAATTTTTGATTCGGTCAGTTTCTAAATAGTAAGAAATTTTTTATGAAGACAAAAATTTTTCTTAGTTTAACTAACAACATTGCTTTTATTTAAACTATACAGTTGTCATGCTTTTAGTATTTTTCCCCTATGTAAAGTAGAGAAAAAAACAAAATGCTTAGAGCATTATTTTTTCTTTTAGTCTAAACTAAGTTATTTTTCAGCAACGTTAGTTTTAAAATTTAAAAATTTCACGAAATTTAGTTCGTTGAAAAAAAATTATTCTGACTAAAATCTATAAAATTAAAGTCGAAATATATATAAGCTATGAACTTAAATTTGATCGTAAATCACAGATAAAAAATGGTAAAAACTTGGCTACAAGCCAAGAGAACTAACTTGAAGTAAAAACTATATTTGCTTATAAATATGTTTTAGTTATCTATAAATTTAAATACGCTTCAGATTTGATACAACTAAAAATTTAATAAACGCACTAACTTTCGCATCATGTTTTATGGACGCAGCATAAAATATCGAAACATTTTTGACACTTATGTGCTTTTTGATGAGTCGATAGCAGTGCGATTGTAAACCTTCTTCTTTAAATTCGTCGGCCAGTTGAAGCAAATCTGTATGGGAAAAAATATAGTTTACTAACAGCTAAAAGAATTGGTAAACTTATGATTACATTATTTTAATAAACAAAATAAAAGATTTTTTTCGTCTTTTAGTTATAAAATTGTTATTTTTTGTTTAATAACAAATATTAATACACATTTTGTAAATATTGCAAGGAGCATTTCTTTAAACTTGAGATTTATATCAAAAAATGTAGCAGATATTTTTAGTGGTTTTAGTTTACTCCCCCCATAAGAATCTTATTGTACTCTCTGACTTTAACCAACTACATCTAAAAAGTTATTTTGAATAACTTTAGTTTGTTAAAAACAACTTGTAGTTTAACTAAAACTCTATATAATAAAGTTGTAAAAAATTATTGACTAAGCAGATTTTTCATTGAAAAAGTCTAAAAAACAACTAAGCTTTGAAAATCATTGTTTGGTACTTTTCACTTAGACAGTTTGTTTAAAAGTTCTAGAGACTTTTGAAAATATTTGACAAAAAGTTTTAATCCTTGTTTAAATCTAAATTACTTTTGTTTTTGTTTAACAGTCATTATTTTGTTATAAGATAAAATTAAAACTTATAAAATAAAAAGGTACTGTAATGTTGATTTTTTCAATTGACAGTTTTTTTTATGTTTAAACTTTAGATCTAGAATCAAATTTTTATATTTATAACTGATGAGCCCTTTTTATGAAAATTGGCACTATATTCAACTCTAACAAAACAAGTTTTGTATACTATTTCCTTAAATCTATTTAAGTTTGAAACTTAAATTGTTTGGAATTACACAACATAATCTTTTAAGTTAATACACTTTATTTTCAAAGATAAAATAAAAACTATCACGTTTTGTATTGTCTGTTAATAGTAAAAACTATGTAATACTATTTATAAAAATAAAATCACTAAAATTATAAAAGTTAAACAAAATAAAACAACCTAATTTAAATAAGAGTTTAAAAAAAAAATTCTAAGTTAACGAAAAAACGTTTAACGAAAATATTATAATAACAAAACTATTAAATTCTTAAACTTACCAAACTTGCTGTTTCTGCGTGTGAAATTAGCTAGTTTAATTTTAAAATCGCTCAAATAATAAAATTACAACAGGACAACATTACTTCACATTTAATAGATAAATTTAAACAAACCTAGTATAACATCAGTCACGGACACGCCATCTTGCAAACGGACCTCGTCCGTGTACAGCCAGTAGACGAACGCGTATATGACGTCATAGGAGTACTCCATGATTGATATGGACGGAGTATCAACCTCCTCTTTCACCTCAACTTTCTTTTTGTTGTTTCGCTTCGGAGTCGACTGAAGCTGCTGGTACTCGTCCAACTTTTTGATGAACGACTTGCTCCTGTTATATGAAGAAAAAGTTCTTTGCAATCTTTTTTAACACCTTGTCAGAATTGAATGATATTCTGTTTAATTTTTGGATTCTTTGTATAATCAAAGATTATATAAAAAAAATCTGAAAATTTGGCTGGTATGAAGTTTGTTTAATGAAATTATGAATAATAAAAATTATTAAAAAAAAAAAAAAACCACTGGTATAATATTTTTTTTTTATTATAGTCAAAAACTTTCCAACAAAAACTCAACAGTTAACGGTTTCGATTAAAAATGTTATTTTGATCTTGACTTGATATAAACACTTCTGCTTAAAATAAATATAAATTATTTCTGCTTTTTTACAATAAACTTTAATCTCATTTGTCTAGTAATTTATTACTTTAAAATAAATTCTAATTATTATAGATTATGTATAATTTACAATAACAGTCTAGTTTAAAAACTTAACATAAAATGTATTGCAAAATATTATACAAAGAGTAATATCTAAACTATTTTACACTTTGTTTATCATTAACAAGTTGCTTTGGTACAGCTTTTTAAGGTAAACATAAAATCACCAAAAATTAAATAAGACCCTTAAAATCTAACCTGATTTTTAACATGGACCTGTGTACATGAATTATTTTGTCATCAACAAGAAGTTTCATGTCAGAAGTTTCTTCATCGTTAAACGCGTTTTTGATACTTTCATTTACTGACGGTTTTGTTTGAGATTTCGCAGAATTGTTGCTTTGAATTTCAGCACTGACGATCGTCTTATAGTTAGAAAGAAAAAAATAAATTGGTTTCTTTGACTTGGTATATTGAACTAATTACAGAAGATGTACTTCTTTACGGTACAAAACTAAATTTTAATATACTTAACCATAATAGCATACAAAAATGCAAAAATTTAAAACAAAAATTATTGTAGTTTTTAAGCAAAAACTCTTTTTTTTCTCAACGAACAACAAAGCAGATTTTAAAGTTACTAATCTAACCCAGTTATCAGAGTATTAACTCAAGTTTGCATTGAGGTTGATAAAAATATTATTTTTTTCTCACCCTCATACAAAAATTATACAATTAATAATACAATATATGCATTATTTTCAAAACTTATTAAACCTTTTAGTAAAATATATTTGAAGATTAACAGTTTTAAATAGTATAACAAAAAAACTTCAACATAAATTAAATGTTCAATGTATTCAAAGGTTGTTTTTTGATAACTAAAAAAAATACAATCAAAATATTTTCACTAAATTTTAAAGGTTACAAGTGAAATAAATCTCTAGCTTATTACTATTTTTATAAGGTTATTTTAGATTTTAGGTGATTTATTTTGGAAAAACCTATTTGAAAATTTTGTAAGTTTACTTGTCACTTATAGAATAAATTTATATAAACATATAAAGTTGAATTTCAACATTTTTTTATTGTAAGTAATTTTCTAAGTACAAAAATAAACTAACATCAGGATCATCATTGTTGAGAATAATCTGAACTGACAAGTGAATGTTAGTATGAAGGACCTGCATAGCCTTTACAGCAAAGTTATCACAAATAAAGCATAAAAATTTGCTTCGTTCATCATACTTTTTTGCATTTGTACTTGATATGTTGTTGTTGATACACCAACTGTAAGTTTAACAATACTTAAAAGAGATGTAAATTATTGTTTTGTAAATATTTTTAGTTGAAAAAAGCAATGGTTTTAGGCAAACTGATCAATTAAAACATAATTATATTAGGATTAAGATAGAAAATTAGCATTATAGAGTGATGAAAAAGTTAAAACAAACGTGCAAAACGCATTGGGACAAATCTGCTTAGTACACTTCAGCAAACTGTCTGGTCCTTGCGGCCACGAGTTTCTGCCACACCAGTTGCACTGAGCATTCTTACCATGCTTGTCCAACGATATAATTTCATCATTGTAACGGAAGTAGCAATCCTGTAAACAATCATGTTTAGTTTGAGTCAAAGTAAAGTTAACAGTTTAATAGTAAACGCTAACTTTTTCTTACAACTTATTTTGCAATGCTAACTAATTGTTACATTAAAACTTCAAAACTGAACTGAATCAAACTTTTTATTTGAAACTAGTTATGACTGTATATTTACATTCTTTAAAACATGTTCCTAAAGAGGTTATAAACAAGTAAAAATAAAAAACCTCACTAATTTTTGTGAAAAATATCATACTAAAAAAGATTTGTATAAACAAGTTTTCTTAATTTTCTGTTGGTTTTTGAGATACTAATCTAACTTATTTCATTTGTTTGTTTACTAAGAATTTCATTTCACTTTATTTTCAATAAAAGTCAAACATTAACAATTATATACAGGTGTATACATGTTTTCATTAAATTAAAATTAAAATAAATTTAAAAAATAATAATTTATTTTAATTTTAATGAAAACATGTATACAACTCCTTTATTCTTTGCTTCTATTCTTACATTACAGTAATTATTTTTTACAGAACCCAGTTCAAAAGTATTGATTCGTTAACACACAGAAACATATGATGGTACAATAAAGGAAGATTACTGTATAACTTATTTTTATTTAAATTTCAGTGAACTTGTTTTACTAGGATCTTTTGTTAGCAAACGATTAAATCTATATTTTGAACAGTTAGAGAAAATTCTCATAATAAGATTACATGGAGAAAAACAAGGAGCTTTAGACAGTTCTAAAAAAAACAATAATTTTATTCAAGGATTAATCAAGAGATTATTATAAAATCTCTATTAAATCAAATACTGTCCTGGACATGACTTTAAACTGTATCCTGGTGTAAGACTAGATAACCGAAAGGTTTTTTCTTACACCAGGTCCTTGGATCAAATATTTTAGCATTTTTTTTTCATTCATTAAACAATAAATACCCAGAATTTTTAATGATTCTATAAAGAAATTTAGTTAAAAACTTTTCTAAAAATTATCAAAATCCATGATTCAAGGTTTTTAGGTGAGATTTAATAAAAAACATAACACAAGTTTTCATAACTTATTATAAATAATAATAATAAAATCATCAATAAACAAAAAAAAATTTCTGATATTTAGATGATAATTTTAAATTAGTTAAAACTTTTAAATGATCTTTTTTTGACAGAGTTATCAAAAAAACTTTAAAACAACAACCCTGTGAACAACAAAGTTGTTATCAAACATTTTAACAAGAAAAGTATCTTTAAATGATAGCGCCAATACAAAAAATAGCAAAATACTTGCCAAGCTTTTCTAAGATATTACTTTATAAAAATAATGTGATAGGATTACATAATGGATTTACTAATTTATTTCTTAATTCAATACTATATATCAAACTATTTTTTTGATATAAGGTAATTAAAAACTAAAAAAAATCACTGAACTAATTTTAAATTTTTTTAATCATGCAGTTAAAACAATTGAAAATGTATCTAATAAACTATTCAAAATTTTATTTAAGTTTGAGTCAACTAACCCTACAAGTAAAGACATTCATTTGTGGGTGCATCTTATACTCACCACTGAAAGGCCTCAAAGGAGCTCTGCAAGTTGTGCATCTTATCATTAACGCATTGTCCATACTTACTGGTTTGAATTAATGATCAGTATACTAGTTTCAAAGTTAACCCTGAATATAACAGCAAAATTACTAAAAAATTAATAAAAATTTTGATAAAGTCAATTAAACTAGAAAACAACTAAAAATAGTTTTGTTGTAAATGTTAAAGTCTGAAACGTAATGTAAGTACTATTGATAAAGTTTTTATTTTTACTGTACAAGCAAAAAAACTAAAAACAAAGCCATCCAAGTAAATATTGCCAAAAATTTATAACAAAAAGAAAAAATATTAAAGAACTAGTTTTGTGAGTAAAGCAAATATTCATTTTAATCACTAACAAATTAAAAGGCTATTTTATATAACTGTTAAATAACTTATAATATAGTTCTTACTAGTCAAAAATTTATACACTTCACAACTTATTATTATAATGTTACTAAATCAATCAGAGATTCTAATTAAATATAGATCAATAAAAAAAAATATTATTTTTTAACAGCTGGTATTTTAATTAGTTAACATAAGTAAAACTGTTTGATCAAATTTAAAAACTAAGCATTTATTTAATGTGGTAAAAAATACTGTGTTATTGTTTATGCTTCTTTAACATTTAATTTTTCATATTTTAAATTTTTTCTCAAGTCCTCAACTCTATGTTTTTTTACACTTTTTTCCATTCTTCTAAACCATTTCATAAAAGATTTGTTATTTTTTTCAATATCCTTCATTACCTGCTGATTTTCCATCACAGTAAGCATTCCATACAAGGAAATATCTGCAAGATTGGGCAAATCCCCACCTAAATACTTTTGTGATTTTAGCTTATTTGAAACTTTGTTGCAGGCAGCATACAAGTCAGCTCTTACATCCTTACTTATACCATACTTTTTCTTAATCATTTTGCCAATAGCCCACATACCAACACTACCAAAATACTTGGCAGCAAAACCTTCCCATGTACCTTTGTATGGACCAAGTGAAATATGGTAGTCAAATGCTTTTACGGACTCTGAAATAGTTCTATACAAGTTTGGAGAAATCAAGTGAATAAAGTAGTCATCTACCCAGTCTCTCCATTTTGCTTCTCTTATTAATGCCTTTTCTCTTGAACTGGTAAGCAAATGTTCATTAATAAAAAGAAAGTTTTTGTTTCTTATCAGCTTAACTTCCTTTCCATTCTGAAGTTCAGTTGTGATTGGGAAGTTGTTGACCAGTTCTTTTAAAGACTTTGAGCTGGGATCTATCATGTATGATGACATTGCACTGACAATAACTGAAGAGTCATTGATTTGCAAAACATCATCCTGTTCAATTGTAATCAAGGGAAGTTTTTTGTATTCTGAAAAGGAAATCTCTTTTTTGTTAAATGGGTGTACCTCTACAATGGTAAATGGAATGTCATAAGCAAGTAGAAAACTTCTGACTTTACTACAAAAAGGGCAATTCTGGTACTGATAAAGTGTTATTTTTGCATCCTTCCAAACTGAATTTACTGATGGCATTTCAACTTTTTCAGTTGGTGTTTTTTCTTCTACATCATGAGAAGCTTCTTGCAAATCCAAATTACTATGTTCAACAGCAGAATTTTGTGAAAATGGATTTGAAGGCCAAAATGCATAGGACTGATTAATTGGTAAATAAGAATAAATAGCCATACTTCCTGACAAAAATGAAGCAAAAAGTATTTTTCTTGAAGTGTGATTTACATTGCTGCCTGTATTTCTATTAACTGGATTGAAAGAAAAATGTCTTGCTAAACTAATATTGCATTTTTCCGGATGCAACATAGTTTTTGAATTTGTATTCAAAGTTAATTTTGAGATGTAGCTTAGTTTTTTTATGCATGTTGAACATCTTAGCCTGTGAGAGCTTAACATTTTTTACAATATGTTAAAAAAACCTGTAGAAAAAATAAAATTGTCAACTATATCAATATTTAATTTTTATTAATAAAACAAAGAAATGAAGTTTAAAATAGTTTAGTTCTAGATAATTTTAATAGTACAATAATACTAATCTAATATGAGTGCATTTTCTGGGGACCAGTTAAATTGCAGTGAGAGCATTTTTTATTTCTAAATTAGAGGTAAAAATGTTAGAATTTAATAATTACAGAATGCACAAACAGCATTTAAGACTATAGACTTGTTTGAAAAACTTTAGTGCACAAGTATCTGTAGTATCACTTGCAACAATTTTCAGACAAAACCATCACCAGTGCAAGTATGATACCTATTAATATATTTTATCAAAATCTTAAACCCAAACTTATTTAAACGTTAAACCAGTCAATAATATTTTTTATGTATAAATAGGAGTTAACAGAAATAGTGTTTAGTAGAATAAGTTATATCAAGAAACAACAATATTTAACTAAAAGAAATAGTTTTCAGTAGGTTAAGTTATATCTAAAAACAACAATATTAAAAACAAAAACTTTGATTGCTTTATATTTTCCTAAAGAGTTAACAGTTAATCAGAAAAATTTATTAAAACTTAATTAAGTAGAATATGAAAAAAAAAAATATATATACTGATGTAGTTTAAATTGATTTTGAAAAATATGAATGCGTGTGCATATGCACAAAAAGAATAGTGAGAATTGTTTGACGTGCTCCTGCTCTCACCTAAACAAACCCCTGGAAAATGATCACTTAAAATTGAAATCCTTTGGTTGATTTTTAAGATTTTAAAGGGACGCCGAGGGCATAGAGGTTCTAATACTTTTTGTTTAAGATTGATTCTTAATTAAAAGCTTAAATGATTAACTATAAGTCAGTTTTTATAGTAAAAATTATCTTTTATAATTTAGAAAATTAATGTTTTCTTGCTAATTTTCTAGGATACATAATATGATATCTCAAAAGTTATTCTAATTATACACAATCAGTAAAAGTTTATTAGTGGCATAGTTATATATATTTATATGTATATCAATACAACACTATATATTTGTAATAATAATGTTTCAGCTTTTGAGTTAGTTTATTACAATAGTATCTTAAAACATAAATCAAAATGTACATGAAATTTTACCAAAAACTTTAAGCATTGTTACATCACTAAATAAGTCATTAAAAAAAATAAGACAAACAAAGCTTGCATAAACGTTCAAAATTATCTAAAATAAAAGCTTGAAAAATATTTACAACTACTAAAAAGTTCACTTATTTATTTAGAGCTATATTTGACTTTAATTTTGAGATCTTGTGTTTTTATATGTTGCAGAGAGTGCAGCCATGTTTTTAATTTGATTTGTATTTTGTTTGTGCTAAAATTTCCCAGTTTATGCTAAAATCTTCTTCAATATCTTTCAAATCCCAAATATATTTCAAAGGAGTAGTTTTTAGTCTGTATATACAGTTGGTAAAAGAACATTTATGCCATGTGTACCTACTTTAAAAAAATAGACCCGATGACCCATCATATTGCTTACTTTTCTCTAAATACCTCTGCTCTATCTGTAACATGTAAAAACAAAACATCTCAAAATTAAGGCATAAGGGGTAAATCACCTTTTTCCACAATCTAGTCTTGTTTTATTAAGTTTTAATAAAGCTACAAGTTGCTTTTTACAGATTTTAAAAAATCATAAAAATTTTTGAGATATAGCAAGTCAAAGTCGGAGACTACAATAGGTTCCTTATAGGAGACGCAAACTAAAACGGCAAATAACTAGAAATCACCAAAAATCTATCTTTTCCTACATTATTTGAGATGACTACCTAAAACTTTCAGGATATGTTCCTTGCAATACTTAAAAAAATATATCAAAACAGAATTTAATAAAATTGAAAAATAAAAGCTTAATGACATAAAATCAAAAAAAAAATTTAATAATTTTTTTAAATTCCTTCCAACACATTTTTTTTTAAATATCACAAGGAGTATTTCCTGAAAGTTTGAGGTATTATCTCAAAACACGTAGGAAAAAACATACTTTTAGTGAAATAGTCTACTTTTGCCGTTTTACGCCTCCCATAAGGAACCTATTGTTGCCTCAGACTTTGACCGGCTATATCTCAAAAACTATTTTGAATTTTTGGAATCAGAAAAAAGCATTTTATAGCTTAGTAAAACCTAAATAAAATAAGATCAAAATTGTGAAAAAAGTATATACCCTCTCTTTTTCATAACAATAGAAATATATATATATATATATGCATGTAAAACTAAAATACACAAAATAAAAGTTTATTTTGTGTATTTTAATTTAATAAATGGCACATAAGAATAGTGGAGAGTCTCTCGCACCATAAAGGGACTTCACAAAACAAGTACATATGTATGAATAAAACTAAAAAATTGATTTACCTTCTCCCTATGTTGTTGAAAAATTTTACGAACAATCACAAAATTATTCAGATTGAATTAGAAATAGGCTTAGTGGTATACACTGGTCTTAGAAAACTATCCAGACCAAATAAACTTGTTGGACATTGAAGGGAAAAGTCAACAGGTTGTATTTTCAATTTTCATTAGGAAAAATATATTTCTACTCATAGTTTTGGAAGTTTTTACAATCGGATTTTGTAGTATAAGTTAAGATTAAACTGAGAAAAATTAAGAAAGACTGCTTAAAACTGCAGAAAAGATAGATTTATATCAAAATAGTCTGTTTTTGTCTTTTTTAATTCACTCATCCAAAAGATTCATACAAACTAGAAAAGTGTTGAAAAAATTTAAACAACTACATGTTTTTTGAACAAAAGTCAATATAAAAGTTTACTTTTAAAAACATTAATTAGGATTTCCTATCTGTGTAAAATACATAAGACGATTTCATATTTTTTGGTGGCATTGCAGACAATAAATCTGTATGAGTAGTTTTGAATTTCACTTTTATTAGTAAACTTCATGATATATAACATTTTAAAAATTAGCAAAAAAATGGATTTTTACGAAACTTTTAATAGTCGAAAATAATTAACATAAGTCAATGTAAAGTTTTTATAAATCAAAAGTAGATTTAAAAAAAAAACTAAATCAAAAAATTTTACTGAGATATAATTACAGAGCTTTAAAATTGTATTCAAATTAGTATCCAGCCAGCGAAGTGTTTTTAGTTTTAATACAACTTGCTATAAACAAATGGAACTGACTTGTTTTTTTAACAAATGCTTTGAAATGTGTTTTTTATATTAATGTTCTATAATCTATACACACTAGGGCTTGAAAAAAAGATATTAAACTAGTTTTTCTTTTGAATAGTTTTTAAATCTTGTAGATTTTTTAAATTACATGGTTTGCTGAGACTTAGTTTTAACAAGTCCGAACCTGACTGCAAAATCTTTTTATAATTAACCTGGTCCGCTGACGAGAATGTTGTCCACCTCTATTTATATACTATCCTAAAAAACTTACACCAAGTTATAAAATAAATAATAAAAAAATATTTTTTTTTATAAACCTACTTGGCATAATTATTAAAAGTATATACACCGAAATAATAGCATTAGGTACATACTACATACTTGTCCTGGACAAGACATTAAATCAAACTGTACTTATTTTGTAAGATTTAACAATCAAAAGGTTTTTATGTGCACTAGGTCCTTAAAAAAACTTATTAAGCGTTTTTTTTTTTACTTCAAAAAATAATAAATAAACTTTCTTTCGTTTCTAAATGCTTATTTTTCAAAAAATAAAAGTTATTAACTGAAAATACAGTTTTAATAAATTCAGTAAATTTCAGTAAATAAATAGTTTATAAAAATCATTAAGACAAGTGTTTAAGAGATTTGACGATAAGCATTGAGAACATTTTTAAAAAGTTTATTATGTTAAACGTAGAGAAAGATGTTTACGACGACATTTACGAACCATTAACAAAACCGGACTTCAGATTACGTTCGCAAATGTAATTTGTATCACCCTTATTATGTAGTCAATTAGTTATCGTAACAATAAATAAAAGACTGACAAGTATAATTCAGGATGTAAACTCTTTTGTTAGTGCAAAAGATAACTACAAGGGAATGCTAGTTAAGAAAGTTCTAAAGAATTGAATTAAAGTACAGATAAAAATAGCAAAATAAATAACATCATTTACTATTTTTCATGACACTATTCTTTTTATTGGTCGAGACAAAAAAACAGTAAATTCTTTTTTTAAATTCTTTAGCTAAAACTTTGGTCAAACTTACCTTTATAGCAAAATTTTTTAAGGAAAACTATAGAAAATTGTGTAGTCGAGCACAAAGAAGAATTTTTTTTCTTATTACCTTAAAACAAAAATAGATAATTAAAAAAACTAGAAAATGTAAGAATAATTTATGGTTGATGGCAATTTTTTTATATCTAACTTTATCTGCAGAGCGAGAGTGAGGACAGTAAAGTTTTAAGCAACAATAATAATAGTATACTGTAAAAAATTAAGTAAAAGAAGATTTATATATTTTTTTGTCTAAGGAACGAGGTGTACAAAAAGACCCTTTGGTCATCATTCGTACATAACACTTAGTTAAAATCATTCTGAACTAAAAAAAAATAACAGTAAAAATTTAAACTTTAATGAAAGAATCATCATGTTTAAATGTTAAAAGAAGATACACCAATCATAAATATTCTTTTATAGTAGTAAATACATTTTGAAGTACACAACAGACTTAAAAGTTAAAAAAAAAAATGTTAAACATTCTAGTCGAAATTTCGAATTAAATATAAGTTTGGAAGTTTTAGCCAGAAAAAAAAAAACTTAATTCATAAAAAAAGCAGTTATTGTATCATGGAAGAAATAAAATTATAAAACTAAACTAAAGTACAGCTTTAAATAAAAGAAAAGAACCTTATATTAATTTTATACTTTTTCTTAAAATTTATTTTTAATAATTTTAAACGTTTAGAATTTAGATTATTTTGGTGTGTATGCTTTAAAAGTAATTTGTTTTTCTTAAACATATGATACTTTTAAAATTAGAACTTGTGTTTTGTCGATTTAATTAAGTAACTAATAAGCTAGTCTACTTTTAAAGGCAAGTAAAACAATTTTTTCACAAAAAAAATTAAAGCTACAATAATAAGATGTATACATAAACTTAAAAAACTTTATAAGTTAAGATGCTAAAACAATATCATAAAAAAATAGAGAGCTTAATTAATATAAGTTTATTTAACAAGTTGTTCAACAAATTATTACTAAGCTAATAATTTTTAACCTATAAGGTTCATCAGAGCTTAAAATCAACAATTTTTATACAATTTATTGGAAAAAGTGTATAAATAAGCTTTTGTAATTAAATAAAAGTATAACATGTCTTGCACTTGTTTTAAATATACATAGTAATGTTTCTTTGTGCTATGTTTAATTCGTAAAGCTTTGCATTGCAGTAAATATTTGTTTTTATTTTAAGTTGACTACTGAAGAAGCCGAAAGGAAAAAAAAATGTTTTTTTAATATATAAACCTATAAATAAATAACTATCAATTAAAAACTTATTGTATTACAACAAACGTTGTGAGTATTAAAACTTTAAAATGAAATTATATATATTTTTTAAAACTTGTGTTTAATTTTCTTTGATGAAATTTACAACAATTTCAATTTTTTTTAAATAACAATAATTACCTAAAAAATAATTGAATAAAAAATTAAAGAATTTAAAGTTTTTTGAAAAATTTTTTGCTTAGTTTTTAATTACATATTTTATATATTTAAAAGTTTGGTCACAAAATTAAAATATCAAGTTTTACTATCAATTGTTTAAACTGTTTACAGTATATAAAACAATTTTTGCTGTTTTTTTAGGTTTTTCAGGCTAGGCTAGTTATAAGTTTAAAGTATTGCGAGAATGTTTTTTTCTTACTTTTTTTAAAGTAGTTATTTCATATTAAAAGTGTTATGAGATAGTTTTTTATGCATAAAATAAAAGTATGGGTGAAGATTGCAAGTTTGATAATTAAGCTAATATCAAGATTAACAATTACCTATTTTGAATAACAGTTTGATATATACAAAATTCTATATTAGCTTTAAGCTTAAGAACTGGATAGGTGTCAGAAAAGCACAGCGTTACTTTAGCACGGAGTGACACTTTAGTACGGCGTCACTTAAGCACGAAATAATTTTCTAATAATTAAAACTGTTCATATAAATGATATTTAATAATTTTATAACTATTACGTTAATAAACAAATAAATGTGAAAACTTGTTCTAAAACTTTTGATTATATCGTCTTAAAAATTATAGATAAAGTTTACACTGGGAAAACTTTAAATTAAGCTGTTTCTTAAAGTTTAAAAAAATAAAGATAATAAAAAAACGAAACAGGTAGAATAGTTGTTAAAGTAAGTATATTTACTCTTGTAGTAGTCTATATATAACTCTTTTAAAATTAAAGATACAATTCTATAGATAATCATAAAAAAGTTTCGAGATGTGTGGATTTATAAATTAGAAGAACTCAAATCTTTAAATATTATAATGTTCAAAGCTACTTGTATTTTAAAAATGAAATAATTAAGAATTTAAACTTAATGTATCTCAACTTTTGCTTAAAATTTAACCTTATTAAAATAGATTTAAGCCTTTTAGAAAAGTTATAAGAACCCTAGAGCTTGTACTTATTGCTAGCTTTAAAAAAATGGTTTTATGTCAAAAACTTTAAAGTAAAAGTATCAAAGCATTTTCATTTAAAAATACATAATAAATACAGTTAATAAAGTTTGCAAATTTACTTTAGTTTTAGTTTTAATTAGATCTTGTTAACTTTTAGTTTACATGTTGCATAGTTCGTTTTTAGATTTTTAAACATAATAGTACAAATGTTATTGAAAACTATAAAAAAAATTCAAAAGTAATTCTGCGCTAATATGTCACTCCGTGCTAAAGTGACGCCGTACTTTTCTGAACCGTTTCCTAAGAACTACCTGTAATGATAATTTGTCAAAACAGAACTAATCAAATTTTAAAAACTAATAAAGTCAACATGAATGAAAAACAGAGTTGTTTATTTATAAATTTGTTTTAATTATGACTTGTAGCTTGAGTGACAACAAACCATTGAGGTCATCATTTTTATTACTAAAGGTAAACCTTTTTATATAGTTAGTTAGTGTTATACTGTATTTGTTGCAAATTTTACAAAAAGAAAGTTGATTGATAAAAAACTCAAGAACGTTTTGTGTTGATTAACCATTTTTAGTAGTGATCTACTAAATCACAAAATTTTTGATTCGGCCGGATCCAAACCCGAATCTTATTTTCAAATAGGAATCGGCTGATTCCGGTTCCGAGTCCAAATCCGAGTATTTTAATAATTGGAATCCTAAAGATTTAAGCTGCTTGTAGTGTAAATAGAATACAAGTTTATAAATGATAAACATGTATTATATTATAACTTATTAAGTAAAAAAAGTTTGAACAATATTTTTAACGTGTTAATAAATACATTTTAATTTGAGAATATTTTATTTTAAAAGCTACCAAAAAACCAAATGTTTTGCTGTAAAAAAATCAAGCTACACACACAAGAACTTAGCTTTAATATTTTGATATCCATGCAAGCAACTTTAACAATTAACTTGTGTTTTTGTTATGCGAAACAAATAAATCATCGACTTTAATAAATGCTTAAAAAAGAAAACAAATCACGAACAAAGTTATAATATTTTACGTTTAGCCTAAGAGTTAGTATTTATAGTGACTATAGACGAATTAGAACAAAAACTTTTGCAAGTGTTTATATTTATAAAACAAAGTGCAATTGAAAATAACATTAAGCCGTAATAAATTGAAATATAATACCAACTATATTAAAGGCCTAAAAAAGAATAGAAATTACAATTGTGATAAAAAGTTTTTAAATACCACTCAGGATTACACTATCAACATTACAAAAATGAAGAATAAATTAATCTTATTAACTGTTTAAAAATATAAAACAAACTACAGTTGCAAAAGATGTCTTTTTTATACTACAAAAGACTATTCTTGTTTTTTAAGTTGAGGTGGAGAAATAAAGTATTTTGCCGGTCTTTGGAAGCTATCAATTACGCCATTCCTAGCAAAAACTACCATCTTCAGAAAATAATCTTTCAGAATACACAGAAGATGATAGTGCAGCAAGATATTTATTTGCAAAGCTGGAAAAATGTGGTATTTTGTTTTGTCCAAGTTTTACCATTTTAAGACTTTATCCATTTCATTTTCCGCATTCAAACATTCTGTAGCAAAAGGCTCTTTATATTTGCTTCAATTTCTTCATCAATATAGTCCTGTTGCTCGTACTCCTGTGTAGCTGTGTTTGATTCTAATTTAAACAAAGAAGATTAAGTTGAAAACTTCTTTTGAACAAAACTTACAGAGGGTTGTGATTTTGGCAATTCTGGTGGCAATATATCAGAATTATCTTTTTGATCAGCCTCAAAACAGATATGCTTATTAGTATTGAACACTTATGCAAAATTTTATTTTCCCTTATGTGGCCAAATTTTGATAATTTAAAGAAATTAATGTTTTTCACTTGACATTATGTTTTTCCTTTAAAAAACAACAAATAAATATAGTAAAACTAATTCCCAAAAAAACTATTTTTCACAAGCAAAATAAGTGTTAATTTATAATGAGTGTGTTTCTGATTTCTTGATTGAACTGGAAATAACTTGTTGGCTAAGGGAAAATAAGAGAATCAAATGAGAGAGCGCGTGATCTACAGTCCAAAGTCCATCGGAAATTCTAGAAAAAGAATCGAAAAACTATAAATACGCTTAATCAGAGCGTGAAGCAGGTCATTTTACCTCGAAACAAGCACGAAGCGACACTCTGCTGCTCGCAGATTTGAGCGTTAGCCGCCATCTTGGAAAAGCTAGATGACATCCGAGAAAACCTTCTTATTCAACAACGTCGACGGGGCGAACAACTCGATTTGAGTTGTTAACGTGCCATACTCATAAGCATACGTATACTGTAGCAGACAACTTCTTTGGATCAATTTGAACACTGAATTCCACGATTGAGTCCACAGCGTTCAAGGAAACAAACTTAAACATTCATCTTATCGAGTAAGCCCACACAGACTGTGGCGTCAACCTTAGCTACACTTCTACGAACAAGTTGTTTTCGTACTTTTAATTAATTCTGTCGTAATATTTATACATATTTATATTATCGTATCTACTTACTATTGTACTTGTATTGTAATATTTATATCATTTATTTATACATATTTATATCATCGTGCCTATTTAATATTGTATTTTATCGCCACGCTCCGACCACGGAAAGGTACCGAAAGAAGACCAAGCAAACGTTCATCAAGATTCTGTATACGAGACGGACCAACGTCGAGTGCCAGAAACTGAGCGACCGGAGACCAGTGACACGTAAAGGAGGGAATCCAGAGAACGTTTCCCTTCTAATTATTAACTTTAAGTATTTAGATTTATTGCGAGCTGGCATTGCGTTTATTTGTACATAATAAAACAACATTACTTAGTTTTATTATATTTAGTTATATAAATTATATAGTTATGTCCTTAAAACCCCTAAAAAAGGCATTAGTCTTAAAAGTGCCACGCACAAGTTCGCGAACCGAAATGAGTTGTTCCGAGACTACTGCTAACCTGGAATCTGATGAGATTGTCGAGCCTGAGATCGAGGCAATTTTGAAGGAAACCAGTGAGGCTCCTAATCCGGGTAACAGTATTAGCACTAAATTTTAGCTCCTCTATAACTTTATTTTTGAGGTAAGAAGGGAAAGCGGAAATTTGACAGCGTGAATCAACAGCTGTTGGGAGTAGTAGTAATTTGTTGTCATTCTTTTTAAGTTGTTGTTATACGTGTAGAATAGGGTGGGCAATATATGTCTCGCGGACCGAATCTGACCCGCGAAGTTAAAATGACCGGCCCGCGATAGAAGTGTCCGTCCAGCAAAATTCAATATTACAAAATTTAAAAAATTTTGAGTCATATTTTTACAAAACAAAACTGTAAGATTTTGACATAAAAACATGTTTAAAAATAGCTTTTCAAACTTATGTCTACTGATAAAAAACGACTTTGTCCTAATACTTAGTAATAAAATACCCAAGGAAGTTGTTTGTTTAAATCTGATATTTTACATACCAACCTTTGACATTTACCGATTTTTTGGTATTTTTTTTTGCTTATGTTCCAAAGTTTTTCGTGGAAAACTAATGCTTTTTATTAAAGCGTTTAAAATCTAAAAAAGTTCAATGTTGTTTACGAATGGATAAATACTGATGTGTTATAAAAAGGTGACAATTTAGGGGTCGGCGATTACAGATAAAACATGAATAAATGAACTAAACTATAGGCTTATATACTAAGTATAGGCAATGTAAGAGTGAAGAGGTTAAGTAATTGTATTGTTTATTGAACGACAAAATAAAGCGCTCTAGATAATCGGTCCAATGATTTTTTTGTACGAAGAAACCTTTTGGTTTAATTGAGGTTGAAGCGAGTCTTAGTGGGATGATTCGTGAGCCTATGGTTAAGGTTAAATATTAAAAATTTTATAGAATAAGTTGTTGAAAATAGTAATTTTATCAATGAATTAAACTTAGCATGTTTCACTAATTATATTGATGAAATAGATATTTTCAATTGTTCAATCTTTAAAAAAAAAAAAAGTGCAACAAATTTTAATTTTTAGCATGACTTATTCCGTATTTTAAGTAAAAAATCTGGAAATTACTGGTTAATTTTGAATCGTTTTGTATAAGCTTTTATTATAAGCTTAAAATATTAAGAAAAATGTTTTTGTTAAGACTAATAATTTATGTGCAAATAATCCACGTTTTGCTTTTAGATAAATGTTTTGAACATACGTATTTTATATTAAGTATTAATAAAGCAAGAACAAGTAGAAATAATACGAGTTAAAGTTTGCATTGCTATTCAAATTACGACTCCTGAATTCTGAAAATTTTAAGTCTTACAAAAGCATTTAAAAGTACCATCTCTAAAAACAATTTATAGCTGAAAAAAAAATCACACGTACGTCTAATTAATGACATTGTAATGTTAACAAAAAATTAAAAGTTACACTTATTATTATATGAGAAAAATCATATATATTTAAAAAGTCATATATTAAAAAACTTCTTTTTACCATTCCTAAAAAGTATACCAAATTTCTCATAATTAAAAAAGGTTTTTGTAGTTCTAACTAATAAAATTACAGTAACAAAAAAACAAAATAAAAATTAAAAATATGCAATTAGAAATAACAAAGTATTATAAAAATTTGAATTGTCAGAATTTGAACAGTCATGCACCCAGATTATGATTTACATTTTGTCTTAGTTTATGGATTTATAGGGTATTAATGAAAAACTTATGCAACATTGCTGTATTTACCGTAAATTATTGTTTTTTTATTTGCATACACTTTAGATTTTAGTTTTTAATTTTATTTTATAAGATTACATTTCAGACCAGTGGTCATCAAAGTGTGCACAAAATATATTTTGGGGTGCTTAAAATTTGTTATTAGGATCAAAAGTTATTCCAAAATCTGAAAATTACACTAGATATTCTTGAGTTCATGATGAAAAGCAAAACTAGTAGTGATAGTAAGTTACTAAGCTATAAATCAAAGCTCTGTTTAGAATTAAACTACCGAAATAGCTAAAATTAACAAAATATGATTTCAAATTAAGTTAAGTTTTAAATTAAAGTTATCGTTTATTATAAATTAAAATGCATATAAAAAACTATATTTAATTTGTTGGATTGTAAACAAAATAATCAACAGAATGGATTAACTAGCTCAACAAACTCTTAGAAATGAATTTCTTATATAGAAAAAATACTTAAGTCTCAATAAGTAAACTACTTATGAAATTGAAAAACTTAAACTTTAGATAGATAAAAATACCACAAAATTTAACTTAGTTCTACTTTGTATTCGTACGACAAAAAAAAAACAATATAAATATTTGGTCCAAGGACCTAGTACACGAAGTCGCGCATCACGGATTCAACTTAATTTTTATAGTAACTAAACTTAGATTAAATACTTATTTCAACTCAAAAACAAAAAAAAAACACCAAAAATCAAAAGGGGCAAAAAAAGCAACCTATTCCTTTTCATTATCAGAAGAGAAGTTCTCAAAAGTTTCCGTTATTTTCTCCTCCAATTGCTGCCTGTGTTAGTCCGCTTTTTCGACAGAAACTCGTAATTTTCAGTAGCTTTTCTCTTTAGCCCCTCGGCTGCCAAGCTGTCGATTTTGGCCCACTCCAAAACCAGCCTTCTCCCGGCCATTTTCGTGGACTGTTTTAGAGCTTCAAAGGCTTTGCTGGCGTTTTTCCTGGACTTGAAGTCAACAAAACCAAAACCTTTGTGCTGGCCGCCTCTACCCAATTGGCCAGCCTCACCGACATGAGCTCGCCAAACTGCGAGAACAAAGAATGAATTTCCTGCTGGGTTACAGAGAATGTGATGTTCCTTACCAGGATCTTTGTACTGCTTTCCTGTTTCTGGTTCTCCGCCGCCTTCCTCAAAAAAGCCGTCTTGTCTTGAGTGAGCTTCTTGTCCGACTTGTGCAGTTCCAGCTTGTGGTTATCCAGATAATATGCTTAACTAAAATTTTAAGATAAAATATTAAAATAGTCAAACGTGTACGTAAATGAAAAACTTAAGTAAGCACTATTCTTATTTTCTAAATTTACTATTTTGTTTCTAGATGTTTAGATATGATATGATTTTATTTTTAAGTCTTTGAATATATTTTTAAGGTGTAAAGAAGTTAATAAAAGTTAACTCACACATTTAGAAAAATATTCTCTTACTTTTTTTAGTTTTTTCTAATGACTTAGATCCATTTTTTATTTGCTTTTGTTCTAAAAATTTACGTTGTAGTATGTAAAAAACTAATGCACTGAATCGAAGCGTTTTAGATCTAAATAAATTTGCAACTGTTTTATGACGGATAACTATTTATATATTGAAATAGGGTGACCAATTTGGGACTAAACGTCAAAATCAGCGGTTTAGATAAAATATGAATACATTTAGAGCTAAACAATTGGCAAATATACTAAGTATACACATTGTAAGAGCGTAGAAAATAACTAATTATATTATTTATTCAATGTATACGACACAAATAGAGCGTTCAAAATAGTTGGTCTAATGATCTGGTGTACGGAAAAGTCTTTTGCTTATCTTTTCGGTTTAGTTAAGGTTAAAGCGAACTTTGACGAGATGATTATTGAGTCTATAATTAAGATTATATTCTAAAAACATCATAATTATATACAATATTTAGAATGGTACTTTGATCAATAAAGTTAAACTTAGCAAATTAAACTAATAAAATTGATAAAATGAATATTTTCTAACCATTGTTCAATCTTTTTAAAATTAAAAAACTATTGGAACAAATTTTGGTGTTTAGCATTTGTGGTTTCAAATATATTACAAGTTAAGAATTAAAAAAAAACATAGTACAATATACTTATCTTCGTAAATAACCACTCTCTCACAAAATTCTTGAAAATGACAGAATGAAGTTTCGTAAGAAGGACTTCATTGATTTATTTTTACAAATTATTATTTTTTAATCGTTAATTTTTATTCTAAAATGAGATGTAAGAAACCTTGAAGCTTAAGAAACAGCTGCATAAGAAATTTTCACTATATTTATTTAAATGGTTACGCACTATATTTACATATGACTATGTTCTCATGAATTTGTTAACGTATAGTTTGTTCTTTGACCTCTTAGAATGTGAAATTCAATAACGGGTCAATTATGCACGAAGACATTTTTGCACAAAAATACTTTTGCACGAAGGGTTATTTTAGCACGAGAGTACTTAGAATTGAAAAAAAAAAGAAAAACAAAACAAATAAAAAAAATAAGTTACCTACTGAGGGTAAGACTTAGGTGTAACAGTGGTAGTAAAAATTTAATAGAAAAAAAACTATTGAAAAATATTATTAAAAACTAAACGGAAAAAATAAATTAATAAAGTAATAAAAAGAAGAAAAAGTTACTAACTGAAGTTAAGGGTTAGGGGTACCAGAGGTAATAAAAAAAAAAAAAAGAACAAAAAAAAAAAGTTGAAAAATTTATCAACCCATGCAAAAACGGCACTTCATCAAAAGTGTCTTTGTGCAAAAGTGAGACCTACCAGTAAAATTCAACTACACAAGTGGTACACCGTCCTTTTTTATGTTAATTAATGTTGTGTTATTATGACGTTTAGTTAATAAAATGGTATATGTTGGTTAAGGTCTTATATAAGTTTTTGGTGTTAGTGTTACACTGTATTAGTTTTAAATTTTACAACAAACAAATGTTTTAAAGAAATTCAGAAAATTTTGCGATGCATTTCATAAATATTTTTTTATTTTACTAGAAGCTTTTTTATTGTTTAGTTTTTGCTAAACGATTCATATATACAAAAAATCTAAAATTTTTTGATGTCATGTAATATATCGTGTTAGCAAACATAACATTTTGAATAAAGTTTGAAAAATAAACACAATTTATGAAAAATAAAAGCTTACAGTTATTTAACACTTAATTAATTTTTATATAGTGTTAGCAAGTAATAACTGTTAGGTAAATCTTGAAAACAATACAAACTATAATTTAGAAACGAAAAATAAAAAAACTAACCAACTTATGTTTGTAAAACTTGTAGGTAGTATTAGTAAATATTAGTCAATGAAAAAAAGTTTAAAACAAATTTTAAATATAACAAACACCCTAGGAGTTAGAGAAATATAAGTCAACTTTTGATTAATACAGATTGTTTTATGTTTTTTTTTAAAGCTGAAAGATGTTTTAAAATTTATTTTACTATGCACTACCAATTAGCAGATTATAAATAACAGTATTGTCGCTTTTTTAAGTGAGGTCATACATAATGTTTAACAAATTTATCATGTAGTTAACGTTATGCTAAATGAGTAAATTAATATACGTTAAATACTAGTTTTAAGTTAAAAAAGCAGGCTGTGTGTTAAAATTAGTTCTAATGGCTAAATTTTAATTCGTTTACTTATAATAAGCTTTTAAATTTTAAGAAAAATATTGATTGTTAAGACTAATAATTAATGTGAAAAGAATTTAACTTTCTCTTTTTGCTATAAATATATACTTTTGAACACACGTATTTCTTATCAAGTATTAATAAAGTCTTAACAATTAGAAACAATACGACTTAAAGATTACAATATTATTCAAATTACGACAACTGAAATTCTAAAGTTTTAATACTTTCCAAAAACATTTTAAAGATATCATTTCAAAAAACAATTTTAATTTGAGAAAAAAAATCACATGTAATTCTAATTAATGAGTTTGTTATAGTAAAAATAAAATAGTTTTGAATTAAAAAAGCAGGCTGTGTGTCAAAATTAGTTCTACTGGCTAAATTTTAATAAGTTTATGTAAGCTTTTATTATAAGTTTTAAAATTTTAAGAAAAATATTGATTGTTAAGACTAATAATTAATGTGAAAAGAGATTAACTTTCTCTTTTTGCTATAAATATATGTTTTCGAACACACGTATTTCTTATCAAGTATTGATAAAGTGTTAACAAATAGAAATAATACGACTTAAAGGTTACATAACTATTCAAATTACGACAACTGAAAATCTGAAGTTTTAATACTTTCCAAAAAAATTTTAAAGGTATCATTTCAAAAAACAATTTTAATTTGAGAAAAAAAATCACATGCAAGTCTAATTAATGAGATTGTTATGGTAAAAATAAAAAAAATTGTTATACTAGTTCAGCGGTAGGCAAACTGCGGCCCTCGAATTGTAAATCTGCGGCCCGCGAGCATGTTTTTTGTTTAAATGGGCTGTGGCCTGGAAAAGAAAAAGCTGCGGCCCGCGAGCATGTAAGTATGGCCCTCGAGCATGTAAATTTTACCTGCTAAACAAAACTATATTCTAAATTGACTTTTTCGAAAATAAAGCAGTATTTTTATTAGTTTTGTTTTTAAGTTTATGTTTATAAATTAAAAATCATTTATTATCTTCACTGCTTAAGCTTAAATATGTGGAAAAAGACAGATAGTAGTTCTAGCAATTTTTCTTTAGTTTAGGTTTTGCTTTTCCTTTCAAACAACAACATCTTGGAGTGTATACAAAAGCCTTCGTGCTTGTATTGGAAAGTTTTTTAGACTGAGTAACTTTACAGTGCAATAAGTAATTTTATTTAGTATAAAGATTTTTTTGTGTACAAACATTACAATGTTTTACTAACTTGTCAATTCTTTATAGTTTAGGCCTTTGGTTTGACATGTGATTATAAAAATGTTTTATTTATAACTATTTTATTACTAAATTGAAATTTCCAAAGAAACAATTAAAAGAAATCAAAAACTATTTAATAAAACTAAAAAAAAGAGTTAATTTGTAAATTATTTTGTTTAAATAGTTATTGAATCCGAATGTTATCAAATCCAAAATGATACAGTTAGAACAGTCGTACACCCAGAAAAAATTTAAATTTTGTCTTAGTTTATGGTATTATAGGGTCATTTATTAAAAACTTACGCAACATTGCCTGTGTTTTCTGTAAATTATCGTACTATTTCGTTTTTTTCAAAGATTACATTTCAGGCCAGTGGTTATCAAAAGTGAGACCTAGTAAGTTTAACTTCATTGATCAAAGTACTATTGCAATAATATATTGAACTATTGAGTTTTATAATATTTAAGACCAAAGACTCTATAGTCATCTTATTAAGGCTCGCTTGAACTTAATTTAAACCGAAAGGTTTTTTCGTACGCCAGGTCCTTGGACCGATTATTCTAAGCGCTTTGTTTTTTAGTTCAATCAAGAGTATAAATTGGTGACCTCTACACTCTTACACTTAGTATATAAGCAAACAGTTTAGCTCTAAATTTATTTATATTCTGTCTATAATCGCTGACTCCTAATTTGTCACCCTATTCTAATACATAAGTAGTTATCCGTTCTTTACCAACATTTAACGAAAACGCTCCAATTTAAAGCATGAGTTTTTCACATATTACAACGTAAAATTCTATAACAAAAAATTTAACCAAGTCTATGAAATAAAATCATTAATAAGAAAAATACGCGATTTTTTTCTTATTAGAAGGGTGTAACTAACTTTTTCATATTTTTATTTGTTAATGAAAGTTATTACATCTTGAAAGCTTACAGGTTAATTCTTACTTAATGTAAAAACAAAAACGTTTTTAAAACATCAACAAAAGCGCTTATCTAAATTTTTCACTTATAGTTAAATATTAAAGCATTGTATGTTCAAGTTACAAAAAATATTATGTCATTAAAACAAAAGTTTAAAATAGATGTTTATACTAATGTTGCTTATACTATTATTGAAAAATTTTATTACTTTTTTAAACATTTTTTTTTCTCAATGCTAATATTACAAGCTAATTTCTGATGGGTAAGCATTTTGCTTAAATATTCAATTTATTAAAAACAACTAATCTAAAATTTTATCTATGAATGCTGACCTTTGACGTGCATCCCCTAGCTTGTAAAATAATTTTTGAACAACAACACGTTTAATTTCAAAATTTAAGATTGGCTTCACATTAATTCAAAAAAAAAAATTTTTTAATACTGAAAAATAAATAAAAATTAAACGCATTATTATTTAGGCATTATTAAAAGTCAAACTTATTAAAATTTTATATTTAAAATAGTTAATATTTACCAAACTAAAGTCGTTCACACATTAATTTTAAAAGAATTAATTAGTACTTATTTTGTAACAATATATTCATAGCAAAGTTGTAAATAAAAGCTAATTTAATAAACAAAACCATAAGTTGTTACCTTGAAGATTTATGATAGAAAATATTTAAATAAAATTAATTTAATAAAAAATATTTCAAATTCAAACAAAACATAAACTTTTCATAAACTTGTTTAACGTAAGTCTATAAGTCTCTTAAAACAAATTAAAAATCATCTGTATCTTAGAAGTTTATACTGTATACTGAAAGTTTTTCCAAAATATTTAAAACGGATTTATTGTTATTATAAAAAGCTAAAAAAAGTCATAACAAAACTTATAAGAACAAATGTCTAAGAAATAATGAAATTTAATTGGCTTCATTATTGAAATTAACTAACATTTAAGAATGACTTGTCTTTAAAGTTTTTGCCTAGAAAATTAGTCATAAGTAGTAATGCTTACACACTGTACTAAAAAACAAGTTAAATTTGGCAGATACAAACGTAATCTACAATGCAGTTTTATTTTTAAGGGACCATTTGTGTACCGATTATTTAAAGAAAAAATGCATTTATAAATATTTGCTTTGTTAAGATACAGATGTAAAGTATAAAAAGCATAAATACGGTATGAATGTTTGAAATAGTGCAAAAAAAGTTAAAAGTTTTTCAAAATTATGGCTAAATTAATATCATTGGAATTGAGTTTTCTTCTAAGAATTTCTTTTTTCTCTTAAAAACTCCATCTATAATAGTAAATGTTATTAGTTTTTAATCAACTTTTTTTTTCAAACTCATTCTTATAGCGAAGTGATTATAAACTTAGTACGAATTTAAATAAGTTATCAAGGAACAAAATGTTATGGAATCATTTAAAAATTTTAGCTATGATTGTACACTACTTTACTTTAAACCTTAAAAATTAAAACATGCTGAATATATTTTAACAGTTAGCTAGTAGTTTGAAAAAAAAAAATTCAAATACAAAAAGTTTGAATTACTTTTTATATTTTCGCTTTTAATCAATTGATCAGTTATATCAACTGTTGTTAGATAAAAAAAACTTTGTAAAACATGTTTATAGCATGTTATACAATATAAAAGACAAAACTTAATTTTATTAAATCTAATATTTAGTAATATTAAAAAAATTAAATATTTCTGTTATAACACACAATTTAAACCTATATATATATATAAAATTCAACTAAATTTTGTTAAATACTAAGTAAGTTCAACTTTACTTTCTACTTGAATCCATTGAAGTATCTTTAATTAATTTTACTTCATGAAATAACTTGTAAACTTTTAGAAATGCAAATTTTCTTAAACAAAATCATGCAAAGGTTGCCAAAGGTTTTTTGAAAAAAAAATTCAAGGTTTTCTGATTTTCCTACAGGTTTTTTGGTCAATTTTTAGTATAGATATAAGTTTAAGGAAAAAAATATTTTAAAATTATGGGTTTTATGTTTGTTTTAACACTGTAATTTATTTTTTCTTATTATGTTAGTGTCTTTCAGCTTAAGTGGCATAGGTTTTAATGCCTAGGTCCTTCGTTTGACAATAAACTTTAATAGTAATAACAAAATAGTATAACAACATTCAACAGAAACTGTAAAGCTAATTCAAATGTGTTTAAAATAATAAACATAATAATGGTTTTTTGTTCTACATGATAGATTTTTCGTACCTAGTAAATTAAAATTTAGGTATATATATGTAATAAACGTACAAGAATTTTTAGTGACTTCTGCTTTTTTATTTGTTAGTTTTCTCTCTCACAAAGAATTTAGTTTTCTCTTCGACTTAATTGACTTTTTCTAAAAAAAATGTATGAATATCAAAAATATGTTGAAAGCAACTTGTAATTTAGTTAAAAATCTATTGAACAAGATCGAGTTCAAGGTTACAAAAGGTTTTTTTAGATTTCTTCCAGATTTTAATAAAAAAAATTATTGATAAAATGAAAATATCTTTATGATAGATTTTTTGTATCTATAAAATTTTCGTTACTTTACATTTAAAAATTGTTTAATTTTCCAAATTTTTTCAGTGATTATTGTTCAAAAAATATTTCAAAATTTATCAAACTCCAGGTTGTTCTAGTTTTTTTGTTTCATTTTCAGGTTTTTTTCAGGATTCAAGGTCTTTTGGCAGCCCAATCAATTTGTGAAAAAAAGATTAACCTACCTATGGATTCGAAGTTGCCAAGTTTTCTGGTGAAATTTCTTCCAGGTTTTTAAAGGTAAATATTTTAGGTCTATTTTTAGTTTAAAACTAGGAAAGCAGGGTTCGTGCGCAAAATTTTTGTTCATTTAGCCTGACATAGAACAATTTAGCCTGACATTTTTTCAAAGTAAGGAAAATCCCCTTTAGAAGTCATTTTAGGTATTGGGGGGTCTTGATTAGTACTATTGTAGTCTCCGATTTTAACCAGTTTTATCTCAATATACTTTGAGCTTTAAAAATCTGCAAAAAAGCAACTCATAGCTTAGTTACAACTCAATAAATTAAGACTAAATTGTGAAAATGATTGACCTCCCCTATGCCCTTAACATAACAAATTCAGTGATAAGTTTTAAAATAAGTGTTATATCTAATCTATTACTAGTGTAAAAATTTAGTATATACTACTAAACACAATTGTTAAATTTAATTAAGCACTAAGTAATAACATTATAACCAGAAGGTTTATAATAAAACAACGTGCATTGTCGTGTTTTATTAGAATTTAAAATGAAACGCTTACACGAGTATTAAAATAAGTAAAAAATGTTTATTATAGTATTTTGATTAATACTTAAAATTGATACATAATTATAAATCCTAAACTCATAAATACAGTGATTGATGACGTCGTATCAGATTTAAAAAGATTACACTTAAATTAAAAAGAACCTTTAATGTTTTGTTCCTGTAAAGAAAAATGAATTGTACCCACAAAATTTAGTACTTACATCTTAAAGCTATGTTTTAGTGTTGTGAATATCTCTAATAACTTTAAACAAACAGTAAATTTTATGAATAAACTGCTAAGAGCTTTAATCTAAAAAGTATTTGGTATAAAGCCTTTAAATTAGAAATTAAAACAGTTCAACCAACTAAGCTCTGAAAAACATAGCTGATGTAAACAAATTCAAACAAACATCTAAGTTGTTGAACTAAACTGTAATGTTTAAACTGTATTTTGTTATGAATTTTCATAATTATGACGTATATAATCTACTCAAAACAAATATTGAATGTTCTTAAAAGTTTTTCAGAGATTCAACAAAGGGTTTTAAGCATTTATTTTTACAAATACTGACGGATTTTGAATTTAATAACCAAATCTTTAATTAGAAACAAATTCACATCTCAATTTGATCTTAAAAATATTTCTCAATTTTTTTAATCAAAAATTTTCAAGCATTTGAACTGAGAAAAACTGAGATTCTCAAGTTTTTAAATAAAAAAAACTGATTTAGCCTGACGTTTTCAAACTTTTTTCAAAAAAACTGATTTAGCCTGACTTAGCCTGATTTAGCCTGACGCGCACGAACCCTGGGAAAGGTTAGAATCTGTGCTTAAATAGTATAACAACATTTAAAAGATACTGTAAAGCTACTTTAAATGTGTTTTTTAAATAAAAATACATTTTTATGAAGACATAACAATTTCATCTATATGGTAGATTTTTCATTTCAAATTAAAATTTTACCACCAAGTAAAAGAATGTTTAAAATTCCAGGATTTTCAAAGTTATTTAGTGATTTTTGTTCTTAGGTTTAATGTTTTTTACTGGTTTTTGTTCAAAATTCAATGTTTTATACTGAATTTTGTTCAAATTTCCAGGTTCTTTAACAATTGTTGTTCAAAATTCCAGTTTTGTTCAAAATTTCTCAAATTCCAGTCTTTTTTAGCTTAAATTATCAAATTCAAGGTTTTTCCAAGTTTTTGCAGAATTCAAAGTTTTTTAGCAACCCTGTGAATTTAAAATCAGTACCATTATTTCAGGTTAAATTCCAGGGTTTTCAAGGTTAACTAGTGATTTTGTTCTAAAATCAATGTTTTTTTTTGGTTTTTGTTCAAAATTCAATGTTTTTTAAAAAATTTTGTTCAAAATTTCTCGAATTCCAGGCTTTTTTAGTCTTATTTGTCGAATTCCAGGTTTTTCCAGGATTCAAGGTTTTTTGGAAACTCTATGAATTTAAATTCAGTATCTATATCTATTATAATTTTAAAAATAATGATAATTAAAACATCAACCTGATCTTGACCAGTTTCATCCGATGCCCCTTCCTCATTTGGATCCAGCAGATCATCTCCGTCCAACTGGCGCCTTTTTCACAACTAATTTGGTAGGAAGGAGGCAGACAACTACCTGCGCTGCGGCCCGCCTTCCACGCTCCCGTCCTCATTGGAGGTGATCTGCAAATGGACCTAAAGTTGGAGGAGATGTAGCAGTTGATGAACTGCGTGGGGAGGAGGCCGATGACGGGCGCCATCATGAAGTGGCGCACTGGGATGTTCGACATCTTAATATTTGCAAAAAGTTGTTTTAGAAAAAATTGTTTTTTTAACAGTTTGAAAACAAAAAACATTTACTAATAAACTTTTTTTTTTCAAATAAAAAAATGAAATTAACATAACTCACCGTGATCAAATCGTTCTGCAAGTCGAACAGGATGGGAGTGAGCCTCAGCAAAGAGATGATCTTTATCCCCGAAGAACCGACGAGGACTTTCAGGAAAGCCTGCAGCTTTTCCTTGTCGTCATACCTCCTCCTGATCAGGTTGAGCAGGCAGGTTGAAAAGCCGCTTGCAGATGATGTGGTTGATTGAGGTGGCTACCAAGACCATCATCATCATGATCACTATGGCGAACCCATGGAAGTAGCCGGCGGCCAGATTGAACACGATATAGCCAAAGGTGAAGGGAAGGGAGAGGAAGAAGAAGCAGAGCGAGATGACAAAGAGGGAGTGGGGCAAGTTCTGATCCTGCATCTTGAAGAGGAGGTTCGTCACGATTTTCAACACAATGTTGCTCCGGAAAATCAGGTAACTCTTCATCTACTTTAGCGCATGAAATGAATGTAAAATTATTAAACTAAAATTGAGATAATCATACTATAATAAATAAACTTAATTTACCTAATTTTTACTGTGTTTACAATTAACTAAGTTTAACAAATGAAAACATAAATATAAACTAACTAAAGTTTAAACTTCCCTAAGCTTGAATGTTCAATTTATATAAATTTTAAATATATCTAGTAAAAGCTAATTTAATTTTTTTTAAACTACGGGCATAAAATTTTAAATCTTTTACCAAAGCAATAAAAAACTAGTTAGCCCCTAACCCTACCAAATTTTTAAACTCAATGGAGCAAATAGACTTTAAGCCTTAGAATAGCTAACTTATTATGTAAATACCCATAAATTTAAGTATAGAGTTATTAAAATATAGAAATATCAAAATTTTGTTATATTTATTATTCAAACTACAACTTGATCAAATTCAAACCCAGTAATAAAAGCAACAACAATTTCAATTTATAAAATATTTATCAAAGTTAAAAGGATTTAAGTTAAAAAAGTCATCCTATTTGTAAAAAAAATGAAAATATTAAAAACTTAAACTTTAAATTAAAGAAACGATTAGGGAAAATGTACTAAGTCATAAAGACCTAAAAAACACTTAAGTAAAAATTAATCTATTCTTTATCTTCATCTGAAGACAAATTTTTCAAAGTTTCAGTGATTTTCTCCTCTAAATCTCTGCCCGTGTAAGTCCGCTTCTTTGACAGAAACTCGTAATTTTCAGTAGCTTTTCTCTTTTGCGCCTCGGCAGCCAAACTGTCGCTTTTGGCCCACTCCAAAACCAACCTTCTTCCGGCCATTCTCGTGGACACTTTGAGAGTTTCGAAGGCCTTGCTGGCGTTTGTTTTGGACATGAAGTCAACAAAACCAAAACCTTTGTGCTGGCCGCCTCTACCCAACGTTGCGTTGTTTTTTATTGGCAGCTTCACCGACTTGAGCTCGCCAAACTGCGAGAACAGATGATGAATTTCATGCTGGGTTACAGAGAATGCGATGTTCCTCACCAGGATCTTTGTACTGTTCTCCTGTTTCTGGTTTTCCGCCGCCTTCCTCACAAAAGCCGTCTTGTCTTGAGTGAGCTTCTTGTCCGACTTGTGCAGTTCCAGCTTGTGGTTATCCAGCTCGGAGTACTGCAGCCGCTTTATGCTTTCAATGCCGTGCTTGCTTTGTTTGTACTCCACAAAACCGTATCCCATCGATACCTGCTCCAATCCTTTGATCTTCAGACTGATATGGCACTTTTCAACTGGCCCAATCTGCTCAAAATGCTTCTGAAGGTCTTCTTTAGTCGTGTCAAAGTTCAAGTTTTTCACATAAATGGTCATTTTGTCCGCACTTGCAACATCTTCTTTATTTTCCTCTACTTTTTTGTCTTTATCAACTTCAACTTCATCAGTTTCAATTGTTTCTTTTTTAGCTTCAGCACTTTCAACTGGAGCCCACTCAACTATTAGAGGTTTGTTTTGAAATGGTCTGTAGGCTGTCTTTTTAAAACCTCTTTTAGCTTCAAAGGAGGTAGAAAACTTTATTAGGGCTGTTGTGTTGGCAGGAGATAGTAAAAGCTTCTTTATGTTTTTATCACACTTCCAATTATCTAAAAAATGTCTTATTTCACTGCTTGTTGAAGTAGAGTTTAAATTTTTTACAATTATCATTTTGCTCTTTTCATTACGCTCAGCTGTAGGATTTTCATAGATGGTTCTTTTTTAATCCGTGAATTTCCAACCACTTTTTTGTTTCCTGGGTCAAACTAGTGCTAGCCATAGCCATTTTGACATTGGCACTAAAACCCTTTTTGCTGTCATTCATCATTTCCAGCTTGTCAACTCCATGTCTTTCTTGCATGACGTTAGTCACTTGGTTTTCATCTATATAAAAAGTTGACCAGTTGTATGAGCTGTACATGTCACTTCTCTGCTTAGCGTACTTTTTATTCTGATAAGAAGATACATTGTTGAATTTATTAACCTTCCTTGCTTTTTTCTCATCTTTTGGCAAAGATGGCAGGATGTTGATCATTCTTCCTTGAAAATAAGTGTTGTCCAGCTGTTTCAAAGCCATCAATGCGTGCTGAGAGCTGGCGTAAGTGATGTATCCTCTCCCTATGTTCTGGTTGGTAGCCCTATAAGTCATGAGTGTGATCTCTGTGACCGGACCTATTTCTTCAAAATACTCCTTGAGTTCGTCTTCAGTGCAGTCAGAACAAAGATTCCTGACAAATAGTCTCCCATTTTCAGCAACATCAGCAGCATCAAGGTCTAGCAAGTTCTTTACTTTTTTGTAATGCTGTTTGACGTCAGGCTTTTTGGTGTTGTTGATAAATTTGTGGACTTGGATATCTATTAACCTGCCATTCATGTAGTCTTTGTTGCTTTTAAGCGCTTTTTGTTGGTCTTGCTCAGTGAGGAATCTCACCAAAACTGTTCCATTTTTTTTACCTTTAGTTTTCTTTTGTTTGTCAATTGTGATAGGCTTTAAGGGATAAAAAAAATCTTCAACCATTTTGTTGGTCACTTTAAACAGGCAGCCCTTCATTTTAACCCAGAAGCCCTCTGTGCTTGTATTGTTCATATTTTTGGTCAAGCTTGAGGAAACGAACACTTTTATCTTTCTCTCCACAGCAAACTTCCACTTTTATCTTCTTGTGCATCACAAAGGAGTTGTTGAGCTCATTGAGAGCGTGGGAAGCCTCCTTGTTGGTTTTGAAGTCAATAAAAGCCATCTTCCTGGACTTTCCCTTATTGTTCTGCTTCAAGCTGCAATCTATTACTCTTCCATATTTTGAAAATACTTTCTCCACTTGCTTTTCATCGATTTTGCTTGGCAGAGATGTCACGCACAATCTTGTATACTTTTTCATATTTATTAAGTAATGCTGTTAGAACAATTACGCGTTTTTATTAATTAAAACTAATTTAGAACAGTTATGTGTGGATTAATACTTAATAATGATTATATGTGAAAATATTATAAAAAATGAAAACAATTCATGGTGCTATTACAGTTTTGAGATTTTAAATTCTAATTTTGATATAAATAAAAAGTGTACATCAACTTTTCTTTTAGTCTCTTTGAGTCTTAAATCTAAGAAAATTTCGATATATTTACTATAAACAATATTCTAAGTTAAATTTTAAAGAAGTTTTTTTTCAGAGATACTAAACTAAATTTGCAAAGATAAATGTTTAATAACTGTGATAATGGCAAATCAAAAACATTTACAAAATCTTAGGTTCGAAATGAACTGCACTTTTTTGTTTAGATGGAAGATTAGTTTTTGCATAGAAAATTTCTACTTTAATAAGTTTAATTATTACGCCACATTGTTTTTTGTTTTATTGTATAACTTTAGTATTAATTTTTAGTAAAGTGAAATTCATTTCGAACCTACAGATGTGCTCTGCTCTTTTTTTAATTGCAATTTTAACAATAAATCATATATGTACTGTGACAAAAAAACTTCTATATAGTAATTTAAAGTAATTTAATATTTATATATAAATAATACACATATATACATATTTATTTATTTGATTATTATATAACAAACAACAGATTTATACAAATTTTTCGTGTAAGAGATTTATTATGCCATATAATTTTCAGTAAAGCTATTGTTTATTATAAAATCTAAAAATAAATTTAGAATTTAAAAGTTTTATAAATACTATGACGTAGTAATAATGAAGGTTTTTGTGCGGCAAGTTAAGTTTGAAAAATACGCTTACTTAAGTTTTCTTAGTGGTTTAAGAATTGTGCATTTTGAAAAGTTTGGAAAATTTTTATTAAAATTATGTTTTAAAGTGCTCGTGTTTGCGGCTTAATTTTAGTTAGTTTTAATTTTTCTAAAAAAGTATTTTTTGTAAAGAATGCATATACTTTGTCTTTTGCTTTTTCAAAATGTTATGGTGTTGTCTGGTTTATCAATTTCGATTTTAATTAAGTTGCAAAGTCTGCAGCCAAATTTAGTACTAAATTTCGATTTTGTCCTGTTTGGTATTTCCTATTTAATTTTATAGTCTGTGTTGTTATCCTTTAAATTTCAAATGCAGTTTGTCTCTTTTGTAAATAAAAAATTGTGCAATGTGTTAAGTTTTTTTCAATTATCTTTCTCTAAATTAATTTTAATTAATTTAATTATCTTTCATCTTAAAACAGTTGTCCATGTTTCTGTCATACAAAACTTCAAATCTTTGATGCTGTTCAATTTATTTTCAAAAAATCTACTTCTAAGATACTAAGGAATGACCTATTGGAGATCTCATGTATACCCTTCAATTATCCAACTTGTGTTATTGTTAGAACTAAACTGAACATAACTTTGAGCAGTTTTAGTAACTTGATAAAATTATGTTTCTTAATAATTTGTTTTTAAAGAAGATTTACCACATCCCACTTTAAAAACAGTTCTTGAAGATGTATATAATGACCATTTTTAATTTACATCCAGTTAAACTTTTTTCTTAATTTTATATGCAACTGATTAAATGTAAATGTTATATGAATTGGGATATTTATATCAAACAGATATAAATACATATATAGCTATTCTATGTTGTTTATTCTATTCTATATCTATTCTATGTGGTTTATTATATACATAATAAACAAAAGTTTTTACAGCTGTTTTGTATATGAGATATTTTTATCTATTATATTACTCTGTAAAGCTAAAGTTCATTAAACATGTTTGACAGATATAAAAATTAAAATATTTTTTAAGTATTATGGCGTAGTAATTTGCAGGATTTTGTGCATTAAGATAAGTTTGAAAAATATGCTGATTTTAGTTTTGTTACTGGTTTAAGAATTTGTGCATTTGAAAAAGTTTTAGTAACTTCTATTTAAAGTTTTGTAAAGTATGAAAAGAAAAGGCTGTAATAGAACCATCCATATGAAAAAATATTCAACTGAAGTAAAATTAAAACATCATACATTTGTACAAGTAATTTTAGAAGCAAAATAATACACAACAATAAAACTTTAAACAAAAACAATATAAACCATAACAGCAACACAATAGATAAATTTTGCAGTTACCGCAAAGAATCTTGCCCTTTAAACAACTAATGCTTAGTTTCTAACACAACATATAGAGCAACAGTAACATCCAATAAAGCAACTAAACAGAACTTGGAATCTACTTGTCAAAATTGCACAAAGAAAAAATTGCAAGAGATAACTAGATTGCACTAGGGTACTAATTACACAATGACAAACTTGCATGAGTGCATGAAAGTTGCAAGAAGATACTTTTCCACAAAGACAAATTTGCACAAAGGGACAAAATTGCACAAAGGCACAACATTGGACCCAGAAAATTTTGCACCAGTGGTTAATTTAGCACGACTTACATTTTTGCATGGAGGGTCGTTTTTGCACGAGAGTAAAAAAAACTGAAAAAATTATATATATATAAAACAAAAATAACTAAAGAATAAATTAATAAAAAAAAATAAAATAAGAATACTGACCAAGGGTAAGGGTTAAAGGGTAACAGTGATAATAACAACAAAAATAAATAAAAAACTAATAAAAATTATTAGAAATAAAATTAAATAAATAAATAATAATTATAAAGATAAAAAAGCTACCAAATGAGAGTAAGGGTTAGGGGTAACAGTGATAGTACAAAAAAATACTAAAAAAATAATAATAAATAAAAAAAAAGAACAATTGTCAAAAAAAAAAATAAATAAAAAGTTACTGACCTAGGGTAAGGAGTAACAGTGGTAGTAAAATAAATAAACAAATGAATTCAAAAAAAAAAAAAAAAACAACCAGTTCAAAATTGTCTGCTCGTGCAAAAAAGACTTTTTGTGCAATAGTGTCTTTGTGCAATTTTGTCTCCTTGTGCAAAAATTTCTTTGTGCAAAAGTATCTTCGTGCAATTTTGTCCCCTCATGCAATTTTGTACGCTTGTGCAAGTTTGACAGCTACTCACCAAAATAATTTCAAATAAAGGTATAGGAATAACAAATCTTCATTCAAAAACATTGATTAACATAAGCCATACAACAGAATTGGGGAACTACATTTGGACTTTATAAGATAACAATACAGACTACAAAATTAAAAGGGAAACACCAAACAGGACAAAATCAAAATTTACTACTAAATATTGGCTGCAAACTAGCAACTTAGAAAAAATAGAGGCAATAACAAGGCAATAACACTAAACAAAGTAAAAGACAAAACATATACATTCATTACCAAAAATATTTATTTAGCAAAATTAAAACTAACTAAAATTTATGTAAAATTAAGCCGCAAACACGAGCAGTTTAAAACATTTTTCTAATATAACTTTTCTAAATTTTTCAAAAAGTAACAAAACTAAAATCAGTGTATTTTTCAAACTTAACTTATTGCTTTTTAAAATTCTAAATTAATGTTTAAATTCTTTAATAAACATTAGCTTTAGTGAGAAATACAAGAGATGTAATATATAGTATACAAAACGGTTGTATAAATCTATTGTTTATTATATAATCAAATAAATAAATATGTATATATATGTATAATAAATAACACTGCTAACCTCTTTAACCTTAGCATGGGATCCTACAATGGAGCCGAAGTAATTGTAGGACTCTTCATGCTAAGCGAAATTAAAAAAACTAATAAACTTAATGAAGAAGAATTTGGTATCTATTGAGACGATGGCTTTGCGGTCATCCAATCTTATTAACCGAGAACCGCAGAAAATACAACAAAAAAATTACAAAAAATTTAAACAAATGTGGTTTTAAAATAACAGTAGATGCAGGCCTAATCCAAACATTTTTTTAGATATTGAATTAAGCTTACCAAACAGAACATACATCCAAATTAGAAAACCGAATTCAGACATCTTTTATGTAAGCAACCAATCAAACCACCCTAATCAAGTATTAAAACAATTACTTACAACTCTTAACGAAAGACATATATATAACAAAATTATCAATCAGCAATAAAATCCGCCAACTACAAATTCAATATAACTACCAAAAAACAAATAATACAACAAAAAAGCAAAGAGAAATTATTGATTTCAACCGATCTTTTTTCCTAACTGTAGCAACTAAAATAGGCAAAGAATTCTTAAACTTGGTAAATAAACACTTTGACACAAACTACCCATACCACAAAATTCTTAACAGGAACACACTCAAAATTTTTGATATCTGTATGGATAATTTCAAAACAAAAGTTCTTAAACACAATAACAAAACATTAAACAACCTAAACTTTAAAAAGCAAGAAAAAACCTGCAACTTCAGGAAAGAAAAATGCCCTTTGATTTAAACAATACATGGTTGCCACTGATCAAGCTGAGAAAAAATTCCTGACTTTTCACCAAAATTTTCCAGACTTTTCTAAATCAGTTTTACTTCTTTAAATTGTTCACTTAGTTTAATAAAATACTACCCAAACTATTAACTATAAAATCCTAAAATTAAAAACCAATTAAAAAAGAATACACTTAAGTAACTTTAAAAAAAGACATAAAAAAGTAAATTATATATCTGTTGTATAAAATAATTTCTATTATCATTTAGTATGAAATTTGTAACAAAAAATATACTTCCATTTACTTAAAAAACTTAAGTTACTCTACAAGAAATAAAAAATAATAAGTAAACTTAATCTTGGCATATACCTCTCTTATAATTTAATTAATAAATTTAAACAACTTTGAAAAATTTATAAAGAGGTAAAGTGTACACATTAAATTGTTTCATAAAATACTAAACTAACTGCTTAGTTATAAAGAATTCAATTATTTAAACAAAAAACACTTTGATTCTAAAACTATGCTAGATAAACTTTTGTGTATATATCACAGTTTCACTATGGAAGTGTCCTTGCTACAGTTCATCAATACTAAAAAGCTTACAAAATCTACTTGTTCAATATGTTAATTAAAAATTTTTGTAGTTTTATAAAGGATATTTTACTAACTTATACCAGGTGAAGGCATTGGAAATAAAATTAAATATTTTTGTAAACTTCTAGGAAAAGTTTGAAATATTTTTCTGACTTTAAAGGACTTTCAATTAATTTTTACCATTTAAAGGCTTTGGAAAACAAGGAATTTTGTAAATTTAAACTGACAAAATCTGACTTTTTTTTTAAATTTTATCAAATTTCCTCACTTTTCCTGACTTTTTTTCAAAACCCCTTATTTTTTCTGACTTTTCCTGACTTTTGTCATTTTTTTAAATTTTTCCTGACTTTTCCTGATTTCCTGACTTTTCCTGACCGAGTGGCAACCCTGACAATAACTGCCTATCAAAAAATATAATCTACCGAGCTACTATAAAAACAGAAAATATAACAAAATTTTACGTGGGTTCAACTAGTACAACATTTAAAAACAGATATAGCAACCATAAGGCAAGCTTTACTAACAAAATAAGAATACACAATACCGAATTATCGAACTACATATGGGAGTTAAAAGACACAAAGATTATAATTTAAAATGGGAAATACTCTGCAGAACTAAAACAAAACGGAAAAACAACAAAATATGCCATTTATGTTACCTTATTATTATGAAATAGACAAAAATTAAAAAAGAATCATTACTAAATAAAAGAAAAGAAAGGCAGCAACCATGTCTCCACAATCAAAACATGTATTTTAAAGGAACAAAAGCCACTAAAATCAATTTCCAATAAAAAGAAAAAAAATCAATAACAAAAAACAGCAATAAAATAAAACCAAAAACAAGAACAAACAAAGCAAAAGATAAGTTAACTTGTACATAAGTTGTTTTTTAAGATAGGCTAAGTAAAAGTATTCAATATTTTGAAGTTTTGTAATGTGTTTTTTGTGTGATTCTTTAAAAATTTAGTTATGTGCTTTTTATTGTTCTGAAGGTACGTGTTAAAGGTTGAAACTGAGTAAAGAAAACAAAAATTAGTTGTTTTTTTTGTGTTATTAGTATACATAAATGTATATATATTATAATAAAGATTATATAAAAAGCTCTGGTCGACAGTGCTCAACAAATTGAATAGGAGCTAAATTAAAGCTAACTTTTTTAGAAAAATTAAAACTAACTAAGTAACTAAGTATAAAAACAAAGTAAAATTAAGCCGCAAACACGAATAGTTTCAAACATTTTTTTAGTAGTTTAAAACATTTTTCTAATATAATAATTTCCAAACTTTCCGAAATGCATAAATTAACAAGTTCAGCATATTTTTAAAATTCAGCTAACTGTACAATAAACTCTATTATTACTACGTCATAGTTATAATAAAAAAAACATATTTTAAATTTTAGTTTGACATTGTAATAAACTTTAGCTTACTGAGGAGTATATGAGGTTTTATATCTCATATACAAACGGTCGTCTAAACCAGTGGTCGTCAAGCTAATCAAATTCTGTTTACACCAGGCTGCAAAAAACAAAATTGGTGCACCCCAAAATCTAATTTTAATGAGCGCGGCTAGTGGTAAGATAAACACTTTTAGTGGTGCATTTCTCTTTAAAAGTCTTAACTCAGTTTGTATTTACATGCAAACCATTTAACAACTGAAGCTAAAACTTTTATTTGATCCTCATTTTAATTGACCTCTTTATTTGTTTTACCTAATTTACACAATGATATATAAGTTATATGGCTTTGTCTTACTAACTTATTAATTGAACACTTCTCCGCAATAACTACAAAATCATCAGTTAAGTATTCTTTAAATACTTTATTAAATGTTAACTATACACTTAACCTAACTATATGTATTTTTTTTGTAATCCCAAAATTTTGTGCACCACTAAATGAGTTTTGTGTACCTTAAAAGTTTCGTGCAACCCAAAAAAAAGTTTAATGTACACATTGACGACCACTATTGTTTTTATATAGTTGAATAAATATGTATATAAGTAAATATATATAAAATAAGGTTGTTATTTAAACTTGAACACCTTCTACTGAGCCCACTTAAAGGGCTTTTAAATAATTTATTAGAAAAGTAAGATTTTAAAAATACTGGTACACATGTTTCATAAGACTAGACACCTTAAACACCAGTCAGTTAAATTTAAGATTTTAAATTTAACTGGCTGATGATTAAGGCGTTAGTCTTATGAAACACGTGTACAAGTATGTTTAAAATCTTATTTTTCTAATAAATTAAGTAAATATATATATATATATATATGTATATATATTTATTTATTTAATTATATAAAAACTATAATTCATACAGCTGTTTCACACATTGAAATGTAAAATTTCATGTGATCTTCAGTGAGTTGTAGTTTATTATAATAGTGAACAGAAATTTCGATTTTAGAATTTTTTATAGTAATTATGACGTAGTAATGGTACAGTTTATTGTACGATTAGTTGAATTTGAAATACGCTGTAAATGTTATTCTATGCTTTTTAGGAAAGTTTAAAAAGGTTATTTTGGAAAAATGTTTTAAGTTATTAGAAAAAATTTTTAAGCTGTTGGGAAAAATGTTATAAAATGCTATAAAATACTCGTGTTTGCCGCTTCGATTTTATTTTGTTTTAATATTTAGTTGGTTTTAATTTTGTTAAAAAAGTATTTTTGATAATGGATGCATATGTTTTGTCTTTCGCTTTTCTTGTTTAGTGTTACGTTCTTATCTGATTTTTCGATTTCTATTTTTTCTAAGTTACAAAGTTTGCAGCCGAATTTAGTATTGAATTTTAATTTTGTCCTGTTTAATATTTCCCATTTAATTTTGTAGTCTGTATTGTTATCTTTTAAGTTCCATATATAATTCGCTAGTTCTGTTGTGTGTCTTTTGTTAGTATTGTTGAATGATGATTTGTGGTTTCTGTATCTTTGTTTAAAGGTATTTCCTGTCGACCCTATATACTGCTTTGTTGTTTTATCTGATGTTACTGTTGCTTTATAAATTATATTTGACACTAGGCATTCGTTATTTAAAGGGCAAGGTTCTTTACGGCAATTACAAAGTTTATCTTTTGTGGTGCTTTTATCGTCTATATTGCTTTTGTTTAATATTTTGTTGTTGTGAGCTATTATTTTACTTCTGAAATTATTTGTGCAACTGTAAGATATTTTGATTGTGTTTCGGTTGAATATTTTATGGAATGGGTGGTTTTCGTCAAATGATGTAGTAATCAGGTTTAAGAATTGTTTGCCTATTTTTGAACTTATATTTAGACTGAATGGTGGGTTGAAATATATTATGTCTCTTTTTCTTTGTTTTTTATTTCTTTCTGGTAAAGTGGTCTTATCGTATTTTAAGGTGTTTTTATAATTGGCCGAATGGTATACTATCAAAATCCACCCGCGTTCAAAATCCACCCGATCAAAATCCACCCGGTTCAAAATACACCCGATCAAAATCCACCCAGTTTAAAATCCACCCGATCAAAATCAACCCGAGTCAAAATCCACCCGATCAAAATCAACCCGGTTCAAAATCCATCCGATCAAAATCCACCCGATCAAAATCCACCCGAGTTAAAATTTACCCGATTAAAATCCACCCGGTTCAAAATCCACCCGATCAAAATCAACCCGGTTCAAAATCCACCCGGTTCAAAATCCACCCGATCAAAATCCACCCGATCAAAATCCACCCGGTTTAAAATCCACCCGATCAAAATCAACCCGATCAAAATCCACCCGATCAAAATCCACCCGGTTCAAAATCCACCCGGTTTAAAATCCACCCGATCAAAATCAACCCGATCAAAATCCACCCGATCAAAATCCACCCGGTTCGTTACTTTAGACGAAACAATTTTTAGTTTTTTCAAAAATAGATGGTTTATAAAAAAAACATTTAATTAAATAAAATTCAAATAACTTAAACACTTTGAAAAAAAGATAATAGCAGCTAAAATTATTGTATAAATTAAAAAAAATAAATAAAAAATATTTGTAACAAAAATTAGATAGAAAACACTAAAATTGTTTTAAAACAATTATTGATTTCTTACATATTCCTCATTTATATTTTTAGTAAATTAGTTTTCGTATTTTTATATTAAAATTTATGTTCTGTTTTTAAAAATTACTAATAAAAGAAACGTCAATAAATTGTTTACTAAAGACAAATAAAAGCGCTCAAAATGTTTGGTCCTAAGTCCTCTTGCACGAACAAACCTTAAAGTTATCGAGTCGCACACCAAAAATATCTTTTAACGTCTTTTCCACGTCGAAAACAATAATGTTTAAAATATAATTAATAGGTGATAGTTTTTCCAAATTTAACAAAGGATTTTTAATTTATTATCACGTAGCAATTTTATATAATTCTTTATCTATATTTTATTTTTTATAAACACTGTTAGTTGAAATTTTTTTATAATAAAATATTGTATGTAATACTATTTTGAATTTTAAGTAAAGCACAAAACACAAAACTTTTTACATCAAAAAAAAAGCTCAAAAATTTTAAATTAGTATTTTAATTTTCTTTTTGTAACATTTTATTAACATTTTCATAAATTTACATTATTTGGTATTTGATTTTTGTAATTTTCTTTAGTTTAATAAATGTTATTAAAGATTCTTCAAATTTATAAACTTCTATAGTTTTGATATTTTAATTTACTATGAGTTATCCTTAGTAAATATTTAAATTTAATTATGATTGACTTTGGGAAATTAAATTAGAAGGAATTTTAAATGTATTAAAACTGAGCGTAATTCTTTTTTTATTTTTTTTTAACTTCTTTTTTTAAAAGTAACACCAACACTACTAACATTAATAAATTATAAACATTTTAAATACTTGTAAAGCTACTATGAATATTTTTTTAATGCTGTTTAATTATATTGTTTAACTTATTTTTTTAATTATTTTATTAAATAAATTAAAATTTCTTTCTTTATAAATACTTACTCTTTTTTATACCAATAGTTGTTTAAACATATAACTTTATTCAATATTGCAAAATTCTATTTGAAATTAATTCTTATTTCGAAAAAAAATGAACTCGGGTTGATTTTGTTCGGGTGGATTTTGAACCGGGTGGATTTTGATCGGGTGGATTTTAAACCGGGTGGATTTTGATCGGGTGGATTTTGACTCGGGTTGATTTTGATTGTGTGGATTTTAAACTGGGTGGATTTTGATCGGGTAGATTTTGAACCGGGTTGATTTTGACTCGGGTGGATTTTGAACTGGGTTGATTTTGATTGGGTGGATTTTGAACCGGGTTGATTTTGATCGGGTTGATTTTGATCTGGGTGGATTTTGAACTAGGTTGATTTTGATCGGGTGGATTTTGATCGGGTGGATTTTGACTCGGATGGATTTCGATCGGGTGGATATTGAACCGGGTTGATTTTGATCGGGTGGATTTTGACTCGGGTTGATTTTGATCGGGTTGATTTTAATCGGGTGGATTTTGACTCGGGTTGATTTTGATCGGGTGGATTTTGACTCGGGTTGATTTTGAACGGGTGGATTTTGACTCGGGTGGATTTTGACTCGGGTGGATTTTGATCGGGTGGATTTTGACCCGGGTGGATTTTGATCGGGTGGATTTTGAACCGGGTGGATTTTGATCGGGTGGATTTTGAACCGGGTGGATTTTGATCGGGTGGATTTTGAACCGGGTGGATTTTGATCGGGTGGATTTTGATTGCGGGTGGATTTTGATCGGGTGGATTTTGATCGCGGGTGGATTTTGATTGCGGGTGGATTTTGAACGTGTCCCTTTTATAATTGGCCGAATTTAATGCTTTTTGGTATTCATTTTTTACATTGTTGAAGGATTCTTCGTTATTAGATAGTTTTATTAGTCTTCTGTTTATTGTTTCGGGTAGTTGTTTTAGTATTTGTCGGGGGTGGTTGGAGTTGTAGTTTACGTATAAAATTGGTGAGTTTGGTTTGTTGTACGGTTGGTAACTTGAGTTTGATATGTTGAAGGAAACATCTAAGAAGTCTGTTTGGAATAATCCGGATTCTATTGTTATTTTAAAGCCGTTTTGTTTGAATAATTTAAATAAATATTTAGCGGTGTTTTCGGCTGATCTCGGTGATTTGCTTCTTATTATCCCTAGCCCGTCATCTCTATATAATCCGAATTCATTATCTATAAAAATCTTACTTTTTTTGATTTCATTTAGTAAAAATAACCCTATTAAATCGCAGATTTCTGCCCCGTTAAATGATCCCATACTTACATTAAATAGTTGGTCTGAATTTGTTTTTTCCCAGGTTTGGCTTTTATGAGTTAAAATTGCTTTACAAGAGTGTATAATTAAATTCATTTCTTTGTCTGTTAAAGGGTAATATTTTTCGGCGAATTCTAATGCTTTAATTAAATTATTTTTGGTTATACTAGGGTAAAATTTGGTGATGTCGAATTTTATGAATCTCTAGTTTTTGTTAAATTTAGAATTTTTGAACCAGGTGATAACTTCGTCTGTATTTTTCCATTGGTTTAATTTAGATTGTTTTCGTATTATACAATTAATTTTATCTATTAAGTTTTTTGAGTATTTGGTGAAAGGTGATTTACTTGGGTTTATGAGTCTGTATTCAATTTTATTCGGGAAGTTTTCTTTGTGGTCTTTGATTGTAATAAATGCTTGTTTTTCTTCTAGTTTTGGTATCTTGCCTTCTACGTTGTGTGTTTTTATTAGGTTATAGGTCTCATCATCTTTTTTATAGCATTTTATAACATTTTTCCCAACAGCTTAAAAAATTTTTCTAATAACTTAAAACATTTTTCCAAAATAACCTTTTTAAACTTTCCTAAAAAGCATAGAATAACATTTACATCGTATTTCAAATTCAACTAATCGTACAATAAACTGTACCATTACTACGTCATAATTACTATAAAAAATTCTAAAATCGAAATTTCTGTTCACTATTATAATAAACTACAACTCACTGAAGATCACATGAAATTTTACATTTCAATGTGTGAAACAGCTGTATGAATTATAGTTTTTATATAATTAAATAAATAAATATTAAGCTCCAATTTGATTTGTCGAGCACTATCGATCAGAACTTTGTATAAAACCTTTAATATATGTATATATATATATATGTTTTATATAAATATCTCAATCCATTTAAAAGTTACTTTTACCATTTGTTTATAAACTTAAGAAAAAAGTTTAACTGTATGTAAATTAAAAATGGTCATTGCATACATCTTGAAGAACTGTTTTTAAAGTGGGATGTGGTAAATCTTCTTTAAAAACAAATTATTAAGAAACATAATTTTATCAAGTTACTAAAACTGCTCAAAGTTATGTTCAGTTTAGTTCTAACAATAACACAAGTTGGTTAATTGAAGGGTATACATGAGATCACCAATAGGTCATTTCTTAGCATCTTAGAAGTAGATTTTTTGAATATAAATTGAACAGCATCAACGATTTGAAGTTTTGTATGACAGATACATGGACAACTGTTTTAAGATGAGAATGATAATTGAAAAAAAAAATTAACACATTGCACAATTTTTTATTTACAAAAGACGACTATATGCTGACATTTTAAAATATAATAATAGTTAAAGAAGTAAAAACTAGCTTGAGATTTAGGAATAAGTATCAAAACTAGCCTGAGTTTTACAACTTAAAATTAAATAAGCCTGAGTTTTTAAGTTTTCAAAACTACGTAAGTAACCCTGATTAGCCAGAGTGTGTGGCAACTCTGACTTAATACTATGGTATGATGATGTTTTGTAGTGTATAAAAATTTTGATGATCCAGTGACAAAACTATTACTCTAAAATTTATATCTACAATTGGGTGCATATATTTAAAAGCTTATTTAATTTTTAAAAAGGAAAACACATCTACAAAAACCATAACCTTAATGATTGGAGGAAAACTATCTTCTGTTTCTGAACATTTAGTAATTCAAGCTAAAAAATTTAACTAGGAATAAAATTAATAATCGACTATGAGTGACTTAGTTAAAATAGAAGATATTACACAGTTTTAAAATAAGCCTGAATTGTGCAAACAAAATACCTATGATTACAAAGTTTTTTTTTAACTCAAAAACTATGTTGTTGAATTTTAGTTATTATCCTTGTTGTTTACAACTATGATGATTAGTATTTTAGTTTTTAAAACATTTTATTAATGTAAATTTAAATACTTATTGATGCAGTTTTCTTCCAGGTTTTTCAAAGTATAAGTACTTTTGTTAATTTTCAATTAAAAATTAAGTTCAAAGTAAAAAAAATGTCTTCATCAGTAAAAACATATTGAAAAGATACTTTAAATGTGTTTTATAATATACAAAACTTTAAATGATCAATAACAAAATTACTGTATATGATAGATTTTTTTCATACCTAATCAAAATTTCATCATTTCACATGTAAAATTAGTTCAAAATTCCATGTTTTTACAGAATTTTTTTTAAATTTCTCAAATTCTAGTTTTTTGACCAAATTGTCAATTACAGGTTTTTTGGTAACCCTGTTGATATATATATTTCATAATAAAATTGAATTTACACTTTACTTTGTTCTAATGTAATTTTTTTTTGAAAAATAGTTAAATATTTTACATAGATTAAGAGTAAACTGTTTGAAGAAACTTTAAAATTTTTCTAAAATCCTTTTTTGTCACAAAAAAAACTTATGTTCATTTCATAATAAAATTGAATTTTAATTTTACTTTGTTCTAATGTTTTTTTTTTGAAAAATAGTTAAATATTTTACATAGTTTAAGAGGTAACTGTTTGAAGAAACGTTAAAATTTTTCTAAAATTCTTTTTTGTCACAAAAAAAACTTAATTAAAAGTTATCTATAATAAAAATCTACTGACAGTGCATTCTAGTTCCACTTTAAGTGTAAATAAAACTTTGAATAAAACATGACTAATATATTTTAATAATTGTTACTTTTTATCAAAACTAAACTTCTTTGTTTTCTTTATAAACTTTTCAAAAATAAAATTTCAAAAGTAAAAAATTCTAGGATGTTTCCAGCTAAATTTTCAAATATCAGGTTTTTTAGGTAAAATCATTACTCTTTATGTTATTATAAATTCTGTATACTTAAAATAGATTATCTTATAACTTTTATTTTTTGTAACCCTTCATAATGTTTAAACCTTATAGTTGAAGTAATGATAAACAACAACTAGAAACAAACCCACGCAATAAAAACTAGCCAGAAAACCTAATGACCAAAAAGTAGCCTGAAACACTATAATCTAACATTAAGAATTTCAGTAGCTACAATTTAAGTTTGATTAAATAAATCAAGATTTTGTATTGGTAAATTTGCTAAACCATAAATATTTGGTAATCTCTAATAAAAGTAATTAAATATTTTTACTTTTGAATTCATTTTCAGGCAAACCAGGTTTTCCAAAACTGGGCTAAGGGACATGAGGTCATAATTTGAAACTTACAGTAGATATTCTTGAGATGATAGTGAAGAGCAAAAAATAAGGTCCTAGGCAGTTTTAATGGTAGTTTTTTGATAATACTGGTTAGAGTGAGCCATAACTTTTTAATTTTTTCAAAGGGGGCCCAACACTTTTAAACACTTGAATTAAAACTTCAGTGTGAGATGTTAAAATACATCTTGAGTTTTTTTGTGTGAAGTCAGTGGGTTTTGATTCAACTTACAGAACAATATTAGAGAACAAAATGTAAAAAAATTGATTTTTAATGCAATTATAATATACAACAAATAGTTTCTATCAAACTTTGGTAAATTTAAGCTTTTGAATAAATATTATTATCCATAGAGAATCTGTAAATACATTTCAATCTAGTTGTACTATTTTATTAATTATTATGTGTAAGCTGTTTTAGCATAAAAATAAACTGTCAAACAATATTTTATAACACATGGTTTCAAGTAAGTTTCAGTATTGTTGTTTCCTTTTTATTAGTTTGGTATTCAACTTTTTGTTTATAAGCTGACAATCAAGTCCTTAATAAAAATACTGATCTTAACTAATAAACAGGTTAAAAAAAAACTTTTAGATAAACTTAAAAGTCAATTAAAAAAAAGTTTTGCAACCTATTTATTAACAGCGAAGTTTTGCACTCTTAAAGTTTAAAGTGGAGTATTGGACTAGATCACGGTTTTCACAAACTAAGCGATACCGCGTGAAAGACATTCATTGGTGCAGAGTTGCCATTTTTAACCAACTTATTTACAAAATTTACATAATAATTACATTTTACAATCTAAAAATTAAAAATTTAAATGTTCAGTGTTCAATTGGCACATCAACCCTTTATTTTTAGTAAATCTCCATTGGTATATCATAAAGTTCTTATTTTAAATGATTAATTTTTGAAAGTAAGCTAAATTGCCACAAAATACTGCCTTTGATTTAGAACTGCTAGAACAGCTATATTTTTGAGGTTAATTGTTCTCGATTTTATCTAATAAAAAGTTTAGACTTGTGATGTGTTAAAGTTAAGCATTCCATAAACTTTCATATTAGCTTTTTTTAGAAAACAAAGTTTTATGGAAACTTTTACTGTGATACTAAACTAAAAGTTTTTTTCGAACAGTAAAGTTAAAATTCAAACAAATGTGCAAATATAATATTAAAAATGTCATAAAATTTGCAAAGCAATTGATAAAAAGAGCGAAAATCTACAAATATTTGTAGGGTTTAATAATACTATCACAGAGTAAAGCTAATCAAAGTGAACACTATTAATAAACTTTAAGAAGAAATGTATTTTTAAACGTAAAAATGTTATAATAAAAACATGATTTAAAAAAGTTTTTTAGCCTTTAAGTCAGTGGTCGTCACTGGTGCACTTTAGTGTATATGAAATTTATTTTTAGG